>NW_028277054.1:11190277-11825370 GCF_059951505.1 Python bivittatus | reverse complement strand
ATTTCTCTTAACCCAGCTCACCTCCTACTCAAATCTTCTTGAACTTTCAGAGAAAAGATGGTATAAAAATGCAATACTAAATAAGTAATTGGAGGAACATGCTTCATACATGAGTGAAATGGGTGTGAGCCGGCTCACAAAAGGGTTTGCAAATTTAGTCCCTTCTGCCTGTTACTGTACTTTTGGATTGGCACAGCTACCTCTCTCTACTTCAGTATCTTTCATGAAAAATTGAGTTGTACAACAATAAAAGTCATGATTAGCTGGTAAGGTAACTGTGAGGCTGTATGAAGAACCTAATTTTCTATGCTTCCTTTTTTCCCCAGATTGTTCCAGTGCTCTGGAAGTAGCTAACTTCAACGCTTCATCCTACTGGCATGAACAGAGTGTCCTGGGGGACCATCAAGCTTGGGCAGCTGAGCGAGCTGCTTTTGCTAGTGATGGTTTGTCTTGGGCAGCAGATCACAGCTCTGCAAATGAGTGGCTGGAAATAGATTTGGGTGGAAAGAAGAACATCACAGGTCAGTAAGTATCATCAGACTTTTCCTTTGTCAAAAAAATGAAGGTTTGGGGCAACTGGGGAAGCAGTGACATCATGCTAGAAAACATGGGTGGAGATTTCCTCATACTCTCCTGCTGTTAAAACTTGGAGATCATCAATTAACTTAATAATTGTCCTGTGAAACTGCTGTAAGATATGTTGTTGTTGTTCAGTCATTAAGTCGTGTCCGACTCTTCGTGACCCCATGAACCACATCATGCCAGGCCTTCCTGTCCTTCACTGCCTCCCTGAGTTGGCTCAGTTTCATCCTCATTGCTTCAGTGATACTATCTAACCATCTCATCCTCTGCCATCCCCTTCTCCTTTTGCCTTCCATCTTTCCCAGCATCAGGGTCTTTTCCAAAGAGTCCTCTCTTCGCATTAGGTGACCAAAGTATCTGAGCTTGAGCTTCGTTATCAATCCTTCCAATGACCATTTTCCAAATCAGATACTTCAATCACTCCATTGAAGGATCTGTATCAGGTCAGATGAAAATTGTGTGCTCCAATCACCTACTGTTGATTCTTCTAACTGGGACAAAGCATTTTAGATGTGCTCAAGCTTGTTACTTAAGCTAGTAAGCCTTGTCTGTAAAATTCAAACTCCACATAAAGGCCATTAACAAGGAGTGTATAAAACAGGTAAATTTACAGCACTGCAGCAGAGTTTCTTCTTATAGGCCAGGAATACACAACATTTTCTTAGCCTGTAAACTGCGTACCAGTGAATGTAAGTGAAGTCAAGACAAAAATAAATGCATTTGGTTTAATTTAATTGATATATAAATTGAATTAAATGTGGTTAGCTTGATTATGCACCAATCATGCAGTTAACAGATACCACCTTCTGTCAAATTGAAAACCACAATCTAGCAAATTTTGATGGTGCCTGAAGCACACACAAAGGCTTGGTGTGGAGGGAGATCGCAGCTTTGTCCTAGGCTGAAAAAAGGGAATTTTAAAGAAATACAGTAGTACCAGTAATTAGCATTGCAACAACTAAGTGACTACACCCCTCTGAATGTAGTGGCGTGCCCTCCACCGTAGCTTTAAAATGCTAAACTGACATAAAACGAGCTTTATATACAGTAGTAATCTAATGCTACTTTGAAAATTCTTGTTTAATTTTTTACAGCTTATGAACCATTTATTTCTATTTCTTTTTTTTGTTCCTTTTTTCTTGGGTGTGCTTTTAAAGAACGATTAAAATAAATCATATCCTGGGAGTTCAGTGTTGGAGCTGGCCGCTGCCTCCTCCTCCTCCCTCCCTCCCTCCCTTTTTGGCCTCCACCCACCATCTCTCTGCCTTGCTCTTCCTGGCCCTCCTCCCTTTCCGCCTACCCTGTCCTGTTCCATCCGAGAGATGGGGGGACTGAACAAGTCCAGTATCATATCCTGGCAAATCCACCCTTTGTTTCTAGGTGCCTGAGGACACATGGGGGTTTTGTGTGGCCACCCTATAATGGAGCTTGTTTGATGAAGAAAATGGAGGCATTGTAAGACCGGGTAACTGGAGGCTGGGTGGGGAATGCAAGACGGGAAAAGGAAGGTTATCAAACATTTTTCTCAATGGGTGTTGGGCGGAGCAAGGAGACAGCATCAGACATTCCAGCTGACCAGCCTGAAGCTTTCAAGAATGGGTGCTCTGCTGAACATGTCTTCTGTGTTTTTTCCTTCTGACCACAGTTCTTCAGTTAAATGGGAAAGAAACTGCTTTTGATTTTTTTTTTCTGAAGGAGAGAAAATGTTAGATAAATTCTTACGGCTGAGGGGTTGGCTTTGGTACTCATTTCTATTGCAACATGGCCAAAGGTGGTGTGAGCACTATGTCCTTCACTGCACACTTGTCTCTCCAGCTGTCTGCAACCTCCCTGGCTTCCTTGCTGCTATTAAATTTAAAGGAAAGACATTAAGAAGAGCAGCCAGGGAGTCTGCAGCATCCTTTGTCATCACACAGTGATAAAGCTTAAAGATTAAAAACAAAGGCCATCGTTCAGCAATCCACACAGAGCATCTGTGGATTTCTTTTGTTTGCTTGAAGAAATAGATCTTCAAGGGTGCAGAGAGTCTGGAGAAGTTAGAGTGGAGAAACACTACTGGGCTGTTGTAGGCATTGCTTGCGCTCCTTAGAAAAACAGAACTGTTAGCACCTGGCCAATCTGCTCTAGCGCTGAGTCTAATCAGCACAGGACTGGATGAACATCCTTGTTTGGAACATGAAGTCTCTAGAACAAACTTCCCCTACCTGGTATCTGCAAGATATCTTGGACAAATATCCTGTTGTAATATGTTTACTTCCTCTTTCTTAGGTAGAGGTCATAGCTGGACAATTGAATGTAGTTCCATCATTCAGCATAAACATGCTTGACTTCTGCCTATAGTTTAGATACAGATTTTAACCATATCTATTCTAGGAATTATCACCAAGGGGTCTTCCCATAAATACAATTACTACGTCAAATCCTACCAGGTTCAGTTCAGCAGAGATGGCAAGAACTGGAAAATCTACAAATCCAGCAGCACCAACGAGGAAAAGGTGAGATGGACTAAAATAAGGCACTGCTTTTAGTAGGGGTGGAAAATAGCCATTGTCAAGCTGAGGACTAATCAGGTCATAAGACCAGAAATGTATACAGTGAACTTCAGTTTAATGGACCAATTAAGTAGAGGGGGTGCCCATTGTTTCCCAGTGACGGTCACTTTCTAAAGTATGTCACTGTGGCCATTTATGTAATGTTGGTAATAACGTCATTATGAAAATGATATAAATTGCCACAAATGACATCATTTGAGTTATTATGAAAATGTTATAAATTGCCACCAATAAGATAAACTTAATGAGAGTTTTGATATTTTTTGCCCCATTCGGGCTACTTTGGATGTGACAGTTATGTCCATTATTTTGAGGAAATGTCTGAATGGAAATGTCCACGGCATCTAAAGTCTGCTCAGTGGGAGGCTGCTAAAGCAAGGTTTCATTGTATATCCAAGTGCTGGGCAAAGGACCTTGTTGTGCAAAACTGTAGTTAAAAAAAAAAAAACTACCACAGTAGTTAACAAAGGCCAAATGCAAAAGGGGAAATCCCAAATTTAGCTGATATAAAAGCATAGCCAATGTAAGCGAAGTTGAACTGGAATTAAAGCTGACACATCAAAGTGGAAGTTTCTGAGTTAGTGATCAAGGTAGTGTCAAGAATAGAAAAGAAATTCAAAGAAAACAGAAAGAAAAGTTGATCCTTCAACTTTTGGGTTAGAGGACAATTGTAGAGCCAGTGGAAGAACTGAAACTGCTTTTGAAACTGAAAATTCAGTCTCTGTGGCATTCTAATTAAAGCCTTTAATTCATGGGATTGTAGTCCAACACCTCTGGAGGATAAAGGTAAGGAAGGCTGCATTAGATTATGCCCCATTTGAACAGTTATGGTGATACTTTTATTTTGCTGACCTCTGTCCTTCCTTCCTACACTGAAACCTTTGCAGATCTTTGAAGGCAACAGTGACAATTACCAGGAAGTCTCCAATGCCTTTATCCCACCCATCCTGGCCCGCTACCTGCGCGTTGTACCCCAGAGCTGGAATCAGAGAGCTGCTCTGAAAGTAGGGGTGCTAGGATGCCAAACCCTTCGCCAGAAATATGTTGATACTGAAGGTAAAGTATTCAGCAACATCTGGAGGGGTATAAGTTCCCCATCCTTGTTCTGAAATTGAAGTGATTAATAGCATTAGCAGGCGGTACCTGTGATGTGGCGCATTAAAAGACTTGCCTGAAATTATTCTCTTTGCAGGCCACAGTAGCCCCAAGGGGTTCCCCAGTGTGACCAGCACCCCATCCATTTTCACTACAATCCCAGGAATAGTGATCAATCCAGAAAAAACAGGTAAGATTTCTGGTTCATAATGCCAAGAAATGGCTTAGTCAAACAGTCAGATGGGGGAGGGAAGGGGAGGGTTCTGAGCACTTCCTTCATGGCCTAATTCAGGTCTCTTTCTCTCTCTCTCACACACACAGAGTGTCTTCCTTATGATGTATAACCTTACTTAAACATTTATTTCCCACTATTCAGCCTGAAAGATTCTCAGAGTATCTTAATATGTGCCATCAAGTCAGTGTTGACTCTTAGTGACCAAACAGATACACTTTCTCCAGGTTGACCTGTCCCAAACCTGGCCTTTCAGGTCTTCAAACAATGCACCCCTTGCCACTGTAATTGAGATCATCCACCATGTCGCTGGTTGTCCTCTTTTTCTCTTTCCTTCTGCCTTTCCCAGCATTATTATTATTATTGGATTTTTATTATTAGATTTTTATCCTACCTTTTTTTTATATTATGGACCTCTCAAGAGAGAGCTAGGCCTTTGTACAATGTGTCCAAAATGTAATTTGTGCCTCAAGTGAGAACTCTGGATTGATTTGTTCTATCATTCATTTATTTTTCTTCATGGCTACCTGTGGCATTCTCACAAGTCTTCTCCAGCACCCGAGTTCACCAACTAATAAAAATACAGCTCTAAACAAGATCCAGCATAGAAGGAAAAAGAGCTCATTTGTAAAATGTTATGGTTCACAGAATGATCTGTAATCATCTCCAGAAGAAACAACCCGGTTACTCACCTTCCCAAGTTATTAGTGCTTGTAGCCTCTCTGAAGACAAAGGAGAACAGTTCGGCTAGCAGCTGGAGTAGGCAATGAAAGGGCAGTTTCTCACTGCTTTTTGCTTAGATATGAACTCATCGACTGTCTATCCATTGGGAAGGGCTAAAGCTCAGTGGCAGAGCCTTGGTTTTGCATGTAGATGGCCCTGGTTCCATGTTCAGGCTGGGCTGGGAAATAAATGTGCCTGAAATGTTGGAAGAGATTCTTCCAGTCAGCTAGAATTAAATGGACGATTGACCTGTAGAGGAGTCCAGAGATGGTCTTGAAGAAGATATGTGGCAGCCATTAAGAAAATGTGAACTTAGTCCAGAAAAACAAGTAGTAGGGAGAAAGAAACTCAAGTTAGCCCTGCCTTGACTCTCTTTAGTGTAAGAGGGAGGGAAAGAGAAGCGTTGTCAGGCTTTCAAGAATCTGTAATGATAGTCTATACCAATAGTGTTCTAGTATTTCTTGTGGTGCTTGTTTCCTGATCTGACCTACCTTGAAGGTCTGACATTATCTGAATTAATAGAAGGCATAAGCTGGTGTGAAGGCAAGACATTGCATAATGGTGGTTAAAATGGGAGCTATGGTGCACTAAAATTGGTCTAGCAATTCTGCAAGTCTTATTCTCCTGTGATAAGATACTTTTTTTTCTACTTCATTCACAGGGTATTTAAATTTTTCTTTTCTTTTCTCTTGGTTGTTGTGTTTGAGCTTGCTTGATTGTTGGCAGGGAGCTGACGGTGGTGCTGTTGATGTTCTACCACTCTGAAGTCCTCCCTAGCTCTTCCTGCTTCAGGGTTATATCGCGTTCTGTGGGAGGAAAGCTTTTTTGATGTCTTCCTTTTGGATAAGGGAAGAACTCCATGATGGACTTTGGAATGGCAGATCTACTGATGCAGAAGCCACTACCATCCACCTTGGAAAGACAACCCAGTCCTTTCTGCTAGGCAAACACAAGCTAACGCACCACCTTTCCTGTTGGATTGTTCCTGTCTTCCTCTGTTTCCCATCAGCCATTTCCTCCTTGAAAGAGCAAATGAAAACCAGCCATAGCCATGCCAACATTTTATACTGTTCCATTCTCCCTGCCTGCCTTTCTTGCGGGTGCCTCCTGTCCCTTTCCTTGATGTTCTCTCGGGACTCAAAGTGGAGATACAGCAGGTGACTCAGGTCAGCCAAAAAAAGGACATGATGCTGGACATCCGTGATTTGATTTGCTTGTTTGTATCCCAGCCAATTTGAAGCGGGACTGGGATTTGGTTAGGAGCAGTGATGCTGTCATTAATATGTTCCCTTTCATGCCCACATCTACTGCCATCACATTCTATTCCAAGTATCCTGGAACAGACGCTTTCTTTTTCTCACCCTCACCCACACAGTTGCCATCTACACTGGGGAAAGAGAGGAAAAATCTGTGTTACGGTGAAACCTCTACCACCATTTACCAGATCCCAGATGCAACGGGCCAAACGTCTACCTGGATATGCCCCCTAATAATGGATAGGTCTGGTGCATTTGAAGCATTTAAAATAATGTTAAATGAACTTTAAACTCCTTTTTTGCACTATGTTCCTTGCATAATGACATGAACATGATGTGAATATTGGTGATGGCCTTTCATATTTAATGGACGTTCAGGAAGAAGGGATAACCCTCCCCCCAACCAATCCTTTAGATCAAAATGCCACTGTATTATTTTAGGGGGTTGTGCAATGCTGCTGATTCAAGGCAGAATGCTGGCAATTCCTTCAGCCAACGGTGTCTTTTCCCAGGATTGCATTGCAGTCATGGAGGGCAACCACATGATCCTGGGAGAAGCTACGGCTGCTTTAAAAAGTTGCCAATAAGGTGCTTTGTGAGCACCCCCTCCAAGTGCTTTAAAAGACCTCTTCTCTCTCTGATCTGAAGCACTGCACAGCCATGTTATTTCCCCAGGAGGTCAGAGGTGATAGTTTGGACTAGGGCAGTGTTTCTCAACCTTGACAGCTTTCAGAGGGGTGGATTTCAACTCCCAGAATTCCCTAGCCAGCCTGCTGGGAGTTGAAGTCCACCCCTCTGAAAGCTGCCAAGGTTGAGAAACACTGCCCTAGAGAGATGGCCTAGGAAGACAAGGTCTTCTCTGGCATCATTACTTTGGTCAAAATCATGTCCCACCTCCAACAAGTAAATGCTGGAAAACTGGTTCATGGTACTCTACTATCCTGTCATTCTCGCAAGGATGAAAAGGCATCAACCGATCTGAAATTCTGTTCTAAATTACAAGAGTTAACACACAAATGATGCAAAGCTTCAGGGAGCCATGTGGAAAAATAGAAAGAAAATCATAACTTTATTGCTACTGCCCAAGATATTTCTGGAAATGACTGAGCCGTGCGGTTGGTCTCCACAAAGCTATGGACAGGGTCCCACAAATGGATTTTACCTCTTGAAGCAGTTGGGTGGCATTAGGATTAATGGGGGCATGCTTCAGTTTGACATATAACCAGATCAGTTGTCCCCAACCTGTCATTCTCCAAGATATGTGAACTGTAACTCCCAGAATCTCCTTGGCCAAGCTGGTTAGCAATGTTAGGAGTTGTAATCCTTAGCCATCTTCAGGATATCAGGTTGGGGACATCTATCTAAATCAAATTATCCAGACATCTGCACATCACACTGGGCCATGCTTTGTTTTAACCAAAACTAAAATAAACCAGAAACAAACCACAGTTGGTTTTACAGATGAGCAAAGTAACCATGGCTTGTTTGGCCAATTTCTGATTCATCCCCTCCCCACTTTTTTGCTGTTTTTAACTTGTATCTCATATTGTGGATAAGTTAGCAGCTGCTTGTTTGCAAAAGAAAAACAAACCAGGAATAAGCCAGGAAACCACAAATAAAGGCTGTGTTCCTGTCCACCTATCACACAAAGATCTATACTTTGTACTAAGCGTCAGGGATCTAGCGTGTTTATGTTATTTTATTTTTTTATTTAACAGCATGCATAAGCTTCCACAGTCTGGAAGAACTAACTATGGTTTATGACTTAAGGTGTTGTGCATACCAGTCAAAATGTGGTTCATTCAGTAAACTAGTGTTAAACCATGATTTAGAGTGTAAGTGCAGTCCAGATCATAACAATTAAAGCCAGCAAATCATTTTTCCAGGTGTAATTTAGTGCCATGAAACATCCTGTGGTTTATTCAATGACTGTGTGTTCCCATGATGCTATCACGTCATCTCTTGCCTTCACATGATGCCTAGTATGCTCTGAACTTCAAATAACCATGCTCCATAATTAGTCCAACCCTAGAATACTGCTATGGGGGGCAGCCTTTGGTGATTGAATCCCTCCCCTTGCAGGTCCCCCATTACTGGCAATGTTCCTGATTGGAGGTTCGCTCCTGATTGCCACAACTGTCTTGCTGCTGGTGTTCCTCTGTTGTAAGAAGAGGTGAGTGTTGCTCCTTCCTTGCCTTTCTTTCCCCTTGGAACTTTTTTGAACTCAATCTTGCTGCAGTCATGGGTCCACACATCATGTGAAGCTCAAACCCAGCAAACCCCATTATAGTGAGACCCGTGAATCCAACCGTAGGGCCACCTTTCTGCGTGTTCTCCACTGACATCAATCCAAGGGAAGGCAACGTGATCTTTTACCACCCAACCCACTGGCATTAGAAAAATATTATTAAAACATCAGTAAATTGACCTGCTGCGAAGCACCAGACTCTAGCATCCAATTTATTTGCAGCAATGCTTTTAGGCCTCAGGAAAGCACCACTGGATGGTAGAGAGCATGGTGGGGATGAGTTTTCCTTCTGGTTAGGGTTTTTTTCAGGACTGGTGTTTTTGAGATAGAGGACACTTGAAGTCCAGCCTAAATCCTAAAACAGAGCTTAACATAGTTTAAAACATGAAGAACCCTTTCACAAAAGCTGGGGAGGACCCAGAAAATCTTGGCCATGCTCATAGTCTATTATCATCAACCCATCCACTGTGATTTTCAGCCCCCTAGAAAAAAAATCAGTGAGCCAGCCAGGAAAAATGGTTTCCACCTAATCGGACCATTACAGCGTGTTCAAGAATTTAATCCAGGCTTTAAATGATAGGCTCAGAGGGACAAAGTGGTCCAAACCCAGGTCACAAGTCCATTTTACAGCTCTTCCAGCTGCGTCTGTATCTTGTGGATTAGATCTCAGTCCCAGCACTGCCACGACAGTGCTCTTACAGCATAAACAGACACTCTAACCTTCTGTGTGCTTTTCGACCCACCCGTTATGCATCTCTTCTTCTCTTTGGCAGGAAGGCACCAACCCAGAATGACTGTAGCGTCATAAAAGGTAAAGCACCAAATGATGCAGAGCATTAAAATACCAGAGAAGGAAGTTTGTCCTGTTTGGGGGTAATGTGCAGATCCTACGTGCAAAACCAAACTGGTGCAGACATCCAGATTTGCTTATCTGAGGCTTTTGCACATCAGTTTGAAAATAATATTTTGCCTTTTCAGGAAAGTCGTGGCTTTTTATTAATGTCTCAGGATTTATTGGATGGATGCCGATGATCGTTTTAAGCTGTTTTACTGGTTTTTGGAGAAGAGGGCATTCTTCTTATAACCGCGTGCAGCTTTGGGAGAAGTGTAGCACATCACATCCTCAATAAATGAAGAACACCTTCTAGCCCAGTGTTTGTCAACCTTGGCAACTTTAAGACATGTGAACTTAAACTCCCAGAATTCCCCAGCCAGCATTTCAGAATTCCCCAGCACATGTCTTAAAGTTGCCAAGGTTGAGAAACACTGCTTTAGGGAAACAGGAGGGAGTTTAATTTCTTTTTCCCTTCTTTGATACTTCTGAAAATACTGAGGCTTTACAAGCCTGCCACCATTGTCCTCCCTGTGCGTAAAATACACATTACTGCTTTGGATACACAAAGATCCACACATGGAAGGTGAGTTCATAATTACCAGATAAGATTGGTGGTTGCAAGCCAGCATGAGTCTTACAGTAAGAAAAAGCTTTCTCTAACCAATCATTCTGCTCTTTCTCCAAATGTAATTCAAAAAGTACTTGAACTGCAATATGCACAGTTGCTTCTAGCTTCTGTTGGTTTCTCTAGATAATCCTGCAATTCCATTTTAGGTTACTTGATACCAGAAGCCAGCCAGGTATGTTCCAGGGGGAACTTGCAACTATCTGCCTCTGAAATTGCCCCCTTTCCTGGGCCAGCAACACCAGTAGATCTTACTGGAGCTCAGTCACCAGGTAGGTTACTTTCTCCTGGTGCCACCTAAGAGATCATGTATCCTCTTCTCCTGGCCTTAATATTGGAAAGTGTAGAATCATAGTGCAATCCCGTAGGTGTTCAGGAGGACCTATACCAAAGGAATATATTTTAAGCCTTAACATAGAAGTCTTAAGTCTTGCTGGGAAGCTGGGTTTGTAGAATCACTACACGTGATGGCTGAGTGCAATGTATGGTCCAGCTAACGTCTTTCCTGAATGACCTGCTTGTTCCTTTCAAATCAGATTAATTCTAAAGAAGGGGTTTCTTGTCCCATAACGTAGCTCTGGACCAATACATTTTATTGTCCAGAAGCAACTCTCACAAGCTCAGGCATCATGTAATTACAGTCTTGCGAGCAGCAAGTTTGTTCTATTCACTCTACACAGCTGGACTTGAACACTTGGCCTATTTAATCCTGGTTGCTCTCCATGATGCTGAGCAGAGCAGGGAGAAGGGCAGAGGGACTGGGCAGAGGGGCTGGGCAGCAGGCCATCAGCATTCTGCAGCAGCTAGGGGCAGTGCCATTCATGGGGCAGTACCAGGCTGGCAGAATGAAAGCAGAAAACCAGGAAGATTCTAGGAACATCCCCTCATCAGCGTGTCAGAGACCCACCCAGCTTTAACTGGAGCAGCTTCTGGAGCTGGGGATGTGTCAAGGGCTCCCAGAGGGCATCGATCAAAGCCATGGAAAGTCAAGAAATGTGCAGCTCAAAAAGGGAAGGGAATTAAGCAAACAGCCAAGCCCTGGCCACTATCTGTGTCTGCTTCCTTGGAGACTTGAAGCAGTTCTGAAATGAGTTATAAGGATATTCAGCCAAACAAGGTTACCACTAATGAAGTGCAGAATAAATTCTGCATTTTTTTTCTACCAGCCTCTCATTCAGTTTGATGAAAGAAGTTGGTTTCCCAATTCTCTTCTCCATTGAAAGCAAAGAGGTCCAGTCTTGAGAAGGAGAATTGGTATGTCTCTCTTCCTTCAAAGTGGTATCCTCAATGTGGGATGAGAAATAGCTCCTCCACCCTAGTCAGTGCCAACCTAGGAGTTGTAATGCACACCTGGAGGGCACTAGGTTGAAGGAGGTAGCTCTTGTACACATGAACAAATGAAGACTCTAGAACTGTATGAGATGAACGCATCTTTCTCCCTGTCTTCCACCCTTCAGATCTGTAATGTGCAAGACTTTGGGATTGTTGGATGATCCTGTGGGCCTGACACATTAGCCTCTCTTAGGTATAAAACAGATTTCAGGCTGTGCCAATCACTGCTCCCTTTGACTAAAAGACAATACGGTAGTGTCTGTCCTCTTCTTCTAATATGCGTGACGTCTAGCAACTACTTGGATTATCTCCAACACTGAATGGAATCTGGTTGTCTCTGCACGAGACAGAGAGGAGACAGAACCCAGTAATCTGTATGAAGGGCCGGTCCCATCATTAGACAGAGGATGAGAGTCACTCAGTCAGCAGATATTGAAAGGTCATAATAAGGTCTTGGAAGAGAGAGCAGTGTGTCACACCAACTCTGAGTCTGGGGAGACTCGTCTTTTGCCTTTGCCAGTGGAAGATGAGGCCTTATTGCTGATTCTGAAATTACATTCAACTGCTGGTCTAGTCAGCTTTTGTACATGGGATGGGTGTGGGGAACTTCTCATTCTTTGCTTTAGGAAACCCAGACTGCCCCAAGCAGCCTTGGGCATCTGATCAGATGCCCTCAAAAGCAGAAGAGTCAACCCAGAACTAGCATTTAGAGCTGTCATTGAGGCAGCATGCTTGCAGCATACTCAGGGTTTCCAGAGTCATGTCTCCGTCATCCTACAGGAATGTCTCATTCTTCCCTCACCCCCTCCTTCTTTGCAGAATATGCCGAGCCAGACTTGGTTCAAGTCAGCCCCAGCTGCCAGGCGGCCCCGTCCACCTTCAAGCCTGCCATGGACGAAGGTTACACGCTCCCCCTGGTGGTGAATCCCTACGATGTGCCAGGCAGGCAGCACGAATACACCGAGCCCTTGCCGCTGGAGCCTGAGTACGCCACCCCTTTTGTTGAGCAGCCTGCAGCGCTGGAGAGAGGCCCTTGCAGGATGAACATCAATATCAAAGTGCTCCCTTTCTCCCAAAGCCTGGGGGGCTCCCTAGCCCCACTGGGGGCCCCCAAAGCCTCACTGCAATATGATTTCCCAACTCAGTGCCCGGTGGAGAAGCTGGACAGCCAAGCAGGTGAGGTTGGCCAGCAGGAAAGATCCATCCGAACTGACCCCGATTGGACTCCAAGCCTGGGAGACAGAGTCCGCACCACCTCATTGCAGGGCCGCTATTTCCAGCAGAGGAACTCACCCTATGAACACGTCTATCACAAGCCCTTGTGAGTCCTGCAGAAAGGAAACCTCCCCCTTGGGCTGCTGTGAAAAAGGCGGATCTTGTTGAAGGACCCAAAGCTTCACACCAAGTTCAGCTCAAGTTCAAAATGACGTGACCAGTCACAGTTTTTCCATGTCGTAGGCAGAGGTATGGCCAACCAATTGCTGCCTGATTCTTTTTTAAGCAATGAGACTCCAGTAGTTAAAGCTGGGACCTTCTTCCGATGGAATCTGCATTCAGCTCCTTGCTGGGTTCCTAGGCTGGCCCCAGATGTTTGCAAAGAACAAGATGCCACCGTCTCTCCTTCAACGTGCAAACATCGACCAGCCAGGGGATTCATTCTTACTTGGATGCTGATGATGGAATTGTATTTTTCAGTGCAGGCTAGGTTGGGGGACCCAGGACAACCAGACAGGCACACGGCTTTTCTTCTCCATATATTTTGCTGCTACCTCCTGGTATTGGCCATCTGAGGACACTGCCTCACTCTACCCAACAACAGGGCCAGCTGGTACTTCTGCAAAGGACCATGGTTCATTCTATCTATGCTAACCTTCCACGCCCAGGCCGGGGAACTTTCCAGCTAAGACTCAGGTTGTTAAATTCAGAAGAAAGACAAGTGTTCCAACAGTCCTTGGTTGCCTGCACTGTAGTCCAAAAACAAGTGGAGTTGTGGGGGTGAGGGACTGCATCTATGATTTCTTTTGGCTACATTGCAGATATAATTATTGTTAATAACACATGCACATCATGTTATGAGATTCCCAATGGAAGAAAAGAGCCAAACTTCATTCAGGGGAGCTCTTCTATTACTATTCCCTTGAAAAATATTTTGTAAACCAAATTTTAAACATCTGCTGCTTTTTTCCCGTCCTCTCCTTGCCATCTATTACTAACAAATCAGCGTTGAGTTGTTCATTTTTGTTCCTATTCAGAAATGAGAAATCAGAAGATTTCTCTATGTGTGGAAGAAGTTTGCATTCTGTTTAATGCCCAGATGTGAATGCCCCCCAGGGGCCAATATCCATGGGATATTTCCAAGAAAGAGGAGCTGAAAGCTAGTGTGATCATCACAAACTTTATTAAGGGTAAATACATATAGGAGCAAACACACAGTGCTACCTGGGACAGACAACAGGTATGTATGCTATATTCTGCCCTAGCACGTCTGTGCCAAGGGGCTGGTTTGTAAAGCCTTTATAGCCATGTGCGAAACAAAATGTCTCAGAAACTAGCTTATCAGTGAAGTGCCCTTCCTGTGAACTCTCTGCACATGGCATTGCCTCAGTGTGCGTTCTCAGATACAGTCTGTGCCATATTGTACATCTATTTTTTATACTAAAAGTTCATGCAGTGGTTAAACATGGTGTTAGCATAGTTCAGTGTATACACCAGTGTTTCTCAACCTTGGCAACTTTAAGATGTGTGGACTTCAACTCCCAGAATTTCCCAGCCAGGCTGGCTAGGGAATTCTGGGAGTTGAAGTCCACACATCTTAAAGTTGCCAAGGTTGAGAAACACTGGTATACACACTCACATGCATCTCACAGTAATGAAAAAGAAACATGGTTAGGGATGGGGGTTCTGTGGCCTCCCGTATTATTTATTATTTATTTAAATTTATTATAGCCACCAGCTCCCATAGACTCTGGGTGGCTTACAAATACCAAACAATTAAATCAGTTAAAACATACATCACCACGGGCAACCTGGCTAAAACAATCAGAACAGTAACAAATCAAACCAGAGGCCCCACAAACACAGCCAGGTCTTAAGTGCTTTTCGGAACCCCAGGAGAAAGGGTGCTGTCCATATCTCTGGGGGGGATGCTGTTCCAGAGGGTGAGGGCCATGACAAAGAAGGCATGCTTCCTTGATCCCATGCTGCATTGGGCAGGCAGAAACAGTTGGTCCTTCAGGTATCCAGGTCCTATGCCCTGCAGGACTTTATAGATAATGCCCATATGTGGTTCAAGTAGAGTTCCTTGAAGCCCCAGCCATGAAACATTGTAGGTAAGCAACATCTAGAAGACCACAGACTCCCCAGCCCCACTGCTAGTGAAGAATATTCATATCTTTCCGGGTGGTTTTCAGAGAGGTAACTGAGAGACTGTCCCGCCACAACTAGGACCTCCTCTTATACGGTGAGAATTACTGTAGTGAACTGCTGTACTGTTCTTCCTTGACTTCAAGAATGGGCAAATACTTCCTAACACTGGTTTAAGAGCTCTCTACAAAGATAGGGTTTGTACCACCAAAAAAAAAAAAGTCACTTTCAAATCAAGCTCAGCTCCTGATAGCATGGGACCATCCCATAGCCATCATAGAGAAGTCATTTGCTGCCTTCTGGGATTCCCGCCCCCCCCGCCCCCAAATCCCCAGTCTAATCTACAGCTGAGAAACACCCTTGTGGTCTCCTATCCAAGTAGTATCCAGGCTCAAGGTCAACAGGTGCTGCTACCTAGCTTAATCTTCACTCTGCAGATGAAGTCATAATATGTGTCAGGTTCAGCCCAAGAAACTCCATGAGATGGTTCTGGAATTGCTCACTTACTTATTAGCTTGCACCTGCTAGACAGAATCTCGCCCGACTAACTCTAACTCCCAAAGTCTGCAACTAAACACAATGAATTCCTTAGGGTGGTGCCAGTCTCATCCTCTTTGCTCTCACACGCTCAGGCTGTGGGCTGAGGAGATGCTTCTCCCCATGACCTTGAACCTCCTCATCCAAGTCCTCCATCACAATATGGTTTGTTTGGCTTCAATTTCGCACATTATAGTTGGCCATTGTAATTTGTTGTCCTGGGCTAGGGCATTATTTGAGAGCCAGTTTGGTATGGTGGTAAAGACCCCAGCCTAGAAACCATGAGATCCTAAGTTCTAGTCCCACCTTGGGCACAAAGCCAGCTGGGTGAGCTTGGGCCAGTCCCTTTCTCTCAGCCCTAGGAAGGAAGCAAAAGGGCAAACCACCTCTAAAAATGTTGTCAGGAAAACTGCAGGGACTTGTCCAGGTGGTCGCCAGAAGTCAAGACTGATTCTATTAAAGAATTTTAGACCTTAATTGTTGAGTTTCTGTACCAAGCTAAACAGCAGCACCCAAAACCTAGGTATAACCAGTTAGTAGTTGGATGGGAGACCTTAAGGAAATCCTAGGGGTACAGGCTAATTTGGTAAGTTGAAAAAACATGCCAGAAGCAGCAAGCTACTTTCCTACAAGGATGAGGCAATTAAGTCATCAGAAGTGGAGCTCAGTTGGAAGAAGAGTGTTGGGCATCCATAAGCAATTGGGACAGTGCAATTTCAGACTAGCCAAGATTTCCCAACACATTGGCTTAGTGTAACCAAACACAACACCCAAATACCTGGACAGGGAACAGGTAAAGAGAACAGCATTTATGAGGCCCTTCTACCAGGAGGGCCAGGACTTCTCTCCACCTAGACAATCTGTGCCTGAACTAAATCTATGCATGATGAAGTGCAGAGGGTGCACAGCTGCTGCCCAAAATCTGGGTGATAAAGTTAAAAAGGACACCCCAACACACACACAAAGAGCCAGTTTGGTGTAGTGGCTAAGGCATTGCATTAGAAACTGGGAGATCAAGTTCTAGCCCTGCCCTAAGCCACCTGGGTAACCTTCCACCAGTCACTCTCTCTCAGCCCTAGGAAGCAGGCAAGGGCCAACCACTTCTGAAATCTTGCCAAGAAAACTGCAGGGACTGGTCCAGGCAGTCGCCAGGAGTCAACTATGACCCAAAGGCACACACACAAAAACATGTATGTAATGCACATAAGCTCCCATAGCTTACAAACAATTCAGGGACAATGCAAGAAGAAAAAAGCCCACCCTAACACAAACTTCAAATTCAAATAAATACAAAAATAATGAAGTTACAAGCCACAAACACCAGCGCAAACAAAGCAGCACCCTGTATTGTTCCCAGAAGGATTGATACTGAAGCTCAGGCTCAGATACTGTGGCCACCTAATGCAAAGAGAGGGCTCTTTGGAAGAGACCCTGATGCTGGGAAAGATTGGAGGCAAAAGGAGAAGAGGACGGCAGAGGATGAGATGGTTAGATAGCATCACTGAAGCAATGAGCATGAAACTGAGCATGAAACTGAGCAAACTCAGGGAGGCAGGACAGGAAGGTGTGGTGCGATATGGTTCATGGGATCACGAGTCAGACACAACATATTGTTCCCAACACTCCTACATCAAACTTCCTACCACTCCCAAGATTAAGAACCCACTGAGACAGCAAGACCCACACAAACAAGGACCTGTATTTTCTGCCTAACAAACCAACATTTAACTCTAAGGCATCCCGAAAGCTATCGTTGAACTGCAATTAGCCGGGGAGCCAGAACAAGCGATTACCAGCTACCCCCATTGCAAAAATTATGCTTCCGAAATCTCTTGATAGCGATTCCGCACGGAAAGGAGCGAGCCGCAGCCACCCCTCTCCATGTGCTACTCACAGCAGAAGCCCTTTTTTAAACGCGCGCTCCTCCCGCGGGGCCCCAATGGATCCATGACGCTCATCCACGTCACAGCGAGGGGCCCCAAACTGCCACCACACCAGTCAACTTCGCAGAGGTTCGGCTTCACGGCCGCCGTTACGACGGTTCCATATCGGGCATCAACTTTAAAAACCGGCAACCTTTCTCTTTTTCTGATATGCAAATTGACGCGCGGCATTCTGGGTAGAAGAAGTTCTCGGAGTTCCTAAAGACCTGTCAAATGCAGACTTGGCGCGGGAAGCGAAGGGGGCTAATTAGCTTCGTTAGTTAACTTCCGTGAACGTGAGCACCAGCCCCGGACTGAAAGAACAAAGCATCCTCGATGGAGTAAATCAGTTCAGTTCAGCTGAGCTGCAAGGCAATTCCTTTCCAAGTAAAGCTTGCTCACGCATCTTTGTCTCCCGGTTTTTCCTTTCGACTTGAAAGTTGGTTTTAAAAAAATGCACCCAGACCTGCCGAATTAAACGCCGAGTCAGCCCGAGTTCACAGCCTGACTGCATTCGCATGATACGCTGACCCACGGTGGGCTGAGCTCTGCTTCTTAGGCCCGTGTGACCGGCTGAACCATAAACCGACCGCCTGCTTGGGCTGCAGAAGCCAAAAGGGGCTCGGCTAGTTTGCGATTCTGTGGGTCGTGCGAACGCAGTTCTAGCGCATTTGGGATTGGCACTGGAGTCTCCCGTCTCCAAGTCTGAGGATTACTTCTGAGGGAGATCAGGTGTTTCCCTTCGAGGAAATTAGTGCAAAAATCCCCTGGCTTTCCTGCCCTTCTCTCTGCTTTGTTCACACAACACGCTTAGCCTGCGGGCTGAATGAAGTCATTTTCCGAGTCGGCACAATGCGCTGAAGAATAACTAGCCAAAGGAAGTAGGTTCACCAAAAATAACTAAGCTTATGTTATGCCAGTAAACCTCCTAAATTCACAACTCACCTGGACAGGCACGTGCTGCGAGCGGACAACCTCTGTCCGCCTGCACAGAGTAAGAGTCAGACCATAAAAAACTTCCCTCCGGGTACTTCGAACTACAACTCCCATCAGCACCCTCCAGAGTTGGCGCCTGCGCAGTCAAGCCAGGCCGCCGAACGGACGAAGGGCAGAGGAGGACTTCCTGATTGGTTGGCGAGCAGGCCGGCAGGCGCGCGGGCTGATAGAAGGGTGTTTCCTGACACTTCCGTGGTTTCGCGGTCGTGACCCCGGAAGTGTTGTGTCGGCGGAGACCTGCTGAAGGCAAAAGCGGCAGCCCATCCAAGAGAGCGCGGCAGGTATGAGAAGCTAGGCGGCTGAGGCGCCGGTGAGTGAGGCGGCCGTGACAGAGACAGAGTGGCGGCTGGGATGAAACCCCGCTTAAAATAAGGCAAGGCGACGGAGAAAAGGAGCCCGAGATGCCTATTTGCAGTGTGGTAGTTAGTGTTTGGGGTGGGCGCCATCTCTAAGCGTAGCCCAAGGTCTGTTTTCCCCCCACAACAGCCCTTGAGGTAGGCTGGCCTGAGGGGAAGGGCCTGGCCCCGCCTCCTAGTGCCCGAGGGTGGGTTTGTAACTTCGTCACCCCCTGCCAGCCCAACGCCTCCCCCGCACCAGGTGGGCTCTCTCTGTAGGCTTCCCCCTCCTCTCTCCTTGGCAGCGAGCCTCCCCATTCCGCTAGATCTTAGTTTTGTTTTGAAGCACCCGTGTCTGGCCTTTCAGCCTTATTCACCTATTTTAAGGGTTTAATAAATTATTAAATGGTAGTCAGTATTATTGTTACTGTTACCGTATTTATGATAGTTGATGTATTATTATTGGTATAGTATTACTTTATGGTAGTCAGTGTATACGCCCACTTAAGCAATCCATAAAAACCAGTAATTATAACTACTTAAAACCAAAGCTTTTTTCAGTAGAACATAGGCATGAAAGTGGGGGGGGGATGGGGGGACCTTGGGCTAGTCCCACTCTCTTCTCAGCCCAACTCACCTGACACGAATGTTGTGGGGAAAATAGGAGGCAGGAATATTAGGTATGTTTGCCACCTATATAAAAAGGTGGGACAAAAATATAATAGTAGTAACAACAACATAAGCAGCGCCCTGCTGGATCTCCCCCTGGCCCATTGTTCTCCCAGTGGCCAGCCGACAGCACAAGGAAGCCCTCTAGTCTCCCACCAGATGGCCTTCAGAGGCAGTCCCACTGCTATCAAGACTAAAAGCCATTGATGAGATATCAGATTATGCCAACTGATAAAACAAGGAACAAATAAGATTTGGTTTCAAGGTCATTTTTAGTTTTTAAAGCCTTGCTTCAAATATCTTCACGAACAGAAAGAATTTTGATATCAATAGCAAGTAAGTTGGCTGGTATTTGCTGTGATGAATGCCTGCTTAAAATAAGGTAAGGCTTGAACTGTGAAATAATGTTGTTATTGCTGTTTAGTCACTTTGGACTCTTAAAGACCTGATGAACATCATCCCACAAAGATTGTCTATCAGTAACTGCTGCTTTGACTTTCTGTAAGCTCATGCTTGTGTCGTCAGTGATAATATCTTGTCACCTTGACTTTGGTTGGCAAAATCTTTGGAATAATAACCTCCAAAGTTATAAATCCATTTTTAGAAGAGACATGAAAAAAAATCCTGTGTTGTGGTGGTTTGTTGCATGTCAAAGTCTCTATTATTTTTCAGGCTGGAGGCAGGAATGCAGAATGCTTTGAAAGAATTTTATAAGCATCCACAGCCAGGGAAGAACTGCTAAGTAGGTTAATTCTAACTATTTATTTGCAGGAACTTTTTTTTTCTTTTTTGAAAATGGCCTCTCCATTCAATGGCCCCACAGTAGTTTCTGATGTAATTAAAGATCTAGATACTCAGATAGCTGTAAGTAAATTGGCTTGAACTGACCATCGCATGGCATGCTAGCATCATAGTGAAAAGCTGAAGATTGGCTTGTGTCTTGTTAATTTTGAACATGTGCCAAGATTGAAATCTGATGGTAAACAAAGCAAGAATATATTGCTTTTCCTGTTAAATTATTTATAGAATATAATATGATCTGTGTGCTCTTAACTCAAGACATTGAATATGCAACTGAAATCTCTTTTCAAAGTCCTTGTACAGGTTAGAACTTAGGTTTGCTTTTCTATCAATTTCTCTGCATTCTAGCATTTCATTCTTGTTAGAGCCATTCTACTGAACAGAGTTACAATTAAATGTTGAGCATTTTATAAATAGCCCCCACCCAGAAGAATGTTATAAGTTTTAACTTGGTTTTAGAACAACAGTTAATCCAGGGAAAATAAATTGGATTGTACCTATTTACTGTACAAGCCTATTCTAAACTTTGAAGCTTTCAAATAAGTGAGATTGAAGAAAACAGCCAGTACTCTGCATGTATATTTCTTTAAAATGAACCTGAGAGAAGATATGACTTCTTGGGAAATAGACATTGAGAGAGCTATGCAAATAGTACTGGAAGAGGCTAATCCAGGTTCAATCTAACACAGTGCTGCCTCTCACTAAGAAGTCATTACAACTGGCCTATCAATTTGGAAATCAGAGGGAACACCTTCCATGCAAGCCAGTATCCTAGCACAGTGTGGATGAGGCAAAGTAGTATTGGTTGAGGCAAAGTAGTAACTTTGGACAGGAAAGAGAATCTAAAGCTTATTCTGGCTTTGAGCTTCATCTCCTCTCTCTCTTTTATAGCCAACTCTTTTTAATGGCAATTGAGTTCTACTCTGACAAGAAATATTTGATTCTATTGAAAGCAGTTCTGGATGAGAATCTCACTCCCAAAACTTAGTATCATTGTCTTTTTGCCACAGTGTGTTGAGTAAAGTAATGCATGATAATAAGAATGAAACATTAACGTTGCAATATTCTAAACATTGTTTTGTGTATTATTCTGTTGGGATCTTGCTTAGAACAGAAGTAATAAAGATGATATCAACCTTACTTTTTTGGATTGTACGTGTATAGCATGGTTTGGTCTTGATGTGATGTTACAAGTTGCAGTGCTAAGGTAAACTAAAATAGTCTGAGTTGTATTAATAATTAATTAAAGGCTCAGAGAAAAACTAATTTACAATACTGCCTGTAGTTTCACTGATAGATTGCTTTTGTTAGTAACAGGTTCCTCAACTCAGTTAACATGCCCATGATATTGACGTTTGAATTCTCCCACCTTGTTTTTAACATTGGGGCCTGCTTCTTCTTCTAGCTGATTGGTTTGGGCCCACATAATCCCAAAAAGAAGCAAGATCTGGATAAGCTCTATGATCTCAAGACTAAAGCTCAACAGATTATGAACCAGTTTGGTCCATCTACCTTGATCAATTTATCCAACTTTTCTTCAATCAAAGCAGAACCAGGCAATACTCCTCCTCATAGTTCCATGGCAAACAATACCTCTGTGGCAAAGATGCCTGGGACCCCTAGTAGTGGGGGGCGCCTCAGTCCTGAGAGTAATCAGGTAATGGGCCATGCTGTGATGATGTGAGCTATAGTCAGCACATCTGGATGGGCTTTGGGTGGAGGAGGGTTCCTTTAGAGGCTCCCCTTAGGGGCACAATCATATATGTGATTGGCTGGAAGTGCTCCTAAGCAAGATCTTTTTAACTGCGTAGAAGTGACCGTGGAGGAATGAACCTGATAAAAATTTGCTAATGTTTTCCACAGATATTAACAAAGAAGAAATTGCAGGATCTGGTTAGAGAGGTGGATCCAAACGAGCAGCTGGATGAAGATGTGGAGGAGGTAGGTCTTAGAGAAAATGAGCATCACAGACATCTAAGCCTCTCCTTGGTTGAACTGTGCCATTCCTTCTAAATTTCTCTTTGAGGCTCCCGAGAATGCTCTGTCAGCACCCTGACTCGTCAGAAGAATAACCTTCTGAAGTGAAGTGGGGTGACATCTGCCATTCTTTCTGATGCTGAATTCCATTTTGACAGATGTTGCTGCAGATTGCTGATGACTTCATTGAAAGCGTGGTGACAGCTGCCTGCCAGCTCGCGCGGCATCGCAAGTCTAACACCTTGGAAGTAAAGGATGTCCAGTTGCATCTTGGTCAGTGCAAAGGCATGAATGTGTCCAATTCCCGACAGCTGCCATAGTTAAAGGAGTATATATAAATTGTTTTGGATTGTTTTCTCCATAACCTGCAGAGTTTCCTCCTGGGTTATATTGTGGAGACAATCACCTGCCCCTCTAATTATGTTGATTATGTGCCATCAAGTTGTTTCCACTCCTAGTGACTACATAGATACATTTTCTCCATGACAATGTATCCCTAACCTGTTCTTTCAAGTCTCCCAGCAGTGCGCTTGTCGCCACTATAACTGAGCCTGTCCGTCTTGCTGCTGGTCATCCTCTTCTCCTCTTTTCTTCCTTGCCCCTCTAATGAGCCACTATCCGAAGCATAATGACAAATACCATGTGGAGCTCCCAGGTCACAACTGAGCCTTCCCCTTTCTCTTTCTAACATTACGGAAGCTTTATCTGGTACTCCCCTGACATGTGGGCTACAGTTTCCATGAGGCAGGTGTACTCGGCATGATAGATTTGCAGCCTAGTATGTCTGGAGGGCCCTGGAGTAGACAAGATTGCAGCAGCAGCAGCAGCAGCAGCATGGCAGTCTCACTTCAGTGACTTGATCCTCTTGCCCTGCTGTCATGTTTTAAAGGGTAATGCTCCGTGGTACCTTTTGCATATGTGCACCTTCCCACCCAGTAATTGCTGCAGTCCCCTTGGGGCAGGACATGCAAAGGAATCACAAATTAGGCTTCATCCTCCTGCATTGGCAGGATCACTGAAAAAGCGGTTTCCAGGGTCCTCCTGGTAACCATAAATGGTTCACTTTCCCTATCTTTGCATGCAAACGTTATCTTCTACCACTCATCTGTCAGCCCAGATTGTAAACCCCATATTGGGAAGATTTCAGACCTTGAGGTATTTTTATTACATGCCTCATAGGATTGTCAGAAGGGATATAAAAAAGGGCTTTGAGGGAGTCAGATTTCTGCAAAAGCCTGTATTTCCACTTCTCATTGGTATAATTTTGCATAGTGGAATATTAATTCATTGCTTTCTACGTGACTGAACCTGCTTCTCTTATCTGTTTATTGCTTGTTCAAATCATCTTCGGCTTATGATCTCATTTCCTCGCCACTGCCACACGGATGCTGTTGCTGCCCCCAGAGCGCCAGTGGAATATGTGGATCCCGGGTTTCGGCTCTGAAGAAATCAGGCCATATAAAAAAGCCTGCACTACAGAAGCTCACAAACAGGTGAGGATCTCTTTTTTCCCCCCCAAATAATTTGCACCTAAGGGAAATGATGCCGTGTGAGGCAGATAGTTTCCAATGGATCAAACCACTGATGAATAGGGGGAAAATAGAACTTGCTGACAAATTGAGGTTTCTTGCCACAGTAGAAAAATTGAGAGATGATTTCTACTTTTCAAATTCCAGCTTGGCTTTTTTAAAAAAAAAAAATGATTGTCAGCAAGCTACATGCCTAAATCCCTTTTCTTAATTGTCTGTATGATTTAAGTGTAGAATAAAATATTTTCTGAACCACATTCTTTTTTTCCACTTAATTCATTATTGCAGTTCTATTTATTTAAAAAAAGAAAATAAAATTTGTGCGGAATGTTGTTCTGAATCAGGACTGCCTACCCTGAAATTATTGTTTGGACTGTAAGGAAATAAACAGAATTGGCCAAGTATAGTAGTACTTCTTTTTTTTTTTTTAACCCCACCCTTCTTATTTTTATAAATAAGGTGGTGAACATACCTAATACTCCTTCCTCCTCCTATTTTCCCCACAATAACAACCCTGTGAGATGGGTTGGGCTGAAGGAGAGTTACTGGCCCAAAGTCACCCAGCCGGCTTTCATGCCTAAAGCAAGACTAGAACTCAGAGTTTCCTGGTTTCTAGCCTGGTGCCTTAACCACTAGACCAGACTGAATCCTTCCTTCAAGGTCAAAGGGCAACTTTGGAGAGATGGAATGTTACACGTTGGGAGTAAATTCAAGTGGGGGGAGAGGAGGTGAACCTCTGCAGTTGCAGCCCCAGTCATGATTGGAAACCCAATAGCTGCTGGTATTCTGGATGGATGGATTCATTGTGGGTGAATTGTAAAATTACCTGTTTGAATTCCACTAATCATATTCCTAATTTAACTTACCAAGAGACCGATGTTCATACTGTCCTTTTTTCCCCCCCTTAATTTGCAGAGAATGGCATTGATCCGCAAAACAACCAAGAAATAACTCTGGGAAAAGACAGAGAAATTAAAAGGAAAAAAAAAGGCTCTTCTAAGAGAAAAAAAATCTGCCTCTGAAGCTGTGGAACATCCTTGAGGTCATCTATGGGATAATTTTTTTTGAATTGCTTCACAGAGAAGCATATATTTTAACAGTGCAGCAATAAGGGGTTATTAGAGGAGACCTGCCACACATCCCTAGGTCTCCTCACATCTATTCCCCCAAAGGAACATATCTTGAAGCATAGACTTTTATTTTCCTCCTTCTAAGTGATATACGGTGTCCATGATTGTCCAAGGGATAAAATATTTTTGAGAACAGTATTAGAAGTGGCCGTAGATGTTTTTCATTTCCCTCCAACTTGTAATGTTGCCATTCGTGGTATTTGGATTTCTTTCAAAAAATAAATTATGGATCTCAAAAGCAGGCCACAGTATTGACAGGAGTTTCAGAGTGCCATCCGGGTGGAGACAACAACAGGCTGATTATTGCAAGCAGTTCAAAGCAAATTTCTTTCCTTTTTATTTAACACTCAAGATGGCACAGGGAAAAAGTTGATTTTTTTTTGCATTGCAGGTCCTTTTTATGTCTAAAAACGCAGTAGAAACAGACTTGAACTATGAACTAGGAAACAGTCTGCAGGCATGGTTAAACTGCATCGCTGTTCCCAAGATAGTCACTGGCAAGTGGCTCTGGAGTGGGATAGCTCACCCTTAGCATCCAGAAATTTTGGTACAGTTTGTGGCTTGTTCTTTTTTTCCCGTAACTGAGTGAAAGATACCTTTTGAACAGTTGCTGACACTCTCTTCCCATGAGTGTGTTCTGAATCCCAAAAGCACACTTGAAAACCAGCATTTTACTGGCACAGAAGTAATTGCTGGCTCAGGTATTGGTGCATAGTGAAAGCTGTTCACTACTTCTGGAGGGGAAGGTTGTTTCTGAAGCCTTCTGCTAGCAGAAAACTTATATCCTCCTTCCCCACTTCACACTTGAGAAGCTACATTGGAGCAGCCGTGGGGGTGCTTGGTCAACACTCTGAGAAAACAGCCATTGCTTTGGGTTTCCCATCACCCTTATCTTCTGTTCTATATATAAGTTCTGACTGCATCGGCTTTGTGTTGAGCCATCCAACAGTGACTTTAAAGAAGGATTTGTGTAAGTTCCCACTAGTTGAAAATGTAACAATAAATGAGTACCATATGTATCTGTTTTTCAAGGTGTCTCATGAATTTTGCCAAGGTGACATCCACAATTATTGAGTATTTTGAATAAGAAAATGGCATCAGCAAGCTAGGAAGTTCAGAGTGCTTATCCCAGTAGTAAAGCCAGCTATGAATAGTGTGAAACATTAATATTGCTATTACTTCTTGTATGTCTTCCCTTTTCTCAGGGTAATGCATAGTGGAAGGGGGATATTAGCTCTCATTTTATCCTCACAACAACTGAATAGAATTGAGAAATAATGACTAGCCTAAAAGTCATTCAGAACTTCAGAAGAGGATTGCAGCCTAAGCTTCTTGGGTTCCTGTCCACTTCTTTAACCCGGTGTTCGTCAACCTTGGCAACTTTAAGAGGTGTGCATTTCAACTCCCAGAATTCCCCAGCCAGTATGCTGGGAAAGTTGCCGAAGTTGAGGAACACTGCCTTAACCAATACCATCACGTGGGCTTCCATTCACCCATCTCTCATTTTTAAAGCTGTACATCTCATGTGGGCTCCTCGCCCTTTCATCTCTTGGCCTCTGGTATTAGCCACTGACTTGTATCCACCTTCTGGCCTCAATCAAAAGGTATTAACAGTGAAGACATTTCCATGTGATGCAGGAGATATTTTCATGAAGGGCTGTTGATGTATATTTGCTTGTTTATGGAAGATGCAGAATGCCACATTTGTAATCCAGCTTCTGATGAATTCTCTGGGATTGTTTTTTTGTTTTGTTTTCATTGAAAAAAGTCAGTTAAGGAAAAAAAGATGGAATAACCACAGAATGGCTTTAGATTAGCACATTTAATCTGCTTTCCTCCATCCAGGTGTATTAAGTTGGAACTCCCACCATTTCTCACCAGCAGCCATGCTGGTGATATATATGTATGGCCTGCACCCATATATTGAAATGGACTGTTTATTTTAAATGCACCTGCAAAACAATGTTAGGTGTAATTATGGTTACTAAAAACTCTACTGTTATCACAACAAATACCATGCTTCAGAGTCACTTTCTCCTAACCCTGATATCAAAATGTTGTAATTCCATTTGCCTTTTAAAAGTTGCACTGTCCAATGTCATCTACGTAGATCTGGAACTAGGCATTTGAAGTAACATCAGCTGCAGTGTCTTTAGTGTCTACGTTCTTTGTGGTTAAAAGCTAGATTAATGAACAATGGGATGTGTGGAAAAGCCTCACTCCCCTCTTCGTGCCTGGTGGAACCTGTGAATATTTTAATAGTTGTGACACTCAAGTATATCATTTGGTATCCTGGAAACTACAACAGTTTTTTTTAAACAGTTT
The DNA here is from genome assembly GCF_059951505.1 of Python bivittatus. Lineage (NCBI taxonomy): Eukaryota > Metazoa > Chordata > Lepidosauria > Squamata > Pythonidae > Python > Python bivittatus. The sequence continues at coordinate 11,798,306 of NW_028277054.1, read as the reverse complement.
CATCAATACTATTCTAACTTGTATAAAGCAAGTGACATCTTTCTGGAGAAAATAGATGAATACCTAAAGAAACAAAATCTACCAAGGATTACAGAGGAACAGAAACAGGAATGTACCTATAACAAGGGAAGTTTCTGAAGTGATAAAAAAGATTAAACCAGGAAAAGTGCCTGGACCAGATGGATTATCAGGTTCTTACTATAAATGTTCTGAGGATGAACTTTTACAACCTTTACAAAATACAATGAACTCTATCTTACAGGGAGAAAAGTTGCCAGAGTGTTAGAAAGAGGCCAGTGTCGCACAGGTACCTAAAGAGGGACAAGATTTGACTTTAACAAGAAACTATAGGCTGATATCATTACTAAATAATGACTACAATTGGTTTACAATGATTCTGGCTGATAGACTGAAAATAATTTTGCAAGAATTTATTCATAAGGATCAATGTGGGTTTTTACCTAAAAGACAGTTAAAGGACAATCTTAGAAACATGTTGGAATATTTGGAGCAACATCATGAAAAACAAGCCGCGTTGGTTTTCTTAGATGTGGAGAAGGCCTTTGGCAATTTGAATTGTGCATTCCTGTTCAAAGTTTTGGAAGATATGAACTTTGGAGAGAATTTTATAAAATGTGTAAGATCGATTTATACTTCACAGGAAGCACAAATAATTGTTAGTGGAGATTTAACAAAGCCTTGAGAGGTACAAAAAGGAACAAGACAGGGATGCCCACTGTCTCCTCTCATTTATTTCGGTTCTTGAAATACTGAATAGAAATATAAGATGAGAGAATTGTGGGAATTGTTTTTGTATATGATAACTGCAGCAAGATCATTGTACACACAAAGATGGAAAGATTTGATAATACCTACAATGGAGGAATGGTTGGTGAAGACGATGGAATCACTGAGATGGCCACATCGACTTTGATTAGAGAAAAGATAATATCTACATTTATTGCTGACTGGAAACCCCTTATAGACTTTTTGCAGAAAACAGGAAAAAATGAACTTATGATTTATGGTTTTGATGACAGGAGAGGTTATAGAAAGAAGAGAGTCATGTTGTAACTTTAGAGAAAAGAGGTAAATTTATAATTGTACTTATAACTGCTGTAAAGAAGATTGGAAGCCACTGCTTTGTATCTTTTTCTTCCTATTTTTCTTTTACTTTTATTCCTTGCACTTTTAGCTTTCTCTTTGATTTCTTTCTTTTTCTTTTTTACTTTATATTAGTTTGTATTAGTTTTTATCTCCTTTTTTAAAGCCTTTAATAAAATTACACACACACAAGAATTCTGAAGACCACCCCCACCACTCAGGGCTGGCCACAGTAGATTGGGAAAGGACCCCTGGTAAGTAAGTAATGGGGACAATTTTAATAAACATGATCCAGTTTAAAAAAAAAAAAGTCACCAGATGCAATTCCCACAATAGAAAATTATTCTCTCAATAACAGCTCTCATATGAACTGGATTGAATACCCAGAAATGCGAGATAAGTGCCAAGGAGGGACAAGCTGAGCTGTGACGGTCAACGAAGCCTTGTTTGGCATTAAGAGAATGTGTATGGAAACTAGTTGAGAGCCATCACACAAAACAAGGTACCGTGCTCAGTGGGTATCCCCGCTTGATTCTTCATGAGTTCAACCCTAGTCTGGCAGCTAGCCTTTAAGCTGGCTAGGTACGCAGGATTATGTGAACGTGTGAATGGGTGGAGGTTTTATTTATAACCTGAGCAATAAAAATGGTAAACCTGCCTTTGTTTCTGTGTGTCCTGAGTAACAGTGGTGGAAGGAAAAATGTTTGATGGGTGGTGCGAGGTTATAACTAAGTGGGATAAATGTGAGAAAATGAGAAAAGTTTTTACACAAGTGGCAGGAATGAAAGGATATGACGCAGGCACTGTCAGTGAAAAACCTTAGCCTGCCAAAATAAGTTATCTGTGACTAATATGGAGCATTTTATAGGTATTGTATCTCTCCCAAATTTTGGCTTTCAATAAGGAAAAGAGGGAAGCAGGGTTTCTGGGATTCTTTCCAACCCTTTTACCAGAGCAGGCATTCTGCATAATGAAGTAACATTTTACATCTGTGTGCATGTGTGTGCATGCATATTTTCTCCCCAGGGACTAATCAAGGTATATACATAGAGTGCTAATCAGGGTGAGTGTCTTTCCTCTCTCTGTTGCACATACATGTTTGTGACTGGTGTGCCCTGGAAAGCACAGGACGGACTGTACATGGTGTGTGCTGGGTCACGTGGTGAAGAGGGAGGGTGCTTAGAATGGAGTAGTCACCAACATTCCAAATCGCTACCCAGCTCCCTTTCCCTTAAGGACGCGTTGGGGACATTTCTCGGGAAATTAGGCTCTGTAGCTCCCAGCCCGTTTTCCGAGCCAATCTTTCTTTGGCCAGCTTCTTCCCCACTCCCCCTCCCGCTCCCCTGCCCCAAGCAAGCAATCCTGCCATTTTTCATAATGTATTTCCAACCTTCAGTCGGCTTGCAAGACTAAACGAGAGGCTGTAGGCCTCTGTGATGGAGTCTCTGAGGCTGCGCCCGCGAGGTAGACTCACCAAATTTGCTTGCTTTAGGATTTCTCTGCTCTACAAACCCAATCGCTCTGACGGGCAAACCATATTTAAGGACTCTGCAGATTGTGTGAACTTAGCCAATGGTGGCTTAGTCAACAAACCATCGTTTCACAAGCCACCGTTTAGCAGAGTGGGTGAACCTAGCTGCAACAGTGTAACACAAGAGCATTGCCCCAGCGGGTCTTATCTTTCGCTAGCAGAAACACTTCCTTCTCTTTTCCTGAGCAGGAACCTCTGGCTGAACCAGAGGTGGCAGTTTGCTTTTCACCCCATCCCACTGTGGAGTGGGTCTCATCACCCCACTTCTCAAGGCCTCGTATATGCCCAGAGTTAACATCTGGAAAGCTGCCTCCACATTCTGGCTGCTTTTCGCCGAAGTCTCAATATACTTGGCTTCAAGGGAAACTGCCAGCTTCTCAGCCTCCTTTTGCCCCACCTTCCGTTCAGCCTCCAGGTCACTCTTGTTCCCCACCAGCACAAAAACCGGGTGGTGAGGTTTGACTGTGTCCACCACTTCCTGGTGCCAGATCCTGATGTTCTCGAATGATACACGGTTGGTCAGGTCAAACATCAGGACTCCTCCAGCTGCGTTACGGTAGTAGGACCGTGTCACTGACCTACATCACAGAAAGAGGGTTTGCTGAGCATGGAAGCATTGCAAGAAGCCAGAGATACAGACATGTTAAACTAGAGCAGGGGTTTTCAAGCTGTACTGGGGTTCAGTGAGAGACGAAGGACAAATCTTTCTATCAAATGGAGTCAGGGACATCCATATCCATTTTTCTAAAAAAAAAAAAAAGCAATCACATCCCAATCACTGAAGGTTGATTTATTTGGTTAAAACATTAACTTTCTAACTTTAATTCCAGTTTAAATGTTAGCACTTTGTAAACATTAATTTTGCATTTACAGTATGCACTTTATTGTTTATAGTTACAATATCTGGAGGAACTTTCTGGGACATTAATTGGAGCATCTATTTTTGTGAAATTCCAATAATTTCAATATATAAATTTACATAAATAAATTAGAACAAGCACAAGTCTCATTTTATTATCTATTTTCTATCACTAGGGCTTTCCTTCTTGATTCTTCTTCTTTTTTTTAACTCACAGCTTCCACAGCCCAAAAAAGTTTGAAACCCACTGAACTAAGCATCCAGTCAAACCCACAAAGTTAAACTAAGCATACAAGTTCTCCATTATTATGTAAATTGCAATATTGCTCTGGTATTTTATGCCCCTTTGGGTGTGGTGATACAAATCTTACTCCAACAGTACCATCCCCTGAATTCTCGAGAGCAAATTCTACTAAAATCAGCGCATGTTACATCAAAATGAAAACAAATAAGTTTCTGTGGCAAATAAAATCTCACAGGGCTAATGCTCGGAAAATGCCCCATTGTAATGCCTTGTTTTGGCTAATAGAACAAAAGATAAGGGGTGACGTCATGAGAAAGTCAACGTGCCGGGATGAATATCTTCCCTTCCTTGTGGTGGGAACAGGAGGAGTCTTGGCTCTAAAGCTGCTCTGATTGGCCCACAGGACACCAGCTGGCGCACAGAGGGTGGAGTAACAAGGGTGGTGGGGTTTCTGTAGTCACACAAGTCATCTGTGGGGAGGGATACCAGTTCCTCATCTCACCTACGTGCTGAGACTCTTAGATTACAGCAACTCTGATTGCCTTTTTGCAGTCGGGTACAACACCACTTTTACTTTCTGTTTCTTATAGAGTGAGTCCATTTTGGGCTTAGGAGAGTTTAAAAATGCAACCAATATGTGCCACTAAAAATTAACAGTGGAATCCACAGGGGTTCTGCTGACTACTCATCCTATATCTACCTTCTAAATTATACATTAGAACAAGCTAAGCTATATATTAATAAAATGTATGTGAACTAGCATGTGTGTACAACTGCGCACACCGATCTCCCTCCATCCTGCGTCCCAAGAGCCATTAGGCTGCTGTTCGCACAGAAAACTACTACGAAAGCAAAACAATAAAATGCATTAAAAATAGCAGAGCTGTATGTTGAGTGTGCACGTGCGGCATCTAGTGACCTTGGCTAATCTTGAAAAAGTTAAGCCGGGTTGGACGTGGATCGGATTTGGATGGGAGACCAATAGGAAATCCAAAAGCTAAAGGCAAAACTGGAATGTTGGAAGAGCAGCAACCAAGCAGAAGCAGCAATGGCGAATCACTTCGGCCTTGGCATCAAGAAAACTACACAGAGGCAAGGACGTCCACAGCGGGTGGGGTCAAAACGTCCAAATAGTAGCCCCAACGGCATGATCAGAGCCTCAGCCTTTTTTGTACATGTTGTGGATGTGATGCATGGAAACAAGGGGCTTTGATCATGAGGTTTTGGTTACTTATCTTGACTTTTTGTAGAGCCCACCCTGGGCCTGAAGGAAATTCTGCAACTCTCTCTCTCTCTCTGGAAGATGACAAATCAGGGACATTCCTCACAAACAGTCACGTCTTTAATAAGAGGAAAAGGAAATTAAGGAGTGTCATAAGGCCTAGCTGCTTGTGTGACTGCAACAGTTGTCACTCCTGCTTTTGGGCAAGGAGTTCCTATCTCAAGGCAATGGCCTACTCATTTGTGAGTGAAAGCATTGGCAGGTGTGTGCCACCCAGACTCCCCTAATTTGGTGCCCTCCAGGTGTGTAAAATACAATTCCCATCATCCCCAGCCTGTATCAGTCTGGCTGACACTTGGAATGAAGAGCAGTACACTCTTTCAGGCTTTAAGTATTGGGTGACTTTTTTTTTTTTTTTACATTAACAAATTTTGTTTTAAAAAGCCCGCAATGGGAACACTGGCACAGCCTATAGCCTTTCTCTGCATGTTTTTAGACAGGATACTGTGTGGAAGACCAAATACGTGGCACATCCTTATAGACATTCTGTACAGGCTGTGATCCTTGAATTAACCATGACAGTGGCTTTATAAATACAGGAATGAAATAAATATAAATGGATGGCTCACGAGAAGCTGAAATCCAAGACTTAACATCCCTGTTGGATGGAAGATCAGATTCGGCTCCATGTGGCCATGACGATACCTTGGGTTCCTTATGCTATTAAAGATAATAACCTTCAGTCCACTAGGCTTTTGAATATAAAACAAGGAGAAGGAGATGGAGAAGGAGAAGGAGAAGGAGAAGGAGAAGGAGATTGTCCATTCCATTTCCTTTATGTGAATGTCTGGCCCATTCCACCAACTGCAGCTAAGGGAAAGAAAAGACCCTCTTAGCTCTTCTGAGAGCCAATGGCTTGGCGCTTCCCCAGGGGACATCTGATAGCCCTTCTATCAGACTGTTGCAGTTGGTAAGACCCTTAGAGCATTGCTCTTTTATTCAAATCACATCAAATCTTTATTACAGTCAAAGACCAACATAGCTCTTTTATCCTTTTTCTTTCCCTCATGCATCCCATCTGTTTGCTTATCTGCTTATTCCTCACATTTATATAGCCACCCATCTCACAGATGTGACCCTGGGTGGCGTCCAATAAAAGCAACCATAAAAAATCAACATTAAAACATTCCATAATAATAATAAAAAAATCAATATTGTTAAAAAAGACTAAAAGAGAGTGATGTGACAAACAGTGTAGCCATTGCCACAGTTCTCCAGTTCCTTGAGATCCCCAAGCCTGTTGACACAGACATGTTTTGAGGGACTTCCAGAAGGCTGCCAGGGATGGGTCCAGCCTCATCTGGGAGGGCGGGGGGCAGGATGCTGCTGTTTATTTCTTGCATTTCTATCTCAGCCTCTGGGCATGTGAGACAGCATACATGGAGCCCCCCCCCCAATTTTATTCTCACAATCTTGTGGGGTAGATTGCGGTGAGAGAGGTAGGGAACTCCATAGTCTTGTGAGCTCTTGAACCTGAGTTTCTATAGTCCCAGTCCAACTTCTTAACAGCTACCTTGGCCGTCCTCATGCTCCAGAAGGATTGAATTGTTAACAGCACTGGGAATCTTTATAGTTAAATGTTTTACATGTCTAAACAAGGAGGGAAGCAAAGCTTAAGCCTCCCTTAATTTGGAGGCATAGTCACCCATCCTATCTTACATCCTCCAAGGCTTGAAAAAGGCCTATCCCTTCTGCTCTTTTGGCTTATAGATCGCAGACCACCCCTGTTCCAGACTGACCTGAACCGTTCTTGGCCCGCCGTATCCCAGAATTGCAGCTTGACACGCAGGTTGGGCTCCATCTCCACAAAGTGAACGTAAAAATCCACACCCACGGTTTGGTTCGTGGACTCGAGGAAGACCCCATCGGCATAGCGCTTCAGAAGACAGGATTTCCCCACCGTGGAATCTCCCAGCATGATGATCCGGAACTGATAGTCCCAAACAGAATCCATAGCCATTCGGAGGCTGGGAGAGGGAGAGACACTGGAAGCTGGTCTCTCGCGCGTGTGCGTGTGTGTCTGTGTGCATGCATGTGCGTGCACTTGTGGGGGGAACAAGAAGACTCACGCAGGCTCAAAACGAAAGGGAACACTCCACCCCACCGTTCACCCAGCAGTCCCAACCGGTGGAAGAAGCAGAGTTCTAACACAGCCAGGAAACTGGTTGAGACTTGTTTAAGACTAGCACAGGTAGTTGCTATCCCTCTGACCGCCTGAGGCCGTGGCTCTCTTATTCCATGTTTGGGCAGGCTGCTTCTAAGTGAGGCAGGATGTGCACACTCACCCTGTTCTGCTCCTCCCTGAAAATGGGCTGTGTTTATGGAAAGCCAAGCCAGGTCATGCAAACACACGTTTCACCTACATTCCAGCCATCACTAAGGAGGAGGCGGGTCCACGTAGCAGTCTTAGGCTATCAGGAGAATGAACAAAAGCCTCCTAAAACTAAGAGGAGGCTCTATGGTGTGAACCCAGCCAAAATGTGGCTGTGTTCCTCCAATATGCGTACCCACGTAGCTGAATGATGGTTTCTACCATTAACCTATTTCACAGAATCCTAGTTGGGAAGGGCCATCTTATTTATTTATGAAATCGATTTATATGGTTGCCCTTCTCATGAATGCAATCTGGGTGGCTAACAACCCATTAAAACAACAGAAAAAACATTATTAGCAAAGGGTTAAAATCCCATAATGGTCACAGAGAATAAACCCAAATAAGACAGTTGACAAAGACGCTTTCCAAAAGGCCAGCAGAGTCAGAGCCAATCTGATCTTGGGCTCTGGCGTTACAGAGGGCAAGCACTTTTACAGGAAAGGCAGTTTCCAAGCTCCCATAAGATGATACTCTTTGACTGAAGGGACACAGAGCGTACCCGTCCTGTTGGACCTAGGTCAGTGTTGTCCAAACTTGGCCACTTTAAGATGAGTGGACTTCAACTCCCAGAATTCCCCAGCCAGCCATGCTGGCTGGGGAATTCTGGGAGTTGAAGTCCACTCATCTTAAAGTGGCCAAGTTTGGACAACACTGACCTAGTGCAACAGGCAGAAACACTGGGGAGAGGCAGTTCTACGTATGCTCAGTGCAAGCATCCGAATTAAAGCATCCGTTACAGATGGTTCATCAGCTTCCCCTTGGACACCTTTGAGGAAGAGGAAATGCATAACCTTCCTGAGGAATTGCTTCTACTGTTGATCTGCTCTTCAAGATGGAATGAGCTTTATGACACTCAACCAGAATTTGCCTGCCTAGAATTTAAAGCCATTATTGTCACAGAACCTGCCTTCTGCAATGACCAAGAACAAGTCCTGGCTTCTTTCTGTGTGATATCCTTTCAGATATTTGAATAGGATTATCACCACCACCATTAGCCCTGCCTCTTCTTCTCAAAACTAAACATGGGACATTCCTTCACTCTCTCTTCAGAGGATTTCCACCATAGTGGGTCATCTCTGAACCTGTTTCAGTCTGTCTCCTTAAACCGTGTTGTGCGTAACTAGAAATAATAGCCCCTTGATCGATTATGTGCCATCAAGTCATTTGCATACATATAATTTTAGGGGCAGAGTTAATCATAAACCAGTGTTGTCCAAACTTGGCCACTTCAAGATGAGTGGACTTCAACTCCCAGAATGGCTGGCTGGGGAATTCTGGGAGTTGAAGTCCACTCATCTTAAAGTGGCCAAGTTTGGACAACACTGTCATAAACTCTCCATGCAGGCTGGGTTCATGTAACATGCTAGGCTAACATGTGGTTGCCTAATTGGTAGCCAATCCTTTATATGTGTTTATGCACATGTATGTGCCTCCTTGCCCACATTCTGTATATCGCAATCACGTATAAAGCCAGTTTACAGTATCTAGATGCCCCTTTAAGGGTTTGATAGAAAAAGGCATTACATATATGCACCATGGCTGCCAGAAAGGCAACATTCCTGGCCTGTCTAGCCAAAACTAAATAAGTTACAACGTTGTTTAGTGCAATGTGTGAATCTTGTCCTGGTGCCATATTTTCATGGTGTGTGTATGTTTTCTATGGGATGAACAGACTCAGGGTTAGAAACAAAGGGTGATCTGCAGTGCAACCCCATGTAATCCTTACTTGGAAGCAAGGCCTAGTACTTTCAGTGGGACTTACTAATGGCTAGCAAGGTTTAGAGTCAACTTGAAATGGCATACTTTCTCAATAAGCTCATAAAGATGATAAAAAAGGGAGTGGAGTTTCTAACACCTGTCCATATTTGTGTATAAGATACAGGCTTTGATTACTCATGTATTAAGTGTAAATGTTGGTTCTCATAGCTATTTCTGTTGGTGAGGTTCAGCTAGGTGGTAGGTGTGGTGCCCAAGTAGAAAATGACACCTAACCAAAGTTGGCTAATCTAGAGAGCAAGCAAGGCTGGTCCAGGTTAGTGCTTGATGAGAGATCACTAGGAAATCTATCTGCTGCAGGCTAAACTGGGAAAGTGAAGCAAACCTCCCAAAGAAAACATTGGTAAACCACTTCCAAATGATGTGAAAGCTGTAGAGATATGTCCCCATGAGTGTATTTCAGCTTGGGAAATGATTTTATTTTACTTCTGGAGTTAGGGGTATTGCTTACTATCAAACCCAGAGAAAGGAGCACACTTCTTTCAGCAATAGGCAGAACAATCTTTTAAACCCTTGTTTCATTTATTTCAAGAATTATCGCACACAGAGAGCATTTATGGTGCTTTGAGCACAAGCCACCATAGAAAAGTGGCCAGTGAAGACATTGACAATAAACAAAGCCATATACATTATATTACTATTATTATTATTATTATTATTATTATTATTATTGTAAAAAAAAAGGAAGTAAACTTTTTCATATTAAATATTTTCAGGATTTTTTTTAAGTTAAGGAGGTTTTTAGTACATTGCGGAAATGAAGACTGCTTCAAAACATGTGACAGCCCCAAGATTCTCCATATCTCCTCCCCAGCTCTACTCAATGAGCTCTGTGCTGAATAATGGAAAGAAACTGTTTCTAACCTGCAAAATTCAGAACAAAGATGCACAATGGTGCTGAGATTAGTGGAGCAGTCTTTTCTCTAGATTCTGACTCAGCAAACATTTCTTCGGCCATCTGAAGGCTATGCCTGACTGGCTGGCCATCCTTCTCATAACCTATGCCCTCCATCTCCCATCAGCCAAGCTAGCAACTTGATGAAGGATGATATAAGACAAGGGCCAGGAAACCTCTGCAGGTTTTGGGACTACAAAACAGGCTGCAGTTAACAGGGTAAGTGATGTGAAGTGGGCTGAGATTTTCCAGGGAATATCTTTTTAGTTTTGATGCTAAAAATATTTTAAGTTGAGAATTAAAAAACAATGCTCTTCTGTTTTGTACCTAAAAACAACAGACAACTATGTCACTGATTTTCAGCTGGAAACAAGATCTGAGATATGGTCAGAAAGAGCTCTGGACGATGTAATAAAGTAGTTGGGATCATAGGTTGTGGATGGTCAGCTGGGTAAGGATTAACCCAATGGATTAAGTCTGCATTTCGTCTAAGGAAGACTTCTACTTTGGGTATCCAATGTCCCCTTTCCATAACATCCAACTCTGACGTAGCTAACACTGGCATACTTCTTTGGATGGCTTCTTCCTTTGCAGGCTGCTTGTTTTCTTCTTATAAATGACTTTCACACCATCCCATCCTTCTTGCAGGTCAAACTCTTTGTTTCTCAAAGCCTCATAGATAGCATTGGTGATGGTCTCGAAGGCCAGGTCTATATTGGTGTCAGTTTTGGCAGACGTTTCTATAAAAGATGTGCCCAGAGAAGTTGCCAAGCCCTCTGCTTCCTCAAGGGTGACCCTGTTAATGGACTCAAGATCACATTTGTGGCCAATCAGGAGGAAAATTACTTTGTCCATCACATTGGTCACTTCATTGTACCAATCAAAGATGCTTTCAAAGGACCTCCGGTTGGTCATATCAAAGATCAGAAGCACACCAACTGCATTCCGGTAGAAAGACCTGGTGATACACCTAAGGGGGAAAAATGCCAAATTGATTCATCAGCTTTTTCTCCAAGATATCAGAATTATCTAGATCAGTGTTCCTCAACCTTAGCGACTTTAAGATATGTGGACTTCAACTCCCAGAATTCCCCACCCAGCAAGGCTGGCTGGGGAATTCTGGGAGTTGAAGTCCACATATCTTAAAGTTGCCAAGGTTGAGGAACACTGATCTAGAGGACAGAATTATTGCATCACAGACTCATCTTTATTGTAATTTATAACAAGATATTCATAATAAGCTACTAACATCTGCTTTTGGGTCTTTTTATGTGCAACTTTGCTTGGCAGATACAGATCCTAAAATAACTCCTTTGCTGGGTTTGTAACCGTAGCCTGTAGAATGCATGCTTTGCCAATAGCTACGTAGACTAAGCACTGTCACAGGGCTTTTTATTATGTGTGTGATACCATGGTTTTTATGTTGTCTGGGACTGTGACCTGTGATAAAGATCCTACTACTACAAGCTATCAGAGCTATTTGTTGAAGGGCTTGTCTGGATACTAACTGTTACCATCCATCATGTGCCCACTGACCTTGTTCCAGAGCAGTGTTTGCAAAGCAATTTATTTTTTTAGATGTAAACACAGGTGAATCCTATTGAGAAGGTTCTATAGTTGCCTTCAAGCTGCTTTGGCAGGCTGGGTGTAAGCAAAGGAGGGAGGAGAAAGGCTTTTTAAAAATCTATTTACGGAGAGAAGGGTTTCTTTATCCATCTAGCACACTAAGGGAAATTTTGACTCTGAGGGGTTGGCCTCGGGCAAAAGTCTTCTCTATTGTTTACACCCTGGTCCTTTTTGTTGAAGATACCTACTGTTGAATTGGAGGCTTCCAGTGCATGCTCTCATTCTGTCACCTTCAACTTGGTACTGTTCAGATGTCTTAAGACTACAGCACCCAAAATCCTGAACCAGCATGGCCCCTTCTGGGGATGCTGTGACAAGAAATCCTGATACATCTAGTAGACATCAGGCTGAGAAAGGCTGCCCTAATTGTAAATTCTGCAATGCAATCCCATGTTATTTATTAAGGAGTAAAGTGTTCCAATAAATTCAGAAGATCTACTCCAAAGTACATACAGTAGCATAAAGTTGTAGTTTATGGTAAGTTTCAGTTTGCCAGGCTTGTACAACATGCTAAACCAGGTCCATAAAAATCCTAAGGGCTGCATTTGTACAACATCCTAAGTTTGTTTAGTTTTAACATGGGTTCTTTTCTTGTGCTTGCCATGCTGTGCAACCCTTACACACCTCCCAATTCAAATAATTAAACATAGGAAGAACAACAGAGGAAACTGAGTTCTGAGCGGTCTCTGAGCTTGATTTTCATCGTGCAGATGTTACCATACAGACATTTCTTTACCATAGTTGGTGACATCATCAGTGCATTAATATGAAGTGGGGCTTGGTGGACATTTAATGCACAGATGATGTTACTGAGCATGGTAATGAAACATCTGCAAGATGAAAACCAAGCTCAGAGAGCACCAAGCTCTCAACAGTTCAACCCCGAGCTACATATATTCTCCACCATTGCAACTGTGGAACTGAAAAGGAGGAGGAATATATAACAAATAGTTACATGAGAGTTCCGTTTTCTTCAAGCCATTCTAGAGACAGCAGCTTTTTTCCCAGGGAAGGAGGAGGGGTGTATGTTTAACAGCTGTATGGATACTCACCGGGTCAAGTTTATCTCAAATTCTGCCTCTTGCTTGCACCCAGTTAGTGACATTAGCATGCAAAAAGGCTAACCACAGCTCAGCAGTTGCATCAGTAAGCTCAAACCTATGCATCTCCCCTTGCTATGATTATGTTTTCGGATACTTCTGAAGCCTAAGGCCACCAGAAAGGGGGCTGCAAAAACCCAGCAGCCCACCAGGTGTCAGCAACACCTCTGACTTGTTTATGTCTCTTTGCTGCCATCTAATGGCAGGTTGTATCCCTGTGGTATCTAAGGTCAAATCTCCCTGCCCAGGTTTAGTAGCTCCACCAAAGCCTCCAGGCTCTGTGCTGGGCTGCTGTTTATTGAGTCAAACCATTTGCCCATCGACCCCAGTATTGTTAATACTAACGGGCAGCAGCTGTCCAGGCTAGCCATGCCGGAGGGGAGGTGTGGGGAGGGCACCGAACCTGGGACATTTGGCATGCAAAGGGATTTGCTCCTGAGCAATGTCCCTGGCCTGGATCGTGTAACCCAGAATACTCCTGCCTCTTCTCTAAAAATACACAAGGTCCCATGAGAATTGTATGAAAACAAAACAACTCTCCCCTTTTATCTCCCGAGGTGTAGCCCCATCAGTGTTTTACAACACCAGCAGAATCCAGGGCCTCCTTAATGACCAACCAATTCATTATCACGTAAGCTTACACAGGTCACAGTCCATTACTCTGCAGATCTGATGAGACGTGTTTGGTCTGTGAAGACGTAGGAGATAATAAATTGGGTCGTGTTTAAAGTGCCCCAACAGTGTTTAAAGGGCCCCAGCAGTGTTTTCTTTTTCTTCTATCTCCTGATTAGCCTTGAAATCTCAGCGTCAGTCACACTATACATCTCCAAGGCCCGCTTTTCTTTCAGCTGCTTGCACCACACCTCTTCAGATAACAAACATCACAGCACAATACTGCATCATAATCAGGAGGGTCAGGGAAGCTCTCAAGGCCAAATTATTAATTCACAACCAAGGCAGGAGTTTGAGGCTGTCTTCCTGGGACCCTCTTGAACAAAAGGAGAGGTCCCAAGCCCAGAGGAGGGCTGGATTGTCACCTTCTGAAGAAAAGGAAATTCCCCAGATTTCCACCTAAACACTAGAGCTACTCTTAAGAGTGACAGTTCTTAAGGCCAGAGGCCAATTCTGCACTGCCTACAGAAGGTAAGCATCAAGTCTGTAAATCAGAACGGCAGAAGCAGAAATCTGCAGTTTATTTGCTGCACAAGTAGTAGATGCCTTCTGAGAATGATAGCTGAGGAACCCTGGTTTCTGAAGGAAAAGGCAGAAGGCCACCAGTTTCAAAGCCCTTATCTCTGGACTGGTTTACACGCTCGCTCTGCTAATGTAGCTTGTTAGATTCAAGGTCAGCTGAAGTTCTGGTCCTCAGGATACCCATTTTGTTTTTTTTAAAATTAATTATTTGGTAGATTTATATGTTTTCCTCCATGAGCCCAGGGCAGTGTACATAGCAATCCTTCCCTGATTTTGTTTCCCAACAACAACCCCATAAGGTAGGTTGGACTGAGAGAACGACTGGCCTAAGTCCACCAAAGACCTTTTGTGGTTGAGGGGGAGCTAGAACCTACGTTTCCTTGCTCCTAATCCAACACCTTCCTAACACAATCATATTGGTTCTCACTTTTGGAGCAATATAAGAATATAACAACTCGGTAGCAATGGCTGGTCGTTTTAGTTTGTGCCTGCCCTTGTTAAAAAGGACCACCACCTGTTGCAAACTGTACCTGCCTTTCGTTCGGCTTCAGTTCTGCACGGGGCCCCTCTTAGAGCTCGCTAAACATTTTGACCTTGAAATATCCCTGCTCCAAAACATCTTGTCCTGAGGCCTGAGTATTTCAGCCTGGAATCATCTGGCACCCCCTGGACCCTCTTACCTGAACCTCTCCTGACCAGCCGTGTCCCAGAGCTGGAGCTTCACCCTGATTCCCGGAGAGAGTTCCAGCATCTTGCTGTAGAACTCGACCCCCACAGTGGGGCACGGGGTGGGCATGAAGCACCGCTCCGTGTACCGCCTCAGCAGAGATGTTTTGCCCACCGTGGAATCACCCAGCAGGAGGATCCGAAACTGGTAGTGCCAGTTGCCACTTGGGTGGTGGGCCGGCAGCATCAGCCCCAACTTTGACTCAGAAGTTACTTCCATCGTGGAAAAGTTGACAAGGGGAGCGGGACAGCAGCCTAGGCATGGATCCTGGAGCAAGAGTTGGATTGTGCCCCGTCTGCTGATCTCAGCTATGTTCTACTACCAGCAGGAGAACTCTACGGGATGAAGATGTAGCTGTCTCCGCCCTTGAGGATTTCCACCCCCCCATCTCCTCTGGAGCAGGGAAAAGCCAACCCACCTCTCAGCCAGGAATACGACCCCCTTCCCCCCCTCCTTCAGCTCCACCTACCGCGTTCCCATCTAGCTTGGCTTCTCCAAACAATGAAACCTCCGGATTGGATTTCTGTTTTGAGGGATGGTTAGGCAGAAGTATGAGTGGCCTTGGACATTTTTTTTTTGTTTTTTTTAATCCCATCTTTCTTATTTTTATAAATAACTCAAGGCAGTGAGGATACCTAATACTCCTTTCTCCTCCTATTTTCCCCACAACAACTCCTCTGTGAGGTGGGTTGGGTAGAGAATGAGGGACTGGCTCAAAGTCACTCAGCCAGCTTTCATGCCTAAGGTGGGACTAGAACTCACTGTCTCCTGCTTTCTAGCCTGGTGCCTTAACCACTAGACCAGTGTTTCTCAACCTTGGCAACTTTAAGATGGGTGGACTGCAATTCTCAGAATTCTGGGAATTGCAGTCCACCCATCTTAAAGTTGCCAAGGTTGAGAAACACTGCACTAGACAGACCAAACTGGCTCTCATTATGTATTTTTAGATTTTTTTTGTTTGATGTCCTGTTTGTTTTAATCGGAGTCACATTTGAGTTGGGTGGACACATACGTTGACTATATAAATACAGAATTCTGTTTCTTTCAGATGCGTGCCCGTGGCTGGGTGGATAAAGAGTTGTGCCTAACACACTTCCCCAGAATATCAGCTCCGAGTTCTCCGAACTGCTGCAAACAGTTGTGGAACAAAGGATGTTCCCTTATCCTCGAACAACCTTGCTTCTCAAAGACTAGATGTAGAACTTGGTGGATTCCTCTTCTGTAGAAATCAAGTTTATCAAAGATGGTGCAGATGTTCTCTCCGGTAGGAGTTGGGCTTGTTTGTCGGTTCAGAGGACTATGACCCAAATCTATAGCAATGTGTTTTTAGGAGCACTCAAATTCCAGAAAGGAGAAAAAGGGAGGAGGTAAAGAAAATCCTCCCGTTTTCTCTCTGCTACTTGCAAACTTAGCTGTATCACATCCCCACGCGTAGCTTTTCAGAACAAAACGCAGACTTTTTCCACAACTCCCCATTCCTTTGCATGTCAATCTCTTGAAAAATCAGTCTTTGGCTATCTTGTTATCCATAAATACTTCCAGGCATTTATTGGTGTACTGAGATTTGTTGCAAACCAGGCAGCTTCAGCAAAGCGCTTAAAGACAGACCTTTCTGGAGGACTTTGGTTCCTTACAGTGCAGCAAACCCCCATCTCCAAAAGCAGAGATAATGCAGGTCTGGGAAGGGATTGTGGGTGAAGAGTTCTGCTTTGCCCTTCCGTGCTCTCCTTAGCTGCCTCCAGCTCTTATCTAATCTCTTCCCTCTGGCCCTGTTGTCACGCGCCAACAGCGCCCCTCCAATATTATGCACGTGGACTAATTCACTCCATCTATTTTGCACATACAGGACAAAAGTTCTTGAGCAAGAGGCCCCTTTTTGCTTTTTCTTTCCAAATTCATTTCATCTGAAAGGCAGACCATACATCTAACAGGCAAAATATTGACAGAGAAAGTAATTCGCTTGGAAAGCTGGTTTACACAGAACACACAACTCTCTCCTAATATTCCACTATTAGCAGTTTTTTTCAAACTTGGCAACTCTAAGATGGGTGGACTTCTCCTAGAATTACCTAGTCAGCTTCAACCAGTCCTTGAAGCTATGGCCATCCCAGCACCCCCGCGGTCATGTGATTGTGGGGATGCTGGGATGGCCACAGCTTTGAGGACTGGTCAGAAGTTTCCTTTTTCAGCACTATTGTAACTTTGAACGGTTGCCAAATGGTTGTAAGTCGAGGATTACCTGTATCGACCTATTAGAAGATTGTGCCAGAGTTGTTTCAAAAATTGAAAGATTGTGACCAGGAGCTTCTTAACCTATCTCATAATCTTGTTGTCTTGAATTCCAGTTAGGATCAGAAGGGCACATACACATCTTGAATATTCCATTAACTTACGCAGACCCCAGATAGCCACTGACAGTTGAAAGCTGCTGACTTAGGGTATATTATATGCCTGGAAAACATACCAAATATACATACATGTTTAGAAGAGCCACGAAGACCTGGTTCTTCACCAGGCCTTTGGGAAGGGAGAGTGGGACCCCTCACTTCATTGCACTTGCCGTCTTTTATCTTTTATCGATTTTATAATT
Organism: Python bivittatus; assembly: GCF_059951505.1. NCBI lineage: Eukaryota > Metazoa > Chordata > Lepidosauria > Squamata > Pythonidae > Python > Python bivittatus. Next base: position 11,781,004 of record NW_028277054.1, on the reverse strand, counting down.
TGTTTCTTGTGAGCCACCCAGTTGTTGAGAGTTGGGCAGCATACAAGTTTAATTAATGATGATGATATTATTCATCGTTGAATCCAGATTGTAAGGCTAGAAAAATCTGGTTGCCCGGGAGAGAATGAATCTGTAGGACTACAGCAGATATCCACATCATGCACTTCGGCAAGCTCAAGATTTAATTTCCTGGGTGGTTTTAAAAGAAAATTTGTAGAGTCCTTGGGGTTCTCTGAGCTTCATTGTTTTCTTGCAGACGTTTTGTTACTTGACTAGGTAACATCTTCAGTGCTGCAAGAAAACAACAAAGCTCAGAGAACCCCAAGGACTATACAGTTCAACTGTGAGCTACATCTATTCTCTTCTAAAAGAAAATTTCTTTAAAAATTAGGCTGGATTTACTTTCTAAAACACAGAAACTTCCTAAAATGGCAAGAAATAAAAGCTGGCAAGAGCACTTTATTCTAATTTTCATTCAGTGTTCTCCTGATGATCTACATTGTGGTGGATAAACTTTTGGCGACAAAGGGCTGTACTTAAAAATTGGAGAAAGGAAGGGAAGAGCCACAATGTAGATGAAACTACATCACAGAAGTGGGTATATTTTGAATTTTTGTCATGTTCTGTGCTTTTTGACTACTTTAAAAGTTTCCCATGTTTTCATGACTTCCATGGCAGGAAACTGTTACTAATTTCCACTAATCAAGATTATTCAGGGTCCACAAAGACTTTGGAAGACCAAAGCCCTCTTCTCACATGGCTACTACAAAGCCCTTTCATGACCAAGTAGAAGGTTGAACTTGGATTTCCCAAGTCCTCCCCAAATCTGTAAACCACTACATCAAATTTCCCCATCTTAAGGCCCTCAACTCATGCCAGGCTATAATTCCCCTATTTGCTAACACATCTAGAAGACCTTGGAAAGTCTGGAGTACATGAAATGATAAACAAGAGTGGTTGCCACCAACCTCTCCATATTGAACAGAAACTTTAGCTGGGATTACATTCTAATAAGCATTCCTATCTTTCTCCATTACATTTGTGTTTAACCAATTTTGAATGCACATCCCTTTGCAGAGGATAGCTGTTTCCTCCAGTCAACAGAGTGGCCACTCATTTTCCCCATTTGAAAGACACCCCACAAAGAAATTCAACTGCTTTTGTTTCATCCATAACCCTGGTGTGCTGAATTTCAATGACATAGTTGTGAAAGGCGCAGTAGTCCTAGAAATGGAACAGACCAAACAATTACACCTTATCAGCCCTCCTATTCTTTGTAGTCCCCTTTTCTAAATCCAGATGATCTAAGGATCAACCGTGCATGAAAAGCATCAAGTATCAACGTGTTTTTGAATGCCAAAGTTTGCACACACATGCTTTTGGATGCTTCAGAATCAAAAGGCATGGAGAAAAATGCTGGCTATGCTTACATCCTGCACTCACAATGTGACAATTGACATTGCATCCACCCTGCCACTGTGGTATGTGAGCTGCAGATTACTCAGATGTTCTGTACAAATCTAACCAACTGCAGTTTATTTACATAAGCTATGGCTTAGCACAGAATTTGAATCAAGCCCGTTTCTGAGTTAGATCAGCCATTTATCTGCCCAGCCTATATTGTTTGCTCTGACTTGCAACATTCTCTAACACCTTTAATCATGTCTTATCTTTGAAAAAGAATGATGCTCTAATTCAAATTGAGGCCAAGAAATGTTCAAAACAAGCACACCTAGACTTCAGATTGTTCCCTACAGTTTGTCCTCTGAGCCTATTTCAATGAATAGTTGAAATATATCTGTTAAAATCTGTAATCCTAAATACAAACCATGATTTAGCTTGATGTTTAAAGCTGGTTGCCGGTTTGTCTGGCAGGATTAACCCACTTTAGTGCGTAAATCAGTGGTGGTTAAGAACACTGGGGTGCATTTATGCCTCAAGGCTCATCAAGGGGTCGGGGAGGACAAACCCCCCCCCAGAACACTTGAAAAGAAACAAAATCTTTTTAATCCATACAACTACAGAAAAACACAACCATATCAGACAGCTGTTAGGAAATTTCAGAAATTGTTGCTGGAGGCTTTTTCCTATCTTCAGCAAGCCCTTGGCTTTTTCAGCATATCTATGGCAAATTCCAAGGAAATCTCTGAAGACCTACAAAATATACATACATTTTTAAACATTTCTTGTAATTTTCTATCTCACAGCTGTAGAAAATAATGTATTAATAGGTGGTTAGCTAGCCTCTTTCTGTTTTGGGCTCAATGGTTTAACAATGGCAAAACTAAAGTGTCTTGTCTCTTGAGTTTGTAAGGAGGGATGGAGAAGGGAAAGGAATCTATGGGTTTTTTGATGAAAGGCTGCATGAGTTTAAGTGCTCATCACAAGTTCAGAGAGAGACTGACTGTCACATTTTAATGTATAAATTTGCCTGGTTGAGCCATGATGTATGCTTGACCCTAGAAAAAAATATGAAGTAAATTTTGTAATCCATCTCTAAAAAACATCCCAACCCTGCTGCTTTCTAAATGGTTAAAAAGTTTAACCTCCAGCCTTCTTGGTCAGTAATTAGGGTTGAGCAAGGAAAGCTTAGCCAAAACAGAAACAACCATTTTCTTCATGTTATTAATGAAGTTGATATAGTGCCTCCATTCAGCGGCACTCAAGGGAATTTATAAGTACTGTGTAATAAAAATGCAGTACTACAAAATCAAGATAGAAAATGTAATGCAGGATAACAGCATGATAGAACTAATTCTGCTATCTGCAAGCAATTGCCAAAAGCATTCCAGAAGACAGAAGGCTCTTATAATATATATAGCAGTGTTTATTAATTTCAGCAATTTTAAGCTGTATGGACTTTTAACTCCCAGAATTCCCTAGCCAGCCATGGACTTCCAACTCCCAGAATTCCCCATGCTGGCTGGGGAATTTTGGGAGTTGAAGTCCATACATCTTAAAGTTGCGGAGATTGAGAAACTCTGGTTTATAGGATGCAGTAAGAGTGGGGCTGTCCTTACTGGGGGGTGGGGGAACAAGCTGTTCCATGGAAGGGGAGTGCCTACAGAGCACGAACCCTATTAGCTATCAAGAAGCATTCATCTGGAAAATGTACCCATTCCTCCTGCTTCCATATCCAGTTTGAAGATTAGAAGGGCTGGTCTTTCTGTACTATTGCCATAATACAGAATAAGTTACGCCCAAGTGCAAAATTAAAACACCCCCAGGTAAATTTTTCATCCCCAAAACCTCCTCTCTGCTATCCTTCTGCGTGTGACCCAGGCATCCCTCCTGCACTCCAGAATACTTGGCTAGCTAGCAAAGCAGAGACCAAAGACCCCAATTTCTGGAAACAAACAATGTCACCAACACACCGTGCCTCATCTCAGCCCCATATCCGCAGGATTCATCCAGCTGTCACCATTAGAAAAATGTGTCATCATAGACAAGGCAGAGGTGGCGTGGACCTCCACAGACACTCATATGCTGCGTGACCAGAGCCATTTAAAAGGTGGCTACTGGCTACACTACCTAATGCAGGTGGATGAACAGCAGGAAGAACTCACATTTACACTGTCGTCATTCTCTGAGCCATCCACTTCACCAGCAGATGGCCCTCTTCAGAAAGAAAACGGAGGGTCACCACATGGCACCGTTACTCCTGTAGAAAGAACGTGGGCACCGATAGGTCCATATACAGCTTTACAACTAATTCCCAAATAAAAATTCAAAAAAGTTTCCATAAAATGGTAGTAAATAAAAGACCGTGCATGCTAATAGTACCATGTTAAAAGAAGCGACATAAAGGAAAACAGTCTAAAAAGTTAGTATATTCAGTAAGCACTTCTGCATAAAGCTCTTTTGACCACTTAGAACCTAAGTAGGGAAAACCTACCGTGCAAATGGGTAGCCCATCTGCTCAAAGCCAAGTCTAATTATTTCCCGCAGAGTGTACAACCAAGCCAGCATCATTTGACATTAGTTTTCCCCAACCGGAGACCCTTTTGAAGAGCGGGGACTGCTAAGTTCAAGAAGACCTACCCCATTTGGCTAAAGTCTAAGCACGCATTTATGCTTGATGGAAAATTATGGAATGTATGTCAGTCTTGCTCCTAGCTCTGTTTCAAGCTAGCCCAGTTCAGTGCTGCATTCACCCCAGCAAAGATGATAGGACCAGCTTCTGTTTTACTTTCCCTCCTTTTTGACCATGAGATCAGTAATTGGATCTGATGGGAAAGGGATAGGGAGGGTCCAGAATGCTACCGTTCTTCCATTTCCTCTTTGCATCCTATAGAAACAGCACACATCTCCATGAAAATGATAAACAGAGAGAGTACCTTGCAGGATGAGCTACTAGCCTTGACGTCTATGAAAAGGTAATGACATGCTCTCCAAGCATCGAACGCTTCCAGACAGTTAACTGAAAAATACAAAAATAGCCAACATCTGAATTAAAATCATTCAAGGTTGCAAAAGCTAAAGCAGCAGGGCTTGCATGGGGTTAGGATTTTAAAAATCTCAGCTGGAACGAGCATTACAACATCCAACATTTCCAGATAGTAACTATTAAATGAAAATACTATTTGGAAAAAAAATAAGTCTCTGAATGAAAGCCGTTCCAGGTTGCCGATGAACACTGACCCAGATTGCTTGTGTGATCTTAAAAAAACAACTCAGCTTAAACAAGCCCTTGTAGAGGCAAAAGAGAACAGAAAGAAGCAAGTTATGGATATGACCACCATGGGAACCATTTCTAGAGAGAGCATAAAAGCACCTCTCAAAATTCTATAGCAATGTTTCTCAACCTCAGCAACTTTAAGATATGTGGACTTCAACTCCCAGAATTCCCCAGCCAGCATGGCTGACTGGGGAATTCTGGGAGCTGAAGTCCACACATCTTAAAGTTACTGAGGTTGAGAAACACTACCTGATAGGAACATGCAAAAGAATAAAGAGGTGCTCAACCCTACAGACCAGTTAATGCTTCAGAGTGTAGGAAGGTCGAGTGATGTCCTCAGCTATCAATGGCTGGGAAGTCAAAGTCCTTCTCATCTCATTCTTGCATGTTGTTGGAGATCTTGTGGCCACTGGCTAAGCCACAGCTCTTGGTTTAACATGCCAACCCATTTACTTGACACAAGGAATTTAGGGAACCTCAAACTTCTATATGATGGCTCTCTAAAACTATGTATTAATTTATGCAAAACACATCCCCCTTATGAATACTGCAAAGCAAATGACTTCATTGGGGTGAAGGTTGAGCTAGAGAGCCAGTTGGGTGTAGCAGCTAAAGTGCTGGGCTAGAAATCAGGAGACGGTGAATTCTAGTCCTCCGTTAGGCAGGAGAGCCAACTGGGTGACTTTGGGCCAGGTGCTCTTTCTCAGCCCAACCCACCTCACAGGGTTATGTTGTGGGGGAAATAAAAGACAGGGACATTATGTGCCTGCTTAGAGTTGCCCAAAATAAAGCCAGGATATGAATCTAACAAATAAAGGCCAGAATGAGTTTTTATTAAACTTCTACTATGCCTATCAGGTTTAAAAAAAAAAAAAAAAAGATTATAATCCCACCTCCATTTGAGATCCCCTGAATTAACTAAGAGGAAGAGTCTAGAACTACACCAGCTATAAGCCTCTGTTGAGACTGATCTGCAAGTTTTCTCTTACGTCAACTTGGAACAGGCTTTTATGAACCGCCAGGTCCAACTCCCAAGCGCCAATCCACCTCATCGTCTTTCCTCCTGGAAGCTGATGGGAAGAAAAAGAGAATTAGACTGAAAGCCAGGCTACTGCAGGACTCCAAAAATAAGGCACAAGTTTCCTTCACAGCTTTTATTCATTTTCAATTCCAGAGGATTGTGAATCATCAAGTATTTCCCTCAAAGAGTGAAAACAGACATTTATTAATAATGGATTGCCTAAGATTTAAATGTTTCCAAGAAAAAATGAATCTGAACATTTTGCCTACTGAAGGAGAAAAGAAAATGTAATTCATTACTGCACCCGTTTTAAAAAAGAGGATTTGGGAAGATTACGTCCAAAATGATTGCCATCTTTTATTTTTTTTAAAAAATGTGGACGGAACAAGATGCTACGAAGTATTTTACCTGCAGCTTCTTTCCTTGATTGGGACATATGCATCATCTATAAAGTTAGTTTATATTATACGTATGGTAAATTTCAGTTAAAATAATTACTCCCTTTCAATAGTATTGGCTAGGCAGTCATTTACTCACTGAAATGCCTTTTTTCCTAAACTCTGAGTAACAAAAACTAAGCTAAAATCTTTTTAAATCTCAGAAAACAGGATTTTTCTTGATTTCTTTCACACTTTCCATCCTAAAGGATTTCTCCTCCACACAAACCCCATCACGCAAATTAAGACAAAAGGAGAATTCTGAGAACAATGCTATTGACATGGCTTAATCTAATTCTCTTTTAGCGCTTAACCTATCTTAATCACCCAGGCTGTAGCCCCAGCTAAATCCTGAATTCATTGCTTTATGCAGCTTCACATACAAACTACAAAATGCAATCATTCACAAAAGAATATGAAAAATATGTATTTTCCCAAAAATGTTGCTGAAAAGTTATGGGAGAACAAACCAAACAGCGACCGTCAAAGAAAAATGTTATTTTAGGCACCTTTTTGACTACATCAGCTACAGATGAGACAGATGCAGCTTCGATAGGGCCAGGGATAAATTATTGGAAAAAAAAATGCACCCAATTTTCCATGCCATTCCAGCATCAAGCTGTGCAATTATGGAAGCTCTGAAGAGTTTTTTTACACAAGTCAGAGTTCACTACAAAGTTAACTACAACTATTCTACACAGTGGCTCATGTAACTGGATTAATACTTTAATCAATTCAAAATTTTGTAAGCTGCCCAAAGTCCACTGGAGTGGGCGGATAAATTAAATCTAAATCAGTGTTCCTCAACCGTGGCAACTTTAAGACATGTGGACTTCAACTCCCAGAATTGCCAGCTGGCTGGGGAATTCTGGGAGTTGAAATCCACACATCTTAAACTTGCCAAGTTTGAAAAACACCGAGTTAAAATCTCTGTGAGTGATATGTACTCCTAAGAAAGGCAGAGTAAAAACCCTGAGATTTTTAGATTCCTCATCTACTACAAATATAATTGGAAATATTTTTAATCCACCCAATTGATGCTTTGTTATCCTAAATGAATGGTATCTGAATCTATGTTTGGGGCAGAAGTAGCATGCAGTTCCATTTTCTTTATGCACTCACCTTCTGCTAAATGCCTGTTAGTTACTGTCTGGGAATTCTGGGAAATGGAATCATAACACAACACTAGAAGATACCCATCTGGGAGCGCCCCCCATCTTGCAAAAACACAAGAGGCCCCAAAGCATGGTCATACCCAATTAGTAACTGGATGAGAGACAACCAAGCAACTTCAGAGCTGTAATCTGAACTGGAAATAGGAAAAAAAAAAAAAAAGTAATCCTGGAAGATTATATTGGCATCTTGGTTGTGAAAATACACATTTCTGTCCCTGAAGATGCCAGGAGTTGATCTTGATATTATTACTATTAGAATACCTGTCTTGCCCTTGGCATGATCTGCACACCCGCCGCACATGCAAGCCATTTTCTGCCCTCTGCTCCAGCGTTTGCCCCCAGTACCTGTAACAGGACCAAACAAGTTAATTCAAATAAAGAGCAGGAACACCACCACCCAAGTATTTGCCAAGGTCTGTAAAACAGAAAGCAATAAGAAGTTTACTTTTTACTGGACAAAAATAAATAAATAAAAATCTTTGTTAGGTCTAATGAGAAAGACACAAAAGAGTGCAAGATTTTGTGCTCTCCAGTACCTGCCCTCATTTAGATCAGTTTTTTTCAAATTTGGCAAGTTTAAGATGGGTGGACTTCAATCCCCAGGATTCCCCAGCCAGCATTCTGCTGGCTGGGGAATCCTGGGAGTTGAAGTCCACCCATCTTAAAGTTGCAAAATTTGAAAAACGCTAATTTAGACTGAGCTTGGAAAACAGATTAGTCAACTCTGGATGCTGAACACCGGGCACACTGGCTGGGGAAAATGGGAACTGCATTCCAACACATCCACATGGGGGAAGGCAGGATTTGATCTGAAGGCCCAGCTGAGATACTCAGCCCCTTGAAGGTCAAGGGTGGAGAAGGGCTTCCATTCGTAGCCATCAGGACTCTGCTGGTGGGGAAACCAATGTCCAAACCTAAGTTAAGCAACTGGTAATTCTGCAAAAGATCCCTTAATTGCACTACATAAATTATGTCTGTAACAACAACAGGTTTGTCAGAATCTGCAGCAATCAAGATATATATCAACCAGAGGACTGCTTTATTAGTATAGTAAATGCTACAGTATACTTTGATTTTAGGGAATGTTTTCTTAGCTTGCTTTGATTCTGCCATTCTCACTGGTGAAGCGGGGGGAGAGTGAAAGCGGACAGAACCTGAGGAAGACTGAAGGCCAAGAAGACGGCGCGTGATCAGGAATTGGAACGTACCCTAGACTGAAGGGGGGACAAGGGGGGGGGGGTAAAAGTAGAGGGAAAATTACACGGGCTTTAGTTTTAGCAATGCTCGGCTTAGAGCTGCACGTATCCTCCAATAAATGAAGTCTTTTTTGAACCTGCTTTGGATTTGAAGAGATTTGCCTGTATTGGGGCTTGAACATCATAGACCTGATGAGGTTAGAAAAGGAAGACAGATGGAGGTCTCCCTTTTGAAGAGGATGGATGGATGGATAGATGAGGCTCTATTCCAGGCAGGATTCTGCCAATCTAAATGGGCTCCCGGAGATTATCTGATGGGGGGGGGGGGTGCCTGGACAACATGCGCGGAGACTGCGCCCCTTTTAGGCCTTCCCACCCCCAAAGCAGCATTGAGAGGCAAGGGAAGCATTTTAATCCCTTGCCAGCACCGTCCGATCCGCCCCCCACATTAGGGAATCTCGCGCGGGAGAGGAACTGCAAGAAGGCGCCCAGGAGCAGAACCAAGCTCCGGGGCCCGCTTGGTTGCGTTTCACTTCTCCCCGGGGATATTGGACTCTCTTATTACGCAGTCAAGCGCCTAAGCAGGAGTCGCTTCGGATGAAACAGGGGGATGGCGATGGATGGAGAAGATTCGCCCCGCTGCGAAAAAGGAGCACACTCACCCGCCGGCCTCCGAGCACGTAAAGAGCGCGGCCCTCTCGGACGTAGCCTTTTATAGCGCCCGCGAACGTCGACTTCCATTGGCTCCTTTCACGAAGCCGTCCTGAAAGGGCTCTTGGGAAATGTAGTTTCACCTCAAATCCACGCTAGGTCAAGAGGGCGCACGCTTTCAAGTTGTTTTGTAAAGATTTTATTGTATCAAACGAATGAACAGGGGAAGAAATGGATAGGGTTATTTTAAACAATGGGTTATTAGCATTAAAAAGAAAGAGAAAACAATCCAGTTTGTTCCAACTGGAACTTACAAACAAAAGACCTCTAATATGTTTGACCGAATTGCTTGAAAATCATCTTTCTCGCCACTTCTTTGCAAACAGAAAAAATTAAACTTTTAGCGACCCATTTCAAGAATTACTTGCTGAAAATCAGGTGCAGGTATCCCTGCACTTCCAATTCAGCATATCCTTGGTATCTTAAAAATGCTGGGGACCTATTCAAAAGACCATGTGCATCCTTAATATGCACATGCTTGTGGACCTGCGCCAAATTGTGACACTAATGAGAATTAACAGCTAGGTGGGTGTTTTGATCTCTAACTAGAGGAGGCATTAAATTTAATACATTACCTAAAGCTGCCATTTTGTGGCAATGAAAACCAGGATTTATAACCAAAGTGCATCCAGAGGAACTCTGGATATGCACTTTTTTTTTTTTAAATCTTTTTCCACATTCCATCTACCCCCCCCCCCCCCCCAGTCTTTGTATCTAGAGATGCTGGAATCAAACCCCAAATGTTCTGCATGTGGATCAAATGTTTGAGAGCTACAACCTGTCCACAATCCTGTGAAAGGTTATGTACTCTGATTTTCAGATACAGCATTACCTGATGTAAAAAAATCATACGATTCAATATATATTTACTTAGATGTTCCGTTATCACAGGTACACAATTTTTACATGTTACTCTTACCCAGTAAGACTTAGTGACTCGCGTAAATTTCTCTTAATTTCTAAATTGGAAATAAGCCCTGCTGTAAATGTACGCATTTTCCTTTCCATGCAGAAATTAACTAGGTGGGCATCTACTCCTGATGTAATGCCCGTTTGCTTTTAGCAATTTTTGTTTAATCTTCACTACAATAAATGCACCGTAGTCACGAGAATCATCCTGTTAACAATACAACTTCTACAGCAACAAGCAAGGCAACTCCTCCGTTTCAGGCTGACGTTTCATCTAGACCTACCTGGAGATGCCAAAAATGCCAATTTGTAAAACTGGCCCAGCATTGCTTAAAGCTTCTAAATCCCCACCTTTCTTTGCATCATATAACAATAATATAAAAGACTGTATTTGTGCATTCAAAACTGGGGGAAGCAGCTTTTATTCTTCTCTCTTTAAATGCAAGTTGTAATCCGATACTAGGAACTCCTATCAGTAATTACTGCATTTAGCTCATCTTCATATTGAGACTGACTCTGAACTGCACAGCTCATGAGTGAAACATCTGGCTTGATTTGTGGACTGCTTTTGCTTCTTTTTTTTTTACCACCTTGCTAATCAGAAGAGTTTTGAAGTCCTAGGACACATTTCTGCATACTCACTGGCTCCTAATAAAGGTATTATCCAGCTACTGAGTACGCAATTAAAATTTCTCTCATCACCTTAGACTCTTCATATTAAAACAGACAGTCTGGTTGTTTTAGAAGTAGCCTGTACATGCTTCAGAACGTACAATTTGTATCAACCTCAGAAAGAGCTAGAAATTTGTCCAATTTATTTCACCTGCTCCCTCAAAGATTTTTTTTCATACTGCAGTTTTGCTTCAAAATCATTTCTAAGGAGATTCTTTTCAGCATAAAAGGAAAGTGTTCATGGAACTGTTCCATGAACCAGCTTCTGACTCCTAATCCCATTTACTCTATGGAGAACACCAGATACCCCACCTACTGTGTAAAAGATAATTTTTTATTGTACATGGAAGTAAGATTTCCCATTTTTTTTTATTTAGTCCATAAATTAGAACTTCTTGGCTAGGATAAACAAGTCTTGCCTTAAGATCAAAAGGGTGGGGGTGGGAAGGGAGAAGAAATAAAACTAAGTCTCCAAGTTCTAATTTCATCTCAAATAAACGTGACCACAGTCCTCTGCTGCTGTTCCATGAGTTCAGGAAGTGCTCCAGGCTGTCCTCTGCATTCTTGACTTAAGAATCCGGAGGAAAGAGACAGAGGGACCAGTCCGTTTGCAGCTGCGACTTCCATGTGCTTGGCAGGAATCCAAGGCGCACTGGCACGTGGCTCGGAGGGAGCACATCAGCAACAAGGCAATTACACAGCTTGGATCTCTGAAGACACACTGTCCAAAGGCTGCCAATGACATTCTATCAAGGCATCATAGAGTTCTTCGCTCTGCTCCATAAACTGCTTGTTTGCTTCACTCACGTCCATCTGGGGCATTGGGTCTGAAAAAGAAAGGAAGCCTACATGAGTGAATTTCGGGAGGCATTTGTGTGAATATTGAAATACAGAAGCCTTCTTGATTTGGACCATCGTATCTTTGACAAGCTCCTATATAAACAAGAATTTTACCTGCACACGCAGTCTCTTTGAACAAGTTACAATTAAACCAGAACCCCTACAATTGTTCAATGTTTTGTCCAAACTTAGTGTAAAGAGGCTGTTTGTGTAAACAAAAGGCTTGTTCATACAGCAGCTTGTGAAATAAAGATGCAATTGTCAAAATTGGGCCATTTTCCATGTATTTATCTCAAGCATAGTAACTTATGAAATGATGGAAAACATTTTAATCCAATTGAGAGAGGACAAAAATCTGTAAAACTTTGTTTCTCAAACTGTTGGCGTATAGTCTTAGGAAAGTGTTATATAAATATAGCATATCAAAAGCACACTTTTGATCAAATGAAATCTGAAGAAACTGGGACTTTCTTCCCACTAGCAGCTCTATAGTATCGCAAATGCACATACTTGCTTGGATTAGCAAGTATATCCAATTATAATACATCTATACTCCTATCCCCCTAAATGTCTGATACTTCAATCCTCCCAAAGCTTTCCACTTTCCCAGAAGTGGTTTGGTTTGGTTTGCCAGATTAGGAAAGGAAAATTAATTTCTCCTTTTAACAAGGAATTACAATAAGCAACTTACCTTCTAATGCATCTTCACCCACTTCTTCATATGTCTGTAATGGAGAGAATTACAAATTATAAGGGAATTAAAAGACAACTATAATATAATCAGTATATTTCTTAGGAAAGCTAGTTTGGGCTCCTCTGCTAGCAAGTGACCCTAAGGAAATATATTTTTCTGCTGTGTCTCTTTTTGGCTTCTGTTCTTAACCTGCTTTGCTACAAGGGAATGGGATTTCAGCATTCCTACGTCCTTTAGAGGTAGAGATTTCCTTGTTTCCTAGTTGTCATTTGTTACCTCCCAGAGTGAGCTAAACTCTGATTAGTTTAAACTATTGTTTCTGAAACAATCCAGAAAGCACGGATTCTAATTCTGGCTTGTTTCATTTGGAAGATTACAGTAAACCATGACTACATAATCTTTCTCGGGCTAAAGGAGGCACACTCAAACAACCAGGTGGAGCTGGAGCAGACAAGCCAAAGTGCCAAAACTAACTCAATCTGATGAAACGTAATTATTTAAATTAAAAGTCATAATTCCCCTAGTATTTAATAATTCCTCTCTTCTGTGAGATTAAAAAAATCACAATTTGGTGCCTGTAAATTTTTGAAGATGCTCTTGGAGCCCATCCAAGTTCTCCATGCTGGCTGGAGAATTCTGAGAGTTGAAGTCCACACGTCTTAAAGTTGCCAAGTTTGAAAAACACTGGTTTAAGCCAACTAGTTTGGCACAATTTGAACATTAGAAGGAAGTGTTGTTTGCTTAAACAAAAAAACAATTATATCTTGTCTCCTTCTCTAGAAGGAGCTATGGAGAGATAAAGCACACCAAACTCAAGGAGGCTTGTTTATAAAAGGTCTTCTGCCAAACCTGTTGGTTTAAACCAATTTAAATATAATTTAAATATATAATTACCCGTGTGTGCTTCTCCCACCCCTCACCCCCCAAATTTAGATAGGCTCCCAGAGCACCTTCAAAGGTTTACAGACACCAAAGTGTGTGTGTGTGTGTGTGTGTGTGTGTGTTTTTAAATATGACCGAAGGGACTCAAATGGGACCTTCCAGCCGTAGGATTCTAATCTAGTTTCCCTCAACCTAAGTACGTTCCAGGTGTTTGGCTTTCAAACCCCAGACTTCTCAACCTCCATATTTGGAGAAGGCTGTTTTGTTCTAAAATTCTACGTTTATTTAGACGCATTTAACACAAAGCTTTACAGGACCTGCACAGCCAAAGGACTGCAACTTTGAGGCTTGTCTTGAAATAAGGAACAACAATGCCTAGAAATCTTCTCTACTCTCACCTGCATGGTACTCTGCGTGTAGCCATATTGTGGGTAGCTGTAGCTGTAACTGCCGGTGTTTTGATCATATCCCCAATGGGCATAGTAGTTCTGATACTGTTGGTAGTACTGGTTATAGTTATAGTTGTACATCTGATTGTACTCAACCATCTTCAGCCTATTACTTTGAAAAGAAAGGAAGAGTAAATGACAAGAAGTCTAGAACATTTTTGAACAAAATTCAATCTATGACAAAAATCCTTAAGTTATGCTCATTTCATTCCGAGGCCATCAAATAAATCATAACTGTGTTCTGCTGAGTGGTGTTTATAACAACTTTATTCACTGTGTCCCACTCGCTTAGGAATAGGGAAGCTGCGGCACTCTAGATTGAATGAACTATAAATCCCACATCTTCAGCATTAGGCCAAGCTGGCTGGCATCGCTTGGAGTTCAATAACATCTGGAAGCCTACAGGTTGCCTGAACATGCACTAAGGCTTTCAGTCAAGCTTCTAAGGCAGCCCTCCAAGGAATCCATCCTTGAATTAATGTATTTATCTAAATCTTTTTAGATCACCTTTTAGGAAGCCATGATAGCTTCCAACATAAGAGAAGAATCACAACGTATAACCTAAATGAGCGGAATTGCTGAATTAAGCACACCTTCACAACTCTACTTACGCTTTTGGTATGGCAACGCTCAAGCGTATCGGCTTAGAACCAAGGCCAACAGCCCCCTGGCATTCTACCAGTGCTCTTTTCTGCTCCAATTCATCTGAGAATTTCACAAAACCATAGCCTCTGTAAAAACACAGAATAAGCAACAGGAAGGTAAAAGAGGAAGTAAGCTTACACCTTCTAAGAAGCTGTAGGAGAAACTTTGCAGTGTTTTTGGCTTGTTTGCCACCCTCATTTTACCGAACCACTTCTCAGAAATAACTGAAAACTTTGCAATGTTTAATTTAATAGGCTTAATTAATTAAGAGTATGGAGGGGAATATACTGTATACTCCCTATAAGCCTGGGGTACACCCCCCAGAGACTTTCAAAACTTGTTATCAACTTAGGACATTTGATATAATGGAGAAGGAAAATTACTAAATACATATTTGGGGAATCATATTAATTACATTAAAATTTAATGACATTTAAAATGTAGTTTTGGCTTGGCTCTTCTTAGTACTTTTTGGAATGTGGTTTCCCCTTGTTTATCCTTGACCTGGGAAGGCTAGGGAACCCTGGGAGTTGAAGTGCACACACCTTAAAAGTTGCCAAGGTTGAGAAACACTAACTTATTAGAACAGTGGACTTTCATCACTGGAAATTTTCAGGATTTACTATCTTCTGGAAGGTTTAGTTTTCTTTTATTACGGCTTACAAGATTCCGTCTATGAGGAATGGTCATGCAAGAGGTTGGATATGCAAGCATTTTGCTAGTTTAAACCAAGGGCGGGGGGGGGGGGGAACCACCCAGAATCTGTGCTCCATTTGGCATTTGTTTTCTTTAGTTAAAAGAGGATTTTCGTTCTGCGGAAATGCTTCTACATCTACCTATGGTAGGACTACCCTATAGAGATGCACCAATGAGTATACATGGGACTTAAGCTAGCTGCAAATCGTTTGTGCACTGGAATGGATACTGGCAGGTTATTTTAATTCTGTTGGGCCACTGCAGTGAATAAGCCATCATTATACAGTTCAGAGGCATCTACCGTAATAAAGAACAGAAAAGCTAAAAGATCGCAGTTTACACCGGACAGATAAAACTACAGAGGCATGAATGCCTTTTTACATCTATCTTGCTTCCCTCCCCTGGATTAGTGTCTGAATATTAACTACAAAATTTAGTACAGCTAGATCTTTCCAGATTTCAGTTCTCTTAACCGAAATATAGGGAGAAGGAGCATCTCCACACAGGAGAGGCTTGTTTCATCTATTGTAATACAGTAGCCAATAATGCAAAGCACATGTTGGAAAAGCTTACTTGGAAACGCCCGTCTGATCCACGACCACTTTTCCGCCTCGACATGATGGGTATACTTTTACAAAAAATTCATATATCATCCCGTCATCTACATCAGGGGAAAGATCTCCAACAAACAGGGAGTATTCTGGGCTGTAGGATGAAAACAGAGAAAGAATAGCAATTTTCCAAAGGCAGCCATCAACAAAACTCAATTAGCATCCATGAATTATTTTTAGGAGATCAGCCAGGAACGTCAAACTTTTGGGGCTGATGGAGCTGAACTGAAAACCAGCGGTGACACTTTTGCAGAAAGATGGCAGAGCTTGGGACATATCCCAGGCCCAAAATGGCAGCTGTGAGGGATATAACCAGTTAAAAGATAAAATCTACCTTGCATCGAGCTTAACTCCTGATGACTACCTAAGACATCCATGTAATTTTCTTGCTTGCCATTGCCTTCTTGCAGGATGTTTGCCCACTTTCTTATGATCCTGGGATTTCCTTCTGGCCTCCCATCTGTGCCCTAAGTCGCTTTGACTCTCCTTAGCTTACTTGAGGGCAGCCGAGGTTGGCCAGGCACTGCCCCACGTTGTGACTGTGCAACTGGTCACAAAGCAACCGTTCATCAGCATGCTACCTATCATTCTCTATGCAGAATCCTCCCTAGTACTCTGGTTACCCTGTGCATTTTTTGTGTGGGTAGAGACCTTCCCAAACTAAGCATTGGATTTGTACCATCCATCATCTTTATTTTCTGAGAAAGCTTTAATATTTAATAATATTTAATATCATCATCATCTCCATCTAGATTTATTATAGCCACCCCACTCCAAAAGACAGTGAGCAGCTCAGAGGCATTCTTGGAAAGGAAGATGATGCTGGAGGCTGGTGCTTTGCTTTTCTGCAGGCTAGTTCCTCCCCCCAGCATCCCCCTTTTAAGAAAAAGAGAATTTTGAAGCATTTAAGAACTCAGGTAGACCAAGGAATCTGGTAAGCCCCATGTTACTGATTCCAGTTAAGCAGCAGATAAATGCATCTAGTGCCCTCTGCAGTAAAAACAAGTAAACATAGGGAAAGAAAGGCTATAAATGAATTAAAACTTATTTTAACTCTTGTGCCACAATTTTAAACTTTCTGTTTAAAAATGCCACAGGATGCCTTATTTCCTGCTTTGTTCTCAAGAAAACCAATGACAGTTGTAACCTGTAATTGTGTTCAGTCTAAGCAATATTTTAAGGCAGTGTTTCTCAACCTTGGCAACTTTTAAGATGTGTGGACTTCAAATACCAGAATTCTCCAGCCAGCATTTTGCTAACTGGGGAATTCTGGGAGTTGAAGTCCTTACATCTTAAAGTTGCTGAGGTTGAGAAACACTGCTTTAAGCGATTGCTTAATTTCACTTTTACATTCTCCTGTCTCCTGACGCCTACAGAAGCACAACACTTATTCAGAAATACACATGGGGGGGGAAGCTACATTTATTTGGGGGTTTGGGTGAAAAATATACTGAGAAGTTTTGTATATGATTTCTTTAGGCAAGAGCACCTCCCCAGACAAATGAATAGCCTTTAGAGTTTTTCATAAATTAAGTATGAGCTGGAGCTGTACCAGGAGGTATCAAGGGGCACTGTACCATCTGCTGTCCTGTGATAAGCAGAACTCCAAGAGTCTTTGGTTCTCTGCCACAAGTTCCTCACTTAAGTTTTATTACAGAAAAATTCACTACTTACTTTAACTTAGTAACTTCTGAACATTAAATGATAATAGTTCTAATAACAAGATGTGGTAACTATCTTCATAGTGCTAAGCATTTCACTGAGTGATAGTCATTAATAATACCGTAAGAAACTAGGAACAAGACTCCAAATGCTTTTACCATTAATAGAAACAGTCTCAAACTTTATTGCTGTTTCTTCCCCTCAAATACAGTCTAGGCTATCAATGTTCCATGGCTCTTATTTGGGAGAAAATTCCATCAGTCTAACCAGTTTCTTTAGGTACAAAGTTAACTTTCCATTTGATTACTACATAGTTCAATGTATTGATGATTTGGTAGAAAAAAAGTGATGCATAATAGGAAAGGGTGGCTAGATTCAAAGGGCTGCCTTAAATAGTATGCTGGGTTATGCCAATGCGATTGTATCTGTTTTCTTCCTATTTTTATGCATTGCCTTCCTAAAAGTTGTTCCTATTTCATCATATTGTTTACAGTTTAAACAGATATGATACAAAGTGGATAGGTGAAGTAAAGGAAAAACAGGAAGTTTCAGAACTGAACTTAAAGCAGTTAGGACTGACAGCCACAGGTAGTCCTCGACTTACGACCATTTGTTTAGCAATCGTTCAAAATTATGACGGCGCTGAAAAAATTGACTTATGACCAGTCCTTGCACTTATGACTGTCGCAGTGTCCCCACGGTCATGCGATCAAAATTCTGGTGCTTGGCAACCAGCATGTATTTATGATGGTTTCAGCATCCCAGGATCACATGATCGCCATTTGTGACCTTCCCAGCCTGCTTCCAACAAGCAAAATCAATAGGGAAACACATGATGCACTTAACCATCGTGAAAGATGTCTTAAAATCAGGTGTGATCATGTGATGCCTTACTTAATGACTGCACCGCTTAACAATGAATTTTCCGGTCCCTACAATTGTAAGTTGAGGACTACTTGTATGTGTTCAAGCCAAATCAGTGGAAAGATAGTATCAATTATTAGCTTCTCCTCCATACATATAAAAAACTGGTTTTGAAAATCCATTGTTTCCAAGATGGATGAAATGGCTTTGACGTGGCACTGCTTTCTGATGGACTAAAACATGCATGAACTAATGGCCCAGTTCTTTGGATTCCAGGCTGTTGGCACCATTAAAACTTAATACAGATAGTCCTCACTTAATGACAATTGGGGCCACAATTTCGATCATTGAGCGAAGCAGTTAAGCAAAATGCCCACATGACTGCTTCACTCAACGACTGCAATCCAGGCATTCCTGGTAGTGGTCATTAAGCGATCTCCTGGGTTGTTAAGCAGACGGAGTGAAAGGGCTGCCTGCTGAAGGATTTCAGCTCTACAAGGAGCTGAAATCCTCTCAGCAGGCAGCCTTTTTGCTCTTAAATGTTCCTGCAGCGTGCCGAAGGGTTTCCCCTCCCCTCCTTGCACAGAGGGGAAATCTTTCACGGGGCTGCAGGAACGGAGCTGAAATCTTAAGGATTTGAGATCCATTCCTGCAGCCCCATCAGGAGTTTTCCCTCTCTTCTGTCCCCTCTGCTTGCAACCTTCCCTGCCGGCTTCCCCACTGAGATTCTAGGGAAACTGGCAGAGAAGATTGCAAATGGTGACCACATGATCACGGGGGGGGGGGCTTGGCAACCAGTTGTAAATGCAAGCCAGTTGCCAAGAGCCCAAAATATGGTCACGTGACCACAAGGGGGCATTTTATGACAGCTGGAAGTGCTTTAAGGGCCATAAAGCACCCTTTCTGAGGCCATCGTAACTCTGAATGGTCATTAAACAACTGGTCATAAGTAGAGGACTCCCTGTATGTTTGCAAAGTTTCTAAGGTGCCACTGCTGCTTTGTCCGAGTAAGTGACTGCTGATGCTATCAATTAATGAGTAAAATGCATCCACACTAACCACTGCATTGGATAATAGCAGAGTTAGTAGCATAAGCTGGAAAAACTTGTACAACTGCCAGGGAACTTTCATCCACCCAGGCTAACAGTACCAGATAGCGTCAGTGCTTGGTACACTTGTGTGGGGATTACCCTGCAATATTTTCTTAGGAAAAATAAGCCAAACAGCACACTGGAGCCCCCTGACAGGTAAGAAAATGGAAATGCTTCTCTTACAATTTAGCTTACCTATTATCAGGCTGCTTCCCGTATGTGGCATAGTTTAATTTAAAACGCTTTGTCTGAAATACAAAATAAAGGTGCAAAGAGAAAAGACATTTCAAAAAATGATTGTTCAAGGGAAATACCAACCATACAGTTTAAAAAAGCAATCGAGTTTTGCCACACTGTGATTTGGTTAACTCTTTCTGTCCTACAGCTAAGCTCACATTTTATTTTATTTATACATCACATTTATACAGCCATCCATCTCACATAGATGGAATACTCAGATATATTTGTACCAACTGAAATATACGTTACTGGCATAAGCCCTTTTCCTTACTATTCTGAGTACTTTAGTGGACCCAACCCCATAATACCATCTTGTACAGCACAGGGGCTGGCCTAGAAACCAGGAGACTTAGGTTTGAAAGCTGGCTGGGTGACTTTGGGCCAGTCCTTCTGTCTTAGTCCAACCCACCTCGCAGGATTGTTGGTCAACCTTGAGTTGACCAATATATATAAAAGGTAGAATAAAAATATGATATGACAATAATGATTATTTAGAAATACCGACGACTTAAGTGGGGCTTCCTCCCAAGTATCTGCACACTTAGGATTTCGGCCCTGGTTTTCAGATGATCTCATTTACTTACAGGGGTTGCACCAGGAAGGGGCTTCCCGTTGATTTTATGTAAACATTTCTCTGCTGTGGCAAGATCAGCAAATTCTACAAAGCAATAGCCTGCTGGAATCCTGGAAGGAGAGAAATATGTCATACATTGCCCATGTTTGTGCCGGCCAGTGAAAAATGTTGTGGAGAATAATGCTACCAATGTTTACTAGCCACAATAGCTATATATTACCTCTGGTGTCAAGGCAGTACGCCTCTCAAATCCCAGTTGCTGGAAAACACTAGCAGGAGGGCGCTATTGCTCTCATGTCCTGCTTATGAGTTTCCCAGAGGTATCCCTTTGGCCATTGTGGGAACAGAATGCTGGGCTAGATAGGCCTTTTGTCTGATCCAGCACAATTCTTCTTATGTTCTGCTTTACTGCAAAGTGAGAAACCAGGACTTGGCAATCATATCTCAAACAACGTGTCAATTATGTTCTGCAACAGAGGCCATAGAGATGGCGACCAGGATGACAGCTTTTCCAGTAGTGGCAACCTGTTTACAGAGTGATGTTCTCAAGACAAATTAAGGCGGCATTCATATAGATACCAGATTGAAATTACATGCACTTGAAAAGGAATAATTCATGATCTGTCTCTTCATTGCTTTAACAATTTTGGCAGAATCGTTTTGGGGGCTCCCATTCCTAAAAAGGCCTAGGAGAGTTTCTTGACTCAAATCCCAGGGAGCTACAATCGATTAGTGAAGAAGATTGATCTAATGGACTGACTCTGAATGAGCATTTCCCTGTGACAAACTAGATGTGGTTAATAAACAGGAGCTCATTTTATAGATAGCCCCAAGCCATAACACGGCTTGTCTAGTTTCAGTCTAATGTGGAGTAGGAACCCAGACACTAGGATCTGTATACCATGGTTTATGCTTCACGTAGAAGTTACAAAATGGTGGCTTATTCAACAAACCATGGTTAAATTGTGGCTTAGCACAAAGTAGGAATTAAATCAGTATCCGTCAAACAATCTGTAGATGGGTTGAAAATAACCTCTCCCTCCCACCAAAGTACTAATTTGTACATCAATAGCTAATAAATAAAAAACAAATAAATACCCCATCAATCTATTCTGAATATGCACATCAATAGCTAATAAATAAAAAACAAATAAATACCCCGTCAATCTATTCCGAATTATCTTCACACTCAGAACTAGTTCTCCCATAGTAGCAAAAGCTCTTGAAATGAAGTTCTCATCCATATAGGGCTCCAGCTGGAGAGGGAAAGAGAAAGGAAAATAATGGAGGAGTAATGCAATACAGCGAGAATAAGAATTATGTAATTAAGTGGCATTTAAGAGATGCTGCCTGAATCTTCTTGCCTGCAGGAAGCTGAGTCTAAAGAGGTGTGCAGGAATACACCTGTTATTACAATAAAGCTTCCTGAAATGAGCAGCTAACTCTTTGAAGAAGGGGAAAGTGAAGCTGCAGCACTTTTCACGCTTCCACGCTGACACAAATTTGGCTCCAAGCAAATCAAATAGAATATGGTCTAATGATGGAAGATCCAAGAGATCTGTATGGTTCTCTTCCTTATTAAGTAGGCAAACATTACAGTCATAGCTATACCATCTGGAACAGAGATAACTTTCTCTACCTTTGTGTATTATCTTCTGAAAAATATCTGAAAGCAAGGGAATCATGTAGGCTGTCTCTTTTCCATGAAACAACCCATCAGTATTATAAACCACTACTGAAATTAAAACTAAGTATGTGTTACTGAAATAAAATCCTTTTTCCTTTGTTGATCTCTTTCCTTTCTTCTTCTCTTGTATCATATTTGAAACTGAACATGTAAGAGCTCTGTGCTACCTGAAAACAGAACACATTTATGATGGCATTCATGGACCACCACTCATTTCAGATACACAGAGAGTTACTCCGAGTTAGAAATGCATAGACACAGTGTTGGGTGGAGGGACTACAAATGGTGTACCTGTAATTCAGGATAGCACTCAATGCATTTGATGGACCAGTCCATGAAACCTAAACATTTCATAAATAAGCCTTCAGGATGATATAAGACTTAGTTGCATCAAAACCAGCAAACTTGGCTACAATTTAAGTGAATCCTCTATTCAGTGCAGCTCTTTCCCCCATCTCCTACTCCATTCTCTCTCGCCAATCCTAACTCCCATGTTTCTGATA
Source organism: Python bivittatus (assembly GCF_059951505.1). NCBI lineage: Eukaryota > Metazoa > Chordata > Lepidosauria > Squamata > Pythonidae > Python > Python bivittatus. Next base: position 11,758,767 of record NW_028277054.1, on the reverse strand, counting down.
GTTGGAAACTCTGGAATAGTCCAGAATATGGGAGAGAGGATTGTAATTAACAATGTGAAAAACAAAATAGCAAAGAGAAACAACTGTAAACTGTAAATTGATTGTATAATCCCCACGCAGCTGGATGCCTTAAACAACTTACTCTCCTAAAACGCTGTAGAACATTCACCTTAGGCCACATCAGAAATCCTTGATATTGGACATAAGACTACTCTGTTTTAAGAAAAACTCTGCTCACACAGGGAAGGAACATTAGAAATGCTGGCCTATGTCCTTCTGTACAGTTGCCTGAACAGACATACTCACAGAACACCAAAAGTTTTTCCTCACCAATGCAAAAAAATCCTCATAGCTCTGGTTGATATCTACTATTAAAATACTGTATCTGCTACCAGATAATCAGAAGGCGTGATGCATCTGATAAAGTGAATTGCAACTCACAAAACCTTATGCCTTTTAATAAAATGATTTGGTTGGGAAAGATGCTACCAGTTTCCAGATTTTTGGCTACCATAGACTAACATGGCTCTCCTCCTACAATGTCTACTAACAGATAAAGAGCCTGAAATCATATGGCAAGTAGTGAAATTTGGTTTAGCTGTGTGCTGAATATGGCATCATTATATGGAGCCCAACATTTAATGAGAGGGGCTATTAGTTTTAGTCTATCACACATATGGAATTGAAATATTGGCACCAACTTGTAATTGTAATAAACTGTATGATAAATGGACTAATAGGGTCGTATTTTATAGCTTATCAAATCAGTATTTTACTGTTAAGTACCTCACTGCATTAATAAAGTAATCTATTCATTAAGTAGTTTAGCAACTTAATAGTTTAGTATTTTATTCAAAATATGGTTTCATAATTGAGTGATTTTGCTTTAAGAATCTAACGTTCTTAGTATTCTAGTCCTTGTACTTTACTCCGTTTTATTTAATTCTTTTGTAATTTATCTTTACCTGAGCTCTATAAGTCCTATTACAAAACTATAATTCAGGTCAGTTCTGTGCTCATTGGTTTGCTTGAAAAACAAAACTGGGGTGTCCTGGTTTGTGCATGCTAGTGCACAAGGCTAGTGGAAACAACCTAATGCTAAGAACACATATCATACATAAAGTGCCTCAAATTTACTAGATGCTGTTTGATATGCAGCCATGCAATTCTTCTGCTGATTATGCGCATTTCAAAGAAGTGACAGGTGCAAGTTCCCAACAGGCCCTTGGTCCCCAGACAGCGCTTCTATGCTGCAATTCCAGGGCAATATTATAACATAATAAAGCCTTACTATCATGGTTATTGGCCAGGTAACGTATCAGTTAAGCAGTTGGACCACGGAGACCTAGTTCAAGTCCCCATCAAACCTTCCAGCTCCCTGGGTGACTTTGGACAAGTCCCCAACCCACTTCACAGGGCTGTTGCTGGTGAGATGGAAGTTTTCAGAGAAAAGGTGCAATTTCAATGCAATGAATGGTTACACTGAATATAATTTAAATATAATTATTGCGCTGCTGTTGTTATTTTTATTTAAAGTGATTGTGGCCATCCATCATCAACTTTATTATCATCATTTAAGATTATTATGCCAGAGTGTCAGTTTGGTATAAGGCACCAGGCCAGAAACCAGGAGACCATGAGTTCTAGTCCCACTTTAGGCACAAAGCCAGCTGGGTGACCTTGGGCCAGTCCCTCTCTCTCAGCCCCAGGAAGGAGGCCAGGGCAAACCACTTCTGAAAATCTTGCCAAGAAAACTGCAGGGACTAGTCCAGGCAGTCACCAGGAGTCAATGCTGACTTGAAGGCACAGACATACACATACATTATGTACATTATTACACATGCATTATTATGGCCACCCATTCCAGAAGGCTCTGGGCTTACAACATCCCCAAAATAAACAACACCAATGCCAAACACCTACAAGACCACCAAGCAGCCCGGACAAAGCATCACTACCACTGACAGCAGTCAAACCCGACCCGCTCCCCGGGCCTGGAAGCAGAGCCAGGACTTGGGGGCCTCTCGGACCCCCAGGAGGGGCGCCGTCCGGGTCTCCGGAGGGAGCCACTGGTGCCTTCTCAACCCCCCAACGAGGGTCTCTGGCACTTCACGACTCCGGACGCCAATGAACCCCTCTTCCGCGTGGATCCGTAGAGGGCCCCCATAAGCTTCAGGCCCCCCAACCTCCCCCCCCAAAAGCGAAAGTCTCCTCGTATCCACCCCTCGGCGGCCTTCGTGGGCCCCGATGCGCGCGCACACACACACACACACCGCCCCAAGGAAAGGGACGCGGAGCGACCGCTCAGTCCAGAGTCCCTGCCCGCGAGGAGCTTCCAGGCAGGCGGGGGTCCGGCCGGCCAGCGGGACAAGGGCGCCGCGCCCCCCGACCACCCGCGGCTCAGCCCCGCCGCCGCCACTCACGTCTCCCATCCACAGACTGGCGGCCATGCTGCTCTCGCCGCTCCAGGGCGCCTGGGCCGAGGGGCGGGCGACGGGGAAGCCTGCCCCGCTCAACCCCGCCGCCGCCGCCGCCTCACGGCGCTCCCACGACTCCCTTCTCGCTTCTTCCGTCGGCGCGGGCTTCCTACCCCCCTCCCGCGCCTCGACGCGAGGCGGAAGAAGACCGGCGCGGCTGCAGGTGACCCTCGGCGGTGCCCACAGCGGCCCCTGCCCGCGCGGAGGAGTCACTGCACAGCTGGCCTCCGCAGACCTGGAGCTGCGTCCGGTTCAGCTCCGCTCTGTCTCCTGGGGGCCCCGTTGGGGCCGTTTGCGGCTGGGTGGCCTAGGCGAGCTCGGAACCCGTGGCCGGGTTAAGCGGGTCGTGTGAATTCCCGCTCGTCCTGAAGCCTGGTTGACCTAGCACAGGTCTCCATGGTGTGATCCCAGTGTAAGTACTGTAAGCCACCGTAAGCGGCTTCCCGCCGCGCGCCGTGCCCAAATCAGTGAATCCAACCCAACCCAGTCATTATGGGGCAGCCTGTTGTGTGTTAAGTCCGGCTGGGCTTGCATCACTTTGAAACCATCCTTTTCAAACCGCAGTGACGAAGCAAATTATGCGATAGCTTGTGGCATGAACCGGGTCATCATTTTAAACCATAAGATGACTTGTTTCGTCCAGGCAGCCATTGAAGTTTGTTCATTATGGTTTACTGTGTTGTGCGGATACATCCTAGACAAGTGGCCGGTTTCAAACACGCTGTATCTTCCTGAACATGTTCAGGGTGTATTTCCTCCTGGTATCTCTGCAGAACACATCACAACCCATCCCAGGACATAGGGAGAAGTTGGGTTCATTGGCCAGATGTGGCGTGGCGTGGCATAGCTTCCAGCTCTTCCAACCCTCCAGTTGCCTAAATTCAGAATCCGGAACTTCCTTTGGAACATGCATCTCTGACTTGGATGTCTTTATTTAAATGCGCACGAAATACACAATGAAACAAAGTAAGACAAATACTTCATTTGGTAATTGGAAATAAATGTGGCAGTTTCCCTCCTCCCACATTTGGGCCTGCTGATTTAATAAAACGGATTAATTGGGGAAGAACCTCAACTAGAAATTCAAATACTAAGACAGCATGAAATGCTTCCTAATCATACTATTAAACCATCATTTCTTTAGTCCCTGATCTGTTTGTTTCAGGGAAGAAAATAGTATTTGAATTTCTAGTTGAGGTTCTTCCCCAATCAACCCGCTTTATTAAATCAGTAGGCCCAAATGTGGGAGGAGGGAAACTGCCACATTTCTTTCCAATTACCAAATGAAGTATTTTGGTGTTTTGATCTCTTATCATTTATACCTCAACAGGTTTAAATGGCTTCAACACGTAGCTAGTTTAGATGTTACCTTGTCATTTGGGAACAGGGCATTCCGTGTCCAAAACGGATCAAAAACCATATTATAGCTGGTTGCCTTGGTTATTTCTTGTATTGTTGTCCTTCTGTGCAAACATGCAATATTCAAGTGTCCCTTCCATCTCCGTGTTCACACCTTCACTTTTTTTCATCTTAAGGCCAACATAGGACATTATGAACGTTACTGCATGGATCTGTGGATTCACAGTTAAGCAAGAAAGCAGATGTCTGTAAATAGAGCATTTTCCTGTTGCTCTGGTTGAAAAGATCATTTAGGGAAACATTTAGTCCCCCACAACCTTCATCTGTATGTTCCCACTCCAAAGTGGGAGTGGGAACATTCCAATCTTAGCAGTAACACTTCCAGTTTATTTATTTATTTGTTAAACTTGTCCCTGCCCATCTCCCCCCAGTGGGGGACTCTGGGCAGCTTACAACAGATGAAAACAATAAATAAATATATAGTTAAAATTGATAAAAAACACATTTGCACAGAATAAAGGAAGAGGAAAAATCCAGGAGGCCGATGGAAGCAACACCAGGCCTCTAGAGGGGTAGCCAACCCCATATCTGATGACCTCCCTCCCCACCCCATGCCAGATGGCAGAGCCAGGTCTTCACCTTTTAGTTGGTGATTGGGACTTGGTGCTCTGCTAATTAATGAATTGAAAGAATTAATGCAGATAATTAGATGCATTCATAATTCATAATCTGAGTCCAGGAGGCGAGCTTTCTCTGCAGCAGCCCTTGCCTTTTGCAACACTCTTCCCCCACAAGTGAGGTTGGCCCCCTCCCTTTCAGACTTCAGGAAAAAACTGAAGACCTGGTTTTGTCATCATGCATGGGGTGGGGATGGGAATAGTCAGTTTTGGGGGTGGCTGGTTCCATAGTCTTACCTTTGACCGACATTATCTGGTCACAGGCTGAAATAATATCACCATCGCTTGGATTTTATTATATTTAATAATTGTATTTTATACTGTATTATTTATGTTTTTATTGATTTTTAATTGTTTGGCTGTGAACTGCCCAGAGTCCCTCCTTGTGAGGGAGTTGGGCGGTGATAAAAATTTGATATATAAATAAATAAATAATCATTGTTATTACTAATTTTAAAGCATTTTTCTTATTATTCTGCCCCTACACATTTTGGGAAACGGGACTCCCCGGGGTGATGTTCAAATCTCTGCTTACAGATAAACTGCCATTGATTGCATGGCACGTGGCTAAGTTTCGCGCTGCAGCAAGTACGATCTGCCGGACCGCAATAGGCCAACCTCCTGCTACCCGGATGCATTTTATGTAATTTTAGATATTATCACATTTTATGCCGTTATAAATATCGTCACACACTACGCCAATTTTAGATACCATCACATTTTTGTAACTTTAGATGTTATCACATTTTATGTCATTATAGATAGTACCTCACTTTTCACCTAGACACAGATTGCTCCTTTTGGACTTTACTCGCCGGTTCTAGTCAGCTTGCTTTATAGATATATTTAAATTTTGTTTCAAATGTTATTTACTGATTTCTTAAGATAGATTTGTAAGTGCTTGCAGATCACTCATGGATACACTTCTTGTCTAAGACTGTAATAAATGGACTGACTGAATTGCTGCATTCCTATGTCTAGGGGCAGGGAGGGGGTTGTCTTAATGATTGTTGAACCAGATTTTATTTTTTGTAGCTGATGTACAGTTATTCCCATTTTCAAAAACCAACGCTGAAGCTGATTCTCTTCAGATGTGGATCAGTTTACAGCCATAAAATAAAATGTCTAAAATGGAAGATCCAGATACAACCTGGAGCGGCTCATGATGTCCTGGAGAGAAAACGACACCATTTCCCATTATAGCATGTAATGAAAAGCTATAAACTTTTATTAGCTGTCTCTACCCTCCACCCCCACATTCAAGACAGGGGTCTTATCACGTACTGGGCCAAGTTTTTTTCTTTCCTTAACTATTTTTTAGAAATGATCAGATCTGGCATAAAATAAAAAGGAACGAAGGGTATTGCTGCTAACTTTTCAAAAATAGCTATGTGGAAAGTTCAGTCCCTGCCCATTTTTTACTCAGAGTTTTTTGCTCCATGGTGTACTTGCTCCATTGTATTCCACTGGCCCCTTACAAAAAAGCGGGCTGAATTTAGGTTTGGGAATGGGGAAGTCTGTTTAATTTTTTACTAGATCTCAGAGATTGGAAGGTGCAGCCAGATAGATAATAGAGTTGTTTAATAATTAAGTTTATATAGCTCACCCTTCCTTCAAAGAATTCAAGGGATGAGCCTGTTGACTGTTCTTCCTCTTTTTAGCTTCACAATGATGGTACAAGGCAATCATCCAGGAAATTTGTCAGCTAAGTATGGATTTGAACCTGGATCTTCATAACCCACGTCTAGCCTGGTTCATACCACAACTAAGGTACAGTTGTCTGGATTCATGCTACAAACTAATCCAAACACCAAGTAAAAAGTCATTATAACTTATTGCAGAGATTGAATCCAGGTCTTCATGTGTAGAGGGTAAGGAAGATGACTTTGATGGAGATATGCAAGCTCTGTTGCCAAGGCAACAAGAGGTAAATGTGTTTTTAAGTCCAGAACGTCCAGATAACATTTGGAAGTGGCTCAGACAGACACCTCCCTAATTCACTTAAATATAAGGAGGAGGAGGAGGAGGAGGAGGAGGAGGAGGAAGAACAACACAATCAGACTCGCAAGATTCTCTTATTATAGCCAATCTCAATTAAAGTAGTTTTAGATACTCTGTTGAGTTGATTTCTTGGTCTGCTCTATCTAGTGGGGCTGACATCAATCTTGCAAGTCTCACTGTGTTGTACTTCCTTCTCCTTATAGTTCAGGGAATTAGGGAGGTATCTGCCTGAGCTGCTTCTGACTGTTATCTGGCCATTATCTGGCATTAAAGACCTGGCTATGTGCTTGGGCCTGGGGCCCTGAATGTGTTAAGGACCCTGTCTCTTGGCTCTATTGATAATGATCATGATAATTTTCTCGGCTGCTGAATATATCACTTTTTGTATTGTTTTTAACTGATTTTTATTGTTTTAGAATTGTTCGCTGCTCAGAGTCACTTGGTTGAGATGGGCGGCTATAGAAATTAATTAATTAATTAATTAATTAATTAACGTATGGACTTAAGCAATGTTTTGTCCCTTGTAGCCTTGGCAACAGAGCTTGCATATCTCTGTCAAGGTCAACTTCTTTACTCTCTGTATTATGAGAAGCGGCATCTGAGGGTCTTCTATGAGAACTGAATTATACAGAGTAGAGATTCTTATGTGAAGCGTTCAGTCCGGATTCATACTACATGCTAAACCACAAGGTGTCTGGCTTTTTTGTGACTTAACATGTGATACCAAGCAGCGGTTTGTGGAATGGGGCTCATGGCTTAGCATGTTATACAGTCACTTTCTCAGCATCCGCCTTCCTTCTTTGGTGTCCTTCAGACAGGTTAAACTGCGGCTCTTATTGTTTCCAGTGGGGTTGGCTGTTCTAACTGGGAATGATGGAAGTTGTTTGCGATGCACATAAAAAATAGGTGGAACTTTGATGGCACCGTCATGGCCACCATCTTGATTTTTTTAAAAACATACCTTGCAGATACCCCTGAGGCTAATAACTTTTGGATTGTATTCTCCTTAATCTGCCTTCTTTTAAATGAAAGTATCCAGAAATATTTTGCAAAACAAGTACTATTAAAACAATACACAGAAAATGAGTCGAAGGGTCAGGGAGAAGATGAAAGTCCCCGCTGGTCTCCCATCTTGCCTATATTTACATCTTTCATGACTTCTTTTGGAAGAGAATCAATGAACCGGTTCCTTCTTCTCCCATCCACCCTCTTTCCCTTTTCTTTTGTTTAGCTTTCATTGAAAACAGATGGTGGTTTTGGCAGTTTTATGTTTTGTATCTAAAATGCTTGTGGTATTATCTGCCAGTCTGTCCTGCAACCTGATCCCTTTGCTAGTTTGGCAGAGAGCGTGTCCATATGGCAGCCGCCGGCTTTTAGGTTGCTTCGAGGCTCCTTTTAAAGACGTTTTAGTTATGGCCTGGCTCTTAAGGATCAAATGCTTCAGATCAGCCTCCATCAACCAGGCTTCCTCAGATGTTGTGGACTGTAAATGCCATCATCTCCTGTCCGCACTCCCATCCCTTCTGTGTGCTGGCTTGGAATTCTGAGACTTTGCCCCAAACCTCTTAAGACAGGGTTCCTCCACCTCAGCAACTTTAAGATGGGTGGACTTCAACTCCCAGAATTCCCCAGCCAGCCATGCAGAATTACCAAAGAACAATTCTAGTCCTTCAGTTGGTCATTTATAATTCCACTTGCACCTGAAAGGTATGCACCTTTCCCCTACCATGGTCTTAATTGTGTTTTAATTTTCAGCACCTACCTGGCTGACTTCTACTCAGCATTTCTTTACTATAGAACAGTGTTTTTCAAACTTGGCAACTTCAAGATGTGGGGACTTCAACTCCCAGAATTCCCCAGCTGGCCATGTTGGCTGGGGAATTCTGGGAGTTGAAGTCCACCCATCTTAAAGTTGCTGAGGTGGAGGAACCCTGTCTTAAAACACCAGAGTGGGAAGTGACTCTTGTTCCAATGCAGAGGTGGACAACCCTTTTTCCATTAAGGTAGCATTCCTCCAGGGATAAACAGAGCAAGGAAAGATGGGGGGAGGGCCAAAACTGGGTGGGACACCCATTCTCTTTCTATGTCAATCCCTTTTTTCTCTCTCTAGTTACACCTCTTTTAATTTCTCTCATTCCCTTCTCATTCCAACATCCTTTTCTCTCTCTTCCAGGCCACCAGGTTTGGGGAGTAGACACATGCCATTTTCTGAAGATCTGAATTAATATCCAGTAGATGGCTTCTTAGATTAAGAGAAGGACCAACTGCAGCCCAAGAATTGCAAATTCACCAGCTCCTAGTGTCTCCTTGGTGGGAAGAGACCCAGCAGGGAAAAACATGCCGTAATGTCATGAATTTTCTCCAGTCTACTAAGGCTATGTATTAGAGCAGTGTTGCTCAATTTCAGCCACGTTAAGATGAGTGGACTTCAATTCCCAGAATTTCCCCAGCATGCTGGCTGGGGGAATTCTGGGAGTTGAGGTCCACCCATCTTAACTTGGCTGAGATTGAGGAACACTGTATTAGAGCATCATTCATTTTGACTGAAGGTTTAGGCCAAGCAGAGCAGAGGAAGCAGTTCATTACCACCCCTGAGGACAACTTTGTCTGTTATACTTAAAAATATGATAAGCAGATGTATTTGGGGCAAATGATACCAAGAAAACACACACCTTCAGTTTTTTTGTTGGACAGTTTAATACTTTATCCTTTGTTTTGGGGATTGTTCTGGTGTGCCCCCAGTCTCATGGCCTTCCAGAAGAGTGTGAAATCTGGGCTATGCCAGATGGCCTGGGGGCCTGATGGGGGCTCGCATTGTTGGAATTGGCTGGTGGGGTAATTGATTCTGCCTCCACCCCGTCATCTTGAATTCTATAGTCTTTTTATGTATATGGTCTTTTTATATAGTATTATTTTTTAGGTAATTTCATATGGATATTTATTTTTACTGCTTTTAATGTTGGATTTTAATTGTGTGCCGCCCAGAGTCACCCTCTGGGGGAGATGGGCCGCATATAAATTTAATAAATAAATAAATAAATAATCTGGCAGAGATTATTTTAATAATTTAATTTAATTCATAATTTTGGGGATTATATGCCACCCAGAGTCACTTACTGAAATGGGTGGCCATATAAATTGGATGGATGGATGGATGGATGGATGGATGGATGGATGGATGGATGGATGGATAAATAGATAAATAGATAAATAGATAAATAGATAAATAGATAAATAGATAAATAGATAGATAAATAAATAGGCAACTAGTGCCCTCTAGGTAGTTAGGATTTCCATCCTCATCAATGTCAGCCAGTATAGCCAAAAGCAGGGAATTGTGGGAGCTGAAATCCAGAGCTTCTAGGAGGCCCCTCTTTGCCTATCCTTGCCCTGCTGTTGACCAACTGAATGTAACTTTCCACCCTGGCCTGCTGCCCCTCCTGAACAAAGCTCCGCCATTGCCGGCATGACTTGGGCTCAGACATGTCTCAGGCTATTTAAGCGGTTTTGCCTGCAAACGTGCATCCAATCCATGGCACCCTTTTTTACTTTTAATCTTTCTTTTCTCCAGCCAGTATTGTTCTTCTTGAGCCAGGGAATGTGTTTGCCTGTTGAATGTAATGTCTTTATGGTGAAGAGGAAATGTGCCTTGACAAGACAGGAAATTCCATAAAACCACACAAGGCATGGGAATTTCTTGTATGTTTGCAAGGGTTTTCATCTAGAAATTCAAGCTAACTTGGAAGTAAGTTCCACTGAACTCAGTGCAGCTTATTTATGACTAGGTATGTACGAGGAAAGATAATACTGTTGTGCCAGATGTAAACTCCCATGTGCAGTGTTATTATGTGTTATATTTCTGAAAAAGGAATGGGAGCTATCCAAGAAGGCAATTAGTAGGAGCAAATATCCCAAGTCCCCTTCCAGAATCTGCATGTAGACTTGGTAAGGAATATTCTTCAAGCTATTCATTTAAGCAGATGTGCAAATTATATTATATCATATTCATAATATTAAAGCTGCAAGTTGATTCAGTTGTTTCAAAATCCTTTTACTTGTCTCTAATAATCAACTAACTGAATTACATTTTGAAAATTAATTTCACCCCTCCCTTCAAGGATTTACAAAGGTCCAACTAGTTCCCAGCTGTACTCGTGAACTTCCTGTCAAGTTCCAGGCAGAGATGTGCAGGAATCTTCAAACATTTCAGTTACTTAAATGAAATGAAATTGCTTTAAAGTTATTGCACCTCTAATGGAAATCTTGAAACATGGAATGGAAGTTCCTTCCTCCATGAGATGTTACGTTTGAAAAGAGAAGGGGGATATGTTTTTGATAGGCAAAGCAATTTAGCAACAGCTAAAAGCAACCCACGCACAGTCAATGGGGCAGATGTTTACTGGAGAAGGCAGATGTTGGGAATCCCAGGTGCATTCCCCCGCATGGAGGTCACTGCATCTCTCCCCAGGTTACCTCTGGGAAAAAATGCTTTTGGATCCTGCTGGTGATGTGTTTGTTAAAGGCACAGGAGCCCAAACAGAAGAGAGAGAGAGAGAGAGAGAAAGCAAGCAATCAAGCAAGCAGGAAACCCTTCTCCTTCCACTTACATCTCTGCCAATTGGGTTCATATAAAGATGGTACAAAGGTCCAGATTCAAAGGCAAAATGTGATTTAGAGCATCCACGGGGTGCACCAACAGCACTTGTTGGGAATACCTGAGAGTAGCTGCATCTTTTCCTAGCCTGGTGCAACTGCCCTCACAGCCGAGGTGTGATCCTAAGAAAAGACATGTTTAGGTTAAGATGTTCTTAACTGATGTGTTGTGTTTGTGTGTGTGCCTTCGAGTCAGTCTTGACTCCTGACAACTACCCGGACTAGTTCCTGCAGTTTTCTTGGCAAGATTTCGGAAGTGGTTTGCCATTGCCTCCTTCCTGGTCTGAGAGAGAAGGATCCAAAGTCTCTCTCACGGTCTCCAGGTTTCTAGCCTGATGTCTTAACCACTACACCAAACTGGCTCTCAAATGAATGTGTGTGCCTTCAAGTCAGTTTGTGACTTCTGGCAACTGTCTGGACTAGTCCCTGCAGTTTTCTTGGCAAGGTTTTTGGAAGTGGTTTGCCATTGTCTTCTTCCTATGATTGAGAGAGGGTGACTGGCCTAAGGACACCCAGCTGGCTTCATGCCTCAGGCAGGACTAGAACTATGGTCTCCTGGTTTCCAGCCTGGTGCCTTAACCACTACACCAAACTGGCTCTCAACAAGCGCTATATATGCCCTGAATCATATGTTGAGATCTTTTACTTGTCCTGTATCACAAAACTTCACTGTTCGCAAAGTTGATGAAGATTCTCAGGCATCCAGGTGGAATTATTTGAAGGTTGAGTCATGGCAACTGGACTTCTTTTCTTTTGGTTCGATACGTTTCGCTGCTTGTCCAAGCAGCTTCTTCAGTCTAGAAAGTTGGCTGGGGGGACCCCATAAATGTCTTCCAGGGTGGCTGCGTTCCTCACTGATATGATGGGCTCGTTGAAGGGAAGTAAGTTTTGGCTGGACATCAGGGGAAATTCTAAGGTTAATTGATGTTCAGCCATAAAACAGACTGCTTTGGGCATGGTGGATCCTTCTTTGCTTGGGTGTGTTTAAGGAAAGGGTGGATGGCATCTCTTGGGGATGCTGAGGACAGGGGTTGGATAAAATACTTCTAAGGTATTTCCATTGATTCCATTCGGTAATTCTATGATTCTGTGAAGTCCTCCTTCTAAATATACAAAACAGACAATCTGAAAACACAAACTAGTAAATGTCTTCCTTAAGGACTCAGTGATGAGTTTAGATTGTTGAGAAAGAGATCTGTGTTCCTTAAACTTTGAATTTTGAACCAAACCAGCACCATAGCTGGCATTCTGCTCCAGAAATCAGTTCTCTCCCCCCCCCCTTTCTCATTGCTCCATATTTTAAAGTCTTCTAATAGAGGGAAGAAATACCTTTTCAAGAGAACTGTTGTCTTACCACTTTCCCTTACGATGATATTGGTAGCTAATTTGAACTTGACAGATTTCAACAAGGTTGTCAAGCTTTTGAAAATAGCCTTAATAGTGACAGGTGGGCTTGGATAGAGACTGAGACAAGCAATGTCCCACACAGCATGAAATCATTCCATACAATTGTGTTATTTCTTACATTGCAATATTAGGATAATATGCTCAGGGGTCTCACAGCACATGTGATGTCGTTGTGGCATCTACTGGATGCCTAGGTTCTGAATTATTTCCTCTTGGGCTTCCATCTTTTATATAGCCCTAGAGCTCTGCCTGATACAGAAGCTGTGAGATTACTTTGGCCTAAAATATTTTGAAGGCTGGGACAAAAGCTCTAAGCAATCCAACTTCTAGAAGACCTTTAGCCTCCTCTGACCAAGCTGGAATATCAGTGTTGTCAACTGGTATCAAAACAGGCCATCCCATGAGAAGGATGTTTCTGGAAAACATCTGTCCTCACAACGTGCAAGAAATGCTGCGCATGGTCCTTGGCAAAGTGGTGCTATCATTTTCCATGGTTCAGATTTCCTTTTTGATATGCGGCCCTTCTTGCCCTTCGCATCTACATTTGCCCTGCAAATCACAGCATGTCCACGGAATGCTGCAGAGCTATTAGTGTGACATGACAAACAGTGCAGTGCAGGTCATAAGCCACGATGTCAGCAGAAAGGAATCCCAGTCCTGGGACACATTTTGGTCTCTAGGGAACTTCCACAAGGCCATCTCCCAGACCACATTTCTAAGAGTTGGAACAGAGCTTTTGTGCTGATCATCAGAAAAGAATGCCATGTTGCTTTCCATGGTTAGCCCCCCATGCATTTTTAATAGCCATCCCAGTCCTAGATTGATAAATACAGAAGACAGAATGAAACAAAAATCTATAGCATTGCAATAGCGGCTTCCTGAGGCTCATTTGATTAAATAACACTTGTGAACCAGTGTCATCATATGTTGAGGGAGTAGGAAGGATGGGCCAAAAATGGCTGAGATCCCAGGTGCATGAAAAGTTGCTGTTTTGTGGGAAAACCCTAACGTTGCAGGCACAGGTATTAAACTCATTATGGAATTTAAAACTCTGAGTTGTAGTATCATCATCATAGTTGTAAATAAGTTTTGTTTTAATTTATGGCTTTAAATGTGGCATTAAGTTTTGACCGTATTCCTGCAGAATGGTAAGCTGGGATTCTACTGAAACAATACGTTACTTATTTTGTATTCTTGGTTATCAAGAAGGTAAAACAATCAATATTCTCTATAATCCTTACTTTTCTGTTTGCTCTGTGGATTTGAGGGATCCCTTCCTAAAACCTTCTTGTGTTATTATCCCCCTTCCAGAATTATTCATTGAATTCAAAAGCAGTGCACACATGTAACTTTCAGTGGAGGTTTTGATCCATATGTTTCAGGACATGCTAGGCAGAACATGGTGCTAATGTTGGAACCAAAACTTATTCTGGAGTATTCTGACTCAAAAAAACATCTCTGAATCTCAGATTAGCTTGTGTTGTGCCTGTTTCAGCTGAGAGTTGGACTCTGCACATTTTTGACCATTTATAGGAAACTGGGACTCGTCCAGCTTTGAGTGTGAGAACCATCCAGCAGGGTAAAATCCATACTCAGTATCCCAGATGTTTTTGAAAACCTTGGCGTTGCTTTTAAAAGCCTTCTATATCCAAGCTGTGAGCCCAAAGATCTTTTTAAAATTCTTCTCCAGATTTGTGGGCAGAGAAATTGGGAAGATGATGTTATCCATTTTCTCCAGGTGAATTATTCCAACTGTCAAGGACAGATTCCCCTGTAGTGCTGCTCCCAAAAGCTCCTTGGTAGATGTTCCCTGATCATGACTTCTGTCTTTTGGATGATTTAATGGAAACATGGGAAGTTATGGAGGCTGCCACTTTTTTTCGGAAGAAAGTGTACAGTGAAAGATGGGCCGTGCATGTAAGCTTCTTGGCTGCCTCTTCATTCAGTTAGCGGAGGAACACAGCCTTCGACCCAGGAGAATTTTTCAGAAATTCTCTTCTCCGTTGAAAGAATGTCTACATTATCTTTCATGAATAAGGACTGAGTGAGCACTAATAGGAAAATATGCAGGATAAATTATCCACCCACCAGTATTTTATATATGTGTGTATGTGATCACTTTCTCTCATAATTTTTAACCAGGCTGTGATTTTGATTTTGGCATGGCACAAGATATGAACTCAACCATTGTGGTTTATAAAACTTCTTTTATGGTGTAGAGCAGTGTTTTTCAAACTTGGCAACTTTAAGATGCGTGGACTTCAACTCCCAGAATTCCCCAGCCAGCATATGGAGTTGAAGTCCACGCATCTTAAAGTTGCCAAGTTTGAAAAACAATGGTGTAGAACAACATGTAAACCTTATGGTTTATTCAACAGTGGTTTAGTGCAGTGCATGGAGCCAATCACATCCACGTATATTATCTGTTCATCAGTAAGAACATGCTCCTCCCAAATGCTTGTTGATGTCCTGCTTAGCAACACCCATAATGAACTGTGATGATGTGAAAATGATGGCATGTTCGATGACATCATTGTGCAGATACCACAACTGCATATTTGCATGATGAAGGCTGATGCATGTGCTTATTCAGCACTTAGCAGGGGTATCCCAGGGTATGGTACAAAAGTCAAGATAGCAACCACAATGGTGTGGTCAAAGCTCTGCTTGCTTTTTCCATGTGTTCAGTACATGATGCACATCAAGAATGGGCAAGGATTCAGTCCCACCTTTGTGGCCACACTCTTGATGTTTTTGATCATAACCTAGGACGCCCCTGGTACTTCGGTATAAATGCATGTTAAATAAAAATTGGAAATGCTACGAAGTATGTGTCTGCAGCATTTGCATGAGGATGTCATCTTGAATGGGTCATCATTTGCCCCCGATCCCTCCATGGATGCCTATGGGTCTACAGGCAATTGATGTCGCACACACCTTGATGTCATTGCAGAAATGATGCAGATTTCATCAGGATGTGGCTGATGAATACCTAATCTGCATCATTTCTGCAATGGCATCAGGATGTATGTGATATTGTCGTGACTCCTGTGGGATGGCTATCTCCCTATGGACATCCATTGTCCAGCTACTTGTGCTTATTATCAGCAGATAGGCTGCTGGGCTATCTGCCTATCCCTGATGGAGCTGTGCTCACATATTCAATCTTACTGGCACCTCCCACTTACTTATGTCAGTCACACCTCTGAGATGCATATATATGTTTGAATGGAAACCACATAATAAAATGTAGTGGCATCAGTGAGTTTAGGCTTAATGGTCCCCTTGGCATCATGGTTGGTCCACTCCACTGGCTGCTTTTTTGTGTAAGCAGATGGTTCTCCAAGCAACAGCTCTTTCTAGCATCTAGAATGGTCTCAATATTATTATCATTCTTACCATTATGCAATTAGTATTAATCATTATATAATCATCAACAGCAACAGCTACTCTGCCTGCAAGCACCCCCAAACCTGGTACAAGGATACTGTGGCTTCTGGAGGCCTTGTTGCCAACTGGGGTTGGGGCAGAGACTGTTGGGTAGGGAAGAAGAAGCTTGGGGACAGATGGGGATAGGTAAAGGTTTCTCCCAGTGGGAAACTGACCGCCCCAAGTTGCATCAGATAGAATTGTTGTGATGTGAAGGGGGTTGAGCCCAGCTGGAAGAAAACTGGCTCCTGCCCAAAGGGGATGAGGGGATGGGGATATTCAGGCATGGCATGGAGCAGGATCAAAAGCCTTTGTGGAAGGGCCTTCAGCGCACATGATAGGCTAACATTCTCCTCCCCATCACAGGTACCCACTTAGCATAGGAAAGCAGGACAGATTGGTGGAAAACACCCTTTCTTCATTTGTTCAATTTACATCCTACCTTTTCTCCCAGAACTCAAGATGATTCCATTTTATCTCCCCAATAACCTTGTGAGTAGGTTGGGCTAAGACAGGGTTATGCATCACATGTAAAAAATGGCATTGTTTTGGTTGCACTGTTGCGGCTGCCCATCTTGACTTTTTCTTATTTATTTATTCCACTTCTGCAGCCCAAAATTGTCACCTTATTCTGCTTTGGGGCAAGAGTAGCCCCATAGACAGAGAAGCTACAACATGGGCCTTCCTGGGACTGAGAAATGGCACAGACAGACGCCTCCCCAATTCACTGAATTAGGAGGAGGAGGAGGAGGAGCTGGTGGTGGTGGTGGTGATATAATCAGACTTCCAAGATTTTGTTATTGTAGCCAGTCTCAATGAAAGTAGTTTGAGCCTTCCTGTGGAATTGATTTCTTGATCTGATCTGCCTGGTGGGGCTGACATAGTATAATTTCAGCATTAATTGCAAATGACCAGGGAAGTAGACTAGTTCCATTAGGGTTACCAGATTTGGGGTACAAAAATGGATGATCACCAGATGGCAGCAAAGAGATTCACAAAACTCCACCATGGCTGGCTGGGGAATTCTGGGAGTTGAAGTCTTCAAGTTGCCAAGGTTGAGAAGCACTGGTCTAGAAACTCAAGTTTCTTTTGCATTTCTTCCCTTCATACTCCTTTAATATGACTCAGCCCACTGCAGCCACCACAGACTTCCCTTATATTGGGAGCGGTCCATTAGCAGTAGGTTGGCAAGAAAAGGATCAAATGTCCAATATGCAGACAAAAATTGTAATATGATATTTGACTGGGGAAGGCTTTTCATTCTGATCCTTGTGGCTTTCCAAATGCTCTTGATTGCCCCTAAATAATGGTGCAGGTCAGATGCGGGTGTATTTTCATGAATGGTAGCTTGGTTCTATGTTGACTCAAACCACACCTTGCATATACGTATATTTTGATGCCTAGTCGCTAATGCAAAGAGACCTTCAAGCCAAGGTCATCTCCTGGTGACTCCATGGAAACATCGATGTAGTTTTCTTTGCAACCATATATAAATGATTCATCATTGCGATTTTATGGGATCCCCCCCCCCACATTCCCCAATCTAGCTTGAGAGCCAGTTTGGTGTAGTGGTTAAAGCACCAGTCTAGAAACCAGGAGTTGGTGAATTTTAGTCCCGTTTTAGGCATGGAGCCAACTGGATGACCTTGGGCCAGTCCTTCTCTCTCAGCCCTAGGAAGGAGGCAATGGCAAACCACTTCCAAAAATCTTGCCAAGAAAACTGCAGGGACTAGTCCAGGCAGTTGCAAGGAGTCAAAACTGACTGGAAAGTACGCGCGTGCACACACCCACACCCATCTACTTTACAGCCCTGGGATTTTCTGGTGGCTTCCCATCCAAGTACTGACCATTTCTGATCCCCATTAGCTTTTCAGACCAGCCAAGGTGCTGTTGCCTAGCTCTTGCAATCTAATTGCACCTTCTCCAAGGGGAGGAATTACTCCAGTATGCTTTGAGTTTATTTAAGAAGTGTAGTTCTTTATTGGCCATTAAGATTAAACTAATGGGAAGGAATGAAGAGAAGGGAGAACGTAGGCCGAAGGGATGGGGTAAGGAGTCATTACATAAATACTTCTGAAATTAAAGGAAGGAAAGACTATTTTCAAGACTTGGCCAGAGAAGTTGATCTCTCTCTCCTCTCCCACCCGTATAAATGCAGTGTTATGTGTGCATGCCAAGTTCCGCCAGTAGAAAGAGAAGCAATTCCCTGGAATTCAGAAGATTTTCTCTCGTGCTCAGTTTTGGGCTACCTTCCAGACTGTCACTCAGATGCAAGCACAGCCCTCTTTGAGGTCTATTTAAAGATGAGCTTGAGTTCATTACTGTTCAAAAGGCAACAAAGAGGGATGCACAGAGCAAGACGTTCAGGATGTTTGACAACTTTGGGACAATAATTATTTTGACCTCCTTTTTATTGGCCCTTGAGCCTGGATGGGTATGTACTGTATATTTCTATAAAGATATAGCAGTGGAAAGGAAATGGTATAGAGTTCTGCATCTCTAGAGTATGATGAGATGTGGTGCTGGCTGCCAGCTTGGCTGGCTTCAAAGAAGGGTTAGAGCAATTCATGGAAGTCCTGGGGATCAATGGCTATTAGCCTTGATGTGATTGCCTCTGAAGGCCATCTGCTAGGAGGCTTGTGGGCTTCCTTGGGCAGTTGATTGGCCACTGTGAGAACAGACAGCTGGACTAGATGGGCCAGGGGTCTAATCCAGCAGAGCACTGCTTATGTTCTTTTGAAGAAGGAGCAAAGCATAATGGTAGGTCTTTATATGGAAAAGGTCCCTGATTTGGTATCTACCATTTCCAGGTCCGACTGGGGAAAGGCTTTTTCTGAAACACTGCAGAACTACTGCTGTTCAGTTCAAGCAATATTGACTTAGGAGCATCCTCACTTAGCTTCCCATTAAATGTTGTGCAGTAGCTTAGTGATAGATTCCCTTGCTTTGCATGGTGCAGTCCCTAGGTTCAAGGCTGGGTACCTCCAGTTTTTCTTCGTTAAAATCAGGTAGTAGGTGAAGGAAAGTCTTCTCTTGCCATGAAATCTCAAAAGTCTACTACCAAGTATAGTAATAGAAGATATAGAGCAAGAGAGGCTTACTCTCTTACTGCAAAAGTTGCAGAAAGCCATATTGTGTATGTGGGTTTTTGGTTTTGTTTTAGGTTTTGCCCATTGCATGAATCCAGCTGTTGTGGTATGTAAACCATGCCTTCAGGCTTCGTGTGGGTGGCTTTATCAACAGCTTAAGATTAAGCCAACCATGGTTTCTGTGAACCCAATCACAGACTGCTCTATATAATAGAGGTGTGTTTTCCTAAGCAAAGCAATACATGTTGTTTCTGCATGCCTTGAGAAGACAATAGTACTGTTGGTGCAGCGTGATTTATAGTCAAGATGCACAGGGCATCTTGCTAGTTCTCAAACTACCTACATCTGGGCAAAAGAAAAATGTGGGGCTGTTGTAACAAAAGTCTCCAATTCCAATAAGGAAATGCTGTTTAAGAAGACTGACTAGGTTCCCTAACAAGCGAAACCATAATATGACTAGTTCAGTGTTGGCCTAATGTGTTATATGAACCCTACCATTGTAGTTTGCAAACCAGTCTATAGCTTGTGGGGTGGTACAAACCTAATCAAATATTATTGGTTTCAAAAACCATAGGTAAGAACCCTATACCTTAGCTGTGTAGTGTAAACAGAGCCATTGTTTTATGCCAACAAGGGTCAATAGGCAAAGTTCCTTGATAGCTCTTTGAGCTTGTTGCTTTATGAGAATGGAATTGCTCTAAGGGGTCAAATTCTCACCTAAACGAGCAGTAATACCATCATAGAAGTTTAGGCTCCACTCCACAGTAGGAACAAGGAAGTCTTAGCTGCAGCATAACTCACTTCAACTAAGCAGTGAGAATGATCAGCTAAAGAGGGGGAGGTTCCTGAGAGACCAGGGTCTAAATCAGTGTTGTCCAAACTTGGCCACTTTAAGATGAGTGGACTTCAACTCCCAGAATTCCCCAGCCAGCCATGCTGGCTGGGGAATTCTGGGAGTTGAAGTCCACTCATCTTAAAGTGACCAAGTTTGGACAACACTGGTCTAAATTCACCTATCTGCCCAGTTGCAAGGTAGCAGGGGAGAACACAGAGGCGCATCCATGGGCTTCTCCATAGCTCAAGAGATCAAGTTCACAGGGCAGTCAGTGGTTTTACTGTTCTTGAAAGAGAACTGATTGTGAAAGATTTGTCCATTGATCAATGGGAAAACTCTACTGTATGGAAGGAAACACTTGGCAAGAGATTCTCCCCAGCCCCTGAAAATTTGGAAACTTCCTATTCTAATGTTTTGTTTTATTTTTTTGGGCTGCAGCTTTTACCAATAAAGAACTTGAGCTGAAATGAATTCTAATGCAAGTGGAGCAGAGAAAGCCCCAAGTTTCATGAACAATTAAGGAATGGCATATGTCTTTCATTAATAAGAGTCCTGAGTTATGTTTTCATCCTACCCTGTCTCCAGGGGATTCAGAGTACTTTGTTTTCATCCCAGCACCTCAGCATGGAAACTCTACTAGGTGACTTTGGACCAGTCACACCCTCTGAGCCTAACCGACCTCTATGGCCTTTATGGAAATAAAAATGGATCCCTTTACAAGCCTCCTTGACGTCCCCCCTTCAAATGTGGAATATAAATCTAAGAACATGCTCTTATTGTTATTATCATGGCATTATTTTTATAAATAGCATCATCAACAGTGCAGGGTGTCTTACCATGAAGAGGAGAACACGTCTCTGCCCTCAAGTGTTTAGAGGGCAAGGACTCTAGAAAGCCTCCTTACAACTGGTCCATGTTGCTCTGCTTTGATCTGGGGAGAAAACTATGTGTGTTTATTTCAGTCATGTGTATGTATGTCCTGAGGCTTCATTTCAGTGGAGTCTTGGAATCTCAGAAATCTGTAGCTTCTTCTTCCAAACATGTGGCTGCCCTTCATAACTCATTCCTCAGCTAATCCCCTCAAATGTGCCTGCGTGAATCGTAAATCTGTCCTCTGCCAGGGTTGGGATGCCTATGTTAGCTCATTCCCCGAGGTGAGATTGGTCTGGTTCACTGACCTGATGCAAGAGTTTCTTGCAACTAAGACAGCTGCAGAGATGGAAGCTGGATTCTCATGAGGATTGGATGGCAGTGGAGAGATGTCCTATGGAGCAGGATGAACATTGACATGACTAATTTTCCCAGCCTGAAAAGTTCACATTAACATCATCAATCCTATTTCAGCTTGTAGGTTGAGCAGATGAGACCAGGGCATTACTGAAGATAGAAGCTGGCCCCAAATAATGGTTTTTGTATTAAAAATGATTTAGGGTTCACCATTGTTCAGAAACTTCTGTTGTCAAAACCCAGTCAATGGTGGTTTAGCTGCAATGAGATTTGGGCCACAGCAGTATAATAATGAGATTATTATGTTCCTATTCATCACAGTACAACAAACAAACAACAAACAAAAAGAATCATATATTTGACTAGTGTTCTTTGGTAGTATGAGTCCCAGACAGGAACCTAGGAATTGTCTACTAATGTCTTAAGATATAATATGGGCCCAGCAAGGTGTTTTAGGCATTGAGTAACTCCAAACTGATTCTGGGCAATGGACAATAAAACCAAACAAAATACAAAATAATGCAATATAATAACAAAGGAAGAAGAAAAGAAATAAAGAACAAGAACAGATGGCAAGTCCAGCTAACAGCACCCACACCCCCAAACAGGGGTCCCAACCATCCTAACTGAAGGCCTAGGAGAACATCCAGGTTCTTCTGGGCTTTTCAGAATGCTATCAGGATGGGAGCCACACGGATATCATGGGGCACCTCACTTCTTCTCCTCTGCCTTCTGCTTTCTTACTGCAGCCAGGACAGCTGAAAGCTGGCTCCTCATCCAGAAGCTTTGGATGGCAACAGTAGAATATCATGTGTCATACAGGAATTCATATGTCAGTGTCTGAGTGGCAGATATTTTAGTGAAAAAATATTTGGGCTCACCGTTGTTCATGCACTGCTGGGTCTCTATTTCTTTTCTAGGTGGCATCTCAGGCATGCTCCTACCCTTGCCAATGTCCCTCACAGGCTCCCTCCTGCCCTCCTGGCAATAGCCTTTTGCTAGATGGCTGTGGTTGCTGCAAAGTATGTTCTCGGCAGCTTGGGGAGCTGTGCTCCCTGCAGGAACCTTGTGATCACCACAAAGGGCTCTACTGTGACTTTTCCAAAATCCAGAAAGACAGTGGCATCTGTTTAGGTGAGTTGCTCCTACTCTTCTCCTTTTACAAGAGCAGAAGTATAAATTGCATGTCATGGATCACAATTGTTCCACTCAATTTTATGTTGATCCCCCAACTACCCTCTTTTTGGGCACCAATTTGGAATAATGGTGAAGAAAGGTAATGAGGATGATTGAAGACCTGGCTTTTCCCCCAAGCATTAGGCTAGGATAGGAGTGAGTCAGGGGGTCAATAGTAAGGTTGGCCTGGCACCTGGTGGGAAGGGTTTATTTTGTTTTTATCTTGCTGTTTTTATTGGCTGTTGTGAGTCTAGACAGACAGACAGACAGACAGACAGACAGACAGGAGACCATGCCAAAGGAGGAGAGGTGAAGGAACCAGCTGTGTTTAGCTTTGAAAAAAGGCAATAGAAGGCAAGATATGATAGCATTTTTCAAGTCCCTGAAAGAATATTGCACAGAAGATACTTGTTCTCTGTCATCCCAGCACATAGGACAGAATAATTTTCTTAACTTACAGGAAGGCAGATTCTTTTTGAACATCAGAAAAAACTTCTTAACATCAATTTACTGGAACCAGTGATGGGGAAGGTGGTGGGTTCCCTTCTGTGATGTTGTGTATGTCAAGATTGGATGCTTTGATTTGGATTTCTGCAGGGAATTGGACTTGATGGTTTAAGCAGTCCTTCCCAATACTCTGAGCCTGCAAAAAGCTTGTTCTTTGGTGGGCTTCAATTATAAGAAGATAGATTTCATCTGCAGTTTAAGGGCAGAAGCACTATCCAATTACTAACATGGATAATTGGCTGTAATAATCTCTTGTGTGGTCTCTAGATATGAATGATCTACAGCAGTGTTTCCCAACCTGGACACCTTTAAAATGTATGGACTTCAACTCCCAGAATTCTTAGTAGTGGCCATGCCTGCTGGGAGATTCTGGGAGCTGAAGTCCACATATCTCAAAATTACCCCAGTTGGGGAACGCTGATCAACACCCTTCCCATTTCAGTGATTCTATGATGCCACAAGTCTATGTCCCAAGATTTCATGGAACACACTTGTTAACCTCTTTTCAAGGACTTCAGTGTGCATTCATTCTGTTCAGGGGGAAAAAACTCCAGATGAACCAAACCAAACCAAACCAAGCAAGCATTCATTCATTTCCAATCAATGGGAATTTGAATGAATGGAAATGCATCTATTCTTGTTTTATTGCTCTGCAGTGGAAGCATTATTTTGCATGGAAGAAAGAGAACTTTAGTTCATTCAAAGGTCATGAGTAGTCAAAAAGAGACAGAAAAGGTTAAGACAATTGAAAGTTTTATTTTGTTTAGATAATTGGCAATCCGTGTGTTCATTCTTTTGTGCAGTATACTAAAAATGGCTACCCTTTGACATCTTAGTGAAATTTGGCAAGCTGGCATGGGGTGATGGGAACTAGAACACTGGAAATGTCATGCCATTTGGTTGGATAATACCAAAGGTTACAGACATCAGAAGACTCATTGGGTTGTAATTAAAATGAAAGCAGAGAGAAGGAAGGGAGAAAAAATGACTGAACTATTTAAAACAAAGACTAATGGAAAGTGGAAAATTCCCCTTCCTTCCATTCCCCTTCATTTGACTGTTTTGATAGAAAATATGGTTACATTTATAATAAAATATGCACAGCTTTCCATTCTGTTTAATCCTGCCCAAGTGTGATGGCGTTTATGTGCACCATACATATTCTGTGATAGAGCTCCTGTTCACACATACCTCTGCGTTCCCCTTCCAGCTCATGAAGGCTCCACCTGTGACCTGCTGGGGAAAATCTATCTAAATGGGGAGAGCTTCCAGCCCAGTTGTAAGCTGCAGTGCATCTGCATGGATGGGGCCATTGGCTGCATTCCCCTTTGCATTGATGGGGCACATCTCCCTTCCCCTGATTGTCCCCTTCTCCACTGGGTGAAAGCACAGAACAAGTGTTGTGAAGAGTGGGTCTGTGGAGGAAGCAGTCAGAAGACCCCTTATGAGAAAGGTATGGCTGGTGAGATGGGAGAACTATGAACAGGGACAGAGAGGAGGTGCTGTAGCTGCTAAAATAAAGATGGATGCTTTAGCTCTATAGAACTCATCTTGGATGGAGGGTCAATAGAAAGAGAAGCCCAAACAGTGCTGAGGAAGAGGAGAATGAGATTAACTATTCTACACTTAGGATTGGTAGAGGAGAAAGAATCATGAGAAGTGATAGGGTGGCTGCTTTGCATGCAGAACTACGGTATTGGTTCAGGCTGGGCATTGTTTTGGATTTGAAGGAAAAATGTGCTGTACAACACTGAAAAAAATCCTGAAACAGAGCCAGGAACCTACCACCACTCCCCTCCAAAAAAGAAAAGAAACAAAACAGCAGCTGAAAAGAGCACTTCAAGAACAAGCAGACTGGAATCTTTACTGTCTAAAGACTTCAAAAGTAGTCTACTAGACAACAGAGAAAAGCTGCCATGGAAGACTTTGGAGGACCATTAGTCAGAAAACTAGAAATAAACTATTGGCTGAATTCACACATCACATTAAGCTATAACATATGTGATTTGCTTGGATTTGGCTTGATGGATTGTGTGAATTCTGCTTGAGCTGCGATATGTTCAAAGCCTGAGAGAGATTTACATCCTGACCACCCAGACATTTCTCTCTTATCAGTTAAGAGAATAGCTTTCTTATCAGTTCACATGGAGATCTTAGCAAAGACTGAAAAAATCCTTCTGAATTCACTGAGAGGTTGAATGGAGCTCTGAAAGTGAAAACTTCCCAGCTGCTGAGATTTCTGTAATCTTATCCTCGTCTATTCCAATAATCTTGTTAAAGGAAACCTTAAGAGGCTCTTGCTTTCAGTTGAAGTGGGCTACCAAGAGCTTGAAACCAGCCACTTGGGTTTAAGAACCATGGTTTGTGGCTTAGTATTTTGTGCAAAGGTATTCAACAAAGCATGGGTGACCGATTAAAGCTTTGTGTGATGTGTGAATTAGACCTATTCTCTCTTTCAAACAAGAGCAGAACTGACAGAAGTAATCCAGGGCCACCAAAGTTTACTGCTGTCCAGTGACTAAATATGACAACATCCCTGCATCTTGGTGCCAGCACTGAGAAGGCTCCATCTCTTGTACCTAATCCAGTGTTGTCCAAACTTGGCCACTTTAAGATGAGTGGACTTCAACTCCCAGAATTCCCCAGCCAGCCATGCTGGCTAGGGAATTCTGGGAGTTGAAGTCCACTCATCTTAAAGTGGCCAAGTTTGGACAACACTGACCTAATCTAATGAATTGGTGGAACAGAGAGGAGAGCCTCTGAGGCTAATTATGGACATTAACAATTTTTGAGTAGAACAACATTGCCTCCAGCCATTTCAATGACTTTTCAGAAAGGGATATTTTAGTCATTGTCTCTTGCTGGACAATCCCTTAAAAATCCTCTGTAAGTGATCAATCACCCATATGCATAACTAATTTCTAGCGCTCTCCCCCTTGGCCATATGGTGTATTTAAAACACAATATGGTGCATTATTGCAGGACACAAGAGGATGAGATTAAGAAGGTATGGGTTTAGTTCAGTGGAAGTCAAGTCTTTAAACCAGTCTTTTTTCAGCTTAGTGCCTATCAGATGTTTTGGGCTACCACAGCATGGCCAAGTGAAAAATTAATGAGGCTAAGGCAAGCAGTGTGGAAAAACACACACATCTCTTTTACTTTAATCTTTAGAATTTGCTCATGGAAGTTCTTTTGCTCATCTCAGTTTACAGGAACAGACTTGCTCACAAGCCTGAGTTAAAGCTTAAGTCCACACTCCATAACCTTCAGGAGAACTGCTTGGTGCAGACCACTGAATGGAGTGTCTGTTCTAAGACCTGTGGGATGGGCATCTCTACCCGTGTTACCAATGATAACCCCCAGTGCCAACTGGAGAAGGAGAGCAGGCTTTGCGTGGTTCGATTCTGCAATGCCTCTCTTGACAGGAGCATCAAGGTACTGGGGCAGTTGAGTGAAGTGGGTCCAAGTGTGGGATATCAACTTCTGCAAGGGGCTGGGAGCAGAGGGAATGGGGACCACAAATAATTGAGGCAAGCTGGGGAATCTACGTCACGAATCTCCTGAGCTTAGACAGCTGAATTGAACTAATTTCCACTGAAGTGGCAAACATATCTGAGTATGCATTATGGGGGGGGGGCATATATCTGGGAGTTGGATGGCTTCCTTTGGCCTGGGGGAGAGATGGCAGGGTGTGGGGGCACTGGTTTGATGGGGAAGGGACAGGCAGTGACATCTTGGTGGTGATGGGCAGAGGGACATATGGCAGAAGATGAGGTGGGCCACTCTCAAGGAAGACACACTTGGTGTCTGGGTCCAATTGTGCCTTTCAACCCTCTGTGCTGAATCCCATTGCCTGGTTGTCAGATCCTCAGTGGCCCTAGCTTAGGCTGTTGCTGCTTAAAGCCTAATCAGCCTGTAATAAGACACTCATCATCCAGGACCTTATCATATTTCCATGCCTGCTCCCCACCATAGGAAGGAAAAACCCACTTGACTGGTCACCCCAGGAACCTGATGGATCCCAGTGATTTTCAGAGGGCACTTGAGGGAAGTTCCCTTTAGGATCTGGTGCACAGTTCGACCAAGGCCATACTCATCTCTTGGAATGAGAGGGTAGCAACAACCTTGGATTGAATTGCACCTGTTGTATTTATTTTAATTAGATCCTTGGGAAGAGGTTGTCAGGGCCCCTCAGTCAAATCTTTGTAGCCTTCCAGATTAAAACATCCTTGACAAATTCTATCTAGCTCCTGCTTGACTATCTCCAGCAAAGGGGAGGCAACTGCATATCTTGATATGTTTTAAATGTGTTTTTTCATATTTATGTCCTTCTTTTCTTCTTAAGAGTTCAAGATAGCATGTTTCATTCTCACCGTGTAGATGTTATTCTCATAATAATCCCATAAAATGGGTCTGGTTGAGAGTAACTCAGTGTCCTGAACTGGTTGAGTAGCTTAAGGATCCCAACTAAGGACAGGTAGCCGTAATGAACAGGCAAGGCACTTCTGGTCTCTGGTAAAATAAAGCATTTTTCAGTACCTTGGAGAGCTCCACAAAGGAACACAGATTATATTAACTCTCACTGTGAAAACTGTTGTTCCAGCATTTGTCCAACTAACACCTTAAAATGACTGTGTTAGAAAGAGGGGATCTCTTAGTCCTGACCTTGCTTATTGCTGACTCTTGAACATGGAACTGCTGATAATTTCTGAAACCTGAGAACCCTGGAAATGATGGAAGAGATTGACCTTGAGCTTTTAGAAGAAGGAAAGGCTAAATCCTGAAGGCAGGAAGGCAGAGAAGGCAGTGCTGAGAACTTCCTTTAAAGTTAGGGTAATATGGAATTATTTGCACTTTGAGCCTTTGTCAGAGTCCTGCTGGGCTCCTGATCTCAAAGACATGACGTCCAATGTACTTGGCAGAATACAGATTTGACCTGGTGTCTTGCTAGTCTATCCTTCCTTCAACTGAAGACTATTAGATATACAGGCCTACCCACACCAGATAACATTGAACCAGATAACAGTGGATGTTATCTTAGTCTAGCATTCTAACTATCAGATTTAAATCTCTTTGACATCCTCATTTTCTACGTGCTCAGATTTATTTGTATAAGCAAGCATTGAATCCTGAAGTCTTAAATGATACAACCTATATACAGATTTGCCAGCACCATAATGGGAGAACATCTGCTTTGCATGAGAAAGGTTCCAGTTTTAGTCTACAGTAGAGATGAATGAAACCTCTGAGATTCATGGAGAATTTCACCACTGAGTTGCAATCTTGACAACATGTGTTACATAGCCAGAAGGTTTTAATGAAGTTGTTAGTTATCTGAAGCTGAAATTAGTGGTGATGCTCACAGTGGAACTGATAGTCCCAGGTCAGTCCAAAGTTTGAATACAGAAATGGTAGTCAAGGCAAGAAAGTTGATGTTTCCAGAAAGACAGATATAGCTTAAAATCAACAGATGGAGAAACACAAGGTCAGGTTCTCACAGACATTGTTTTTCCACTTGATCACTGTAAAGTACTGTCCCTTGAATTGAAAGAGCCCAGCTTTTACCTGACTATAGATGACACTGATCATCTCTGGTATCAGAGCCCTAATCCTCACAATTGGGACTGCCTGGGATCTCAGCTCAATCCTCCTTCTGATGCAAAGTCATATACCACAATTTTGATGGTATGAAAACCACCAGGTTGAAGAAGGCTGGGGTAACTTAGAATCCATCCCAAATTACCCACAGCTGTATTTTTTTTTTCTTTTCAGAAAGGAAAGAGGTGTATGCGAAACCCTAAATCTCGTCAGGCGATCCACTTTGAGTTCGCTGGCTGCACCAGCATCCGCTCCTATCGGCCCAAGTTCTGCGGCAGCTGCACGGACAGTCGCTGTTGTACACCACACACCACCAGCACAGCGGAAGTGGAATTTCGGTGCCCAGAGGGAGACTCGTTTGTCCGCAAAATGATGTTCATCAAGTCTTGCTCTTGCCACTATGACTGCCCTACAGATAATGATATCTTTCTGGTCAGTTACCACCGGCCAATGATAGGGGACCATTTCAAACTAAAGAATCAGCAGTACTGAGTCCTTCTCCCACTGTAGGCCCAGCAGGCTGGGTTGATGATAATATCAAAAGATGTATCTGCTGGTCGCATTTTAGATAAAGCTGAAATGAATGAAGAATGATCTCAAAGTGGCCCAAGGGAATGCATGTCTAGAGACCAGTAACATACATTTGGCATGTATTTGGTCCTACACCAACCACAATCTTCTCTGAAGACCCATATTCCATGTTCTTTCTCCTGGGAAATATCCAAAGCATATTGATATGGCCCATATTGATCTGTTACTGAAACTATACTAGCAGTTTTCACCATATGGAGCCTATCTTCAGCTCTTTTCTTCACATAAATCTTTTTTTTCACCCTGCCCATGCACCTGAAACCAGACAGAAAACATTAGCTCAAAATGATCAGGTGTGATCATTTTGACCTACTATTGATCAATTAGCTCAAAAAGATCTAGTATCCTCTTGCTGAAGATGTTGAACAAGCATGAAGGAACATATTCAGAAGCTAGTGGCAACAGGACATTTGGAAAAACTTGAATGATGAATATATACAAAAGGTTTGATCCTATAGAATAATCTGATCTGCTGAAGAGCATTGAGTTGGACAACCTGCATCTCTGCAGTGGATTCCTCAGTAATGCTATTGGAAGATGTGCATTGCTATCATGGAGTTATTTCAGATGAGGCTTGTTCTTAGCAGTTGCACTGTCATTCATAAAATTGGTCCAGACTGTCTCATCTTCCACTTCTCACCCTTCTGGGTTTTCTTACTATGGTACTTTTCTTTTGATCTTTTTTCTTTCCATATGCACAAATCCATTAAGGTGAAACAGGACAAATAGCTCCGCAGCCTTTTTAAATTGCTTGTGTCGCAATTGCCTATGGATTGTTTGTAGGATATAACTACCTTCTGCATTTCTGCCCCCAAATATCTATCATAAACCTTTGGTAACGCTCATTGCCATTTCAAACATAGATACCATATAATTAACCCCCCCCAAGTCTTTATATAATTAATTAGAATACACATATTTTGTTAGGGATCACTTTTATTTCTTTCTTGCTGTTTTGCTTCTCTATTAAAAATCTAAATTCATGACTGAGATGTGTCAGATTAGAATAATTGTGCTGCATCTCAATGAGATCTTTTCAGATTGGATTGATTTTTCAAACTGGTCCATATTGCTGGATTGGACTGATTTTCTGGATTGAATCAACAATACATATTGGATTTTGTGTGATTTCCACAGGGTTATTTGCAATCACCTGCGTCCCATAGACACCCTGGGGAACAGTCATCCGTATAAACTTCACAGATACACCAAGGAGATCTCAGCTGGCAGTGGATAGAGAAGGACCCTCGAGTTGAGGTGAAAAGCTTAAGGTAGGATGTTGTCAGTGCGAGAAATTAAATTGGGGGGTCATTAGGGAAGTAACAGCCAACTCTCCCCCCATCATATCAGTATTAATGCTGGGTAGAATCTACGTTTTGTTTTTTTTCATTTTTGTTTTTTAACATTGCTAATGTAATCAACAAATAATATACAAAATGGTAGAATCTAGGTTATATATTTTCCCATTCTAGTTCTCATTCAGTTAAATGGAAGAGAATTTGTTTTAGAAGTTTTCCCAAAGGAAAAGTGAAATGTGGGGCTCTGGCAGGTGTAGGTAGTCTCCAGTTTAAGAATGAGTCCTGTTCCCAAGGTCTGTCTTAAGTCAAATTTGTATGTAAGCCAGAACAGTATTATTGTATAATACTGTATAAATAGTATTGTGTAATGAACTTGAACCATTGTGTATTTAACTCGAATCACTGTGTATTTAACTCAAAATTTGCTACAGTAGGCTCTGTTCTTAACTGTGGATCATCCTTAAACCAGGCATTCTCAACCCAGGGACTACCTGTATTCAATGACCAGCTGGGCCAAGGGACTTGTATGTGAATGTCTGACTTTGTATTGTTCATTGCTCCAGTGATGGGAGTCTCCTGGCTTCCCATATTTTCATTACATCCCAAAATGCTATAAGAAGGAATTTCTCTTATAGGTTTTTTTCTTTTTTCAGTACAGGTAGTCCTCGCTTAATGACTATTTGTTTAACGATGGTTCGAAGTTATGACGGGCTTGGGAAAAATGCTTTACAATCTGTACTTGCATTTATGACTGTCGCAAACCATTGCACCACCCCCCGCAGTCACGTGATCATGATATGTGACCTTATGATGGTCGTTTAATGAATCACATTATCGTTAAGCAAATTCCAGCAAAAGAGTCCATTGGAGAAGCTGGATTCATTTAACAGCCATGTGATTAGCTTAATGACCATCGTAAAAATGGTAGTAAAATTGGGTCTGGTCACATGGTGTCTCGCTTAACGACTGCACTGCTTAATGACAAATTTTCCAGGCACTATTGTGGTAGTTAAGTGAGGACTACCTGTAGTATCACCATTCCTGCTATCACCACTGTGGGATAGTCCTTCCTTTGGGAAATGGAGAAATTCTCCCTATCCTGGCCACAAACTTGATGGAGAAATTTGAAGGGCAATTATAATCAGCTCTATTTTTTTACAACTCCCACTATTGAGACAGTACACACCATTTTGCTTGACTCACTTCAAAAATGGTATTGTAGAGCTGAAGAAGGTGTGGAAAACAGACCAACACCCTGGTGAAGAAGCTGGACAGCTCTCATAGCTGTCTGGTGGCAACCATAGTGACAACTTGTGCACCATCATCATGCAAATAATGAAAATATCCATAGTGCATCATTTGTGCAATGATGCCATGACTCATGTGGCATCATCTGACAGCTCCTATGTGGAAAGGTTAGCTTACTTGAGGCTCCTTTGATTCCATTGAACCAATGGCGCGGAACATCTCTAGTCCAGTCTTTCTTAATCTGAGCAACTTGAAGATGCATGCTGGCTGGGGAATTCTGGGAGTTGAAGTCCACGCATTTTAAAATTGCTGAGATAGAGAAACACTGCTCTAGCCTATAAGCACTGATGCCATCACACATTTCTTGGTTTTTAAGAATACGGGATACTTTTCTGCTGCAACAGACTGAAATCATTCCTTCTTGAGAAATAGTTGTAAAGGAATTTTTAAGGCCAACTGAGACAAAACTGCAAAACATCAATAGATTTTGCATGGGAACAAAAGCCTACCAGCACCACTCGGCTTATCTGAGCAGGAAAAAAAATCCTGTGGGCAATTCAGCTTTTCAAAGCTTGCCCTGTCTGTCCCAATTTCCTTCATGTTGGGACCAAAACTGCTTGGAAGAGAACTGTTTACAATGTTCTCAAACCATTTATGTCACTTATAATCCGAACCCCAATAACCATTTTCCCAGCGATTCTGTCTCTTTCTTTCTCTTTAAAAAATTCTGAATCTGTTGGAAGGGACAGAGGGGGAGAGAGGAATGATTTTTCCATTTGTTTTGGATATGTTTATACTACAGTGCATGTAGTGTCATCACCCAGCACCGTCCGCTAGAGGATGCTGTTCGGTAATGCTTAGGAATCCAACCATATAGGAAATCG
The DNA here is from genome assembly GCF_059951505.1 of Python bivittatus. Taxonomy (NCBI): domain Eukaryota; kingdom Metazoa; phylum Chordata; class Lepidosauria; order Squamata; family Pythonidae; genus Python; species Python bivittatus. The sequence continues at coordinate 11,726,311 of NW_028277054.1, read as the reverse complement.
ACTCAGCTGGTTTTTTTAAGCATCTCCCAACAGCGCATATAAAACCCAAATACTTTAGCAGGTTCTAAATGACCAGATCTCTCCGCAGAATAAATGGTGCTGTCACTGACGTCACGGCTTGCCACATCTGCTTGCAGGCCAGTGGAAAGGCAGATGAGCAATCCAAATCTAAAGCCCCGAACACTGAACAGATGTGCAAAGCAGCTGCCTGGTTGTAGTGGCCTGAATGTAAGCAGGCTTTAGGGAGGCTTAGCAGCTTATGGACTCTGCTCCATCATCATGTTCTGCTAGAGGAGTGTTTCTCAACCTTGGGAACTTTAAGATGTGAGGACTTCAACTCCCAGAATTCCCCAGCCAGCACAGCTGGCTGGGGAATTCTGGGAGTTGAAGTCCTCACATCTTAAAGTTCCCAAGGTTGAGAAGCATTGTGCTAGAGTGGAGTGCCAAGCCCCCAGTACTGTAAGCTGCAGTGCTTTAATGGTGTTTTGATAGGCCAAGGTTGGATAAGGTTATGGAAGAACTGGGGTCAGATATGTTCTTCATTAGCAGCCTGCCACCACACCCCACCCCACCCCACCCCTTGAATTTCTTGATGCTGTTGCTATTGCCTATTTATTCTTGTCTCCTTCTGAGCTTAATTGGAACTGTGGCAACCAGTCAGGTTGGCTCCAGAAACGCAGATGCTGATAAACCAAACACCTTTGTAATCTAGTGTTTCGCTTCCACAAAGGGTAACTAGAATGCCCGCAACCAAGACGTGATAGCCATTGCTCCCTTCTGCTCACGTTTATTAGAAATGTACTGCTTTTGACTTTGTAGGAGCAGACTTCCTAACAGCTGATCGTTTACTAACTCAACACCTTGGTAAGCAAGAACAAGGATTTCACTTTGCTTTTTTCCTTTTCCTTTCTAATCTTTTTTCCCTTTTCCTTTTGGATCCTGTCCATTGAATAAATCAGTAAATACTCCAAACACTGAAAGAGCAACCCGGGGAAAAAAAGAGATGAAACGAACCCGAAACCTATTTTCTGTTGCAACAGACAATCCCCCAAGAAGCATTCAATGTTTTATGGTTTCTACCTCTTAGAGACACTGGTCACTAGGTGACAGCATGCACTTTGCTAAGCAGAGCAAACAGCCATCAAGAACAGGACATTTCAACTCCATTGAACTGAATTATCACATTTGTGAGAAGATATGCATAAACCCGCATCTGAGTCAGCCCTGCGTAAAGAAAGGGCAGCCAGTTCAACCATACAGCCTTTCTTTAAAAATAATTTAAAATGTCATTTACGCGACCCCTGAGCAAAACGATAGATCATGTCCCCAGTCTGACCCAAGTTGCAAATTCACGTTGGATTTTTAAAAACACTTGTTCCATGTTCTCATTTGTTTATTGCATTTATATCTCACCTTTTCTTAGGGAGTTAAAGTTAACATTAAATTTTCTTAGCGAGTTAAAGTTAACATTAAATTTTCTTAGGGAGTTAAAGTTAACATTAAAGTTAAAACATGCTCCCCCCTCCCCCTTTTTCATTCTTAGAACAACCCCCTGAAGTACATGTTGCTGAAAGAGAATAATTGACCAAAGTCGTCTGGGGAGCTTTCATGGGTGAAAAGGGTCTTCACCCTGGATCTCCCCAGTCCCAATCCAACATTTTAACCTGCTTGCCTTGACGTAAAGCCCACTGAATTCAATGGGACAAACTCAGGCATGTTGCTGTTTACTTACAGCTGTATAGTTTTCACCTAGGCCAGTGTTCCTCAACCGTCACAACTTTAAGATAGGTGGACTTCAACTCCCAGAATTCCCCAGCCAGCATGGCTGGCTGGGGAATTCTAGGAGTTGAAGTCCACCTATCTTAAAGTTGCGAAGGTTGAGGAACACTGATCTAGGCCATAGAAAGAGTGCCTCCTAGTGGGAAACACAAGTTTTGGTGCACGTGGGGAATCTTGCAGCTGGGACCCATCATTCATGTGCTTTGACATGCACCCCATTCCGTTCCCTTTGCTCCAGCAGCAATTAATTACAAGGGAGAGGAACTGACGGCTTGGGTCACCCAGCATGGAAAGGGAGCTTTGCACCTTCCTTGTTCCCGCAAGCTGAAGTCAGCAGACTGCCTTCCTGATAGCTCTCCCCCCGCCCCCTCCAGGCAGACCTATCGCTTTCTTCCAGGCCGTCCTCCTTGGCGTGTACGTGCTCGCCTGATGGGGCCCATCCTGGGTGTGCCAACTGCTTCTGAAAGGATAAGAGAATCAGGAGGAGGTTCTTGCTATTAGCTACTGAATTTTGCGCAGAGTCTAACCCTAGCGAAGTCAAGTGACTTATCAGCCCGGCCCAGCTAACTCTTGGTGGGGGAGGACAAGGCTCCAGTATTCAGGTGACCCTTGTGCCTTTTTGCAGATAAAATATGACAAGGAAGAGCTGGGTATTTTTTCCTTTCTTTCCGGAGATATTCAAAGGGTGGAGCTCTTTGCCAGATTCTGACTTTGCTGCATTGAAGGCAAAGAACTGGATTTTCTTTCCTGGCAAAATCCTAATTTTTGCAGAGAGTTCAAAACAGAGTTCAGTCGGTAAGTAACTGAAGGTGGTGTTTTTCAAACTTGGCCAGTTTAAGACGCGTGGACTTCAACTCCCAGAATTCCCCAGCCAGCTGGCTTTAAGATGTGTGGACTTCAACCCAGCATGCTGGCTGGGGAATTCTGGGAGTTGAAGTCCATGTGTCTTAAAGCGACCAAGTTTGAAAAACACTGCTCTAAGGTCCTGCATTAAGCAAAGGACTATTCTGTCCATAATCGGTCTGCTGCACCAAAACCTGTGCTAAACCAGTTAAAATGTTATTTTTTAATGTGATTGGGATGAGTTAACCTCATTGATTGAGGTTTTGTCTTAGCTGCACCCCATTTTGGAACATGTTTTCTGAGTACATTACTCAGAAGACAAGGATGACCTTTGACCTTCCAAACATTTTACCCCTCTGCTCTTTTCCAGATCAGATCTTTGTGATCAGAACTGGCTACTAATAACCAAGTAGTGATTTCTCAGAGGCTAGGAAAGGGTTTTCCCCCTTTATGTTTTTGATTGTTTTATTTATTTAAAGAACTTTTTTTATACTCGACTTTTTTTTAACAAAGAATCCTGAACTGGTGTATAAATCCAAAAAGCAATTTTAAAATAAAAAATAGAATAAGAATAAGCTATGGAAAACAAATGGTACAGGAAGGCCAACATTAAAAGGTGAATTTTTAATAAAGGCACAAAATATATCAGCATTTAGGAACTGGGATACTGCAGAAGGAGTTCTTATTTTTTCAAAGTCAAGCATTTTAGGGTTGACACTTTGCACTACTGTAGATGCTTTAATTTTGTCTTAACTGGATATACAAACTCAGCAATTGAGGTTTATTCAAGAAAGCATGGTTAGGCAGATTGTAGCCTAGCCCAATGTATGAACACAGTCAGTTTAATTCTCAGCACCGCCTAGTAGAAGTTAAATGACTAGACTGATTTTGTAAGAGAGGAAATGACAACTAAATTGCCCATTAAGCACCGTTGCTATAACGCAAGAATGGGTTTAATGTCAAAGACTGGGGTCCCCAGGCAAAACATGAAGCCAATAAACAGCTGCAGAATGCTCTTATCTAATGCCATACCAAAATCTATCTTCTATTCTCCTGAATCTTTTTCCCCTCTCAGGGACATTCTTGGGGGGGGGTCAGAAAAGTCAAGATGGCGGTCACAATTGTGTGATCCAAGCCTGTAATGGGCAGTAGGAATTGCCTTGAGGAAGAGGAGGAAGAGCCACAGCCAAGACAACGGTCAGGTAAAAGAAGCCTGAATCCGGGACAGAAATGTATTGTGAGAAAGCGTCCCAGACAGGACACTCCCTAGTTCTCATGAAGATAAAGGGAGGGAAGGGGGAAGCCCTTTCAGGCTTGCAAGATTCTGTTGCTGTAACCTTATAATAAGAGTAGTATTAGCATTCATAATTTTGGTTTCCTGGCCTGGTCTACCTCGAAGGGCTGACAAAGCCCCACCATTTTTCATGTGCATACACAGAAAGGGGTAGGGCTTTGATCAAAGCTGCCATCTTGACTTTTTTGACCCCCCATCATGTTCCTGTGCCCCCTTTGGACAGCAGCTTTATTTTCAGGCTGCTTGAGAATTCTTTGGGAGTTCCTTACGGCTTTCTTTCCGAGTGAGAGATGGCCAAAAACATTCAGGTCATTGCTTTGTCCCACTGCACGTCTCCCCACTGCTTTGCAGCTTCTCAGGCTGATCCTCCTCTTATCCGAGTGAGGCCCCTGAGAGGAGCTGAATCGCAGGGTGGGAAGCAAAGAGGTTGACTGTACAACGGAAGAGATGAGAGAGAACCAGAGAAACGATGGCACAGTGAAAGATTCACTGGGGCGTTCACGGGGTAAAGTCAAGAAGGTCAGGGCAGCAGCCGCAGTGGTGTAATCCAGTGTTGTCCAAACTTGGCCACTTTAAGATGAGTGGACTTCAACTCCCAGAATTCCCCAGCCAGCCATGCTGGCTGGGGAATTCTGGGAGTTGAAGTCCACTTATCTTAAAGAGGCCAAGTTTGGACAACACTGGTGTAATCAAAGCTCTGCCTGGTTCCTAAGTGTGTTGCACATGAGCCACATAAAAAACAGGTGGAGTGCCAATGGCCCTGTTGCAGCCACCGTCTTGCCTTTTTTGACCATACCCTGCAGACATACTGACTTACCTGCTTCTTTTTGATCTCTCTCTGTACGTTTGGTAGCCTTTTCTGAGGAAGGCAAAAGGAAGGTGTGCTCCTTGTGGGTAAGCCAAAGGCGGTCAAGTGGACTCTCCCCAATTTTAGGAGCCTTGGGTCAGTTGGCTGCATAAGTGGCACCAAACCACACATCTCTGATTCCTGCTGGGCTGTTGCCATTTTTATTTCCTTCTTGCCTTGTGGACAGTCTGAATGTGGGCCCCTGGCCAGCTTTCTGGAACCAGAGCACCAGGAAGAACAAAAAGGCACCCTAGGGCAGGGTTCCTCAACCTTGGCGACTTGAAGATGCGTGGACTTCAACTCTGGCTGGGGAATTCTGGGAGCTGAAGTCCACACATCTTCAAGTTGCCATGGTTGAGGAGCCCTGCCCTAGGGCATGTGTCCGTAAAAGGACCCACAAGAGACTGTGGGTTCGGCAGCTGCTCAAGGTACTGCATACCAACACTGCACCTTCAGAGCATCAAAAATGCTGGATAATTAGAACTAGGTTTTTTTCCCCCAGAGTAGCAGACCTGATCAAGTGTGTGGTTCCTTGTGTAGCTAGCCCAGAGGGAAGGATCAGCACTTGAGGAACTGCTCAGCACCCTAAATCAAAGCTGAAAGTTTGCAGAAGTTTTAAACAACTTACAACAAAGTGGAGAAAAGACAAAACAGCTCACTGAGAACTGAGCATGCTCAGTGGACATGAAATGCTGGCAGGGGTGGGGGGAATATATTATATACAATAAATAAATATGTTGGAAAACCAGGAGAAACAATGGAATGGAGTATATATATCTAAAATTCCCAAACGCTTTTTATTATGTGACATTTTCTTGCAGGCGCCCTTGTTTTCACTGCTTTTCAATTACAATTAAAAAGAGAAAAATACCAACTAAAAAATGAAAAGAATAAAAAGAAGAACTAGAAAGTGTAGAAAAGAAAAAAGAGAAAGGAAAAGAAAAAAGAAAGGAAAAAAATAAGAATATAGTAAAGAAAAAGAAGAGAAATATATAAAGAAATGACTTCCCCCTTCATCACAAGTATAAACAGTTCTAGTAACTGATCACCTTCTCTTAAAATACAACAAATGAGCTTTTTTCCTTATGTCTCATCTCTTATCTATAAACAAATCCTTAAAGCCTTGTGGTTCAGTCCTGATCAGCAAAAGTCCATTAAGTGTTACCAGAGGTAAAGTATCTATTTTAACCTTGATCAAATAAACCAATTTTATATTCCTTCCTTTTACTTTTAACAATCGATGTTTAATCCTAGAACTTGATTTCATTTTTTCTTTGCCCCTTCTCACAAAATTCTTCAAACGTTTAACAAGTCTCTTTTGTAGTTTTTGCTGCTTTTCCCAAGGATCAAGCTGAGATTGGGTTGGAGGGGAGAATATGGATCATAAATAACTATCAATAGAAATAATTAATGCAACTAAGAATGAAACTCCCCCAAAACCACAGCTAGGCACTGATGACAATGAAATTAAGGGCAGCTTGAAGGAAAGGAACAGTCTAACAGCCCTGGTCCCTTCTGAAGCTGAAGGAGAAAAGATTTGGTGCTCCCAAGGAATCTCTGAGGTACAACAGTGGTGCAGAAAACTCAGTTTGCTTGGCACGTGCTCACAAGAGAACTGACAATAATTCTAAATAAGGGGTAACCAATTGCCAGCCTGTTTGGAGGTTGGGGAGCAAAAGTGATGACTGTCCTTGCAGAACATTCCTCTATCACACTCTCTCTCCCATATGCACATATACACAATCTCTACCGCCATCTGTTTGGTCAAAGTAATTTTTTTTCTGTCCTAAACATGTACGTTCCATATTGTGTCTGCTGAGCCCCACCCTGGAGGGCATTGAGTCAGCTCTGGGGAAATGACACGGACCAGAAGCTGGTATGTCCAGGGGGTACCACAGCGCCATATTGGCTAGGAGAGGTCTTGATCTGCAAACCAGATTTGTGTTTGATTGAATCTCCAGAAGAGAATAACTGTGAAGGGAACCTGGTTGGGCTTCTCTCAGAAGAAATAGGTGGGGAAATTATCAATGCCCTTTTGCCTGAGAAAGCAGAACTGATGGGGACAGCTAAACATCCTGGATGTGGGGTGGACCCACTGCTCAGTTTGTGGTTTGATGCATAGCATAAAGCCAGCCATGTTTTCCATAAAGTTCCCCAAATTGTCAGACTGTTGCAGTTTGAAAAAAGGGTGGAAGTAAATACATTTTATGCAGTCTCTCTAACTGCTCAGAGACATATAAACCAGAGTAAAAGTTAACATTTTTTTTAATGGCATCAGAGACAGTGTCACACACTAAAAGCAGGAAACAGCTTGACAAAGAAGCCTGCTTAGATAGAAACTTTTTACAAGGCATGTCTGAAAACAGAAGGAAAAAAAAAAGGAATCTTGTTAGATTTTCCTGAGGAGGATATTCCACAGCTGCAGCGCCACTTCTGTTTAATTTATGGTTCGCAGTGCTATGCAGCCACAGAAAATTGAGCTGAGTGCCCCAAGGCTCAGTTAACTGTGGCAGAGGTCTCATGCCAACACAGCTGATCTTGAGAGATCAGAAAAACAGCCTGCAAAGTGAAGGGAGATTACTGGGGATGAAGGCAATCTTTAGGAAGCAAAGACATTTTCCAAAAACACCGGGGAAATTGAGCTTAAACAGGCCAACCAAACCCTCCCCCCCCCCAATAAATATATATAAAGATTGTAATGGAGCTATGGAGTAGCTCTTACTTCCAGGCACTAACTGGACAAATTAAATGGGGCCACATAAGTTTGCTGTGAATATATTTAATACGTTGACAACAGCTCCTTGAGAGCCAATGTGGTATAGTGGTGAAGGCGCTGGATTAGGAGCAGGGAGCGAGATCCAGGTTCTAGTCTTCCCTCTGGCATGGAAGCCAACTGGGTGACCTTGGGCCAGTCCCCCCCCCCCCAGCCCTACTTAGTGTCGAACTCTGTAGAAAACTGGCAGAAAACAACCCCCCTTGTCACATTATGCATGATAAGCTTCAGAATTAGGTGGAAAACAATTGGACCCTGTAACTAAATGGGACACACACTAAGACAAACAAGTTAAAGTGGAAACGTTGATTACTTATTACCAGTTTTTTTTTTATTTGTGCAAAATTTGGAAAGGCAGCTCAGTTGGTAAACTGAAGTGAAAGTTGACAAAACTGCCATCCTTAACATGAAGCATATACGCAGCTTATCTCCTATGGAATTCAGGTCCTTGTTTGATGAGGTTATTATGCATTATATCTTCTTGCACAAGGTCAATGGAGTATTTTATTACAATTAATTATTACATTTAACTATAAAGGGCAAAGCGCCCTGATGTAATGCAGCGACGGTGGTGGAGGCGTGGGAAATTCTTATCTGCTTCAGTGTAGGAATTCTCTCTTAAGACCTGGCATTGCTGGCATTTATCTCTACTCAGCATCTCACGTATTTTCATTATGTCTTTTCTTATATCTACCACTTCAGCTCTTATGGTCTCCAGGCGGTGGACAGATATGCAGATCGCAGTACGAATAAAAACTACATTTGAAAACTTGAAAGACAAAAATAAACACATGTATTTCATTGTTCAGATTAACACAAAAACATATAGAGATATACACGTAGGTGCTTTTTGGCCCTGCAGTCAATCCCCAAGGGCTTTCCAGAGGAACTTCCAGAAAGCCATGAGGGTGTGGCGCCATCCTCACTTTGGAGGGCAAGTTATTCCACTGGAGGGAGCTGCCACAGAGGATACATAGCATCAGCCCCTTCTCATATGTGGGGACCCTAAGGGCTACTTTTTCGCCATCCAAGCAGAGGCTGTCTGCAAAAGTCTCTATCCAAGTCCTGAGCATACAGGACTTCGAAGGCACCACACATATAATGCATAATTACTTGGAGGTGGGGCTGGGGGTAGAAGGGTTGTAAGAAAGGACTTCTGTGTTTGGTGGAAATGCAATAAGCTCTCAGCGTTTTGGAGGGAGGTCTTTAGTGAAATAATAGCAATGAACCAGACAAAGGACTGAATGCTCACCAAATTGAGGTCTGTTGGGGATATTCGGTGGAAGGAATAAAGCATTACAAAGGACCGTCTTTGGGCACCAACGTTCATGATTGCCCAGCCACAGAACTATCAGAGCTTTTGCTTGAAAAACGTTTGGTATGATTTTGTGGATTGACCTGCTTGAGAAGGTCTCTGATGAAAGTCGTCCGCTTCTCAAACTGGGAAATCGTAGTTTTATTGGGCCCGGTAGGGCTTTATCTCATGCTTAAATACCCAAGGGAATACCTATCATTAGAATGTATGGAAAACAAACGTAGAAGCCATTTTGTGTAATGGAATGAAAAGGAACTTGATAAAAAGCAATATATAAACGTTCTGAAAAAGACAAATGGGGATGAAGCAGGTAAAGTAACCAAATTCAGCATCTTTTTGTATGCTTTTTGCAAGACTTTTACTGTTTTTATGGTTTTCATTTGCGAGTCGCCTAGAGTCACTTGTACAGTGAGATGGGCGGCGTATAAATTTGATTTAAAAATAAATAAATGAATAAAAACTTAACAGATGAAGGCGCAATTCCCACGCACCGTGCCGTCAACCAATGGCGGCAGATGGCAGAAAAGCTGGAATAAAAAGGAAGAACAAGACAAACGAGAGAGGCGGGTAAAAAAGAACGCGGCTCCCGGTTCCGCCCTGACTTTTTGCCGCCGTTAACTCCGCTTCCCCTTAAGGAGAGCGAAAGCGAACCAAGACTTCGCCGCTCGGCCTCTGACGTCACAGGTTCACCTGCGGCACCCGCGAGCTCCGGGAACGCTGCGCCCGTAGGGAAATGAGGGGCAGGAGCGAGAGCCAATGGCCGCTGCGAGCGGTGGCCGAGGGGTGGGGGCGTGGCCCGGCCGCTGGAGTGACGTCAGAGGAGGTAGGTTGGCACCCGGGGCGAGCGGAGCGGGCTCGCCGAGCGGCTGGAAGCTGAAGGGGCGAAGCGCAGAAGGGCGAAGAAGTCTTTAACTTTCCCACGGCCGTCGGGATCGTCCCGGCCTGCTTGGCGAAGACCCCGCGCTGCAGGTAAGGTTAGATGGCGAAGGACGAGGTGGGATACAGACCCGGAGGACTCGGGGAGTTCTGCCCGCTGAAAAGAGAAGAAAGTCGGTCTTCCAGAAGGGTGCAGACGATGGCCAGCGGACCAGAAGGGGGCCCTAACTTCCAAGACGTTGCAGCCGGAAAAAAAGGGGCTGTGGAGAAGCGAATCCTTCGTTCTCCCCCCCCCCCCGCCCCAAGAAACTGGCATTTCGAAAATAATTGCCGGGAGGGCACCTGCAAAACTGCAAATAAAAGGACAACTTGGGGGGGGACATTAGGGTGGGGGGGTTCCCCGGTCTGGTGGTCAAAGCTCTCTCTTATTGTTATCCTGGAGAGGAGTGAAGCGCGTGATCGAGCGGGGGTGCAAACCCGCCACCCCTCTCCATCCCACGTAACTGTTAACTCGCTTAACCTGCTGAGATCCTCCTCTTTATTTTCTTCCTGTTGATGCTGGAATGACTTTGCATTTTGAGCGCTGGGTTGCAGTGACGTTCCTGGTGCCATTAATCAGCAGAAAAATGCTTTATGGGGAAAAAGAAAGAAGCGTTCCGAGTTGCTAATGGGCGCTGCGGTTGCACGGGCAGGCGCCTGCGTTTCCTCGCTCTCTCTTCGTGCTTGTCGACCCTGGAGGGAGCCGCGTTGGTCCCTGATGGCAGAAAACATTCATGAACCTGGTGACACCTTTTCCAACTGACACATTTGACGAAAAGGCATAAGCTTTCCTGAACTGCAGCTCGCTTCATCCCATGCGTAGATCACTCCGTGCATTTGATAAAGCGAGCTGTTGCCTATGAAAGCTTGTGCCTTTCCTAAAATTTGTCAGTTGGACACCAGACTCCTGATTCTCCCTGCCTGCCGATCATAAAAACCCACTTTCAGGGACAACGGCTGGGAAGGAAGACTTGTTTGACTTCAGAAATCAGCTGGTTGGGGTGTCCATCTCTCAGCTCTTATTGTTGTTATCATCATTATTGTGAATGTGGGCATTATATTCCTTGTCACTTTGATTTTTTTATAAATTCAGCAAGTTCCAGGCAAGGAAACCGAATTGGGTCAGGGTTTCCTTGCGGAATTTCTCCTGGGGAACATCTGCTCTCTTGGATCCTATGCCAGAGCCGGACATGTTTTGCTGGCTGCCCTGGAATTCAGCAATCTGCAGTGGGGCAGAATGCAAAGCAGGCTTTCCTTACAGGAGACCTGCCATCCCAGCCTTCAGTGCTGGTTAAAGTGCTGACTAGCTGCCATACCGCAAGTGAGGACGCTGATAAAAGGCGTCTTGCAGAGAACCTGGTGGGGAGCAACCTGGGCCAGAAACTAAGAAGGGGTCTTGGTTTCTCCAAAGAACCAGGCAATGCTAGGCGTTGATCATCTCCCATAACAAGCATTTAGAACGCTGTTTTAGTTTGTTATGGCAACCTCCCTTAAAAAAAAAAACGACTTGTGTTACTTTAAAAATTAATGTTGGTTTGGTAATACAGTAGCTTTTGTTGACCAGAGGCTGCTTCATTGCCTGCGTGAAATGTATCCTCACCGCCAAGTACGTCCCTAAATGGAGAGAGAGCGCTCTCAAGCACTAGCAGCACCGATCACAGAACTGGGGTCTTGGGTTTGACAGCTCAGGGCAGAGCAGCCCTGAAACCTAGGAGGCTCTGCAGACTTACTTTGCAAGGCTAGGACATGCCAACTCGGCCGTGCACATGGCTGAACGAGCCGCATTCCTAAAGAGGTCTCGTAATTCACAGCAGCTACTTGGAAGCGTTCTCATCGGAGATATAGACGGCTGATCTTTCAGCCCTGAAAGAATGCGTGGCTTGCTTACTTGAAGTCGGTTTGGAAGTCACAGCGTTTGAGGTTTGGAGTGCACGTTGTGTAATTCCTGGCTGTCATTTGCGTAAGGAGCTTGGCAAAGCTGGAAATGGATCTTTTAATGGGAGTTTCTCCTTCTCCACCCCTGCTGTCCAGATCTTTCTCTTTCCTGTGCATTCTTTCTGCTTCTTGTTCATCTCTATTTTTTCATCTCCCCCCCCACTCGATAATATAAAGTTAAGTGTGGTGCCACTAGGAGTTTTCCCTCAAGCACATTTTGCTAGATTATTTCTTTTTCCTTATAATTTTAGAACTCCCTCCTTCTCCTGTTAGTACCTGCATTATTGCTATATTTTCTGGGTTAAATTTTCAAAATGTTAACATGATAGCGTACTTCGTATGCCCTGGATTTTTGCATGTCTGTCATCTTTGTACTACATCTTTGTGGCAAATTCTGGGGAGGGGAGGGTTATGAATTGACTTCCCAGAAGGCAGAATTTGTATTTTTCTTTTATGTTTCTTTCGCACAATAAACATAATCCTAATCGGAGCTGGCTTGGTCAGGAGCCCCAGGCGCGGCAGGCAACAGAGGAAAGTAGGAAGGATTGTTTGAATGATGCAGCAAGAATTTTGAGAGTGATATTAGAACTCTGTTTAAGTAAGCAAAAAGTCTCGGGCTGGCTTCCTGTTTAATTTTTTAAAAACTGACTGCACCGTCAAGTTCCTTCATGCGATGTTGTGCTTCATCAATTGTTATGTTTCCGAACTTGCTGCATAACCACACCCAAACCTGTGGAAGAGCGTACTGGGATAGGTCCTGGGGATTTCTCAATGAAATCCGCGGACTGCACTCACACGCAAGGGCAAAGCTGTGGCTTGCTTAGTCCTGCTTTTTTTTTTAATTATTATAATGCATTTTACAAATTCCAGGGAAGAATAAAAAAGGAAACAAATCATAGCTAATTTTACAATACTTGTAAGCCTCCTTTGTACTTTGTACAATACTTGTAAGCCTCCTTTTTTTTTTTTTTAATCATTGGCTAGATTCTCACAATCCTCTAAACCAGATACTGTGTTCTGCGCACTGTAATGGCTTTGAGTAGGTTGCTTCGGCTTAATAGGTTGTGCAAACAATTACAATATGGGCTAGGATGCTGTGTAAACCCAGTTTTTTCTTCCTCTTTGCCTCTTTAACTGAGTCTAGCAAGTGAGTATAGAGCAGCTTTTTGCCACCCAGATATATCCAGCAAAAGTCTCCATTATCCATAGCCAGCATCGCGTTTGGCCATGATGGGCCTGGATGTCTTTAGCCTATTTACATGGCCCCGTATTGGGGAAGGAGGGCATGCCCTAAGAATGAACACTGATGTCAGAGGAGATATACTGGGAAATAAGAGGTGGAAGTATGTGCTTGTTTGGAGGAATCTCAGGAATTGCTAAAGCTAGCCAGGCTGATTAGAGAGGAAGAGGATGTCAACTTCTGCCACATTGAAGTGGCTCCAGATAATGGAATGATGCTGTGCAATTTTGCTGACAAACAGATGGCAATGAGATGTTGCACCAGACAGTTACAAATGGAGCAATTTGAAAGGGAAAAAGAAACACATTGAAAATGAAAAGAAAAACCATGCAGAATTACCAAAGAACAATTCTGGTCCTTCAGTTGGTCATTTATAATTCCACTTGCACCTGAAAGGTGTGCACCTTTTCCCTACCATGGTCTTAATTGTGTTTTAATTTTCAGCACCTACCTGGATGACTTCTGCTCAGCATTTCTTTACTATAGAACAGTGTTTTTCAAACTTGGCAACTTCAAGATGTGGGGACTTCAACTCCCAGAACCTCACCCCGATTTAAATCCTATATCACTCCAGCCACTCTATTTAAACATAAAGTGATAAAGTGAGGCACGCAAAAGCTTACGTTCTCAATAAAACTGGTTAGTCAGAAAAGGTGCTACCGGACTCCTGATTTTTTACCATTCTTATTTAGCGATTTTAACCAGAGAGTAACGCTTGGATAAATATGCTTCCAAGGGAATATCTGAAGTTCTGCATCAGAAATGCAAATGTCAGAAAAGGAAGGAAGATGTCTTGGGGGAAAATGTGAAGCAAATTTCAATCAAAAAGTGCTAGCTTTTTTTTCCTCTTAGAAACATGAGAAAACTCTGATTTGGCTAAGACAATGCTGATTCATCTGCAGTTTTGGCATTGTCAGTTAGAAAATGCAGCCCGGCAAATTACAGAGCACAGGGGGGAAAGGAAGCCAGGGAGTTTTAACACCCTTCTAATTGATGGAAGAGAAAAAGAAGGAACAAGTAACTTAGTCATTAGCATGTGGCTGCTGATGTGTGCAAATGGATTTCCGTTTAATATTATTCCAAATGGGATCTGCAACAAAAAGTTGCAGTTGAAGTGCTTCTTCTGGGGCTAACCGGACATCTACCTAGCCAGACTCCGCATTTGGTAATCACCAAGCAAGCTCAATTCTCATTAGCTTGCTTTTCTGAAAAGGAAGTTCAACCCCCCTCCCCTTTTTAATTTCCTTCTTTTCATTTCTGCAAACTCTGATATTGCTCTGATGGTGCTGATTCTCAGCAGTTTAGTTCATGTGGCTACAAAGCATAAGTGTTCAGTAATCAGGATACTGTGTTAAAAATGGGTATCTCATGATTTAAATTGTGGGCTGTTTTGTGAATGGCAGAGGCTGTTCATGGCCTTCTGTTTAACTTGCATTAAAGGACAGCGATAAATTTCTGAACTGTGGGCCAGACACTTGAATTGCTGTCAAAGCTTGTGGAAGCGCCCATTTGCACATTAACGGGAGCGCAGCAGCCATGCCCAGCTTATTATGGTCAGCACATTATTTAGATCTAAACACTGCTGAACCCCGCAGTGCTTGCTCCTGGCTGTGTACGTCCAGCTTGCAAAGCCAGTTACTTCAACCAGAGACATTCCCGTCAGCTGAAATGCAACCTTTTAACCATTGAATTTGACACGCAAATAAACTTGGAGAACAGCATTGCTGTTTACATCACTAGCGCTGAAGGAGGAAGCCCTGTCAAAGAAGAGGAAAAAAATTGGCTGTGCTCAATTATTTACTCCACGCTCTGATGTTCTCTATGCTAATCCTTCAGAAATGTTGGCGATGCTCGGGGCTGACATTTGAAAGCCTTACTATCACTTAGCTTACTTGCCAGAGCAAGGAGACTTTGACTGTCAGGGCCCTGATGTTCCAGCAGATGATATCACTACAACACCAGGACTGCACCGAATATCCTTCCCTGTTTTTCCTGTGCTACCGAGGCTTGTAGTTTGCGTCCAAGGCTTCAGCAGATACTTTGCTATTCTAGGCAATTTCTACTGGACTCTACTGCATCCTTTTGCTTGGAGGACTGGGGTTCCTTGAATCTTGTAGCACCATAGCTTAGTGGTTTCTTCAATGCAGACCTCCCCTTTTTCGCTAGATTAGGAAGGATCCTGCCTGAATCTCTGAAAAGATGATGCCCGACAACGTAGTGTAGATGGTAGGAAGCTAGAGAAGTCAAGCTCTTCTGTAAGGCACGTGCCTTCTGCAGGGCCACAAAAACCTGGCTCTTCCCCCAGGCACTGGGGTCGGGGTGCTGATGGAGCTCTGATGTGGGCACAGGTCTATCTGTTGTGATTGTTGCGAGATTTTTTTTTTAGGTGTCTTGACCGCTCTTGCAATTTCTTTTTTCTTTTATGCCATTTTTTTAATCCGACGGGTTGCAATTGTTGCTTTCATTTGTTTCATTGTCCAGAGCGCTTTGAGAGATGGGCAGCCAGGTAAGAATCTTAAATAAGGAAATAAATAAATAAATAAATAAATAAATAAATAAATAAGCGAGCGAGCGAGCGAGCGAGCGAGCAAGCCAAGGGGGATGTGTGTCATTTGCTTTAAGTCTGGGTTTCTTAAACGTTTTGCTTTCAGGACCCCTTCCCACTTTTAAAATTCTGTTAGATATTAACATAACATCATTTCATGAAAAAACCCTATATTTTTTAACAAATAAAACATAATAATGAGAGGAGTGGCACTGTTTTAAATGTTTGCCAATATCTTCAATATCTAGCAAATCATTTTGATTTTGAGGGCCCCTGAGAGGGTCTTGGGGGACCCCCAGGGGTCCTCAGGCCACACTTTAAGAAACAGTGCTCTGAGTTAAGCAGAAATGCAGTGAACTTCACCACCAGAGCATGGTGCTTATCTGCTAACAGACTTCCCCTTCTGGCTTTTCCTGTTTGTTTATTTGATGTCTATAGCCCAGGGTTTCTCCTTGGCAACTTTAAGCTGTGTGGACTTCAACTCCCAGAATTCCCCAGCCGATTCTGGGAGTTGAAGTCCACACAGCTTAAAGCAGCCAAGGTTGAGAAACACTGCAATAGACTTTGGGTGGCTTACAAAATCTAAAGAAACAATAAAACAGCTAAAAACATGAAACAGAGAGAAAAGATAATTATCTACCTTTATTGCTGACTGGAAACCCCTTATAGACTTTTTGCGTGAAGCAGAGAAAAATGAACTTATGATTTCTGGTTTTGATGATTAGAAAGAATAGATTATAGAAAAAAGAGAGTTCTGTTGTAACCATAGAGCAAGAGGTAAATTTATAATTGTACTTATGACTGCTACTTCTTTGTATCCTTTTCCTTTCTTTACTTTTAGCTCTTTCTTTGGTTTCTTTTTTCCCTTTTTTAAACTCTATATTAGTTTCTGTTAGTTTTTATCTTCTTTCTTAAATTTTAATTAAATACGCACACACACAAATCACTACAGACAGCCTGGGCTAAAAACAGCCATGGCTGTAACAGTAAACCATGTCAGGGGCCCCACAAACATATTAACCCCAGATCTGGGACCAGAGCCCGGTCTTAAAGGCTTTCCAGAATCCCATATCTGACTATATTGCAATTTAAGGGTTTACAAGTGTTTTAATTGCACCTCTGATGTACACTATCACCGCAACCAGATTTGAGGTCTAGAGTCCAGAGGTGAAACTTAGGACTGCCCAAATTTATGCTATATTAATCAGCTAATGTAATTTTTCTGTCCCCCTTTAGTGGTTTATCTATTTTTATTTTTGATTTTGTTCAAATTTTTAATGTTATATGTTGTTTTGTTGAATTGGTGTACTCTGTATCTGACTGGTCAATGATTGTAGATAAACTGTACTATGGCTATAAAAGCTGAAAGATAAAAATATAACAATGTAGGTAATAGGGTTAGTTTGGAGCTTAATCCCAAGAAACAGATGATCTTAGGATCCAATTAAAATGTTTAAAGGAAACCCAGCGCATTTCAGCCCACAAAGCTGTTTGGGACTTTTTGTTCAAGAAAGTAAATAAACACTTTTTAGAAACACTTAAATGGTTTAATACCTTCCACTAACAATACAGCCATCGCTAAGTACATTCCCCAAACTCCAAATAAAACAATTTAAATGAACAGAAAAACCATTAGGCATGCTTGTTTCTTTAAGCCAAATATTTCTCATTTCCTGTTTTATGTGCATTTGTTCTCTTTAACTTGACCATTTTTATTTTTTTCTTTTGGCAAAACAATGTCAATAGATGTTTGGCAACGGTCCTGATGCTGCTTTTACTGTAATTCTTCATGTGGTAAAACCTGACAGTGGTTCACCGGGCGAGTGAGAGTGGCAAGTTAATTAGTTACAGGGAAGGCTGCAAATCTGTGTGTATAAAAGTCCTCCTGAAATCAGTGGAATTTTCTAAAGAGCCGGCAGCTCACACACAATTGAATTGGTGCCATAAAAAGAATTAGTGTGCATGGGCTTGGGGTGGGCCTCAAACTAAACCAAGTATTTAACTTTGTGGAATCAAATCTCTTCCCTTCCTCCAGGACAGAAAGCTTTTACAATCATTTTTGGGCAGGGATGTGCCCCTTATTCTCTGGCTGAGCACTGTGCGATCTTGAATCGGCCTGCTGGGGACTGTAGTCAAGCGCAGGCAGGGCCAGAACAAAGACACGGAAGGGCAAAAGGGAATCAGACTTCAGTTTGCTGTAATTTAAACCAAATATGGTTAATGTAAACCATCCCCGTGTATTTAATTTAAAGATCTTAATCATTTTTCCTCCCATTTAGTCACATTACAAATGTTCTTTATTTGCAACTAAACCTTTGGAGAAACACACGCAGCCTTTCAGCCTCCTGACCTTTGTTTTGGAGGGACTGTGTGATGGTCACAGTCAAGGATTGTGATCTTTGCTCTAACTGGGGTAAGTTCAAGCAAATTATAGTCAGACAATGATTGGATAGCCCCAGACTGAGCCAGGGTATGACCCTTGTGTGCAGAGCCCTGTAGCTGCTATCACTTAGCATTACGCACGAAACTGCTTATGAGAGAACCCAAAACAGCCATGCTACAATGAGCAACCTTGTATTATTCTGTTTAGGGCAGTGTTCTTTAGCCTTGGCAACTTTAAGATGTGTGGATTTCAACTCCCAGGATTCCCCAGACAGCATGCAACTTCAACTCCCAACATCTTAAATTTGCCAGCATTTTAAAAAAAACAACTGCTTGATTATCTGAACACTTTAGGCTGAATTTGTTTGATAGAACAGCTGCTAAGACCAGCCTGTTGGGAAGGAATAATCAAATCCCTTAAAGGAAATACATGTTCCAGTTACCGTATGAATGCAAAACTCCCTGTTTGCTCTGGGCTGCCTTGCATCACACCCCTGCTTAAATTACTTTTCCCATTGCTGGCAGATAAATTCAAGTCTGGCCTTTGCCAGCTGGCAGAAGGTTGGGAACTGGCTTCAGTTTCCTTGTTTGCAATGGGTTCGGGGTGTTTTTACACAATGTGGAACTTGAAAGACTGGCTCTCCAGCTAGAGGAGCATTGTTTGCAGTTGTCCAGTTTTCAGAGTTGAGCAAACTTCCTGGATTGACTTCCAAGTCTGCTTTTTTGAACAGCAGAGAAGAAAGGAGCAAACAGCAGATTTGTTTGTGTAGGTGGGTGGCACTAAGCTTAATCCTTTTCTCAAGGAGACATTTTTTGGTTCATTGCCAGAAATTCTCAGCAATTTCGTGCCACTTGGCAAGACTCTGTCCAGGCTGAGAACTCTCCTCTCCTAGCTTAACGTGTGTGTCTGTGAGTTTCAAGCTGTTTGATCTTGGGAGAATCTTTACTTGTCTAAGCCGTGGATGAGTCGGGTGTGTGGGATGATTTCAGTTTTTCAGAGCACCTGAACTCTTCAAGTTGACTGGGGAGGGAAGAATGGAAATGGGAGGGAATGGGATGTCTTCAGGATATGATAAAAAAAAGTCAAGATAGCAGCTATGGCAGTGCATTTGAAGCTCTGCTTGCTTTTCCTGTGCATCCAGGCGAAGCTTTGATTGCAGCATTGTGGGCACCATCTTGACTTTTTGCCCACACCCTGCAGACATCCCTGGGAGGAGAAATCTTGGGTGTCTCTACAAATAGACGTAGGCCCTCCAGATATTGTTGAACAATATTGCCCAATGTTCTCAGCAAGCAGACTCAGTGGCAAAAGATGGAGGGATATTAGGACACCCTGAAGGGCCCCAAGTTCTCCAGCACTGAAATGTTGCTACTTATCCAGTAGGACGGCTTTCTCTTGTCTGGAATGGAGGGATAATTTGTGGCAGGAGTAATTATAACTCACCTATGTTTGTCATGGTGCACTGTGCTTTTCGCAGTTGGAAGTGAGGCACCTTTCTTCACTGGGGCTTAATGTTTCAAAATTAATGCAGAAGACACAGGTAGAGGCAAGAGAGAGAAATGAAAGGAGTTTTTGTTTTTTAATTTGCTGCACTTTCTTTCGCAGAAGAGTAGATCAGTAGAGTCCAACTCCTTGCTCAGTCCAAATAGCTGGTGCTAAAAGATCCCTAACAGATGGCTGTCCTTCTACCTCCTACCTCCTTCAAGATCTCCAGGAAAGGCACGATTCTATGTCTTTAGGCTAGGGTTGGCAGACTAGTGCCCAAGGGCACTGGTGTATCCATGCATAATTCTCTTAGCCTGCCATGGGCTCCTGTAACAGTATGTGGGAATGACCTTGGGAGATGGGGTGAAGAGAGGCTGCCTAGGGAACGGTCAGATAAGAGGGGGCTTAGCCTTCAGCTGGATAGTGGGTGGGGCAAGAGACTCAGAAGGGACCCTCCCTAGTTTCTCAGGCTGTAAAGGAGACGGTGGGAGAATTGTACTTTCAGACTTGCAAGATTCTATTAATGTAGCTTTACAGTAAAGTAGAATTAGCTCATCTGGTTGTGATTCCTATCTGGCCTACATGGCAAGGCTGACAGCTCTTTTCCCCGTTGACTCTCTATTTAAAAGTTCCTTTTAACTGAAAAAATAAAAAGATGGGGGCAGGGAAAATGGCTTGCTGCAAAACACCAGCCTCTAGCACCCTGTCTCTTTACATGAATGTCTCTAGGCCCCAGAGAGGCCCCATAGCCACCCTTAAAGATAAAAATGTTGAGTGGCTGCAGTGCAGGACATAGCTTTCCTCCTCCTCCAGCTGCTACAGGCAGCCTGATGTATCGTACAGTGAATGTCTGGGACACAGTCTGACCTACCAGGAGGGAGAATGTCAAATCTGGTAGGAAGATATGTGCAAGGGTTGAAACGTGCACGGTAAAGTTGGGGTTTTTTTTTTGTTTTTTTTAAACAATAACAAAAAAGAACAAAAAGAACAAAACACAAAGATAATCATGATAGAAATACATGCATTGTCAAGGAAGGTAAAAAAACACATAAGTGCTTTTAAAAAAGGTAAAAAAACAACGGAAAAAAGAAAATATATTGTTGTAACAGTAAACAGTTTCAATTCTATATACAGTGGTGCCTCTACTTACGAACGCCCCTCCTTACGAATTTTTCAAGATACGACCAGCTCCGGCCCCAAAAATTTACCTCTACTTGCGAACTCCGCCTCTACTTACGAACCAGATCTGCGGCCATTTTCCCTGCTGCCACGCGGTCGCGGCTTCCTGTGGGCGAGATCGCGGTAGCAAGGAGACGTTCGGTGAGGCTTGTGGTGTGTTTTGTGGCGTTTGGAAGGTCTTTGTGGCGTTTGGAAGGTTTTTGAGGTTTAAAAATAAAATGCATATGTTTCAGAACTGTTTAGCCGTATTTACATTGAACCTTATGGGGGAAATTTACCTTGGGGTGCGACCAAATTCGGAGGGCGGAATAGATTAACCGTATTTACATTGAACCTTATGGGAAACTTTATCTCGACTTGCAACCAACTCGAGTTGCAACCAGAGTCACGGAACGGATTAAGTTCGTAACTAGAGGTACCACGGTATGTTTATCTAATACAAATATTATGCAGGAATAAATATATTTATTTCTAATACACTTATATAATTATCCTGCTTTTTTTTTTTAACCTATTGTATTTTGTATAAATGAGTCCCATATTTCATTATATACAAAGTCCATACAAAGTCTACGTCTATAGGCTATCCGCTCATAGGTGGCAAGCGCAATCAGGTCTTCGATCCACTGAGTGAATGGGGCCACGTGCACGGTAAAGTTGGCAGTAAAAGCCACATCAAACAGTTTCTGACCATTTCGAAACAAGAAATACATAAAAGGTGCCATTCAAAAAACCCCAAGAATATCCCTCTCCCAACTCCATGAAAATACAGAAAAATTGGGTTTTGTCCATGAGTAGACCTGACTCTGCTTTTGGAACACCTCCAGAAGTCTGTCCAAACGCACTGAGAAACTCACTGGAGAAATCAGCATTAAGACTGGATGAATCAGTCAATGATGGCTTCTCTTGGAGTCTCATTGTCGCGAGTATGTCAAGTTTGGTGTGTCAAACCTGAGGGTATTTCTTTAAACTTGGAAGCCATTTTTTAAAATGCATTTTGGGGCACATTCCTCCAAACATCCCACACTATTTTTGCAGTTTTGCCTTGTGTTCCCAGAGGATGCCTTTTTGTACATTTTCTCCATGAAGAGGTGCCTTTTCGTATGGACTCTTTGCAGAATGTACTTTTTAAAAATGACTGGTGAACAGCGTGGCAGAATGTGAAGAACTAAGTTTCCCTTTGTGTATTTGTCTGAAAATGGGAAATGAAATAATTTCATATTCAAACGCTAACTAAACAAATGTTTTCCCTACCCCTAACTAAGTAAACCTGAATAAGGGCAACACGCGATAGCTGTATCCGTATTACATCCTGTCTTGCCAGAACCTTTCAGACTCCCTCCCTTTCAGGATTAAATCTCTTAGTGGCTTCTAGTAGTTTTTATCCTCCCTGCTTCTTATTACATAACTAAAAAACATTCCCCATGAATCAAATGCAAGCAAATCCTCTTCTTTGAAGCAATTTCCAATTCAGTTTGGCTAAATAGCCCTGAAGAGATCCTATTTACTATTGGCTGGCCCTGACTTCCGATCAGAGCAAGAGATTTTGAGTAGAAATCTTTGTGCGTTCATGCATGTGCTTTTAGCAATCCCTTGAGATCCCCGTTTTGCACACTACAGCTTAACTTTTTCTGAGGTAAGAAACACACCTTGGTAGCGTGCAAGAAAGCACGACCCAAAACAACTGAATGAAAATGACATTTGATTACCTTGCCTTGACATTTGCATAAAATTTAAATTAAATATAGTTAATATGATTGCTCCCAAGTCATCTAATTAATAACCTTCTTGTGTAACATTAAACATTTAGTGACAAACTTGGGAGCTTTGAGTGGGGGCACTCAAGGCTTTTAAGGGGCACAAGCAGAACTGAGTCCTTCCATTGCACACCTCTCTGCTTTCAAGCATAATGTCCTTTAGGATGGCATCTGTCTGTCGGTATCCTGTAAAGTGCTGGGTGTATAAACAATGCTGCCTTTCATTATTCTTTATTTCATTATTCTTTATTTTACCACTACAACCCAGATACAAAATTTAAAACCATTAAAAATGAGAAGAGGGTCAGCTATAGCTGTTGTTAGAAACTTGGCAGTCTTCCTAGGAGATCCCCAAGTTAGGCAGAAGGAAGATGGTAACGTCTTGGCCAGAAAGACAACTAAAATGTCTAACAATGGGAAACGGTGCTACGTAATAAAGCAGAAAAGAAGCACTCTTCGGGGGTTTTTTTAACTAACTTTTTCCTTTTTCAAAAAATTAGGGGTGAGAGCAGGAGGCTAGAGGGAGGGACCTCATTTTGATAAGTATTGATTGTGAGGTTGACATTTCCGACATCATGCCTGGGCTTTTTAATTGTTTTTTGCTTGGTGAAGGTTTCAAGCAATGCCTGCAGACCCCCTTTGAACATGATATCTGTGTTTAACCTTTGCCAATAGCTGCTTTGATGTGGCCGTGCAGTGAAAACACTGGCTGACCTTTGAAAGCATCCACGGGCCGCGGAACGAAACATTTTTCCCCATTTCAGGGAAGCCCGAATGGCTCGATGTGGGGATAATGGCAGGGGACGTTGATCAGACAGCAGTCGGATCGGGTGGAAGCGAGGGGCCGTGCGGTGGGGGCGGGGGAGGGATTGCTAGGCTCCAGTGGCAGCCATGAGCACTTTACAATATTAACTTTGCTGGGTGGCTGTTTGCTTTGCTGGAGAAACAGCCATCTGTACGATTTATGAGAGGGAAATCAATGGAAGCCACTGAAATAGGTAAAGGCCATTACGTGGACCGGAGGAAGCAAATTGTAACCTGGTCTCACTGTGTCTTTAGAGATTCAAAGGACATCAGCGTGATGATGCAATGGAAGATAAGGCAGGCCTTGCATGACTTGTGGGAGAGAGATGATCCAATAGGGGTGAGCCTGCTTTGAAACTGATTTGGAAGAAATGCTTTGGGCCTGGTCTGAAGCATAGCACCTCCCTGTTGCTCATTAAAGCAACCAGGTCTGTTTTTCAGGTTTCCACGTATGCTGGAGGAAAAAAGACCTGGTTGCTTTAAGCTCCCTATTGCTTTAAGCTTGCCTTGAATGAGTCAATTCCTAAAGGACTGAAAAGTTCAAAACTGTAGTTTGGATCTTTGGGAAAATATGGTTTCCTTTTTTTTTTTCCTTCTTTTTTTTTGTGCCTTTGAGTCAGTGTTGACTCCTGGTTCCTGCCTGGACAAGTCCCTGCAGTTGCCTTGGCAAGATTTCAGAAGTGGTTTGCCATTGCCTGCTTCCTAGGGCTGAGAGAGAGGGACTGGCCCATAGTCACCCAGCTGGCTTTGTGCCTAGGCAGGACTAGAACTCATGGTTTCCTGGTGCATTAACCACTAGACCAAACTGGCTCTCCTTTTTTAGCCAGTTCTATTTGAAGGGCAATTCTTTGGATGTATAGTGCTAGAAAGTTATTGGTGTACATTCATTGGGGAATAAGTAGCCCTGAAACCACATGAAAGCATATGGAAGCTATGCAGTCAGTCAGTCAGGTCAGGCTTGTAGTAACTTTGCACCATGATTAGGACTCCTTTTTAAACATTTGTAATTGATACCTATAAAGCTGCCCTCCACCCCAAGTTCCTCGATGTATCCATGTAGTCTTCAGGAATGAAGCCTGACCCAAGGGAGACTTTAATAGACTTTTATGAAGGTTTACTATTAAACATGTAATATTAAATGTTCCTCTTAAAACACTCTAATAGATTTGTTATCACTTGTGGTAATATGAGGATGGGACTGATCCTTTACCAGCCTGAACAAGGTTCTGATCAGGATGAATTGCTATTATGAGTTTGAATGTAATTATTTGCACCATCACATCCAAAAACTCCCCACCCATTATTCCACCTTGAAAAACGGAAACTCTTGGTTTCATCGCAAGACCTTGAATATTGGCTGATGTATTTTTATGTTTTTATTACCACTTTAGGGTGGTGGTTTTGCAATGTGGCTGAAAGGTTATAACACGAAGATGCCTGAAATCATTGTTGGGATTAAAGGCTGCAAACATTTTCTAGTAGCAGACACATCCCCAAGTTTGTAGAGTCTTTCCTAAAATGGATCTCAGGAGAGGGGTAGGGTGACCAGTGGCAAAAATAATTGATAGTAGAAGGTAAATGGTGAGATTGGTTCTTAATACATTTTCTGGCTTTTAAGATAGTAGATAGAGAATTACCTTCTCTCTCTCTCTTTCTCTCTCTTTAAAAATAGAATTAGGAAGGGGGAACTGTAGGAGGAGACTACTACATTCTGACAAACATCAATTGTGATGCTGAAATTTCTGACATTATTCCTTTTTTCCCTCCTTTTCTTTTTTCTTTTCTTTTCTTTTCTTTTTTGGGTGGAAGTTCCAAGTAGTGCCTGTAAAACCAGCTTTGAACCTGATACCTGGGCTTAACCTTTGCAGATTGCTGCTTCGATGGGGTGATGCAGAGTAAAGATTACCTTACTCCTGTTTTCTAGTTATGATAGGTGCAATGAGTTTCTGATGTGCTGAAGCGATGCTTTGATTTATCAGATGCATATGCCACTGAATCATAATCGGCTGCAATAATACAAAATGACAAAGTCTCTAAAAATAACAAAAACAAAACAGACACTACTGCTAATAGTAATATCCATAGACAATACCAGTAAACTAGCTGATAAGATCCCACTTCAGATAGTAGGTAATCATTCTCTGGATGAAGCCCCTGGTCTCCCCAAGCTGAAAGGCCATCGCTGAGGGGCCCAGTCTAGAAGGAGGCTGTTCCAGGGTATCCTTCAAATCAGTGAAGCTGCTGTTGTGGTTATTAAACTGAGCAACTCCCTATCTGTGGCCAGAGATCTGAATGCAGTTGTCACCCTAAATAGTAATCCTCTAATCAAGAGTTGCTCTCCGGCACAAGCTCAAGTTAATTTACAGCCTTAGACATGAGCATAAGCAAGGGTGAAATGTGACCCACTTATTCATCCCCCCTCCTGTCCACGTTGTACTGTAATGTGACTTTCCGCTGCTGGGGATGGGTGGCAAGTACACGTGTCCATGGGGAGAAGAGGGATTATCCCCACCACGGTCTGCTCACTTGCAAGCGGCTTGATGCTTCCGGAAGGCAGATGGGCCTCAGCTTGGGGATCCCCTCTGAAGCAGGAGAGAAACCAGCTGAAATACCCAGGCTGGATCCCACACTGTGGCCTGACTGAGGCCCTACGTTACGCCGTAGTGCGTTTGGCTATAACTTAGTGCGGGGGGGGCGATACCCTTTACGATCTGCCACTGCCAAAATGATAAATGAATTAGCGCTAAGGGCTGAATGGGGATGGGGTGGGGCAATAAATTAATAGATCACTTTTCATAATGACATTTCAATCTCTAGAAGAGGGTCTCAGTTTCGCACTGCCGCAGCCACCCACAGATGGATTGCCCAGAACAATAGAGAGCAAGGTCTGGACTAGGTTTCAAGAGCATCCCTGCCTTGTCTGTGCAATCCTGATCAGGCTGTTACAAAATTTGCAACTCTCCCTCTGTTTGAGAATGCCGGCTGATGCCAGTCAGTCCAGATGCCAGTCATGTTTGGAAACAGGCCCCTCCTGCTGAAAGTCTTCAAATTTCTTAAAGCCTCTTTTGTGCTCTCTCCATAGTCACCCTGGTTTTCCTAACCCAGAAATCTCACTAACTGCCTTTTCGTTCTAAGGAAATTACCCCAGAAGTACGATTTACTTTTGTACTTTCCTGCGTCTTTCCTTTTGAGAAGCAGTGCCAAAATTCAGGATTCCAAAATTGGACTACATTATAGATATCCCTGCTGGCAGATCTGCATGTGAGAACACAATGAACAGCGTGAAAGAATAGGCTGTGATAATAGTTCAGATTTGTGTGGTGGAATTTATGAGATAGCCAAGGATGATTAGGAACTTTTGGTGGGAAACTAGTGGGGAAGTAGGGAAAAATGTGGGCAAATGCCGTTCTTTCAGCTTAAAGTTTGAATCTGTTGTAACTGGGTGCTTGGGAAATAATCATCATCAGTCTATAATCGTCAGAAGGGTTGAATGAGAAGATATGGATAATTATCAGAAAGGTGCTTTTATTTCACCACTATAAACTGGGGGAGTCCCATGTCTCTTCATTCCTGATTCTGTCCAGTTCGGTTTTCAAATCAGATTGCTTGGAACAGAGATCAGGACTTGCCTGTTATTAACTACTGATTCTGGAGTGAAAAAGAATATTAACAGACATTCAAACTTGCCATTTGTAGGTTCCCCTCCCCATTTTTAGTATTCTCTACTGCAGCGTTGTCCAAACTTGGCCACTTTAAGATGAGCGGACTTCAACTCCCAGAATTCCCCAGCCAGCATGGCTGGCTGGGGAATTCTGGGAGTTGAAGTCCACTCATCTTAAAGTGGCCAAGTTTGGACAACACTGCTCTACTGAAAGCTGAACTTTGATTTGGGGGATGTTTGATTCACATTTGAAGCCTGCCATAAATCCAATCTCAGAAATTGCTGCCTTATCAGCATCATTGTCTTATCTGCCAGCTGAGGCCAAAAAATCATTCCAAGTCACCTGTTGACCTCTGTCTCATACAAGGCTGGCTCACACAGTAGACTTCACCAGTCTGTGGCTTGTTTGGTTTTGGTGTCGTGTGCTCTGTGAAGCTGACCATTACTGGTCGTATACCATGCTTTATAGCTTAGCAGCTTAGGGGACCCAGTTAGTGTGGTTTAGCCAGCCAACCATGGCCTTGCCTAATATGTGAAGCCAGGGTCATGAGACTGCTGTCCTGGTAGATCCTGGAACACATCTTTGAGTTTAATGGTTGGTGGTGGAGATTTCCTTATTGGGCGTTGAGGATTAGATTTCTTCCGTCAGTGCAGATGTTTTTGCAGGCAACATTATGAATGGGGAACGAAGAGGCTGAGGGAGCTGGCTGGGTTTGTTTTATATAGCTCTTGACTGAAGATGCTCTTGCACAAATAAGGTGGAGGAGGTGCTAAAGCTCAGTGGAAGAGCGCACATGCTTTACATGTGTAAGATCCCACACTTAATCCCCGTCACCATCAGCTAAAAGGATCAGGTAGCGGATAATGGAAAAACCCTGGAGGGCTGCTGCCAGGCCGAATAAACAATGTTGTAAAAGATGGTCCAAGGTCGCTGTTATTGCGACATCCTTCGGGGGAAGATCCTCGTGGAATCTGATGCAGGTTGAGCAGCTGGGCTGCCTCTTTAAGAGTCTGGTTGCTCTCAGGCATCCCTCTCAAGAAAGCAAGGAGCGTTGAGAACCACGTGGGGGGGGGGGGAGACACCCAGAATTCAGCAGGAGGGATTTCTAAATAAAAATGCACCCACCCACATACTCTGCCACCTTTAGCACTGCTGCTTGCGAAGGATGTGGAGAAGGACATAGATGTCAGCCCTTCGAGGTGGACCAGAGTAGGAAACCAAAGCTATGAATACAAATACTATTTTTATTATAGGGTTACAGGAACAGCATCTTGCAAGTCTGAAAGCACCTCCTCCCTCCTTGCCTTCATTTGCCAGAGACCTAGGGAGGGTCAAGTCTGAGACATTTTTCTCAAATCGCATTTCTGCTTGGGACTCAGATTTCTCTTATCTGACCGTTGTCTTGGTTGCGGCTCTTCCTCCGGTTCCTGCAGGTTATTCTCAAAGCCCATTACAACATGGTAACCTTGCTTCTGCCTGATGTCTTCTGAATCCTATAGGACTAAACAGTATAGCAGGCCAGCCAGGAGTGTCCATGAGGCATGGTCCAAAAATTCAAGATGGCAGCCATGAGAGACATGAAAAACAGGCACTTTGATGTCACAGGTGCGGCTTTTTGGACCATATCCTGTAGACACCCCCGAGGTCAGCCAACAAGCACTGTCAAAGAGGTGGCTCTGTGTCCTTTAAACCATTTTCCAGGGAGGCCCTGAACTCTTTGAAAATGTAGCTGGGGGTTTCCAACGAGAAAGAACAGCTGAAATGCAACTTGTCTATTTTCAGCTCCTCTGTGTGACAGCAGTAGGGATTGGCTTCCAGATACCTACAACATGCCAACAATGTCACTGGTGTCATTGCTCCCAAGCTAACTTTAATAAATAATTGCAAGCTACGTTTGGGTTCTGTACACTGACCCTTAAGTGTTAGTTAGTTAGTTAGTTAGTTAGTTAGTTAGTTAGCTATTTATTTATTTATTTATTTATTTATACATAGGCTTATCCCCGCCCATCTCCCTGCAATGGGGGACTCTGGGTGGGTTACATCAAATTAAAACAATAAATACATAATTAAAATTTATAAAAAGACAGACACATCTACACAAATGAAAAGAAGAGAAAAAATTCAGAGCCCAAATAGCTCAGTATTATCCCCAGCCTAAATAAGCCACCTGGGCATTCTCCAGAAATTCTGGGCATTAATGTTCTATCTTCTGGCCAAGGGTAAGAGATTGTGTGCTGTGTGATTCAAAGCATCTGGAGGCCACTAGGTTACCAAGCCTGTAGAAGATACAATGTGCAATGTGTAATTATAATGTATAATTTAAACTGGTAGCAATTCTTCAAAGTTTCAGGAAGGCATTTTGTCAGCCCTACCTGGAAATATGGAGATCGAACCCAAATGCAAAGAATGTGCTCTACCACTCACTGATCATCTTTTCCCTAAAAATAGAAATCAAGGTTTTAGTCCTGATGATTCTGTCCATCAAGCGCTTTCGTTTTGGCTTAGCATGTCCTCTGAACTTCGTCCTTGCAATTTGTAAACCTTGCATTAGGGCTTGACATGTTGTGCAAAACCAGCCGTTGGTGCTTTATGCTTTATTTAGAAAATACGGTTAAGCAAAACCTGTCTTAATAAGTTGTGCAATTTGGCCCTTGGATAAAGGGCTGATTGAAGAAGGAACATAGAAAGCTGTTTTTGTTAATGAAGGTAACTTCTCCCTCTTCCTCCCCACCTTCTGACTTGAATCCACAGCTTCTCTTTGGGCCTAATTTTGAGATTCTCAGCTAGGAAGTCCGCATGTCAGGGCAACTCAATCTTTCTCTGCTTTTGGATGCAGCTACTCAGAAGTAACCCCTTCTCCATGTTCTACCATGTAAGCAACCATGTTTGAGATGGCAGCCATCTGCACCTTTGTGTGTGTTTGTGTGTGTTCAATTCTGTGTTTTCTGTTTTGATCCGTGCCTGCTGGGACCTTAAGTAATTAATATCCCAAATGGTGCCATGTCTCATTTTACACCAGAAGGGGCCTGGATGCAAACTGAGCATAATTTCTTATCCCCTTCATTGTTTCGGCCCAGCCTTTGTGGATTCTGCAGTGCGCATGATTGCCTTTCTTTCTTCCCTTCTCTCTCCCCCCTACCCCAAGACACAAAAAGGTTTGGATCTTTTCAGCATGATAATATCGACCCATTATTTTACTCCGCAGCAGGAGTTGTCCCAGCTGCAAGGCTTTTGTTTACAGTAACTTCATAGCAGGACGCTGCCTAAATGCTAAGGGTTCTTAGGTAACTATTAACATTGTTGAAGGACTAGAAACGGTGCTGGCTAGTGTAGCCATTCACAGTGGGCCACCGGCCCTTCCGGATCCCGGCTTTGCTTTTCTGCTTTTTCTTTCTTAGTCCTGGAACCCTTCTGTCCGCCCTGCTTCATTGCTTGATGCTTAGCGGGAGGCCAGAGATAAACCATTTGTCATGATCCCTTCACCAACTTCCAGGGGCACCTGGCAATCCCCAGTGGGTTGAATGAGGAAGCTCATTTGTGCAGCCATGTTTAATTCCCAGTATATTCTAATCTCTGGCACCATCTGTGTCCCCGCCTCGATGGAGGAGGCCAGAGAGCTCTTGGGATTTCTTCCAGAAGGTGAATGTCAAGAGGGCTGTTTATTCACTGTCTGTCCTGATAACATCCCCAGGTCAGAAGAGGACAGTTTTGTTTGCATTTGAAGGAGCCGCTGAGCCGGATCTCAACTATCCGTGGAGCCTGGCTTTCAGCAACATGTCAAGAGAGAAAAACGGTGCTTCCACCAAACCAGCAAGGATACTTCCCTTTGGCAGGATGGCCCAAAAGGATCTGTGGTTCCCCTCCTGTGAGCTGTCCCCCATACCTCTCCTCTAGCAACAGCAGTTGCTGGCCTGGCCAGCTGCCTTTATGTGATGGTGGCCTGTGCAAGCAAATACCATAGTCACCTTGCAGTGCTTTACTTTGAGGACACAGTGCCACCGTTCCTGCTGGCAGGTAGAGGAGGGGTATTGCTTGGCCTCCGTTCATTGCCCAAAACAGCTACTTCATTCTACCTAATGGTAGGGCCAATCCTGATCCCCGGCTTAGTGTCAGTGTGCTTTGTCTTCATGTAGTTGCCAGTCCAAGAGCAAAACTGGGTTGATTTCTTCCTTTGTCTGAGAGTAATCAGTAGAGGTTTCATGTTCAGGGGTTGAGGGACCCCTCTTGTTGACACAAGAGAGGGCAATTCGCTATTCAAAATTTCTGGGCTTCCTGAGAGCATTTCATTGGTCACTGGATGAACTGCATTAAATAGATGTTACATTTAAGTCATCAGAGTTCAAGGGAAATTATAGTTTTCCAGAGTTGGAAGAATCCATTTAAGCCATCAGCTCTCTTGCTCAGTGCAGAAATCCATATTATTGCATCCTTGAGAATTGGCTGTCCAGACTCTCTCTGGACAGCAAGCAAAGGAGACCCCATTGCCTCCCTACGTCATTCAGATACACAGTGGTGAACTGATGTTGCCTTAAGAAATGTTCCTGGCATTCAGCCAGAATCTGTGTTCCTTGCTATTTTCTGTATTATTCTATGTCCTGTGCTCTGGAACAAATAGAAAGATTTTGACCTCCTTCTGTATGACATCCTTTCAGATCTTCAAAGAATGTGAACATGTCCCCCTTTGGTCATCTTCTCTCAAGACTAAATATATTCAGTCTCTCCTCTCCAGTTTCCAGTTCCCTGATCAAATGCCTTCCAGATATCTATATTCTAACCAAACTTCAGCAGGATTTGAAATCTACCTAAGGACTGAAATTACCTCTAAAAATGGGAAATGGGGATGTAACTTGGTAGCATTGAATGTGTATAGAAGTTGGGTAGAATCAACTTCAAAATATTTCTGTTGTAGTTATTTATTTAGAAGGTTTGTCTTCCACCTTGCTTTTATAATGGAATTCAAAGTGATGTTCAGCTGCCTTTCATCCAGACTCTGATTAGTCAGGGTGGGCTTCAGCAACGTTGCTGCCAAGTCTTTGTTGTCCTAGTTGAATGGCTCCATCATGGCACACCACATGCTAAGCTCACATTAGGGCTTGGTGCAGTATATAGATCCAGCCATTCTCAAGAAGAGTCTTAACTGAATCTGAAGTTCTTTGGATCTGCACCACTGCTTTTGTCTTGCATCCTAGTTTTGCCTTCTTGGGTTCTTCCCCTTGGCTTCATCCCAACAGCTCCTGGCTTGTCTCAGGCTGCTACACACAGCGAGTCACTGAGGAAGCAGGTGCAACACCAGTGGGATTGGTTGTGTCTCTGATCTCATTTAGAGTCCTGATTCATCTGTTGTGATAGTAGACAAAGCCACATGGAAGAGGCCAGCAGCTTAGTGGCTATACAGTTGGATCATTTAGCGCACCAGTTTTACTTTTGATTGCGTTTTCTGTCTTTCTTGCAAAGGTCAGGAGGGACAGCTTCTCAACAAAATCCCACCAAGAACTCCAAGGAGATAGTATTGCTGCAGTTGTTCAGCAGTGAGTCTCCTTCCCCAAAGCTGAAGCAAAATTATGATTTCACATTACACTGATTTGTTAGATTTATATCCTGTCTTTTCTCCAGGAATTCAAGGGGGATTCATTAATCCCCAAAACAACTCTAATACCTTCACCACTATAGCATGCTGGATCCCTTTTATCTAGTCTTGCTGTATTTTAGAAGGGGAAACATAAGTTTGTTTGTTTTTTAAGTTCACTTTTCCTCCCTTCAGGAAATACAGAACAAAACATGAGACTTAAAGTAGAAATCAGACATTGTTTGTAAATTTAATCCGACTGTGTTTTACAAAACCACGTAACTGTTTGCTGCTATGCCTAGGAACAGTTATAGATCCAGGATTGAAAAGACTGTGCAATCAGTGAATTGTTCCTATACCAACACTTTGAAAATATATATCCCAAACCCTGAGTATTTACTTATTGCTGTTCTTACTGACATGATTTCCTGCTGGCTGACTCAGATAGCTTTTATATTAATACTTTATGGATATATCTTTGGTGTCTTCAAATGTCACTCATTTAATTACTATTTTGTGTTTCTGTATGTGTAATTGTTATATTAGCAATCCTATATTTTTGGTTGTACTTCCTATCTTCTAGCTGTTATACTTTACCAGTAAAATGTTAAATGTAAAAAACAATTCCAGCAACAACAAAAAAGATTACCGCTGGCTGGAAGTGCTGATTTTCCCACCTCTACAAGGTTTATCTTACATAACCGATCTAGGCTGAACCAGACTTAGTATCAAATCAAATCAGTTGATTACTGACATAAAGCCAGAATCAGATTTAGTAAAAAGAGATGCATGAAGCTGTTCTACATTCCCAATTTGCACTTCCCAGGTCCCTTGCTATCCCACCCCCATCCCCATCTTGGTTCTCTGTCATTTCCTTACATCCTTTTCTCCTTTTTTGGACTTCTGAAAATGTATTATACACGAGATTATCACCCAAAGCCATCCACATTGCTGGGATTAAAAAGCAAGAATTTCTGCCACCATTGCTAATGCATGCAGAATCTTGAAGCATTGCCTGTGTTTGAAATCACACACAAGAGACTGTAAACCTCTCTGGTCCCACCATTTTAAATGTATGTATGTATGTATGTAAAAAAAATACAGAAATGATAGTCCAGTACCCATCTCTGGTTGGTTTAGTAGCATCTATCTCTCTGGGACATCTCTCTTTCTCTCTCTCTCTTTTGGTGCCTTCCAGTCAGTCTTGACTCCTGGCGATTGCCTGGAAAAGTCCCTGCAGTTTTCTTGGCAAGATTTTGGAAGTGTTTTGCCATTGCCTCCTTCCTGGAAGAGAGGGACTGGCCCAAGGTCACCCAGCTGGCTTCATGCCTAAGGCAGAACTAGAATTCATGGTCTCCTAGTTTCTAGCCCGGAGCTTTAACCACTACACCAACTGGCTCTCTCTGGGACGTCTCACCTCTTTAAACACACACACACACACCTCTTTGTGCATTAAGAATGTTTGTATATATGGCCGTTTTGTAAAAGCTACATTGCTTGGCTAATAAATATGTTGTTTCTCTCACTCTTTTCCATGTATTCCACGTTGATGGATCCTGATGACTTACCTGTTGGCTTCCTCTAATTGGCTGCTCTTTTGGTGAGTATGAACTTTGTGAAATTTTTAATGAGTTGAAAGAGTTCTTCCACAAGCAGATGCTTTATTTA
This sequence comes from Python bivittatus, assembly GCF_059951505.1. Lineage (NCBI taxonomy): Eukaryota > Metazoa > Chordata > Lepidosauria > Squamata > Pythonidae > Python > Python bivittatus. The sequence goes on along the minus strand of NW_028277054.1, from coordinate 11,692,321 downwards.
GTCTCGTTCTCTTTTTTATTCAGTTCTTCTGGTTGTTTAGTCCTTCCTTTCCAATGTAACTGAAAGCTTATTGGATCCATTTTTTGATGAAATGAAGTTTTTTAAAAAATGGAGTAGAATTCTAGCAGGTAGTTTGTTATTCTACAGCAGTGGATATTTTCTGTAGAACGTTCTCCTTTTTGTAGTCACTTAGTTCTATATTATAGATCGTATTTCTGAATGGGAGAAATACGTGGTAGAAACATTAATATTTGGTCGCTGATTTGCATCAGGGAGATTTATATGAAACTTGTCCAGAAAAAAAGAATTTATATTAGAAATCTGTCTTGAACTTATATCAAAAATATAGGCACTTTATTTATGCAGTGACATCCTAATGCTTCTGTTTAGCAAAGCCACTGGCCCTATTTTTATTCAGATATCAGCTGTCTTTGTTTATTGAGTTTTGTTCCAGGTAGGTAGGCTTTACGATGGCAACAAAACAATACTGATATTTCTTTGGGCATCCTGTCTTTTGCAGGTTAGGGAGGAGGCACCTGGGGATAAGGCCCATTTTCATCATGGTGCCAAACTGTGGGATGGTCTTTTTCCAAGATGTCTTTGTTGAAAGACATCACTATTGATCTCAAGAATGCTCACTGTTGCTTTTAGCTGTGCAGTTAACTGCCTTGTCTAGATTTTTAAGACTATAGACCTGCTTTGTAAAGCTGTTGAATCTTGTTGTTTTATGTTTTAGGCTTTTGACGTGCATGCAGTGTCCATATTTTGCAAGTTCTTTAACTGTGAGCCACATAGAGTACTCAGATGGTGTAGCGATGGAATGGAAGTCTTTTAAATAAAGCTATTTAACACATAGCTTTATTTAAACTGTTTGTTAAACTATTTAACAAATAGTTGCACAAATGTATATCCACTGATGTAAATAGACATACGTCTAGTAAAGGTGGCTTGGATTATAAACACAATGATTGCTGGACAACATACTACTCAACTATTTTCATTTTGTCTCAATGCTGTGCCAGTATGTCAGCTATCACTGTATCTCTAGTATTAGTACTATATCCATAGTTGGGATATTGATACTAGTATGTACTCTGTAGTACTGTTTCTCTTACCTTTGCTTCCCTTATTTATTTCTAAACGGGCATTTCAAGTCATTCCATTCCCAACAGTGCAGATGGAACCTGCCATGAAGAAAAAGATGGTGAAAATGACAGTGTTTTTCCTGGGTCAGTACTGTAATCAAATTGAAGAGGTTTGTCAGTTTCAGCTTGTGCCTTCCCCTTTAAGAAAATGTTAGCATGTGCCCCAGAGTTTATGCAGGCACATGGTCGAAGTAAGACAGATTTTCTTCTCTAACAGCAGTATGAAAGGGGAAGCTAATCAAACAGACCTGTTGGCACAGTAGATTCATTCATGCCTTTTGACGACTTCTTTTGCCACATTTAAAGTAATTCCTTTTCCACGAGACCTAAAGAAGTGAGAGGGAGGCATCTTTTTTATCATCTTTATATCCCTCTTCCACGGATCACAAAACAGTGTAGGTAAGGTCTTTCTGGCAGTGCCGACTAGATCTTGTGCTGGGCAATGCTAACTGAATCTGGATCTGTTTAATTTCACTGGGGCTGCCGTATCTTGTGCTTTCAGTCTGTTCTTTAGAACCCCCAAACTAATTTGCTGATGTGGACTTAAGTTATTTGAAAGGACTTTCTTTTGGACTAATTGGTTGTGGAGCAAGAGAGTCAGGGATAACATCTCTGTAACATCACTGGTTTGGTTAATGGCATAGTGTGCGGTGTGAACCCAGATGCTGTGAATTGGAAGTCTTAGATTCTGACTTACATGGGAATACAGCCTTCAGTAGCAAACCATGATTTGTTAAACCATTCTTCATTGGATGTCTGAACTGAGCCAGAGACAGTGTTCAATTTTACTGCCCAAGTTCCTCTGTGTGTTTGTTAAATTCCCTTTCTGTACACATATTTGAAGGAGCAACATGGTGTGCCAGTGTTGAATTTCAATACTAGATGCTTGCTACGTAACCTTTCCATGTTTATCTGGAAACAGAAGGCTTAGCTGGGTCAACAGATGGGCATTATTCATTGAGGAATGTTGTAGAACTTAAAAGAACACTAACTACCATCCTGTTGATGATGCTAATAATAAAAGGCATGGAGGTAGTGTTTCGTTGGGAGAAACCTGACCACAAATGATTTTTTTTTCCAAATGGAGGAACTGTTATTAAATTTATGCCATCTTTTCACAATTAGTTACATAGACATACACAACTTGTAGCTAAAATAAATCTTAGCCCTTTTTACATTAAGGAAGTTAGAATTCTTTGGTAACCCTTGCTTTCAGCTTTGGGGAATGGTGTACCTTGCACACAGACCACAAAGCTCTGAACCAGCATTTTCTGACTAGTGCTTTTCACATGTGTTCAGTTACAACTCCCATCATCCCCCATAATGTGTTAAAGCCAGGTAGGCTAGGTGATTTGTGTTGACAAGCTTATATTCTGTTTGTTGTGGTTGGCGTGACAATGAATTATGCAGAAGGGGAGCTAAGAATGGGTCTTTTCTCTTCTTTTCTCTTCTCTTCTCTTTTCTCTTTTCTTTTCTTTCTCAAAATTATATATCTGCCCCTCTACTCAAGAAACTCTGGATGGCGAACAGAAATATAAGTAAACCATCTATATCAATCCATTAAGAAGAAATAGGGCTGAGGCCCCTTTAAAAAAAATCACAGTATCAGCTCATCAGACAAAGCACATCCCCACCAGAGCTCCATCAGCATCCGGTCCCCAGTGCTTGGGGGAAGAGCCAGGTCTTCACAGCCTTCCAGAAGGCCAACAAGGGCTGAGCTGCCTATACTTAAGGGGGGAGGCTATTCCACAAGACAGGTGCTCTGATGGAGAAGGTAAGCAATGTCACCGAAAGGGCCCAGACCATGCCCACTCTTCCAGATCTAGCAGAATGGGCAGAAACAGTTGGTATCAACCTTTTTTTTTTTGTTCCAGTCATCATGGTAGTAGTATCTAAAGCAGAGGCACAACAACCTGCCCCTCCGGAAATTGTCACCGTGTGTTCATGAGACAGAAGGGAAAGTACATTAAATACAAAGGAACATCATATCAATTGTATGTAATTAATCTGAACAAAATGTACAGTCAGTTATCTCCATTAGCTTTGCTCTGGCCTGCCTCCTGCACCCTGACCACACTCACTGTGGGGACTGCGGCTCTTAGCCCCGTCATTCTGTGTCCCAGTGTGGCTCTTGAAAGAAGCTGCACAGAAGCACCAGTTCTGAGTGTGCTTTCTCTCATCTGCTCGGCTACCCCCTCTTTTGCTTCTCTTCACCCATTGGCTTGGAAGAGGTCACTCTTGCCTGAGAATGGCCGTGTATTGCCTGCACAGGGTTTTGCAACTTCTCCAACATCCCCTGTAAGTGCAAAACCCTGATACTGATCTGCTGGGTCTTGGCAGGTACAGATTTGTGAAGAAGTTGAATGCCCTTTGGTATTTCTTTCCACTTAATAGCTTTGCTGTCTGTCAATGCCGGTTCTTCTAAAGGATAAAGAAGACTTTAAAAAATAAAAATCTCATCAGACCAAGGAACTTGCAAACATTGTTTATGAACAAGTGCACAGATGGCAGCCCAGATGTTTTTTGGGGGGGGAGAAACAAGTTTATGTCTTGTAAAGAAGCATGACTCCTTCCTCTAAGGAAACATCTGAAGTCAACTTTCCCAAAATGGAAATCATGGCCTCCAGAAAGAAGGGCCTTGCCTTTACATTTTGCCAGTTTGATGAATTGAATGGATTTGTGGTGCTGATGAGGGTGGGGAAATAAGCTAGATCCACAGGAACAACAAAACACAAGGAAGTTCCTAACACTTGATGTGAAGCAGACATCAAGGAAGGCTAGGACCACTTGGAAAAGATTTCACATCTCTAATAGGGGTGCTCCTGCCCCCTGGTACCTTCTGTTAGCCATCTAAATTATGTTCTTGCCCAAGGAATATAAATGGGGCACCGAGGAGAGTTTGCCTCAGTAGAAACTGTCTTACATAGGACTGTAAAGCACTTTCTCCAAACTCCAAAACTTTGGGGTTTTACCAGTCTTCACGGCTGTCCTTCGGGAGCTGCAGTTCTTCTGTGCTGAGCTTTGAATGTAAATGGGAGGCGTTATTTATAGCTTCAGGATAAAATCTTTTTGCTTTTCATGTTCCAGACCACAAGAGGCAGTCAGATTCAATTCTCATTATTTTGTCAGGAGCTCTGCAGTATTTTTTCCCCTCTTTTTATAAAAATCCCAGGTTGCAAAGAGACATTATAGATTACACTGTTTGTTTTGCTAGGAATGGGAGACAAAAGGCCTAAAAGGAAATTTGAAAATGCCTTTCACAAAGAAAAATAAATTTTAAAAAGTGGCTAATATTAGTTAAGATTTTTAAAAATTGTAGAGAAATTTTAAATGCAGAAATTTAGCAAGTCAGCCACTAGTTGTCTAGTATGTTGGCAAGGAGCCAATTGTTTTATTAACTTTAATCTAATTATTCACCTTGACTCTTTGGGCTGGAAAGAAAATGATCGTGCACTAAAAAAAATAATTTAACTAGGGGTAACATAGACAATTCTCCTCTTCTGGGTTCTGGGTTCTTTTATATTAAAAATATTAGACCAGTTTCATATAGTAGGTACTGGTACTGGGAAAGGTCACAATCTAAATACTGGACAACTTCTGCCAATCAGAGCTTTCTGGGCTTAAATATTGAGCTTATCAAGTTTGTGGGCTTTGGCTTATGATGTATATTCACGTTAGTGAATTACTGTTCTAAAATTTGCTTTAGGATAGCAAACCAGACTTGGAAGCTATTGTTTTTTATTGACTTACTGATTGCAATCCAGGCATAGCGTGATTTGCAGATGGACATGCATGGCTTATTTGTGCTTTTTTGGCATACTCCTGGTCGGCTTGTATGCTCTTCTCATGCTCCAAAGTGATTCATAGCAGTGCAAAAGAGCAGCTCAATAATGAGGAAATACTTTTTTTCTGGAAGTGCTGGAAAGCTAGAATCAATAATGTATTTTGCTCATCTGTAAGACTGACTTTGCCTTATGTTTGTTTTTCTCAACAAGAGATAAAGAAACAAGGCTTATTGTGGTATGATCTGGTATCAGCTGGCTTCCAATGCTGCAGTTGTCCTTTGTGGAGCACATGCTGTTGGTGTGAGTTTGCTTCTGGCCATTGGGGTGTTCAATGTACATCTCTAAGCATGATAAGAGATCAGTCATTTGAAGGTTGACCTAATACAACAGTGAGATTTGTTCACATTTTGTGTAAGTTGATTATTAACTCATTAAAAAGTTTTCAAAAGGTAGCTCTGTTAATCTTCTGTAGCAAAAGCAACAAAGAATCTTTAATAAATTCATTGTCACTTAAAAGCTCAATGAATCACAAAAGCTGTAAAAAATTGTCCTTAAGATGCCACAAATCCGTGGTTTTTTTTTAGAAAAATCATATTTAAAAAATAAAATATTCTGTATATGATTTTTAATAACACTTCAGATTCAAATGTACAGAGATTTTGAAGTGGTATAGCTTGCCTGCCTTATTCCACTTGTTCACAGGTCTCAAGTGTAGTTGGCAGTTTAATACCCTAAGAGGTGCTCAGCCAATGTCAATGCCATACAAGTATAATAATTTGTTCAAGTAATCATGAGGACACTAGAATGCCAGATTAAAGTAAAATTGAATAAATGCAAATGTTATACAAACTGCTGTGTCTAGTCAGTGGATTATATAAATTATCCCAAAAAAAACATTATGTGGCAAAAAGGAAAAAAAAGGTGATCTTTGATTTCAAGGCATACTAGGTCTCTTTAGTTTATGCATACTTTTGGAGTGTCGCAGAGTGTGGTCAACCAAGTCAAGAAGGTGGCCACAACGGTGCAACCAAAGCTCTGCTTGTTTTTTGTGTATCACACGTACAGAGCTTTGGTTGCACCATTGTGGCCACCATTGACTTTTTTGACCACAACCTGCAGACATCCCTGCTTACATGGAAGGTGAAATAGGACCCAGCATGGAATAGCTATCATGTTTTCCCCCCAGACTGTCCTTCAGATATAAAAGTAAAGTAATAAAATAATTCAGAATTTCTGAGGAATACTTCTGGGGGGAAAAGTGTTCTAATGTAATCTAGATCACAGTACAGCTATTCTGCATCTTTCATGCTCAGCCCCCCCCCACCCCCCAATTTCTTGTGAGCCTATAAACTTCTTTGGTCTCTGCGTAGCGCTTGGCTGCTCTTTCTTTCACTCTAATCCCTTTACCTCTCTCTCCTCTTAACGATTAGTCCTAGGAAGAATCACTGCTGTAATCATGTCATTTCAACCCCTCACTTAATGACCAATGTTTGTTTTTGTGCTAGATGACAAGTTGAAAGAATCTAGGATGCAGCAGCTACGCCTCCTCAAATGGCATCCATTCAAGAAGCTGTCAAGTGCCGGCTCTCTTTAATATAGTCAAATGTCTTTATTTTAGGAAATCTTTCTAGTAGGCTGCCATTATTAATATGCATGACCAGAAACATTTTTTTCCATAAAAGGCCTTCAGCATGTGGGGGGCTGCATCTGCGTGTTTTTCTGCAACATGAGTGGTCTATTGTTAGTAACTGCCACCTCCCGTGCTGCTGTCTGTGCCGAAGCCCCAAGAGAGGAGGGAAAATGTTTTGAAATTCCCTGAATGCAGAGTTGCAGCCAGCTGGCTCTGGCACACAGACGAAGGTGAAAAGAGGACTTTGTCAGACTTTCTTTTCCATTTGGCTTCCTGGAAAATAAATTTTAAAAAATATGAATTAAACAAAATAAAATATAATCATTTGTGCATATTATTTACAAGATTCTCAATTAATTATAAAAAATATAGAAGACAAGAAAAAACTATATGTAGCCCCCAGCTCCTGTCCAAAAATAAAAGTCTGATAGGGTCTTGCAATTATATATTATTTCACACATTTATATCCTGCCTATCAAAATAAACAAGGTGGCACATAATATAGTCACTGTAGGATTAAAATTAACAAGCTAGTGAGTACTGGATTAGATCCAGAATACTATCAGGATCATTTATTTAACAGAAGTTCACTCACCATTTTCATGCTGATAGGAGAGGAGACAGTTCTCCCATTTTTTCTGCAGCCCTATTACCATTTTACACATTGTTCCGTGGAGTACCTGATCCCTCCAAAGCTGATTTTGTTTTTAGAGAATGTTAACTTCAAAGTAAAGAAGAAGGATGGAAGATAGTTCCTCCAGCTTAAAGGCATAATAGAATAGAAAATCTTTCAAAGATTGAAGGAGCTTTCCTGTTGACAGGTGACAAACAGTAACAAAACTGATAATCTGCTAAAACACAATCAGTTACTTAAAACAGAGACAACAGTATATGAAATACATTCCAAAAATTACCCTTTGGGAAATGTGCATCCTACCTGTCGGTTAGGAGCTAGAAGCAGCAGCACAACAAAAATAGCTGGTTTGGTCTAGTGGTTAGGGCACCAGGCTAGAAACCAGGAGACCGTGAGTTCTAGTCCCGCCTTAGGCATGAAGCCCAATTTACCTCACAGGGTGGTGGCTGTGGGGAAAATAGGAGGAGGAAGGAGTATTAGGTATGTTTGCCTCCTTAAGTTATTTATAAAAATAAGAAAGGTGGGATAAAAAAACCTAAAAAAAAATAGGCCTAGGTTGGCTTTATTTGGCACCACAGCAGAAAAGAGGCAAATCTATATCTCTTGCATGTACCTGCCATACCTCTAATAGTTGGCTGACCAGGAGCAGAGTAATGCTCTGGCAAGAAATCTGAGTATAATACATCCTTAAAAGGACAGTGTTTTGCTTCTCTTCCAAAACATTTACATATTCAATCATTCTTCTCAGGCTTGGCAAAACTCTCTTCTCTTTGTAATATTTAACTGTAGGGATAATGAGCCACATTTGTGGCGTTTTTAAACTTGAAGTAGGATTGTAGAAATATTGTCCCTTTTAATTTAAGGTTCTTCTTACCATGAAGATGGTAAAAAGGAAGAGGTAACATGGATTTTGGTGCACTAGGAAGCAAAAGCTAATATCCTCAAATGCTTTAATCTCATCATTTTTAAACAAACGATTATTTTGGATTAAAAGTGGATCAGCCTTTTGCAGTCACACAATTCTGCTTCATTTTGATTGTATTATATATTTTTATGCTTTCAAATAATATTTTTTAAGAGGAACCCATGGTCTACTTGACCCCCTCCCCCTCCCATCTGAGCTTGACTCCTGGGAAATATACAGGCACATCCACGTAGGATTTTGGCAACAACATAAAGTGATTTGCCATTGCCTTTTTCCAGGATATTCTTTTCTTCTGACTTCTCAATCTAGCCTCCAGTCCTGGGATTTCCTGCTAGTCTTCAGTCTAGTCTTAATCAGCACTGACCCTACTGAGCTTTGTAAAATCTGATGAGATCAGCTTGGTGCTGCAGTGGAAATAGCTTTGACCAAATACTTTTGAAATACTGAACAGCTTTTGAAATACTGAACAGCTCTAGAATAGTTGGACCAATCTATAGTATATTGATTTTGGTTTTGGTTTACTGTCTTGTATCAACCCATTACTGTACTGTATCTACCTTGATTTATAGATTAGTGCAGTATGCAAAGCCAGTATGAGAGACTAAGCTATCTCTTGTATGTACAGTAAAAGGGAGATTTAAAAAAAAACACCCCGGTGAGAATTGTAATTCTTTTCCATTGTAATAACCTTTCTATATTAAGAATCTTGGAATTTTTGCTCCTTTTTAAAAAGCTCTTGTAAAATAGCCCTGCTGGTATACATGCCCCCCCTTTGCACAAGTGCATAGTAAGTGGCATGCTGCTGACAAATGTTGGTGTCAGTATTAGAAAAAAAGATAGTTGGATTGGATGGTGTGTGTTTTTTTAAATTTCAAATTGCTGTCTCCCATTTATGAAGAAAATTGCGGTGTGGATAAGTTCATGTAGGTGTGTATTGGCAGGGTGTATATGTGAACCAAATGAATTTCTCACCCATTTTTGTGAAAAGGAAGCCCTAGATGTTTCAGTAGTGCTCTGTGACTGGGTGTAAAGTCTCTCCTGTGATATGATGCATACTACAGAGAGCTACCAGATGCCTTTCTATGATAAGGGGATGCATTCTTTTCATGTCAGCACTGTGAAGAATATATAGCTTAAAAATCTCATGCCTCACTTTTTGCTGCTATAACAGGAAGCCCAGCTGCATCGCTCTTAAGCTGCCCTTAGTGTAGTACTCTTCAGAACAAACGTCTGGTAGAAGCTGTTTTTTCCCCCTTGAAAGCCTTGTTTTACTACAACTTCCTTCTTCAGTTGAGCAATCTAGGATGTTTCAGATTTACTGGTTTAAAAAAAGGCATATACTAAACTTAAATATGCAGGCCAACACTTCCTGATTTCACTGGTGCTTGGTGTTTTAGTTGCATTATGATGCCATAGCATGCGTAATGTTTTACAAAGGTGGCAGATATTTGTATCAAGGAGCTTGCAGAACTAAAATGCGCAGAAGGGATGGTCTGCCCCTTCCTAGTTTGAAGCTCTGTTGATGTGGCAGTTGCTCCCCAAGATACTGGCAAACAGATTAAGGAAGTGCTGCTGTGTCTAGTCCAGATCTAATTCCATGTGTGGGTGTAGCAATATCATTAGGCATTAAGCACCTGCTATCAGGGCTACCTAATAGTGTAAGAGTGTCTGCATAAGAAATTCAGGAACCACTGCAATTAAAGTGACAATTAGATGGGAACTAGACAAAGGATTTCACATAATACAGTTAGTGGATTGTTGTCACTGCCGCAGATGTAGCATAGGTCACCAAGTCAGATGACAGGATTATCAGCCCTTAAACCACAAGGGATGGATCCTCCACATTCAGAGGTAGTATACCTCTCTACATACCAAATGCTGGGAAAAAGACTTTTTTAAAAAAACAGTGGGCTGGCTTTTGTGAGAAATTGGGTTGGATGGGGCCTTAGTGGTTGCTTCCGCAGAACAATTGTTACCTGGAATTTTAGGCTTCATTATTAGCTTTTTAATAAAAGCTATATTAGTATTTTAGCATGGCATCCATGCTTCCTTTTGAAGTTCAGGAAACCATGTCCATTCACTAGATAACTATCTTTTCACCTTTTGTGTTGGGTGAACCCAGCAGCTCATGGGATTAGTGTAAGGCATGTGGATGCTGCCACAGGAAGCTGGATTAACTGAGTAAACCAGGGTTCATCTTGTCCTGCAAACCCGAACGGTTTAAGGTGGGCTGCTTCTGCCATCTGACGCAGCGCTTGAGGCTTTTACTCGATCAGATGCTTCGCCTCCTTCGTCCACGCAGCTCTTACTATTATTACACCTTGGCGCCCCGCCTTTTCGTAAGACATCTGGGCCGACGAGCCATTGTTATCTTCCGCATTTCCTCCCTTTACTTTTAAGGAAGGAGGCGGGAAGTGTGTGTGTCTGTGTGTGTGTGTGGGGGAAGCAGGTGAAGTCCCCCAGGGCGACCCACGGAAAGGGCTGCAACTCCCACAGCGGGAAGGCGAAGGAGCGCGAGAGAGCGCGTGCGTGCGTGCGCGCACCTTTCTCTCATAACTGACCCAGATGGCCGTTGGGATTCATTTATTTTGAAGAGGGCTCGAGCCGCGCGCGCGCTCTCGCTATCTCCCACCCCCCCGGCCGCCTTTCTCATCCTCTGAGCGCGCGCGCTTGCGCTTTTTCTCCTTCCTCCCGCTGCCGTTCTGTCTCCCACGAAGCCGCCCTCCCTTCCGCGCGTCCCGCGCTCCCTCCTCCTCCTCCTCACCACAGTTTTCTCTCCCCCTCCCTTTCTCGCTTCGTTTGATCCCCTCCCTCTCCCCTGCCGAGAGCCAACGGCTGAGCCGCTCAAGAACTCCGCCTTCTCCTCTCCACCAATAGAAACTTACTACTATGTTATGGGGCGGGGGGGAAGGAGAGGTGGGTGAGGGAGCGAGCGAGCGATTGAGCGAGAGCCAGCCAGGCAGCGAGACCGTCTGGGGCCCTTCGCCGCCGCCGCCGGCACCCTCGCGAAACGCTATCGGCGCCCAGCATCCCCACCCGGGGGGAGGCAGGCAAGTGAGGCGGCAGCAGGCGGCTTCCGTCCCGCGCCCCTTTGCTTCTTACTCCCCGCTTTACCTCAGCGAGGTGCGTCGTGTGCGGCGAGGGAGGGAGATAGGCATCCGTCCGTCTGTTTGGCTGGCGGGCGGGTTGGCTGCCGTACGGCCAAAGGACCGGAGAAGCCGAGGCGCGTCCGTTGGCGTCGGCGCGAGAAGGGACCTGGTCTTCCTCTCTCTCCTGGCAGGGCGGGGCCGCTCCTGGACGGCCCCGGGAGGCGCTCAGGTGCCGTTGGCCTTTTGCCCGGCCGCCGGGCAGCGAGAGCGGCGCCCCTCGCTCGGAGGTGCGGAAGGAACGTCCGGCGTCGTTGCGCCGCGGGGGGGAGCGGCATGAGGAGGTGGTGCAGGGAAGGTGTGGGACGGAGGAGGAGGAGGAGGAGGAAACGGGGAGAAGAGCGAGCTGGGCTTGTGGGCTGGGGCTGCCTTGGGAGAGAAGCGTGTGGAGGCAGCAGCGGGGTCTGCGCGCCCGCCTGGCAGCCTCCTGGTCAGAGGATGGGAGGATTATGAGATGGAAGACGGTGTGACTCAGTGAGGTGAGCGCGTCGGATCGAGGAGCGCGCGCACGGGTGTCTCGGTAGGGGGAGAGGTTGGAAGATGAAGCGGCGAGCTGGCGGGTTAGCCTCCGAGATAGTCTCCTGCTCTTCCCGTTCCGTTTCTACCCCTGACCCGTTGGTCGCGGGGGGCCGAGTGCTCTGGAATCAAAGCCCTCCCTCTTTTATGCTGCCTCCCCGATCGTCACCCTCCTGAATTTTCTTTCTTTTTTTATAATGGCACCAATGATACAGCGGTGACAATTTTGAGTTTGAAGGGGGAGGGGCCGTCTGCAGTTGTGTAAGCATTTTGGGGAGGGGGGAGAGAGAAACAAAGCAAATCAGGTACAGAAAATGTCTTGCATATTGAGATGAGGTGAACATGTTCCTGGGAGCTCTTCTCCCTGTATTTCTCTCTTAAGGAGAGTAATGTCACACATTTCAAAATAATAAGACTTACTGATACCCATGATTAATTGTAAATATTTCTGTTTAATGTTAATAATTGGAATTATATTGCTTTAATTGCCAGACATTTTAGTCCTAAATACAGCATGAAAACATTCTGTTTGACTGTATTTCTGTCCTTTATGTTAAAGGAGGTACCTTGTAGATATATCATCTTGTAACTTATCTTGATTTCTTCTATCTAAATTTAAGTTTTTCAGGTCTGAGGTCTGATGGTCTGAGCACCATATCAAACCAGATGTAGGATTTTGAAAAAAAAATCTTTTAAAATGATAGTTTTTTAAATGAGAAATATTAATGAGTTATGTGTATTCTTTTTCATTAATGGTAAATAGGGTGAGTGGATCTTTAAACAAGACTGTGATAGCTATAAAGACTTTAACATTGAGATGGTATGTGGAACTGCAACCAACTTACATTGTGTGATTGTCCTTTTTGGTGAATTGCATTTACAGGTATTTTCATTGTAAAAGCATATTATTTCAGTTACTGTAATAAAACTAATCAGTTTAAGCACATGGTAAGCTAAAAATTAAAGTGCCCAGATAATTTTTAAAAAACAACCTCTAGTAATATTTCATTTAGCTATGGTTTTCTTAAATTCAGTTTGATGAGGTGCTGCATGCATTAGCCACACCTGGTTGATCTTGGCTGATCTCAGAAAGCTAGGCAAGGCTGGATCTGGTTAGTACTTAGATGGGGAAATACCTGGGAAGTTTAAAAATCCCAGAGAAAGTCAATGACAAACCACTAGTAGTTGCCAGAGTACATGGAATGTTCTGCAAAGTCACTAGGATTTAAGCTTGTATACACATTATTGCAAATGAGTTTTGGCCCATGATTGGTTATGTTAATATAATAGTGAATAGTTAAGATACTATAGGTGCTTTGTGTTGTCTGTACAGATATAACTTAATAGTCCCATTGGATATAGTTATTTAGCTGGCATTGTATAATATATATTGCAGACAAATATTAATAGCATAATTGATTTGTGGCTTCACTGTATGTCCTGAACACATTTCACTATAAGTTGGATTTAAAGATTATTTGTTTTTTATTTTAATCTTTATTTTAATCTTAAATTATTTTAAATAATTTAAATAATGTAAGCTTAATTTGGTTAAATATTTCAATATTGGGTTTCAGGAATGATTTTTTTCCCCAAAACATTCAGTGGTTTTAAAAAAAAAAACACCCAGTTTGTCTTAAGTGTTATCAGTTGTGCCAGCTATCAAAATTTTGTTTAATGATGTAATCCTAGGTTAATAAGAGAATTCCAACTGTAGTATTTCAACACTACATCTGTGTTGTAGTAGAGTATCCAGTAATGACTGGGCCTACCCTTTCATAAACAGTTTTGTGAGGCCTTTACTTTCATAAATGTCATCAAACTAAGAGAACTGGAATAATCTTTTAGAGATGAGGGACAAACAAAGATACATTTCTTGATATCAGTAACGTATCCTTCAAGAGAACTCATTTGTTATGTGTATTTTAATACTCTTTTGAAGAAATCAATAGAAAGTTTCATAACTGAGAGACTCTATAAAAACGTTGTTTTTCCTTTCTAAAGTACAAATTCAGAAGCAATGTGAAAAAATCCCATCTCTTCCAGGACTGTGGGAGCTATTAAAGATCCTTTGCTAAACAGACCAAGAATTGTTGACTTGGCACTTGATAGCATTTAATGTTAGATAACAAATTTCTGTTTACTTCTCTGAAATACAACCTAATAGCAGTTATCCATGCCCTGGTAACATATCTAGATTATCGTAGTGTGCTTTGCTTAGGTAATTGGAGAGCATCTGAAATCTTCACTTGGTACAAACTGGATTTCTAACTGGAGCACAATGCAGTGATTGGTCACTCCAATATTTATACTTTAGTACTGGTTGTCAGTTATTTACCAGATTTAATTTAATGTGTTTGTTGTAACCGTTAAAGTATTTGCTGCCCTTAAGAATATACTGTCAACGACTTTTAGAAAGGGTGTCAAGATACACCTTTGATACATCTTTTCATATCTGTTGTATTGGTTTTTCATGGTCCCATGTTTTTATATGCTAAATTGTAGTTGTGGATTTATTTTAACTTTTTGGTACACCACCTTAGCAGTTTGAAGAAAGTAGTATGGATTTCCAGTAGCATTGATTTTCAGCTTCAGGTACCAGTTGTCTGGGTGAATGCCTATCTCAGTATAAATGGTCAGAGGCACTGGGATGTTTCAGGCTTATACTGTACTCTATACTTCAGTAGCTCAGTGTAACCTGTCTAAGAGTTAACTTGTTATGTGTTTCACATGATGCTGCCACTGCCTCATGCATTATTCCTAGCATATCCATGCTCCCTTCACTGTATGTATTTCTTATTAAGTCTTTGGAGAGCTGATGGGGCTACCTGTCTAGAAGAAGCAGTAATGTTAGACCAGCTTTCCAAGCATACAGCTTGTGAGAGCTATGGTGCTAGAGGAAACAAGTTGTCAGATTATGAGGAAATTATACTTTGTTACTCTGGTGAAATGGAAATAAAGAGTTAACGTGCTACTCCCAGCAGGCAGGCAGGCAGAATGCTAAAGGAACTTAAGAGAAGTGAAATGCAGTTGACTATTTGACACAGTAAAAAGAAGGAAAGAAAAGGAGATAACCAGTATATAGAAAAGGAAAGAGAAACATCAGGAGCATTTGTGACAAATGGAACAATCATTCTCTAAATAAGCACAGAGGAAAAGTTATGTTTGTATGCCTCTTAAAACTGTGTATATTCTATTATTTTTTTCATACAAGGTTATTGTTAAATGAAATTTTATTCATAATCAGCTGGCCCTCTGAGAAAATGAAAGGCAGAATATAATTAAATCCCCCCCTTAAAAATAAGGTACTATGTTATCAGGAAGAGAACAGATAAGAGAGGAAATAAGTTCAGCATAACATCTCTAAGTTTGTCATTTTGGGGTGCTGGTAGTGAGATTTTCAAGTATATTTATCCTCAGAATAAACTTAAATAATAATTCATAATCTAACCAAATAAATCTGGTTTTGCCACTTACTGAAGATCCAGTGCCCAGTAGGCCAACTAGCATTGCCAAAACCAATTGCAGCCATTAAGGTACCTTATATTTAAATCATGTATTATCCTTATCTACTGAAGATTATCCAAACACCGAAACTAATATTTGCCTTCATTATTTTCTTTGCATCAAGCACATAGATTTTACACCTGTGCAGAGCCTCCATTGGAGCCACTGAGGGTTGAGAAAGTCTTTCTTTTTTTACAATTGGAAGTGTACCCTTTCTTAAGACTGCTCCTGGATGTAGTTTCTGCCTTCTCGTCAGTTTCTTTTCAGCTACTGTAATATCAGGCATCTTTTCTGTGTTCTTCAGAGCTTACTGAAGAGTTCTGAACTGTGAAGTTTGTTTGCTTATTTATTAAATTGGTTACCTGCTGCAGTCATACAGCTCTGTCTGGCTTACAGCATCATCCATAAGAATTTACGTTTTTTATATGATGTCAGGGGCACACTTTAAACATAATACAAATATCTCCTTGATCATGCAGATGTTATTGATAATTGTATGGATGTAAATATTAGAAAAGCTAGTGAATACTCATCCTTTGTTTAAACCATGACCTATCACTATCAGACATAGAGGATTTTAAAAACTTGACTTATAGAAAGTAGTTCTTAAAGAAGTTATTTAATTATCTACAATAATGCTTGTTATGAAATGGCAATGATCATTGAATGGCTCAAACCATTGATAACAATTTTATCAGTACTGAACCCCTTAGTCTCTTCAATGGTCTTAAAACTTATACAGTTCAGGGGTTGCAGTCTCTGTTTCATAGACTGCAATATATATCTACCAATCCTTTCATAGACTGCAATATATCTCTATAGTCCTTTTTATATAATACAAAACAGCAAGTAGACTTGCCATTGACAATTAGTCTTCTGTTTTTTGATTCGTCTTCATTTTATGCTTGTAGATTAACTGCCTAGATTTCATAGGGTTATGTTTTCAAAACGATATTCTAGGAAATCCTGTGCTGCTTTGAAACTGTTTTGGAGTTCTGCAACAACTAGATCAATAATACTGTAACAGATAAAAATTTTCCTGAAAAATAACTTGTTTGTTACTGCTGATTTTCTTTATTCCTTATAGGTATGTGCAATTGCTGAGTTTGCCTCATATTACACACTTGGTTCAGGAAATGCAGAGAATATAAAAAGTCTGCTTGCTCTCTTTGTGAACTCTGTATGCGGTATCTAGAATCTGATCATATGTTAAACATTTTGCAGCCATTCAAGTACAGTAGTCTTTATAGAGTCAACCTGGAAAAGGCCCCCTTTAGGCAGACAGGAAAAAATACTGTAGAAATGATGAAGAGCAAACAAATTGGGTTTTGTTTATGAAGTGGATTAAATTGGCTTGGCTTGCAGTTAATCCAGGTAATATTATTAGTTATTAATGCTTATCCTGTTGAGCAGTAGCTCCACATTATACTTTCAGATAAACAGCCTATGCAGTAGCATTATATTTATGTTGATATACAACTTTTTAAAAATCTGCTAAGGCTATTTCTTGTGTGTTTCTGCCTTTATCTTTGCATTTATAGTGAAAGCATCAATGTTTGTAGATCTGCACCTCTTTTCATCTAGCGCTGGTTTATGCTTACCTTCTACATTTGCAGAATGAAGAGTATTTTTTCCATTTGTTGTTAGAAATGAGAAATGTGATAGTCCCTGAAAGGCTTTCTGATAGTTTCAGCATGTAGAGTCACATTGATTTTTATGAATGCAAAGAATATTCATATTGGTCTGTGTAATTATCGAAATGCTGTCCTATTTCTCAGGAAGCATGAGATACTGGGTTTGGGGATTTATATGAATTAGCTGAGGGTCCATCTACGAAGCAGAAAATTTGTAACAAAGTGACAATCGAGTATTCAATAAGGGATACTTGATAAAAGTTGTGTTATTAACTTAGCAGGTAGTTGGAGAGAAATGTTTGAAGTTAATTTTCCCTGTGCTCCATTTCTCTTTGTACATTTGAGATTGTAAACATTTTGAGGCAAGGGCTTATAATATCTGTTCTTTATAAAGTACCATACACAAAGCTAATGCTATAAAAATAAATTATAATGACTTTACTAGCTGTTAATATTAAAATCAGAAGCACTTTAATCAGGGAATTATCTATATTCTGCTGGATGAAATCAGGTTTTTTTGAGGAAAACAAAATGCATGTAGAACTGGCATTTATGGTGTTACACTGTCACTGGTTTACATTTGCTACATATGAGGTCTATATATTTTCTTTTTGTAATGACTTTGGTTATGATATACTGTAATATTTTCAGAAGCACTCTGAAAGCTAAACTCTAACGTCTATAGTATGTGGTTTTTTAAATGCTTCCTTCTGAGTTGGCTATTTTCTTCCAGTTTCTTGAAAAGATGAACTATTTTTATCCAGATTAAAAGGAGAAACTTTTGTATCAACTCTTAATCAGATAGATTTTCTCCAAGAAAGACACTTAGTTAATTGAAAGGTATATAACACATATTGCATTTATGGCTACAATTCCTGAAATTACTTTAGGTTATGACTAGTTCATATATTACTAGTAGTGCTATGAGAGCTCCCTTGCCTCTCCCAGTAATGTTTGGAAAATTGGGTCAACTATCCAATTACATGGTTATTGCCCTTACTCTTGAGGGTAGCAATATTTTCCCTAAGAATCTTGATTGCATGATCCATGCCTTTCAAACATTGTCAGGAGTGGTATAAGAGCAGTCTAAATACCTATAGCTTTGCAGGTTGTACAGGTGGTTCTCACTTACCAA
This sequence comes from Python bivittatus, assembly GCF_059951505.1. Taxonomy (NCBI): domain Eukaryota; kingdom Metazoa; phylum Chordata; class Lepidosauria; order Squamata; family Pythonidae; genus Python; species Python bivittatus. The sequence goes on along the minus strand of NW_028277054.1, from coordinate 11,674,264 downwards.
CCAGCAACTGCATCACTAAGCACCATGGTTGCTAAGCAAAACATGACGTGACCATGCCGGACTTATGACCTCACTTCCAGTTCCATTGTTAAGCAAATCACTCAGGTTGTTAAGTGAGACATCACATGACTGCGACTTCTGATTTCACTTCTGCATTCTCCATTAATTCCGCTTGTTGGAAGCCAGTTGCAAAGCGCCCAAATGACAATCACATGACCTTGGGATGTTGTGACAGTCATAAATGCAAGGATTGGTTGCAAAGCTTTTTTTTTTAACTGTCGTAGCTTTGAACAGTTGCTAAAAGAGGCAGTCGGTAAGCAAGGACTACCTATATATAAATTAGGGCTTCCAGTTATGTGTGTTCTAGGTGAGAATATTAGTCAACTTGGCATTTAAATCTAGCCTGGTAATTATAGGCAATAAGGAATTGGATGGAGCCAAGTATATCCCAGATTCCATTTTGGTTTCCTTGCTGTACTGCATTTGTGAGAATTTGTGTACTGATTTAATTCCTTAGGTTTCATCTTACTGTAATATTAAGGAATATTTTCTGAGTAATTTATTGTAATAAATGTAAATAGAGATGGCTTTTATATTTTGATACGCTGTGATGAAAAATAATTATGCTTTTTACTCCACCATGTGGTGTAGCTTTCTTAATTTTTGGAGGAAAATACTGATTTCTGATGCCCAGTGCCCTTTCTTGCCCATAACCTTTCCATTGTGGAATGAAATACTTTATGTGTATTGGAAGGAAAGACTATAAAGCTTTGGTAACTTTACTGCAAAGCACAAGCCTCTTAGCGTAAAATATGCTGCTTTACAGGCTGTGGTGTTTAGAGATTAAAATGTAAGTAGCCTACGTAAGGGGTCTTTCCACAAGCAGTTATTCCTGTGAAAGTTCTATTGGTGATAGGCCTCAAAATTATGCATTCAAGAGGCAACTGGAACATAATTTTGGATTGCTAGATCCAAAGCTTTTTCATTTCAACTAAATGTTCTAGGTTAAGGCCCTCAGCTATTTTACCCTAAATTTAAAAGAAAACCTAACAAAAATACCAGAAGAAAAAGAAAAGAAAAACACTTCTCCCTGTCTCCTGCCTCAGCTGATGTGATCTAGTTGGATTTTAAAAGCAGTGGATTGTCTGATGCTACAATTGGTCTGAAAATTAACCAGGAAAAGTAATTCCTATATCTTCTCCATCTCTTATATATAGAATTTAGTCTGTTTCCCAGTATTTTCCATTAAAAATCCTGCTGCTCTGATCTTGTATTAGTCTAATCTGATAAAGCATAACCCTAACTATCCTGAAAAAGTTGCATAATGTGTATGTATATATACATGCACACATACACACACATTACCCACACATTTTATTTACATAACTTCTAGATCAGCTTTTGTAATTTAAATTAGAATCAAATTATTTATTGTTTCTCTGACGTTAAAGCAGTTCCTGCTTTACACATAAAAAGTGGAATGCGAAAACTTTAAAATACTCCATTTAGAGTTTGAAAGAGTTGCTTTGTTTCGGAAGTGTTTGCTGTTTTGGGATTGAAATACTATTTCTATCCAAAACATGTTCAAGATGGGTTGTTTTGTACATGGATCATAACCATTTTGAATACAAAACAGTGTGTTTCAGATGCAGAATGTTTTTCTACACCACTAACACTACTTTGAATCAGTGCAAGTCCAAATCTGTGTGGATCTATTATCCATTATGTCTTATACTCAAAGTATTGGGTAATTTTTCACTTTTTCCATTTTTTTATTCACATTAATTAAATAATCTTTGAACATTTTTTACCATTTCTTAAAGTGCTTCTTTTCTAAGCTTTATATTAGACCTTAAGTATTTAATAGAATCTGATAAATAATAAAAATGATTTTGTACTCTATATTACATCGGTTAAATCTTTGTATTGGTATTTTATATTTTCCTTCTGAATCAATGTGAAAGATAAATGTAATTGTGTTGCCAGAAATGGGTGTGGTCTGTATACTATATTTCAAAGGTTAAACATATTTTTACTTCCTGTTGTCTTTGCTACATTAAATGTTATGTTTAACATTCACAGGCTAGTTTTCCAAGTTTGCAGTTTTATAATGAAAAGAAATAAATTTTGCCTTGGCTAAACAGTAGGATCTGTTTATAAATATTTATAAATATAAATATCAAAGCCCTTTTGGTCATTTTAATTCAGTAGAACACATTTAAGTTAATTAACATGAGTGATGACTAGCCAGCAGATGAAGCTGCTTTCATTGCAGCATAGCTAGAGAAAAGTTACAGGTACAGTACAATAGCGTGTGTGCTATTGAATATAAGACCAACTCTGATTAGATTACTTTTTTTATATACAATTTCTTTATCGTTTAAGAGCCACTGAATCTCTCTTTCACTTTAAGGAATAGATCTGTACAATAGTACAAAATGCACTTTATTATATTTTACAATATTAAATATGCAATATTATGCTTTACAGTATTCAGATACTTAAGAAACCTTGTAGGGGTAGGCAGATTTCAGTTGTGTAGAATCTAATTTGGTTTTTACTGAAACTTCAAATGAGAAATTGTAAGCAGGTTAAATACATCTGGGAGAGGGTTCAGCTTGGATGAAAAGATGTGCTTTCCTGTTTAGTCTCTTTTGGTTGGTTGTGAAGGTCCTTTGAGTTCTAAAATATCTTACTCTATAGAAGCTAGGATCTTTAACATTTTAAAATATTATTTTGGACTAGTGAGGATATTTGGAATTTTTAGAGTGTTCTAATGGCATTGTTGTAAATTGCCTGCCGTAATAGGTGCGGTGAGTCACAAAATAGCCATTTACCAGATTGTGCTCTGGGGAGGTTATTCTCTGCCATCAACTTTATACCATCCTATCTTTGTAGTAAATTGACACACTTACAGTCAGTACATTGAGTTGCATTCCTCCATTACATTTATTTCCTAAGAATATCTCTGTAATATATGTGAGTCTCAGAGACATCGTAGAAAATACATATTGTGGTTGAGCTGGCACTTCCCTTTACAAATGCTGTCTTCTCATTTTTAAAATTAAAATGTAATTAAAATGATCAAATCAGGTGAGGAATAGAGTTTGGCAGTCACCAAAGTAAAAGGCAAGTAGGTGATGTGACAGTTGGTTCATGTTTAAAAGACTCTAGAGATTCACAACTGATCACAGCAGATGGTATCAAACAAGATGGATTAATGGTTCAGCAGAAGGCGCATTCCTGGGATTCCACATTGGGAATCCAGGTGTTGAAGGGTCCTAAAATAGGAATTTGGGCATATGATTTGTGTACTGTTTAGTCTCAGTCACCCCCTAGATTTAAAGCAGACATAGGGATAGTTGTCCTACAAATGTTGAACCGTGGTTCTTGGCAACCTCACCTAACTGTTGGGTATTGCTGGGAGCTGTGATTAGCCATATCTAGTGAGCCTTAAGGAGCAAGAGTTTTTTTTAACAAATATTTTTACAATTATTGGATTCATTGGACACATTTCTGCAAAACAATAAGCCAATTTTTTTGGCAAATCTGGTTTATCAATTAGAAACAAAAAATGTGGTGCATGCTATCCCATAATTTTGTTGGTTCTATGTAGAAAATAGAACTGGAGGAATCAGGAAATTACAAAACACAGCAAGTTTTGTATTTATCCAACCAGTTTCAGATAAGGAATTGATAGCACAATTTAACATGTACACATCAGGAAGTATTAATTAAACATAAATGGGATTATATTGATTGTCTTGAAAACTGCGGATTATCAGTAATTGTTCTAGTTTAAAGTTGTAAAAGAAAACTGTAGTTTGTGCATCAGAGAAATGGGTTAATCAAAAGCTTGCCTAAAACTGTCCCTATTTTAATATATTCCCCTATGGTCTTCTGCAATAATCAGCAATATTTATGTTAAATGTTCTCCTAAATGGAATCAGGGATATTCAATATTTCATAGTTGAGTGTTTGTAATACAAAATGAAGGAAATACTGGTGGGAGCCAGTTTTTTTTTTTACAGGGCACTTTTCATTAGCTGGGTTTACATTAGAAAAATTCCCAAAACGGAGAATCCAGAAGAGTGGTAAGAAGAAAAAGAAAACACACTGAGGTGAACAATCCCCACTAAACCAAGGTTTACATTACCAAAATTTAGCATGTTGGATAACAGTGTGGCATGAACATAGTATCTGAGAGAATTTATTCCAAACTGAGCTACTGTTATTACTTAATGTTATTAACAGAGGTCTTGGCTAATGTTGGAGTGACAAACTGATGAATATACCAACTTGCACACCACAAATAGGGCAAAAATATTTCTTCAGATTTAAGGGTAGCTTGCTTTCCACATCTCTACCTTAGCACCATTCATTCCATTATTTAATTCAAATAAAAAGTATTTCCCATTTTAAAATCTGAAAAGAAAATATTTTATCTTATTCTAATTCCAAAGTAGAAAAGAATAAAGAGGGAGGGAGGGAGAGAGGGAGATTCCTATGATCCGGTTTAGGAGGTTTAAATTTTCAGAGAAGACTATGATAAGCAGAGGACATAGTACAATAGTTGTGCATGCCCATTGCTGCATCTTTCAGGATTTTTCCTTGTGTTTATTTGAAAAGAAGGGTTGCGATGTAATGTAATTCTCAGGAAATCATGGAGACTTTCATTTAACTGAAACCATAGGTGGGGTTTGTTTGAAAGATGCATATCTCATTAGTACACCACACCACTATAAACAACCTTGCAAACAAACGTTGTCTTGTGTCCATATTTAAAATGGGAAATATCCCCCCTCCCTGGGGAATATCTTGTTTACTTTGCTGAAAAAACAATTATGACTGTAGCTGCACGTAAGCAAATATCTGGTTCTCCACTTCAAAGCCTCGGGTGGTAAAGGGATTTGTAAAACATTTTGTTTTGGTTGGTATTTTCCGAAGTTGTTTTGGCATATAGCCCAAAGTATAACTCAGTTTCTCCCCATTCTTTTTGCAGAATATAAACATATCTATATTAAACACAAGGTGAATGGGAAGGGGTCAGTATTACAGCTATGGTTGTATTAGGCAAGATATATTCTAGAAATGCTCCTATACTGCTGTGTAATTTCTAAAACATAAACAGCATTCATTCTATACTATTAAGATTCTATATTACTTTCAAACCACTTTTTATGGCATGCACAGATGGATTATTTTAATTTATAACATAGGAAAATTAACATTGGCAACTAATGCGGTTGGATAAGGTTACACTTTTACTGGTCAAATTGCAAATGACATTTTATTTGAAATATGTTTGAAAATTGTTATAAGATAATGCAAATGATGCTTTAATAGTTTCAGGAAATTGGTAATGAAATCTGTAATGTATCATATAGTAAAACCTCCAGATGCTTTATGTCAAACATGCTTTTTCAGTAATCAAAAGAAATATGTCTACTCATTTTAAGGCTAAAACTATAAAATCTGAAAGCGTACATTTTTACCCCCACGTAAGTACCAATGGCTTAGTTGGATGCATGTGAAGCTATTAGTTTATTCTGTGCCACACTTAGAGAAAAGTTTTCTCAGCTCTAGTGCAGTAGGAAATTGGGCTACATTACAAGATTTTTGTGATGATTATTGAGCTTATACTTGTGAAACTCTAAAAACTTGAAATATTTTATGTGATTACCGTAATTCACACATGACCCTTATCTTTCTCAGTAGTTACCCTAAACATGGTATCACTTGATAAACTAGCTGCTCTCCAGCAGAAAATCCTTTCTTTAGAAACCTGAAAGGTAATCTGTTTTCTTCTCTCCCCTGAAATATGTATAGTTTCATACAGGCAGTATTGTAAAGCTCATTAGATTTCAGTAGCTCAGTATGGCTGGATAAAATTACATTGCTTAAAGGCATAGATTATTTTGTAAAGGAAGAAAATGGTTTCTTTTGTTTAGCTTTTGTATATTTTGTTTAGCTTTTATTGTTTGAAAGTCTTCTGTAGAACAAGATGAGATTTAGAGTAGTGGATAGAATGTTGGACTTGGATCCCTGTGTTCAGATATTTGCTCACCTGTTTTGTGGAAGTAAAACTATTTGTTTTTGTCAACTATTGTTGAGCCAACAAACTATTTTCTAGACAGGTCCAGACCTCTTATGAGGCATAGTGAAATTCTCAAGCGAATTAATTCCTGTAATTCCACCTCAACATCTGTAGAGGCCAACATAATGCTTAATCCTTTTAGGAGATTTTTAGGAGTCTTCAGACTAAGATATGGAAGTGAATGAACAGTGTGGAGAGCCATGCTATTATCTCTGGAATGCCTGACTTGATATTTCACTCTACTTTAATACCTTGCTCTGGTTGCCAAAGAGGCAGCCATCATATCTATCTGGAGTGCCAGCCAGGTTGATATGCCTTGTTTTGAGGGAAGTTTTCTCAGAACAAGCTATTGTGGAAAGGCTGTTTTGTTGTTTACCTGCCATTCATCTGATCAGTGAGAAATGGTCACCCCTACTTCCTCCTGAGCAAGTAACTTTATTAATTTTTTTAAAAGAATAAAAACCAAAACTAATATTAAGAATAAAAAATAAGAAAAAAGGGAAAAATTGAAAAAAGAAAAATAATAAAAAGCAAAAGTGCAGAAAAGAAAGACAAAAAAGAATTGACTTCCAACCCCCCCCACCACAGATATAAATAACAATATACATCAAACTCTTGCTCTAAATTTACTACATAACTTCCATTATTTTTATTAACCCATATTATTTCTAATCATCAAACCTATAAACATAATTTAATTTTTGTATATTCCACAAAAAGTCCATTTTTTTTCAATTAACACTAAAATTACCAATGTCTTATCTCAAATCAAAACTTTCAATTTTGCCATCTTGGCCAACTCTATCAACCTCACAAACCATTATTTCACTATAGATAATATCTTTTCTTTCCACCTCTGCATTTAAAAATCTCGCTGGTATTACATATAGAAAATAAAATTAAAAATAGTATCATATCCTTCCACCTTTATACATATAAAAACTTTGCTGCTATTGTCATATATAAGAACAAAAATTCCATAGATTTAATAATAAATATATCCTAACCTTAATGAACTTTATACCAAAATCCTTAAAACATTGTCATTCAGTCCTGGTCACAAAAACAAATCCCATTAATAACTACCGAGAGCCTCAACTTATATGTTAACCGTAGTCCAATAAATTAACTTTGCAAATCTTCTGTTTACTTTTAAAAAGCTTAAATTTTAGTCCTTTCTTACAATGTCCCACCAATTGGTTCCCCATCATCTTCTTGTCTTCTCCCAGAAACTTCTCCAATATTTTCTCTTCATCTCTTCTCAGGAACAGCCTCAGTGATGCAATATATTCCTTTTGCAAATCCAAAGTAAAAAATCTTTCCAGATCACTCTTTTCCATTATTTGTATGTCCCCTTTGAACATTTTAACATTAGTTGGTTCCATTTGTAATTCCATTCTGACATCTTTTTCCATATTCATCCCTTGGCCATCTTAAGTCCATATTTAAATCCACAATTTCTTTATTCATATCACCTTCATAATCCAACTTTTTTGAGTTCCACTTCTGCATTTTGTTCAGTCTCCACCTTTTTTCCAGATTTAATAATCCACTTTTTCCTCTATCTTTTTTTCAAGGGACTTAAATCTAGCTCCTAGCTCATCAAACGTTGACTGGAGTAGACTTAAAGGGATTATTTTATCTTCTAACAGCTGCTCCAAGAGGCCTCTTTTAGCTGTTTCTTCTTTTTTCTTTCCGTTTAACTATATCTGGTTATACATTTTACTTGTTTAATTACAAGCAAAAGTAAACTTCATGCCCCTAGGGCCTTTCAAGCTGAAATTGCAGGCGCATGTGCTCACTTCAAAGGGACCACACAGGAATCAAGTTACAGTCTAGCTCTGTTTCTAAAACCCCACCAATCAGCAGACAGAATTGAACAAAACAAGAAACTTTCCCATAGAAAAGACAAATCTCGCTGCTGCAGATGGAGTTTTGTGAAAAAATAAACTTTTAACAAATCTTCCTTTTTCACTATAAGTAAATTTTAAATCTCTTTTAAATTCTACTTTTCCTCCAGCTTTTTGCAAATTAATCAGTTTAATTTAAAATTCTATTTCTTCATTTAAAAGTCACAAAAATAAGGATAAGCCCCAAGAGATGTACTTACCTGTTGTGAAGGAAAGTCTCTATTAAGCTGAAAAATAGTTGTAAACCAAAGTGTTTAAGAAATGAGAATCAGTCGGTTCTAGTGTCCATGAAGGCTGCACTGCAGCAACAATGGAGATGGTTCCCCCACTTGACTCGAGAGCTGTTCGCAGAGGCTAGTCTCTGCGATTAGCTTTCAAGGAAAGGCTGTCAGGAGACCAAATAGGTCGATTTCCTTGCTTCCTCCTTTGTCCAGAGCAAGTTGGGTGGCCAGCGGTTTCTGCCAGCCACCAATCCAGCTACAGTGTCATCTCTCTCTGTTGTGGAGAGGTGTCTAAGCCACCATGTTCCCACCAAAAGTCCCTCTCCTAAGCAAATACAGTAAATTACAATATAATTCTTAAGTCACTGATCACCTGTTCTGAAGATCTTTAATAGTATTTCCCCAGGTTTGACAAACTTTTTAGCATTTGTTTATTTGCAAGTAGCTACTCTCCTTTCCCTTTCTGTATTTTGTTGTGTTTTAATAAATATCATATTTTGATCTGGACTCAAAACTTGAGTGTGATTTTTTTTATAACATCAATTTTTATAATTTCTTTTCATCTGCCTAATATTCTTGAGTCTAACAAGAAAGAAAGCTACATTCCCTCTCTTTAAGTATACCGATATATATTTCTTCCAGATAGATAATTATCTTGGATTTTCCTCCCTTATCAAAGTTAGCATGAAGAGGAAAGTTATGGCAGAAATGAGATAATCAGAAGCATGCATAACTGGCTTCCTTCACGGAGCACTTGTTGTGTAACATTACTGCCAAAAACCTGATTTTATTACACCTGTTAATGTAGTTCAGTAGATTTCAGATTTTGTATCAACAGGGAATCCTTCTGCATGAAGTTATCTTCTGAGGAACCCTGTCTGTGGCAAGTAATACTGGGTCTTATAGAACACCCAATTTACATGTCTTTGATTAGCCACTTATGGCTCTTCATTGTAATGTGAGTATACTCAAGACCACCATTCCCCTAGGCAGGGGAAGGAGTATTAGTGGCAGGTAAACCATCTTTAAGTAGACTGTTACTCATTCTGTTATATAAAATCATAGTAATAAGCATTCAGAACACTTTGAAAGTAACCCATATAGTATACAACAAAGTGAATGAAGTTGTCGATGTTAGTTGTAGCAATCTTGTTTAAGTCTTAAGTGTTCAGAATTTTGCACTGGATTTTATTGCCTTTTGTATCTGATAAACTGTATATTGTAATCATAACGAATTCATGTCTGATACATTAAAAAATATACCATGGTGAACCCCTTCCCACAAATTTTTTATTGTTCAATAGCACTTTCTTGATCAGGCTAGGTTCATTATAATATAATTTTACCTTGTACATATGAACATTGTTTTACACTTTTTAAATTGTTTCTTTCATAGGGGCCTTTTTTGGTTCAAAAGACATAAATAACTTACAAGTGAATACATTGTACTTGAGATTTGTGAAATGATGCACTGGAAAGAAATGTTATGAATTATAAATGTTAGCATTTCTTTCTGGATTTTTATGAGGTAGCTGTTTATGAAACGTAAAAACGTAAAAATGTGGTTTTATATTAATATTACGTGTCTTCAGTTAAATTTCTTATATTTTTCTGCCACTAGAAACATGACAACTGAAAAGAGTTTAGTGGCAGAGTCTGAGACTCCTAAGCAGCAGCCCCCAAAAGAAGAGGAGGTAGCTGCTGAAACGGGTACACAGGAATCTTTTGTGGAGAAAGCACCTGAGGGTGATAATCAATCAAAGAAGAAGCTGAAAGCATCCAATGGTGACACGCCCACCCGAGAGGACCAGAGTAAAAACAAAGAATGCAGTTTTGAAAATCGTGGCTTGTCACGCCTATTTTCATCATTCCTCAAGAGGCCAAAATCTCAGGTATCAGAGGAAGAAGCCAACGAGGCAGGGACAAAAGAACTTGGTGAAGAAGGCCAGAAAGAGACTGATATAGAAGCTGATCTCAATGAAGAGATTCTGCTGAAAGCCCCAATAGCAGCTCCTGAACCTGAACTTAGGACTGATCCATCTTTAGATCTTCACTCACTCAGCAGTGCAGAAACTCAGGTAAATATGATGCAAACTAGTTTTCCAGCTGTCTAGATCTCCAGGGAGATTTCTCCTAATTTTGTGCATGTGACTTTAATTGAATAAAACAGAATATCCTTTTTAATGGGGACTTTAATGGATTTTATTCCCAAGAAAGTATAAATGCTCCATCACCCCAATGTTGAAACAGCTATACTCCTTTCCAATCCCAATTCAAGGTGTACGGAGCCTCACATAGCTTAGCTAAAGGTACCTGCAGTTACATTTAAGAAAGGACCCCATCCTGTCTTAAATGCTGGCTTTATCATGTGTATGTCTAACATCCACAAAATGTCTGCTTTTCCAGTGATGGAGTCATAATTGAGAACAAACTGCCATTGGAGTTGAGGCAAGCCCCTCCTTTTACATAGGGATTTTACATACTTTTTATGCTGCTGCGGCTTTATGACTTTTACTGTGTATGTGTGTGTTGGCCACTTCAAGCCATTTGGTAGTAGAGTGTACATTTGTAAAATAAATCAAGTTTTGCAACTTTATTTTGAAGTTTAAATTAGGTTCAAGCTGTGATAGGTTTCACACATTTAGTGTATAATTTATGGAACAAGGTAAGTATTTTGTTGCATTTTAAATTATATCAGAAACACTATAATGATATTTAAGTAGCAATTCCCAGCATACATATATATCCTTTTCAAAAAAAATTCTCCGTCTTCCCCCAGTGCAGGTTGTGAATTTCAGCTATTTTCCTGGTTTAAAAAAAGTTTTGTCAAATATTTAAAGTGATAAATATTTATAAAATACAAATATAGACACATATTATAGGGAAATGTTTTATTTATGTTAGAATATTTTTAATGATTTCAGCCTGCTCAAGAGGATAGGAGAGAAGATCAGGATCAAGATCAAGATCCAGAGAACAGAGATCTTGAAATTAAGAAAGAGAGAGAGCAGGCAGAGTGCTCCAGTACAGGTGGAAAAAAAGAAAACATCAAGGGGAAGGTAGAAAAAGAATTAAAGAGTGCCCAAAAAACAGTAAGACGACTCCGGAATAGCATGCACTGCAAGATCACTTTATTGGATGATGCAATTTTTGAGTGTTCTGTGGATGTAAGTATATTTATATACTACTGATTGTTTTTCTCAGATGATAAACCTCTATTACAACTGGTATGGGGGAACAAAGAGAGAATGTGATTGGCCTGATCCAGTGTATCTTTCTGAAATGATAGAATACCCTATTCTTCCCTATAGGAGCCCAAACAAATCCACCCACCATTTAAATGTACAAACTTCATGTATTTTTTTTTTTAATTACATCGATGAAATAACTATTATTTGGAGGATCCACTACTTTTTGATTGGCCCCAGGAATCTGGTTAATCTTTTATAGTGATCAATGGGTTTTCATGTTTGATTTATGCTGTCAGGAATGGCATTCAGTGTAGGGTGAGGGGGCTTGATATTGGTATGACAGGAACTCATTGAAATATACTCAGGCATCTTTGAGCCTTGCTTAAAAACATAGTACTTGCACCTTTAAAGCTATGGGTAGGGATAACAGAAGTTGCATGCGTTACACTGTCTTGTCCCATTTGCTTGACTGTTGTACAGTAGATTGAGAATTAAGTATTGCTGTTTTTGGATCATCTTATATCACCCAGTAGGAAGATGTTTCTTTTATTAAATCTTGTAGGATGTGCTAGTTAAAACATAACATATTATCCCTCTGCTTCCCACTCCAGATTTCTGTTTGATCGCTAGTTAAAACATTTATTTTCGATATTAACAGTCGAAAAGCACACAAATACAGTTTTTTACAAATAAAAGTAGTACTAGTGTAAATGCTACAGAAATGCCTGGAAACCATAATGGTAGTGATATTTTATTAAGGTTTCTAGCCCAGTTTCCTTCAGAATGGTCTTAGATGGGATGGCTTGACGTCAATTAGTCTAAGACAACAGCTGTATCGAACAAACTAAGGTCTTCAAATATTAGCAATAATCTTTCCATCTTCATACTGAAAGCTGTCTGTGAACCAGCCTATAGAATTGCCCACATAATCCTGTGTTTTGCAGGCAGTAGAGGTATTGAGTTATTAATATGCTTAAAGTTAAAGTAGTTAGCTTTCTACTGTAGGGCTCCCAGAGTGTCCTCTCTAAACATCTCAGACCTATTGAAGAAATTCAACATTTTTAAAGTCTGTTGTGGACTGGAATTTACACAACTCTTTGTTATACATTTAGAATTTATAGGGGGCTGCAGATCTCAGATTCTGGACTAAATTGATTTTTATAGAAGGCTTTTGGAACCCTTTGACTCTCCTGGATAGTTTTTATTCTTGGGGAAAAGGCATTGAACTCCATGACCGCTTTGTTCAATACTGAATTTAGGTAGGGCCAATTTAGAACTGAAACATAATTGATCTTCACAGTGACTGGAGTACAACCCACGCCACCCCATTATGGTAGTTTGGGTAGAAGACCTTTTACTCCAGTAAATTGCTAATAAACATTCTGAATGTATCACACCAAAATACTTTTGTTCATGAGGTTTAATTCCCTGCCTTTCATGCTATTACAAGAAGTTTTCCTCATGATATAGGTCAGATTAATCAATATTTAATCCATTTAATCATTATTTTTGTTTTTTGTTTTAAATTTTCATCTTTGTTCTATTTCATTTTTTTTATTGTGCTTTCATTTTATTATTTTTCTTGGAAAATGTGATTTTGTTATTTGGATTCAGATTATAAATAAAGTTATAATGAAAGATGCAGTTCCATCTCTTCATATAAGTTATGTAAGTAAATTAGGTCAGTAAATAAAGGCGAACAAACTAATAATCATCACTGTAAAGGAAAATAAGCAGAATTTACTGAGATAAATTAAATCAAACTACCAAGTTACTTCACTATTAACTTTTTACTAGATTATCTCATTTATTGTGTATAAAACTTCTATATTGTTATTCATTGATAAGTAATTCTAAAGTGTAATAAACAATACATTATAGGAAGTTTCTTTAGTCTTTTTCTGAAACCCTTTGGAAATTTCTATTTGATCTTTAGCATCAGTTATTTTTAAGTTTGCTGATATCTTTGAGTCACTGGTTAAATCTGAATGCACATGTATGACCAGGTTGTATTTCTATAGCTGATTGAGCAAAATAGGTGCTTTAATTGAATTTACGTGATTTGGTCAGTGTATGAATATTATATTATTATATTGTGGTATTGAAAATATTACTGATAGTATTAATATACTTATACACAGTGGTTACTTTACCCGTGTTTCCTTTAAAGTGTGGTTTTTAACTCTAAGTGTAGAGAATGGAAGTTGAACAAAAGTGGAAATTTTGGAGATTCTTTTTCATATGGGAGGCTCAGTGGTAAAACCTATGGTTTCACTGCCTTAGATTCTACATTCCATCTGTATCATCTTTGATTAAAGGTCCTAGGTTGAAACCCTGGAGAACTACAGGGTGATGATACAAAGCAGCTTTTTATATCCTTTCAGCCTGACACCTGTTTGGGGGGTGGGGGGCAGACTTGTTCATGCTTGAAGAAGAAAACCTCTCACCCATCAATGCCTCAAGGAATGCTCCTATATTGATTTATAAACTTTAGACTCTAGTAGAAACCTACGGTTTGGCCATCAGCCAAAGTCACGTTTATGAAGTTCGAAAAAAATACAGCTGAATTAAACCAGCTATAATTCATCTGTCTGTTGTTCTGTTCCTTTAATTTTTCACCATCAAGTGGATGGTGATTACTAGAACTTTCATGGGTTTGTTAAAAATAGGCTATGCCAGACAAATCTTACTGCTTTTTTTTTTTGGCTAGATTAGTAGATCCTTGCTTAATGATGGTAATTGGGACCAGCAGCTCCATCACTAAGTGATGCAGTCGTAAAGCATGATGTCATGTGACCACGCTGACTTACATCGGCAGTTGCAGCAGTCCCAGCTGCCATTGTTAGGTGAATCCTACACGGTTGCAGTGTCACGTGATTGCCATTTGCAACCTCCTGCTGGCTTCTCCATTGACTTTGCTTGTTGGAAGTGGAAGTGAGGGTCGCAAATGGTGATCACATGACTGGGACGATGTGACCATTACAGTGAGCCGGTTGCCAAGTGCCCAAATCATGACCCCATGACCATGAGGATACTCTGATGGCCCGGCTGCAATTATGAGGACCCATTGTAAGTCCCTCTTGTTCAGCACTATCGTAACTTTGAACATTTGCTGAATGAGTGGTGCTTCATTGAGGACCACCTGTGGATGTAGTGTGCCTAGACTTCAGTAAGGCATTTATTGAAGTTGATCATAGCCTCCTCGATAAAATGGAACAATGTAGGATGGATTGTTTCCACTACAAGATGGATTCACAGTTGGTTGAACATCTGTACCCTTACTGGATCTTTGTCTATACAAAGAAAGGTATGCAAAGCTAGGAGAATTGTTAACATTTCAGAAGATAGGGACAAGATTCAGAAGAAACTGATACACTTGAACATTGGACCCTATCCAACAAAACATTGTTCAGTGATGAAAAATGTAAGGTTCTGAATTTAGGTAAGGAAAACCAGATGCACAGGTACAAAATGGGTGGTACTTGGCAGAGCAGTAGTACTTATGCGCAGGATTTGGATGTCCTGGTAGACCATAAAGTAAGCATGAGCCAACAGTGTGCTGCAGCTGACAGAAGAGCCTGTGCAGTCTTGGGTTGCATCAACAGAGTTATAATGTCAAGATCATGGGAGGTGATAGTTCCACTCTACACTACACTGGTCAGACTGCACCAATGTAATTTAGGGTGGAACTATCACTTCCCATGATCTTGACATGGTCAGACTGCATCTGAAATACTGTTTTTAGTTTTTGTCGCCACAGTGTAAGAAGGATGCTGAGGAACTAGAAAGAGTACGGAGAAAAGCAGCAAAGATGCTTGTAGGGTTGGGGGCTATATCCTAAGAAGAATTATTAAAATAATTGGATATGTTTAGCTTAAAGAAGAGAAGGCTAAGGGGAAACATGATAGCAATCTTCCAGTAGTTAAAAGAGCTATCCCAGGGAAGGGGGAGGGAGGGAGGGATATATAGATAGATAGAACAAGAATCAATGGGTAGAAGCTTTACAGAGAAAGATCCTAACTCAAAATAAGGAGGAATTTTCTGATTGAGAGCTGATAAGCAGTGGAACAGCCTACCTCCTGGATATTAATGTTCTGTCAGTGGAGGTTTTCAAACAAAAGTTGGACAGTTTCAGGCAATCTGAGGATTCCTGCCCTTGGCAGGTGGCTGTAGTTGAAGACCTCCAAGATCCCTTCCAACTCTACAGTTTTATGATTTTAAGTTATTTCTTTTTTATCATATAAGATATCCAAATTACATTTCTCGGATCTCCCAAGAGAAGAATTAATTAAATGATGAACTGCTTTTATGAAGGAAATACTTGATTCTCAATTCGGTGTTTTCTAAGGGGGTATGCATATATGTCCATTGACAAAATACATCAGAAATATTTAGTCCTCTTCACATCTCTGCAGATTTCCTTCTGGCCATTTTTCATTTGTTTGTTCCCCCCCCCCACCTAGGATCCAAAACTAAAAATAAGCTTTTACTATTAATGATCTGTAATTCTATATAGAAAAGATGCCAAACTATTTGTACTTTTGTACAGAAACATGCCAAAGGACAAGATCTTCTTAAGAAAGTATGTGATCATCTCAACCTTTTGGAAGAAGACTATTTTGGACTGGCCATATGGGATACCCCAACATCTAAGGTAAGAAAACTCTGTACAAGAATGTTCTTTGGGGTTGTTGGAGGAAGTTAATTTGCTTAAATTTGTGTCTTGGTGGTGGTGGGGAAGAACTGAATTGTATTGGGAGAATAGATAACAATAAAATGCACGCAACTTGGCATTGCTAAGTTTGTAGAAACTGGCTTTAGCACAGAAAGATGCTAAACTGCATAATGCTGTGCACATAGAAGATTTTCCTAATAGATCAGTACCATGGACAGCATCTCCCTCCAGTGGCTTTTGATATTTCTCAACAGGCAAAACCTTCTTTTAAACAAATGTACACGTACATGCATATATTATCTACATGTATAGATAGAGAAGTTATAGAATGGAGGTGTTAGGCAGTTGTGTTTTGCTTTCAACTTTAAAACTTCAGTCCAAAAATTGCCAGACTTATAAAATTACAGTTCTGCAACAATTAATATTGATAGTCTTTGTGTCCAGCTGCTTGGACTTCCTTAGACCAATCAAGTAGAATGTCAAAGTCAGACACCTTTAACTATAGTTGTTCAAAATAGAGCAAAACATTGTATAGGTTAAGAAAAATGAGCTAAAAGGGTACAGTGGGATACATAGGCTATTTCTTCCCTTGAATGGATTGGTTTCCATATTCTGCTGGTGCCACATGAGGGTGAGGATGATAACTTCATTTTAACTCATGTCCATATAGGTAGTCCTTGGGTTACAACCACTTGTTCAGTGACTGTTCAAAGTTACGACAGCGCTGAATGAGGAGGACTTACAACCAGTCCTCAAAGTTGTGGCTGTAACAGCATTTCCATGATTACATAATCATTTTGGGCACTTAGAAACCAGCTTGCACTTACAATGGTTGCAGCGTCCTGCAGTCACATGATTACCATTTGCGACCTTCCCTGCCAGCTTCCCGCAATGGGAAGCCAGCAGGAGGTTACAAGTTGTTTTGGTAAGTTGCTTCCACTCCTGCTGCTTTTCCTCCCAGGATGCCCCTGGGTAGCAGGTGGAGTGTGGGCCCTGGGGGGATGGGCAGCCAGCTGCCTTCACACCAGGCTGCGGCACCCACCCACCTGCACTCATGCCACACCACAGTGCCCACCTACCACTGTGTCACAGCGCCTGCCCTTCCACCATGGTGCAGCACCCACCGCCCTGCCCATGCTATGCTGCAGCACCCACTACCCCATGGTGCTGCACCATGGTGCAGCACCTCCCCACTCTCAGTGGGACGCAGCACCCACCCACGTACTGGGCCGCACTTGCACTGGGTCTCAGCACCCACCCATGTGCTTGGCCGTAGCACCATCTCATCCCCACGTGCTCCATAGCACTCGCTTACCAGCCTGATTACGAGCTGCCTAAGGAAAGGCTTGTTGTGACTGAGACTTGCAACTTCCTGCTGGCTTCCCCATTGACACTGATTGGTGGAATCTGGCTGGAAGGTGCAAGTCGCAGTCACATATGGTCCTCATTTAATGACCTGTGATTCTCACTTAATGACAGCAACGGGAACTGCCAAGATTGCTGGCACTAAGCGATGTGGTCACATGACATTGCGTTAGCAACGGAATTCCAGTCCCAACTACCATCATTAAGCAAGGACGACATGTACTAGCTCTTGATATTGGAACGGCTTGTTTCATTTATTTCATAAACAATATGATCCAACATGCAGTGTAATCCCTCCCCCCATCCCCATTCAATCAGTTCACTTAAATAGATAACTAGAACCAGTTGTGTGAGTACTTTATTATGTGAGTCGGGTATGATTTAGTCAGCTCTCCCATAATTAAATCTTACTAATTCTGGCTGCACTAATCACAACAAAATTCATACCACAAGATGGAAGGGGCACATTAAGCTCTGTGCAGAAGAAATTTCTGAAACCTTCCATAGTCATTGATGCCTCTCAGACTAGAAAAGAAGATAAAATCAACTGCTCTGGGCCTCCACCAATCCAGAGTCAGAGACATAGTCCTGAAATGGACAAGAGGTAGGACAATAATTTATTTTCTCCAGTGTGGCTGAACTGTCAAAATCACTCCAACAACACAGCATGAAATTATCCAGGGAATTATAAAGGAACCCATCCAGGGATTTATTTTCAGGCCTCTCTCATGTTGACTAAAGTTCATGACTCCAATATAAAAAAAGCGCTGGATAAAAATGGAATTAATGGAAGAGTAGCGTGCATAAGCAACTGCTGATTAAGAAGAACATTGAAGTTCAACTCAAGTTTTCCAAAATCACCTGAATGACCTTCCAGACTTCTGGAAGAATATAGTACAAAGTGGATATTTTCATGCTACATGGGTGCTGTTATATCTGTCATAAACATAATGCATTCCACAATAAGCACCTCATGGCAACTATCAAGCACAGAGATGGTGATGTCATAGTTTGGGGATACTTTGCTATCTTAGGATCTCGACAACTTGTCACTATTGAAGAAAATGGGTCCCGGGCGAGTCATGTCTTCTCTGTTGTAGTGCCTGTCCTTTGAAACAGCATGTCTCTGGAGATCTGGATGGCCCTGACCCAGCTAACCTTTTGCAAGATATTAAAGACTTGGCTGTTCCCCCAGTCATTTGGGCCAGGAGGTTAAGCAAGCGTTGCTGGTTAATTGGCTTTATTGTTGCTTTTGTTGTTGTTGTTGTAAATTGGGCATATTATTTTTTGCCCTCAGACATTTGCTATCTGGATTGTTGATTTACTTTTATTGTTTTAATTATTGTATGCTGCCCAAAGTCATTGCTTTGAGATGGGTGGCCATATAAATAATCTAAATAAGGAAACAAATAACATTAAATCCACTTTGAGAGAATTGTTTCTATAGCAGGATATCAGACCATATCTTAATCAACTGAATGAGAGTTGTAGCTGGATAGTGCAAGACAACGATCCCAAACATATAAGCAATTCTACAAGTAAATGGATACAGAAGAAGAAATTCAGTGTTCTGGAATGGCAACTCAAACTCCAGGTCTAAACCCCATATGAATGTTTTGACAGGGTCTGAAACAAGCAATTCATATAGAAGAAACACAGATGTTACTGAGTTCAAGCAGTTCACCATGAAGGAATGGGCCAAAATTCCTTCACAGAGATGTATGTAACTGATCACCAGTTTCTGGAAGTGTTTGATTGCTTTTATTGCAGCTAAAGATATGCAATCAGTATTGAATCTAAGTGGACAATTATATCTTCATGTTGGCACATGTTGGATTTCTTGTTTATGAAATAATTGAAACAAGTACGAAACTTTGGTGTTATTTTTCACTTTATTTTTATTATTAGAAGAAAATTTAAGATACTTTCTGTTTATCAGGTGTCATGTCAATAGCTTGGCTATGGTTAATATTTTAGTAATATATATATGTAATGTTATATTAATAGTGTGCTAGCTTTGTGTTGTATTAATGCAGCGATAATGCATTTTCACATTATTTTATTTGTTAACCCTTCAAATGATATTTACTATTTTCTTGTAGGTATGGTTAGATGCTGCCAAAGAGATCAAAAAACAGGTCCATGGTAAGTGGGTTAAGACTTTTTTAAATGATGTGTATAAACAAAAAGAAAACTGATATCTGTTTGAGTAGCTGTTAAAAAGGATCAAAATGGAATACCTGTGGACCATTCATGGAGTTCACCAAAAAGTGATGAAAAGAATCAGCAAATATATCAATAAGATCTGTTTTGTAGTTTATCAAGTACAGTAGCTTACTTCTTAAAACTGATTCTTCTGTCCAAGTATGTGCATTGTGTAGGAATATAACAGCATCATTGTGCTGGAATAAAAAACTTTTTAAAAATAATTGAAGGATAAAGTTATCCAATTCATACTTGTAGTTAAAGATCCACTAGAGCCTGGATTTAATCTATTTTTACCATTGCTGCTTCCATCATTCATTCATTCATTTCTGATTTGATAATGATAAATAAAAGGTGTATAATTCAATATTTAAATAAATTAGGAGATTACATCTCCTTTAATTAGTTTGCTGCTATAATAAACCATGAGCTCACAATGTGTTTATGACTTCGTTGCTGGGTTCACCCATCACAATAAGCCTGAACAGGGTTTGTTTACTAACAGGCTTAGCTTATTGTGTGAATGCAACTATTATGGTTTGTAAACCATGAGTTATTACAGAGTGCCTTGTGCACACCAAGCTAATAATAGGGTGTTCAATTAAATCTTTTCTCTTTTCTCTTTTTACACCTGTGTTATTTGGAACAAGAGGAAGTTGCATGACTTCTGTCTGGCTTTCAACTATAAGGTTTTTTTTGGTTTGTTTCAGGAGAAATTGTTGGCTGTCATAGTGAGAGGATAGATCAAAGTGGGATGTTAGAAAGCTTAAGAAGCTAAGTATCTGACCTGGTGTAGTGAAGTGACTTCTTATCTCAGGCTGCCAAATGGTGGTGCTTTTTTCCCTTAAACTGAATAGGCCAGATATTCTCAAGCTGCAGGTTACAATCCCAAGAGGTTGTGAGCAAATTTGATGGGGGGTGGTGTCACAATTTGGGGGTGGTGGCTTGCACACACAAAGCAGGAGCCCTGTCAGAACTTGCTCTCATTCTGCCTGGATGAGTCAGCTGTCAGCTTGTCCAAGGAAAGCGGAAAGAACATGGTTTAGGAATAGCCTAGAGCATGATCGATAAGAACTCTGGCTTTATGTGCACCAGTCCATGGTTTGCACATGCAAAGCTGGATTGCTGTCAGTACTCATTCTCACTGTGCCTAACAAATCACGGCCAGCTTTTTGCCTTTGCATTTTATTGGAGAAAACTAAAAGTTTGGATTAATCATAATAATGACCAGTTGTTCCTCTTTACAGTAGGGTGCCAGGATTCTTAGAGCCCACTTCATACCTGCCTAAGACAAGATCTGCACAAAGAAGGATCAGGAAGTGGATATTAGTTTGGGTTGCATGGGTGTTGACTCTTTGAAGAGTTTTAATCATAGAGTTATATTAAAAAGCAGTGGGACTAAAATATATCCTTGTTTCACCCCTTGGATGTCTGGATGAAATCAGAAAGATCACTTCCCTTTTTACATATTACCCTGAAGCCATTTTAATATAACTTATTAATTAGCAACAAGAGTTGTTTATCTATATAAGATCTCATCAAAAAGCCCCAGAATCTCATCCTAGAGATGTTGCTGAATATTGCTTTAAAATCAGTAAAGGTTGCATATATAGTCAGATCAGAATAATTTTATATATTAGCTAAATGTTGTAGCACTAGGCAGTGGTCTATAATAGATAGTCCTGGTTGGAACCTCACTTGCTTGGGATCAGTTATTCCCTCAAGTGATTTTGTTCAACTTTTAGCA
This sequence comes from Python bivittatus, assembly GCF_059951505.1. Lineage (NCBI taxonomy): Eukaryota > Metazoa > Chordata > Lepidosauria > Squamata > Pythonidae > Python > Python bivittatus. The sequence goes on along the minus strand of NW_028277054.1, from coordinate 11,652,853 downwards.
ATTGAAGTTGTGATATTACTTCAGAGGATTAAGATAAGTTTTTTAAGAGCAGAGAGATTCTAGGTTTTGAGTCTTGTTCTAATTTATTATTGGCCTATAACAGAATGGAAGACTTTGCCTGTAATGTGATATGTTTACAGTGTGTTATTTCTATATCTTCTGATTGAATGATTGTAGCAAAACTGATGAAAATGAATTCTGTAATGGAGGGGTGGAGATCTTGCGGTTTCCAGATATCTTTCAGTTTCAGAGTCTCTTAGCTCTTCAGTCAGCTGATAATAAGAATGGTAATTTAACAACTTACAGACTGTCAAAAATTAACAAATCTCTCTCTTTAATTTCAGGAGGTCCATGGATTTTCACTTTTAATGTCAAGTTTTATCCTCCAGACCCAGCACAGTTAACAGAGGATATAACAAGGTTTGTGATATCCTTAAACTAATAGAAAATGCATTTCAAGTGTTTACTAGTACCAGAAATAACACACATATAATTTGAAATACTTGTTTTTGGGTAATGCATATATAAGAGAAATCTTAATTGGTGCTCCTCAACCAGCAGAAAAGGGTGTAAGCTGGACACAATCATAGGGGAATACATAAACAGTTTAATGAGCCTGTCGGCCTTTGGAAGACAGATACAGTGTTGGCTTAATAGTGCACTTGGCCTCATTATACATGACTTATTTGTCCTGTTTTCTTTTTTTTTCTTGAGAGAATTATTTTATTTTTGTATTCTGGCAATTCATCAACTGCAGATAACAGAGAAGAAAATAATAATGTGCTGCTACATAATGCTGATCTTGTGCTTGTTTCATAAAGTGCAGAGTGAGCTACCTTATCTTTTATCATGCTTATGTCAAAAACAAACAATACTTAGTTTTAGGACGCTTTCTGTTAAAACTGAAATAATTTTTAGTCCATCTGATTGATTTTTTAGTTAGATAGTTGCAAGTGAAGAGGTGCCTTTGTAGTTCAAGCCATTGCTGTGTATTGATGTAATTGGATCTTTGAACTCCCTGGTATGATGCTTTGTTTCCCTATTTTGCAGGTATTATTTGTGTCTCCAGCTAAGAAAAGATATTATTACTGGGCGGCTTCCTTGCTCCTTTGCTACGTTAGCTTTGCTAGGTTCCTACACAATCCAATCTGAACTAGGAGACTATGACATCGATCTACATGGTGCAGATTACGTCAGTGAATTTAAGCTGGCCCCAAATCAGACAAAAGAACTAGAAGACAAGGTCACGGAATTGCATAAAACATACAAGTGAGTATTAAATCTGTCATCAATCAAGTGTTGTACATCCAATTAAAGTGATCTATATAAAGAGAAATATGGATATCCCTAAAACATGGATACAGCAATAATTTATTGTTGATTTTACTCAGGTTACAACAAAACTGATCATTATAACTGCCTCTACGCTTACTGTAGGATTCAGAGTACATTGTTCTGGCAAATAAACCACTTTTTTGCTGTGTTGCTCTGCTGATGTTTGTTAGTAAAGGTCACTTCAATACAGAAAATAAAAGGAAACAAAGTATGTTTAAATAACAAATGAAAAAATGGCAGAACTCCAGATATTGATGATTTAGACCCAACTATTATAAAAGTTTACAGAAATAATCAATGCCAAATCTTTGCCAACTATACAGGAAAAAAAAACTCCTGACTCTTGTAAACATAGTAGTTTTCTGATTATTCCTAAAGCCAAAGACCCACAAAATGTCATCATACAGGCTTTTCAAATAATTAATTCAAGATGAGAAATAGTAACTGGTTTACTTGCCAGGAGGTTAAACAAGTTTATAATTAAATATCCATTGATCAATCTGAATTTGCCCATAAAAGAAATATAACTGATTAAATTAAAAGAGTAAAAGAGTGGAATGTACATTTCTGAAGTTTATTGTTGGGAAGGGGCATATTCAGCGTTCTTTCGTATAAATAGGGGCAAAGAACAATTATTGTCCAGAAGCGAGCCATTGTTGAAAAGATAATATCATATGAACCAGTGTTGCATTTTGAACACCACATCTCCAACAATTAGCTGAGTCCATTTGTTTCTTTCCAAAAGACTCATATTGTCCAATAGCTATATTTTTTTTATTGAATTACAATTTTAAATCTCTAGAATGTGACAGTTAAATTTCAAAATGTTACTCTATTGACAATCATGCATTGGACATACCAATTCCTTTCTTCATATTTCTCTTGAGTTTGACAATAGTGTTTTTACAGTGATGTAGTTATAATCACGGTGCATGGGATGAAGAGGTCCATAAAACTTGCCATTCATTAACCCAAGAAAGTAGATATGTCTTATGATATAAACTAAATCTGAAAAATGCAATATTTTTTTCTAAAACTCATCGTTATCTGAACTATAGATAATTTACGATCAAAGAAACAGATTCTAACATCAAACACAAAAGGATTTATTGGAAGTAGTAAATTATAGGAAGAGGACTTTGAATTTAAATTCAGGAAGTCGACCCAAAACTCTTTACACTATAAAATTCACTTCAGATTAATTTTGACATATCCTCAAGAATGGACTATAGCAAATTCATAGATGATACTATGGCCTCTGTCGTTTAATTGTCTATATTACCTATGACATAAAATGTTGCACTGTAAGGAACTAGTTACTACAGCAAGTAGATTTTATTATTGATTAGCCAGTAATATCAGAGTATTTACTACAACAAAATATTAGAAAGTTGTAGTACAACTTCCTTTCAGCACTGATACTTTAATGTCTGGGAAATAACATTGGATGAAAAATTAACATAAAGGCAGTGAGTCTTATAGAACCTTTAGCTAATGGTTGTTTTACTAACTTTTAATTATAATTCTAGATTTGTTCTTTTCTCCGTGTTTTGTTGTGCTGCTCATGTAAATACTTTTAAAAAATACATACTGGTAAAGTATGAAGTAGAAACAAAACAGTTGTCCTGTTAACTTTAAACACTTTCAAATCGAATTCTAAAAGTGATGATGTACAGAGTTCTTAAAGAACTACAGGTTGTCCTCACTTAATGGTGCTAATTGGGACCGGAAACTTGTTAAGTGATGTGGTTGTAAGTTGAAAAACCACATGACTGTGCTGCTTAGTGATGGCAGTTCCAGCAGTCCTGGTTGACGTTGTTAAGCAAGGACCATGTGGGTTGTGAAACAAGGACCTCACGTGACCGTGATTTGCGACTTCCCACTGGCTTCCCCATTGATCATGATTATGTGACTGCGGGGACGCTGCAATGGCTGTAAGTACGAGGTCCGGTGATAACTACCATTTGTTCAGTGTTGTCATAAGTTTGAACAATCTCTGAAGAAGTGGACATTAAGTGAGGACCACCTGTTATTTAAACATATTATTTATAGCCCTTTTAAAAAAGGACAGAAATGCTCTGATAAACTTGGCAACTTTCTGTGAAGCAGAACATAAAGATCTGGAGAAAACTTACTTATATGGCTCTGAGAAACTTTGCCTTTTAAGTGATTTCAGATTCCTTTATTTTTAAGTCTTTGGATGAGCTATTAAACTTCACATAGAGGCCTGACTCATATTGCATGCTATGACAATAGCTGGATTCCCATAATGTATCTAACCACAAAATACCAAATTCCGTTTTAATCAAACCTAGTATGTTGGGTGAACTCAACCAATTGTGTACAGGTTTAATTAAACTGTGATTAGGGTCAATGGACCCAAGACACCTAAGTACTCCTAAAATGCCATGTTGGAGCCTACTTGTTTTCCTTTCCACTATTTTTTTTAATAGATCTATGAGTCCAGCTCAAGCTGATATGGAATTTCTTGAGAATGCTAAAAAGCTGTCTATGTATGGAGTTGATCTTCATCAAGCCAAGGCAAGAGAATATATTTGTGCTTTTTTATATATAATGTTTTACTTATATATCACATCCATCTTATGATTGCAACTCTGGGTGGCGCACATAGGGTTAAAACCAAACAAACATACCTAGTAAGAAAAATAAGAAAGTAAAATAAAGTAGTGGTGGCTGAAAGCAAACCCAGTTCCAATAATAAAAAAGACAAACCCACAGTGATGGACTCACCTAACTTCCAGACCCTGTGCCTGAGGGAAGGGCCAGGTCTTCAAGGATTCACAAACTGCTAGTAGGGTTGGTGCTTCATGAATTCTGGGGAGGGGGGTGTGGGGGGTGTGTGTGTTCCAAAGAGCAGGTGCTGTAACAGAAGACATACTTCCTGAGTCCCACCTGACGGCCCTATTTAATAGATAGGACCCAGAGCATGGGAGATTTTCCCAGTGCTCAAACTTTTTATTCCCTTTGAAATTCAGCGCATAACCAAGCCATGCTAATTCCAGCACCCGCTTATCTGTGCTTCCAGGTGTTCCAAAGAAAAAGAATGCAGAGCTAAGACAGAGAAAGATGGTTCTCCACTGGATGGCAAAATTCTAAGCCTTGCCTTTTAGCTAGAAGAGATAGAGTTAGCCAATTCCATAAGAGTGTTTTGTTCTTATGATGTTTCATGTTAAAGCAGTGAAATCCTGGCTAAATTTAGGAGTCTTCAGGATGGATTTTGCCCTTGGTGAAAACACTGAAAAAATGACTTGGCAATTATGAAGAGAGAGGTTTTTTTTCTTCTGGAAATGTGCTTGAATGAATGCAAACAATTGTGTCTGGGACTGCATTTATCCTGTTGGATCAAGACAAATATAATAAAAATATGGAATATTTAATGGAAAACTATCTGAAGAGAGCATATTGCCCAGGTCAGGAATTTTGTCAAGAGAACAGCATACAGAGAAAATTAAAAGCAACTAGTGTAGAGGCCATGGGTAGGGTCAAGCATTTTTAATGTTGAGGAGACTTCCGGTGAGGAATGATGAATTAGTATGTCTCCAAACAAGTGGAGATGATGGGCCATGACCAAAGGACAGGCAAATAGACCGGTCCCACAGAACTTCCTCTGGATAAGGAAAGGATGGGAGATTGCCCACTTGTGCTCTAGACAGCTGTTCCTCACAAGGAGGAAAGCAGATTCCCATGGGTTTGAGCACCAGGAGACGAAGGGAAGCCATCACGCTCTCAACCTCAGCAGAGCCTTTTAAAGGATACTGGGTTCGCTAACCTCACTGTCTAATCATTTTTGGAAATGACCTATTTAACTATCTTAAGAATATTAGAGATCTTCAAAAGGACAAGTTTGCAGAGCCACCTGGTGAGTTTACCTTCATTCCAGAATAAAAGAAAAAATGACTATAATCTTAAGAATTTAAAGAATTTGAAATAAATGGCAAAAAGCTAAATAAGACTTCAATCCAAAAAAGTTATAAACGAATTAAGGGACCAGATGAATTTGGATTTTTAGGACTTTTGCTATAAGATTTTGGAAATAATTATACAAATAAACAGCCTCTTTGTGGTAACTAAATTGTTTAGTCATAACAGAAGTTATGGTTTTAGAAATTGGACACAATATTCCAGGCATAAAAGAAAAAGAAAAGAAAAAGACAGGCTTGCCCAGTGATGGCAAACTTTGCAGGTGTGTCACCCCCCTGAACAAAAGAGAAACAATTCTTTAAATATTCATTTATTTAAATAAATACAGTCCAATCATGTGCAGTGCTGTGTATTATATTAAAGAAATATCAAATAATTACAAAAATGAAATATGAGTAAAACAAACTCAGTTTCTATGGTAACTCAGAAAGACAGAAAAGTTGTTGGGTGTTGATGAATGCTGGCATGTCACCCAAAACGTTGTGGCGTGTCACCTTTGACATGTGTGTCATAGGTTCATCATCACTAGGCTTGCCTTTTGTCTTTGGTCAGCATTGAGACAAAATGACAGAAAATGGTATGACATTAGAAATACTCCAGGAGATGTTTGAAGAATGGGCACAGAAATTAGCAGCTACAATGTCAGCAGTGATGTGTGCTTTTATGGATAGATTATATGCAAAAGATGTTAAAGAAGAAATGACAGATGTGAAAAAACGTATCTTGGAAGATCTACAGGATAAAGAGCTGAAACAAACCTCATCTGATGCTGAAATATTAGAATATAAAGAAATTGTTGAAATATTGGAAACTAAAAATTGTGGATTATAAAACAGAGATGACAGGTAAAGTGGAAATAGAGATGACAAGCCAAGAGAATGACCTGGGTAATGACTACCTATTGGATTTACAAAAGAGGTTTGCTAAAGCCTTGAAGAAGCTTTTGAGATGGGAAAAAGAAAAATTGAAGAGAGATCAAATCCTACAGCAATGTTTGAATGAATTAAAGATCAAGATTGCTAGAAGCAAAAGGAAGGACTACAGAGTTGGTTTATTTGACCAAAGTTAAACTAAGACATGTTTCTATAAAATTCTGGGAACCCTTATGGACTTTTTGCTGACATCAGGACTGAAATGTTAATGATTAATGGATTTGCATATGGAAAGAAGAGATACTTGCATGTAACCTTATAGAGGGTGAAGAATCATCAAGTATGTTTGTGCTTGTGATGAAGATCAGAAGTCACTTCTTTCAATATTTTTTTTTCATTTTCTTATCCGTTTTCTCCTTTTTTTTTGCACTCTTTTTATTTTTCTTTTCAAGTTTAGTTTATATTGTGTTTTATTATTGTTTTTTAAAAAAATTCAATAAAAATTATTTTAATTTTTTTAATGTTGAAATGAGGATGTTTATTTATTTATTAAATTTGTATGTCGCTCATCTCCCCTGGAGGATATATAAGTATTGTTATAGTATATTTTACTTTCTTTTTTGTAGGACTTGGAAGGTGTGGACATCACACTAGGAGTCTGTTCCAGTGGTCTTCTTGTCTATAAAGATAAATTGAGAATCAACCGTTTTCCTTGGCCCAAAGTGTTAAAGATTTCTTACAAGCGCAGCAGCTTTTTTATCAAGATCCGGCCTGGCGAGGTAGACTATGAAGTCATATTATTTTCATTCTGATTGAATGTATTTGTCGTCTTATCTTAGAGAAATATTGAGGATAAACTGTTTTTCAAGTAGCAACTTAATCTAGATGCTGAACAGAGATCTATCCACAATCATGCATATCTTGGTGGGTTATTACTTACAGTGGGGCAAAAAAGTATTTAGTCAGCCACCAATTGTGCAAGTTCTCCCACTTAAAAAGATGAGAGAGGCCTGTAATTTTCATCATAGGTATACCTCAACTATGAGAGACAAAATGGGGGGAAAAATCCAGAAAATCACATTGTCTGATTTTTAAAGAACTTATTTGCAAATCATGGTGGAAAATAAGTATTTGGTCAATATCAAAAGTCCATCTCAATACTTTGTTATATATCCTTTGTTGGCAATGACAGAGGTCAAACGTTTTCTGTAAGTCTTCACAAGGTTTTCACACACTGTTGCTGGTATTTTGGCCCATTCCTCCATGCAGATCTCCTCTAGAGCAGTGATGTTTTGGGGCTGTCGCTGGGCAACATGGACTTTCAACTCCCTCCAAAGGTTTTCCATGGGGTTGAGATCTGGTGACTGGCTAGGCCATTCCAGGACCTTGAAATGCTTCTTACGAAGCCACTCCTTCGTTGCCCGGGCGGTGTGTTTGGGATCATTGTCATGCTGAAAGACCCAGCCACGTTTCATCTTCAATGCCCTTACTAATGGAAGGAGGTGTTCACTCAAAATCTCATGATACATGGCCCCATTTATTCTTTCCTTTACACGGATCAGTCGTCCTGGTCCCTTTGCAGAAAAACAGCCCCAAAGCATGATGTTTCCACCCCCATGCTTCACAGTAGGTATGGTGTTCTTTGGATGCAACTCAGCATTCTCTCTCTCCTCCAAACACGACGAGTTGAGTTTAGACCAAAACGTTCTACTTTGGTTTCATCTGACCATATGACATTCTCCCAATCCTCTTCTGGATCATCCAAATGCTCTCTAGCAAACTTCAGACAGGCCTGGACATGTACTGGCTTAAGCAGGGGGACACATCTGGCACTACAGGATTTGAGTCCCTGGCGGCATAGTGTGTTGCTGATGGTAGCCTTTGTTACTTTGGTCCCAGCTCTCTGCAGGTCATTCACTAGGTCCCCCCATGTGGTTCTGGGATTTTTGCTCACCTTTCTTGTGATCATTTTGACCCCACAGGGTGAGATCTTGCATGGAGCCCCAGATCAAGGGAGATTATCAGTGGTCTTGTATGTCTTCCATTTTCTAATTATTGCTCCCACAGTTGATATCTTCACACCAAGCTGCTTGCCTATTGCAGATTCAGTCTTCCCAGCCTGGTGCAGGTCTACAATTTTGTTTCTGGTGTCCTTCAACAGCTCTTTGGTCTTGCCCATAGTAGAGTTTGGAGTGTGACTGTTTGAGGTTGTGGACAGGTGTCTTTTATACTGATAACATGGTCAAACAGGTGCCATGACTACAGGTAACGAGTGGAGGACAGAGGAGCCTCTTAAAGAAGTAGTTACAGGTCTGTGAGAGCCAGACATCTTGCTTGTTTGTAGGTGACCAAATACTTATTTTCCACCATGATTTGCAAATAAATTCTTTAAAAATCAGACGATGTGATTTTCTGGATTTTTTTTCCCCATTTTGTCTCTCATAGTTGAGGTATACCTATGATGAAAATTACAAGCCTCTCTCATCTTTTTAAGTGGGAGAACTTGCACAACTGGTGGCTGACTAAATACTTTTTTGCCCCACTGTAATTCCTTTGAGGCTTTTTATGAGAAACTGTCCTTGAGCTTGGGTTGAATAGTGCAAATAGTTTGAAATGTGGCTTTCTGGCTATTGATTAGAAGCACCTGCTATGCTGAGTTGCATTTCATGTTAGACATACATCAGTCTGTATCAAATGAACTTGTCTTGGATGAATTCAGAGTTCTTGCTGTAATATGGACATGAAGTTGCTAGTTTTGAAGAGTAAATATTCATTTTAGGTTTAGATATATATGTTTATGATATACATATACATTCATAATAGCGTATTTTACCACTGAATCTGCATTTGTTGTCAACATTTAAGAAATGTGTCAGTTATCTCGTTTTATTAAAATTGGACCAAACCATGCTGTGATTTTAATGTAAGATCATATTGCATTTTCCTGCTGTGGGAAAATGCTTTTTAAGAATTGTATTTTTTAACAATTTCAAATAGGGTTGTATCTATTTTAATCGTAGCGAAGGGGGTACCTTTGCAAAAGCTATTTGATTTGCTAAATGGTAAGAATGAAGCATTCATTTTCCTATAACAATGGTTACTTCATGCAATGAAGCCAATATAACTTCAACACAGCCACACAATAGAAAGTTTTTAAAAATGTTTTTTAGGGTTTACTTTATTTTCTATATTTTTATTTAATTGATTTCTGTCCCACCTTTATTTTGTGCAACTCAAGGCAGTGTGCATAATGCTCCCTCCTCCTATTTCCCCCATAACCATTGTATGAGGTGAGTTGAACTGAGAGAAGGTGACTGGTCTTTTTCTTCCCTATTTTATTTTTTCAGGGTTTTTTCCCCTCAATTTCCCATTGTTTTTTACTTTCCTTTGTTTAGATGATGATGAAGATTGGTTAGCTTTGTCAATAATAGCTTAAATGAAATTAAGTTTACTGGCTTTGTTCTTAATTGTTATTTTTTTTATTGGTTTAAAAATTCAATCAAAATATTTTTAAATTTTAATACAAGTTTAATCCAGTGTATATCTTCTGTGCTAATCGAACTTACTCTTACATTATTTTCTATAGCATGAACAATATGAAAGTACTATTGGATTCAAACTTCCTAGTTATCGGGCAGCTAAGAAATTATGGAAAGTCTGTGTTGAGCATCACACATTTTTCAGGTTTGTATTTATATTTTTTATTGCAGGCTAATTTAGAAATGGTGTTTATAGGTATACTTCTGCTAAATCTACTTCTGATCTGAGTTGGATGAGATCAAGTGTGGTCTCTTACTTCAGACCTTCAGAGTCCTAATTGGCCAGTGGCTATTGGTTGCAGGTTGCTTTGATTTCCCAGTATTTGTCTCTGAAAGTAGGTCAACATAGTTAGCAAAGACTCTTCTGTTGTCCTCACAAGGGATGTACAAAACATTCTATACACTACTCATCCCAAGCATGGAAGAGCAGTATCGGTAGTCCTTGTCCTAACCAATACACAAATACAGGTGGTCCTGGCTTAACGACCACTTGTTCAGTGACTGTTTGAACTTACCACAGTGCTGAACAAATAGTAGTTACGACTGGTCTTCATACTTATGGCCACTGCATTGTCCCCACAGTCGTGCGACTGTGATTTATTTATTTATTTATTTATTGAATTTGTATAGCCATCCATCTCACAAGAAGTTACTCTGAGTGGCATACAACAATCAAATAAAAACAATTATATAAATACAATAATTATTTTTAAAAATTCCCTGGTCAAGTGATTGCGATTTGTGACCTTCCCTGCTGGCTTACGACAAGCAAAGTCAATGCATGGCAGGAAGTTGTAAGCTGCGGTCACGTGAAGTTCTCCCTTAATGAGCTGTGCAGTCCTTGCTTAACAATGGCAACTGGACTGCTGTTACTAAGTGCAGTCACATGGTTTTTTGGCTTCTGTCTGCTTGGCTTAATGATGGAGTTTCCAGTCCTAGTTAGCATAGTTAAGCAAGGACTACTTGTATTCCAATTTTTTTGTCTATTTGTAAAACAATATGGAACTTTTTTGTTACTAAAATGGAACAAAAAGCAGTTGTTTCAGGCTGAATGGGGGTTGGTGGGATAAAAGTGGGAAAAAGTCAAAGAGCTGAGGGGAGGGAACACAAAAAGTTCTGAGCTGCCTAAAATTGTTCAGGCATTGTCTATATTCATAAATGAGTAACTAAACATAGAGTGTCAACCTTTGTCATAATAAGAATGAATTGTGTTAATATGATATTCCATTACTTCAGAATGTGTAATGTTTACAAGCCTGGAAGTAGCCCCTGTTTCCAAAGTTTCTCCAAATAAGGGTTTTGCCAATCAGGCCTGGTCTCCTATACAATTTGATCTGCCCAAGTAAGAGTTCTTAGTCCTTCTACCAAACACTTCTCCTTTCAGCTAAGCATAGAAAAACTGGAAAGGGAGATACTTTAAAATTTCTTGCCCAAAGCCCAGAATTCTAGAATGTAATATAACTTGTGCATATCTTATAAGGGAAAGCTGTACTCCTGTGCAGTCTCACATGTAAGGAAGGCTTTCATGAGAAATTTCCTCATTAAATCAGTGAAGCCAAATCTCTAAATATTTTTTAAAAATTGGAAAACAGAAATTTAAGAAAACAAAAAAATGCAACAATCACACAGAATTCCAAGTAAAATCAATACAGCCAGTCTGACAAAGCTGGTTACTTTTTCTCTCCTCGAACAAAATTTTAAGCTTCAGTTTATGTTCGGGATTCATTGCAGGGAATATATTTGGAGAAAGATCATCTGGATCTCCTGCCTGTATGTTGCTCTTATTTTTTAAATAGCATTGTCCACAGTTTGATAGAATACAAGGATAAATGAAAGCCAGTCTTTTTGCTGAATCAAGAAAAGTACATAATCTCTGATATCCTGGGTCTAGCCACCAAATCAGAAATGGTTAAATCCTCTCTCCTTATGACCCTGGATGGAATTATTGAGGCACAGTCTAGTTTTCAGCAGTTGTGGCATTGTGTGAATAGGACTGCATGGGATAGAAAAACAAAGCTAAATTCCATTTAGTCAGGCCCTTCATCATGGGGTTAGTTTAAGGCTTGGCATAGCACTATTGCACCATAGCAAAGCTAGTAATTTGTCACAGTGTGATATTGGATAGTATCCTGAATGAATGAGGAACATCTTGTTCAGATCCATATTTATCTTTAAAGAATAGAGTGAATTCTGGTCATTTGTTACCTCACAGCCTCACAGACAGCTTGTGCCTTGGGGTTCCTGCTGATGGATGTGAATAGTACTCATAGGTCAATAAAGCATTTAAGGCCACAATTAAGGTAGTGCTCACTATTGAGTAGCTGCCATTTTTTTGAGTTGGAATCATTTCCTTGGTTGGAAATTAATAACATTGGAATATGCATGTACCTTTTAGACTAACATCAACCGAAGCACTTCCCAAGAGTAGATTCTTGGTGCTGGGATCTAAATTTCGCTACAGTGGTCGGACGCAAGCTCAGACCAGGCAAGCTAGTGCTCTGATAGATAGACCTGCACCACAGTTTGAACGGACTGCAAGTAAACGTGCTTCTAGAAGCCTTGATGGTGGTGAGTACCATAAACTTTCTCCACTTTGCTGTAAGTTCCAGTCTTAATAAGTTGGTTGTTTACATATTTTACTGAATTGGATTTCAGAGTTATATCTCTCCTAAATGTGTACCAGTTGATTTATAAAATGGGTATTGGGTTCAGAAATTCATTATGTAATGTTCAGAGGAAACATGTGGAACTCAGTAACTAACATCTGATTTTTACCTTACCCTGACTGCTTAGGAGTTGCTGCAACTTTGTTCTTTTCCACGTTCAGGGGATCATGAGGAAATAACCATGATCTCCTATTTGACTCAATGTTTCTTCTGTTGTTATGTGACATGAATGGCTCATGAAATGATTTCCTTGTTAGTGGCATAATATGTGGACAAACAATTCTAAAATGTTCATAAAAGTGGTTTTTAAATTTTCCTTAAACACTTAACAATGCTTCTTCTAATATAGCTAACAACTGTACATTCTAAGGACCATTTCAAATTTGGAGTTAATTACTTTTAACTAAAGCCAGTTGAAAATCAAATTGAAGAAATCAACAAAGCAGTTGTATCTATACTGACATTTAGCAACTTCTTTTTCTATATACAATGTTTCGTATATCCTTAACATGTGCACAATTTCTTCAGCTAAACGTGGCTCTCAAAAAATTCAGTTCAAACCCGTAGAGGAGGAGAAGCAGGAGGATGTGGTGTTGGTTGGGGTTCCGGAATCAGAACCTGTGGAACAATTTCAGGAGAAGCCAGGTATCACTGTGGGTAGCTCTGATTCTCTCTCTGTCCCTGTCTCTGCGGTGCTTTTTCTATCCTTTTGTGAGCTGAGACACCTTACCTGATTCTGAAATGCTTCACATGTTCTGGTGTATATTTTTCTTCCCATCTCATAAAGGAATAAAATGAGTTCCTCAATGATTGGAACTCAAATGGCCCCTTCTATATATTTGGATTGTTGCATCAACAATAGAATTGCAAACCTCAGTTATTTGAGAAAATAGTTTGCATCTTAGGTGCCAGGTGACTGAAGCAGAACCACTTTCTGTATTGGTTATTGTAAAAGTCTTTGCAAAGGAGTTCTCCAATCTCACTGGTCAGCTGTATTCTTCAGTATGGGTAGTTTGTAACTGCTGTGCTCGAAATGTCATTTGTGCAATCCTAAAGTTATATTCAAACTTGCCCTGAGTTATAAGATAGCTTTGCTTTTTTGCTCTAATTTAAGCATTATTTTTCATGAGGATTTCATCCTATTTTTGCAAAACCTTAAGCTTGTCTATAACAGTGTAATGTGGTTTGAAAAGCCTGTACAAAACATGTTAGATTTCTTCTGACACACATTTCAGAACATATTTGAAAGCATTGAACTCAGTCTCAGTTCTGCTGTTTTCACAATGCTATTTCATTTTGCCATCCTTCTTACTGATAGGACATATTTACAGCAATTTGCTAAATAGCTTATTTTAATATTGTTCAGATGAAGTAGGATTATCCTTATGTATTTCCTGTTGTATAATTCAGCTTTCTAATTAGATTTTGGGAATTGAAGTGTCAGTTTCAGCATACTTTATAAACACTTTACATTATAAGACTGAAGAAATATAATGAGAGAGTGGTATCCTTTTATAAATAAAGCGGGATACTACACATACAAGCGCATGCCCCTTGTTCTTTCTGTGTGTTCAGGTAGCAGAATGGTGGCAAGTATCAACCTTCAAAATTGTAATATGTTGTTAGAACAGTGGTATCAACTTTGTATTATGTAGTTTGTATAATACTGAATTCTGTATGTATGTAAGCAAAATCTGCCTATATCAATATAACTCCATCATTTTAAAAAGAAAAGTGCTGTGTTGGTTTATAAGAAAAAGCCTCCTAAATCCATGGCTAAGCAATACCTTTATTAGGACCAGTGAAAAGATAACATTAGTGAATCATTTAACAAGCTGGATAGAGAAAGCATAAGAAAGCAAGTACAACAATTAGACTGAATATTGTTTGTATTTAGATGTGGTCTAAAGACAAATTGCAAGCTCATTTCAGATTTTTGAAGCAGCCCTAGAAACATCTTTTTTCTAGGGCTGGATGACTGCTTCATTAGAAAAAAATGCGGAGCAATGTGTCTGTGCATATATTTGCATGCAGAAACAGCTGGCCACAGCTGAGTGAGCTTGGAAAAAGACACAAAATTCTGTTTACAAGTTTGCTCCTAGTAGTTCTCTTTTTAATTCTTTGAAGTTTTAAAATGCATTCATAACTTTTTTAGCTATACATGTTCTTGACATAAGCACAAAAAAAGAAGAGGAGAAAGAAGAAAAATCAGTTGTACAGGATCTAGAGCCAAAATCGCTATTACTTGAAACAATTCAGGAAGAGTCAGGTATCGCAGTAGTGACTTCTTATGTTTTGTGACTAATATATTTTCCTTAGTGACTAACGCTCATTCTCTCTGATTTATCTGAGAATTCTCTAGACTTATTATATCAATCAACACTTACCAGTAGTATGGCACACCCACAAAATAGTATGATAATGGTAGAGAACTGTTAAGAAGCTTAATATATTACATGATAGACTTGGAATTGTGAAAGGGGGCATTCACAATTAAAGTTGCTCTAACAGAGTTTATATATGGTTTTATTCTAATTTTGGCAATATGCATGTTTTGCACTGCTTTCCTCCTCTCTGGGACAACGCATTGTCAGTGTGAATAAGCATGAACTAGGAGTGGTAGCATGGAATAGATCCATACTGAAGGAAAGGAAGAGAAGTATACGCCTTTGGGAGTTAGGGAGACATGCACACTTTAGTACTGCCAGTTCAGTGTTAAAGAACCAAAACAAGATATAGAAAAGGTTGTGTCAAAGATAAAATTTCTTAGCTTGAGTAATGTCATTTGACGTTGATCAAGTATGCTTGATTGATGAAATTTGTACTCAGATTTTAAATTAGATTTTGAAAATGTCTAACTTGAGGCAATATAACTTTTTAGATAACAGAATTTTGAATGGTAATTGGGTACCTGAAATAAATTATGTTTGTAGCATGAAATACTATTGCCGCTCATTCTTTTGCTGCCCTTAGCTTTCTCGGGGCCCCATCTGAATTTATTGTTGCAGCACAATTGTTGCAGCACAATTCGCAATGTGTTTCACTGCCCCTCTTAAGAGAGAGAAAGCTGTTAAAAGACTCTTCTCATGTAACCCGGGCTGTAACTGTGTGAAAATTGCTTTTAAAAAAGTAGTCAGTATTGGAACCGGGCCACTCTTTGAAACAAAAATACTAATTTATTCAGTTTAATTGTTATAGTTAGTAAAGATTCCACGTGTTTCAGTAACTCAAATGATCTTGTTTTGCATTTATCACTATGATTAATAGCAGTAATCAGGTGGTGATATATTACATGTGGTAATTATTCACACCAGAGTTATCTGCTTTTTTCAGTGACTCTTGAAATAAAAAAGCCTTTTACATAGTGTATTGTTCACTAACATTAAATGCGTGGCTCTTGATGGTATTAATTTTTTTTCTTAACATTTTTCTTCATAAATTATTTAAAATAAATTCTGCTTTAGACATGCCAAATGCTTTCCATATCTTTCTTTTGCAGTGCTGTGGCTTTCTTCTTGATTCTGTTCTGTACTATAACTTGAATATATATCTATTTCTACTTAGCAGTAGCAGTGGTTACACCTGATAGAAGCCCACGGCCTACATCTGCACCAGCTATTGCTCAGAGCCATGTTACTGAGCCAACCCCACCAGATGCATCTGACAGCAAGGAACCAGCAGTCCTTAAAACTGAAAAGGAAATAGTAAAAAAAGAAGTAAAACTTGAAGGAACTCTGCAAGATAAAGCCAAAACAGAACCAGCTGAAGGATTCCAGGTATGATGGCCCACCATTTTTATCATTGTTGGTAAGGTTGTTTTGTTTGTTGCTTGTTTGAGAATAAGGTAAGAGATTGATCCCAGTCAGAGCTAAACCGCTTGCAAAAGCAGCCTGTAAAAGTATTTATCACTTATTTTATTTTTGACCTCAGACTGAATGTGGGAGGGCAAATTACAGTGATTTCCAAATGCTGCTGTCATAACCTGAGAAAGTTTCAAGCCCAACATTTTTCAGGGTTGTCTTTATGGCCAAATAATTTTCATTGTGATGATCAGTGTACTTCCTAAACTTTGCTTTCCAATAGCTTTTTTTCATTTTGAAGTCTTAAAACCATACCCACATGCAGTCATTTCTTTTTTTCACACACAGTAGTGTAGGGTTATCCATTATCTCTAGCTGCAGTTAGAGAGAGTTCCACCTATCCTTTGGCTCTTCTTTGAAACCACATTCAACTTTCATTTTAACTTTCTTACAAAGCTTCTATGCTCATTCACAGAATTCTCCTTGGTATTTCAAGGAATTCAGAGCAAGCCTGTGAGATTGACACTATAAGTGGCAACTTGGATTGCTTGAGCAGTCAATCCTATTTTAATAATCAATAATGCATTTGGAAAGAATGAAATATATTTCTCAAAAATAAGTGTTTAAATCCCACAAATTCCCTCTTTCTGTGTTTTCTCAGAGTTGCTTTTACTTGTTATATTCAATAGATTAGATTTTGATTCTATATTGTGTTGTAAATTGCTGAGAGACTTTGTTATAATAATATAGATTTATTTATTTATTCATTCATTCATTTATTTATTTATTTATTTATTTGATTTATTATGGGTGCCCACTCCAAAAGAATCTGCAAATGTTTAAAAAGCCAATCTTAAATATAGGGCTTGAACATAATCCTTCCTGAGGTATGACTCAGCTGTACAGTTAGTTAATTCTTGTCAGTTATGCAGGTGAACAGATCAAGTTGACTCGATCAGAGTTTGGAGTGCTGATGGACTGATGATGATTATTAAGATAGGGTGTCGTAATAGGAACCAACAGGAGGGGATAGGCAGTTAAGTTCTGATGCTGTGCTAGAAGATATTTTCCAATTTTTTGCATATAATTTTCAATAACAGTATCAAGGACTTACTTGAAAGTCTCTTTAAAAGACAGTTTAGATGTTGTGTACCATCATGCATTATGTTACATCCTAACTGTATGAGATGAGAGATTGCTTTAGTTATATTATTTTTAAACTGGGATCTAAAGAATTGACTGTGTACATTATCGTGCTGTTAATGTTTTGCTTTATTTCCACACTTATGTATCTTACATAACAGTTCTTACATTTGATTGCTTAGTTCTGCTCTGAAATTCCTTACATATAAAATACAGTAATTGTTGTGTATGCCTGTGGTTTTCTCTTCATTCACATTCTGTTCCTCAGGCTTTAAAGGAGAAAAAATTAGGAAAAGAAGTATTGGTACTCCAGACTTCAGCATGAATATATCTGATTAAAATAATATATTAACATTTAATTTTGGTTAAATGATGGAAAAAGAACTCATTCTTGATTTTATTGCAGTGAAATTCTATATTCTTGTATTTAGAAATATGCCCCATTGGTTTCAGTGGGACTTACTGCCAATGAATGAGTATAGTTCAGATGCTAATATTTTATTATATTGTATTAAAGTTGAAGGTTGAAATATGGTCTGCCATTGCATATTATCAGTATTCACCAAGATTTTAACATTTTGATATTGGTTTTAAAACGACTGTTTAAAAAATGAAAAAAAAAATGTGTGCATTGCCTCCGATCTTTAATTGCCGCCTAATTCAAACATTTAAATACTTGCAGACATCTTTAAGAAACACGTAACAAAAAATGTCTGGCCAATTCAAACCAATGTGTAAACTTAGAACCTTCTCTCTGCATTTTGGTACTCTTTTGAGACCCAGTCCTTACTCTGTGAGGATTGCCAAGGCCATATGCTGTAAGGACAGTGAAATCCAGAAAGGATAGAATCCCCCTGCCAGGACCTTTTTCCTTCACTCTTTCCCAACTTTTGTTAGCCACTTTGTGTAAGCTGTCTTGCCTAACATTATTTTATTGCTTTTCCTCTCAGACGTATTGCCTCTCTTCATCTTATGCACTAAGCTTTTGGGATTTCTTTTTCTGACTAGTGCCTTCTTATCTCTGCTGCTTCTGCTTTGATACCTGGTTTGTCACTCAGCTGCCTGTTCTGTACTGACCGCTTTATCTCTGGTTTCCTTGTTCCAAACCCAGCACCCTGTCCTATGCTTGTTCTGTATCAGGCCTTCACATTGGTCAGACTGACACAGTTCCCTCTCAAAAGCAAATTTCTCTCTCAGAAGCGGATTGCAAACTAATTTGTTTCCTGAATTACTGCTCCAAATCATCACCTTAATTCAGTTAGAACATTCATACAATACAAATACAATACAATACAATACAATACAAATACTTTAATGACCAAGTATAAAATATACACAAGGAATTTGTCTTCGGTGACAAACAGCAAGATCAACGGTGCGTTTGGATAGCAACAAAAATTAATAAACATTGCAACAAAGATCAAGTTGAACACGATGTAAAGATTTTCTCATACTATTTGTTCATAGGCACATCACAGCCAGAAATCACAAGGCGCATGAGAAAGTTTGAAGAGACCTTTTGGAGTGTATAGCTGTATAATGTGTGTTAAAACTATTTATACAGGTATACTTACAATATTGTTTTGGGAGAATTTAAAATACTGAATGAAATAACATTTATAAACTGTATTGGACTAACAAACTGTCATTATAAAGTATGGTATTTATTTATGTCTTCATAAGAATGCATGTTAAATAATGCATGTTTACACAATGTTTCAAAAACAAATAGCTGTTTTTGAAACAATGCTATCTCCAAAACTCTACTAACAAAAAATGTTTTTACCACTTTATTTTTTAATGTAGGTGGGGAAAACGCATATCAAAATGTCAATACCCAGCACAAATGGTGACCAAAATCAGGTTTGTCTGGTTAGGTTGCTTTGCTTTCTTTAAAAAAGAAAAAGGGGGAAAAAGGCTAAAACACAAGTAACAAATCCAAATAAATGAACCCACTTTTTTGTCTTTTTTTGAACTATCACAAAACAGCAGCGTGCAGAGAAAGAGGAAGACCCGATAAGAATGAGGAAGGTTAGCTGTTTTTTTCACTTCCATCAAAGCAAAATTATCATTTCACTCATGCACATGCAGTGTATTTAAAAAGACAATATTCTGGTTTCTTCCTGTGCTTTTGTCAGTAGATGCTTATTTGTAAATGAACAAAATTAAACAGAATTAAACAACAAAGTATTTTTAAATCAATGTAAAAATATCCTTAATTCTACTTCTCATTTCCTAATTTTTTGCAAAAATCTTCCTATGAACAGTCAAAAATTCAGGAAGTAAAAAATATTTGACTGTTTAAATACAGTAATAGAAAAGACAAATTAATGCATTTAGATTGTGAAATATGTACTAGTTTAAATACTAGTTTAAAAAATGCTTTAATGTACACTGGAGAGCCAGGAGGACAGTTCCAGTGTTCTCTGCAACTATACTCTTTAATTTCTTACTCTCTCTTGGAAATATTATATGGTGTCTTTGTGGAAGAACAGCTTGCCGAATGATGGAGCCATGATAACTGTCTTTTTAAAAAGAACCCATTACATTTTTTCATAATTCATGAGCAGGACCTTATACTTTCCTCAGATTCTCCACATAATCTTATGATTCCATACACTATACCCATTTGCAAATCATCGCTCTATGAATGTTAGTTTAACCTTTTTCGTTTTCCAATCTGCAAATACCTGCAAGAACAACCTTTTTAATTTTTGTGTGTGTGTTTTTTTTTGTTTGTTTTTCCCCCCCTTTCTTTCACTTTCACAGAAAAGATCAAAGAGACTAGATGGTGAAAACATTTATATAAGACATAGCAATTTAATGTTGGAGGTTTGTATGAATTTGAAGCTTCTTTCAGTTGCGTTTGCCTGGACCTTCTACATTCTTTGCTAAATTCTTTTTTCGCCTCTGCTGTAGCATTTGTGTTTTTTGGGTGGGGTTTGTGTGCATGCTGTTGCATGATTTCGTTAGAAATAGGCTTTTGCATGTCACAATAAACATGACATTATGCAACCATTTTTCTTACCTGTATATATTGTTTTCTTTTATCTGAAAATATGTGATTGGGATCATTCTTCACTTAAATGTGTTTCTAAAACATAGCAACTCATTACATGGTTATCTGTGGATAACAGTCTCCAAGCATGCAATGATGTGATTGACACAAAGAAATAAGCAAGGTTTTCTGAGATGTATTTTGTGATGCCATTCTGTAAACTATAATCCCAAAATAGTTATATAATTGAGTCCACTCAGAGCAGCAGACTTGTGCCCTGATCTTCAGTTTTAATTTCAGAGCCTTTTCTCTTAAACTCTATAGGTGGTCCTTGCTTAATGACCACTCGTTCAACAACCGTTCAAACATGACAGTGCTTGAACAAGTGGCACTTATGACTGGTCCTCGTACTTATGATGGTTGCAGCATCCCCATGGTCATGTGATCACAATTTGGGTGCTTGGCACCCAGCTTGCGATTACTACATTGGAGCGTCCCACAGTCACGCGATCGCCATTTGCAACCTTCTTTGCCAGCTTTCTATATGCAAAGTCAATGGGGAAGCTGGCAGGAGATCGGAAATGGTGACCACATGACGTCATGCTTAATAGTGGTGCAGGATTCACTTAACGATGGCAACTGGAAGTGCCAGAATTTCCGTTGTTAAGCAGAATGGTCACATGATGTTGCATTTTACTACCATGTTCCTTAGCAATGGAAATTCTGGTTCCAATTACCGTCGTTAAGTAAGGACTACCTGTACTGAATTTTTTTGTACTAAACACCACCTAAAAGTTATGAATAGTAAAAAGATTTTTTTTAAAAAAAACTTTTCAGAATTAACTGGGCAATTATCCCCCAATATAAGCTGAATCATCTCAGATAATTTTATCTTGCAAAATTACATTTAACATTCAACTAAACACAGTTCCCTTGTGTTTTTCTTGTTTAGCGACTACAATTGGGACTGGTAACTGTCGTTAAGTAAAGCGATCACAAAATGAAACCGCACCTGTGCTTATGATCTTCCTTCAGCTTTCCTTTGCTTTTCAGACCTGTGAAGGTAGTAAATGCGAGGACTGGTCGTAAAGTTACTTTTTCATCACCATCCTAACTTTGAACAGTTGCTAAACGAGAACTACCTGTAGTTCAGTATCGTTTATTGGTTATTTCTTGGATATTTTTTGCTGGAAACAGTGAGCTCAGCTGCTCAGTATTTTTGTCACATCCTACATATGTGTATCATGTTATCTCTACGTCTGCCATTGCTGTTGACATCAGAGAAAGCTAGAATGGCTATACATCTCCATAGAATGAGAAGGGGAAAACCAAGCTTGGCCATACTTAAAAAGTCATGTAGTTATTTCTTCCTTCTCAAATGTGACCATTTTCTCAACAACATTTAAACAATAATTTGTGCCTTTAAATTTCCCAAGAAGTTTGAAAAGAGGAAGTAGAATGTCATCACTTCATTTCTGATGTGAGAGGTCATTCACTATATTCAGACTTAATTGACTTGCAATTTCTTGCAATTCTAAGTGATAATTTTCAATTTCTTTGGTTACATATATTGAGATTGGCTGCCTTCACTGCATTTTTGTCTCCCATGAACATGATCTTGAATATACCGAACATTCCAATCATATATTACTGATACGGGAGAATGTGTGGCTTCTTATACTGATTCTGTTTTTGTGTGTTATATATTTTAATCACGATTACAGAAATAGCAGCTAATAGGAGTTTCTTGTGCAGTGTCAGGATTTTTTAATGCACTAACTACTTTTTGAATTTTTAATTTCGTGCTTTACAGCTTTGAGTTTGCTACAAAATGCAGAGCTTGGGGCAACATTAAAATGATGTGTAATCCAGTCAACGTGAGATGATCTGGCAAGAGGCAGTGAATATTTCATCTATGATATTTTAATTCCTCTATAAGTCAGCTTTTTAGTTTACTTTTTTATCTACTCTCAGTAGATTTTTTTTTAACCCAATGCGTTTACTTCTTTTTTATAATACTTTTATCTCCCTGTTACCATATCAGGTTCTGGAATAAATATGTAGCCCAATGCCAATTTCTCATTCTTTTTCATATGTTTGATTTGACCCTTAACTGTTTGGTTGCAGGTGTTTACAGGCTATCATCAATAACGGCAAGACTAATCAGATAGTTTGAAATAATTGCCTGTTATTCCTTTTTCTTTGCTTGTTTTTTAATTCTGTTCATGAAACATTAGGATGGTTCCCATTTAATTCTGCTAAGCAGAGAAATTTTGATCCAAAGAAGCCCCTCATCATAAAGTTTACTTAATCCAAACAATAAGATGAACACAAAAGAAATTAAAAGTGCACTAGCAACAATTAAACTGTGGTATATCTTTCAATCATTTAAAAGTTGTGATATTCATCTAATATGTAAGTTGCCACACTACCTTTCAAAACAGTGGTATAGTTGATAGCAATCTACTTTTTATCAGACAACCTTTTCATTTGTTAACCTTACAGTAAAGGCAGGATGGCTTTTTTTTAATGTATTTTTGGAAGGTCTCAGGTTTTACCAAATAGTCTGTTTGAACTCAGACAACTTTTTTTGACCATATATAATAAAATAAAATAAAATACTTATATTAAAATATAAAATGTATATGGCTCATATCCAACAAAATATACAAAATTAGCTGAGTTACTACTCTTAAAAACTTTAAATATAAACAGTATAAAAATGTGTTATAGCCTTTCTTTGGACTGGGCTACATAAGTATTCTTATACTGAGCCTTGAGTTTGATTTTGAAATACATAAGACCGGGAATGTCCCAGAATTTGCAAAGAGGTAAAATCCAGGGATTTTCCTAAGGCTAAAAATGTGTGGAATTCAATTTTGTTCTCCCAAGCAGGGATTTTTATAGAGTAAGTCATGGCCACTTACTCTATGAAAATTCCTTGTTTGGGAGAACAAAGAACAAATTCAAAAGCAGAAAGCACATGTAGTTACTATACAGTGCAAGGCCCCAGACTCAGTATGTGTCCTCTGAAGAAACATTTCTCTACTTGAGGAGTGGCAGCATCAGGATGGAAAGGCTTCCTTGAGCTACGCTAGGCCTGTATGGCTCTTGTCTTTTACATTGCCATTGACCATCCAATCCTTGTAATAAGGTTGCTGACTGAACATTTCATGATTAAATATACTTTCCCAGAGATGCAGATAGGTATGAACAGACATTGACAAACCTTACCTGTAGATAGAGGAGCATGTGAGGGGTAAGCTTCTGAGATGTGGGTACTAATGAGAAATATTAACCCTAAAATCTGAGTTCTGAAATGGTACCATCCAAATAGGATTATTTCCTGTATTTTATTAAAGGTAAATCAAGTCACTAATCAAGTTATATTATCCTGGATAATAGTAACCAATATTTTTTTGGCTTTTGTTCCTTTTTTGCCCACCAAAATGTTTTTCCCCACTAGTGAATTTCACATACTGGTCAATTATGTCTGGTTAATTTGGCAGTCTCGTGCTTTTTTTTTCCCCTGCCAAAGGGATTAGGGATAGGGATATTGATTGATAGTTGACTGTTACCTCTGTGAATTTTGGTACCAACACCATAATCACAAGGATATCACACCAATCGATTAAGTCTGCAGTTGGTAAAAGCTTTTTGGACATAAGATTAACACTAGTGGCGGGCAAAAAAGGTACAAGAGCCAAATTGAGTTCAGTTTCACTAGTGAGATTTTTTTCAGTGACAGGCAAAATTAGTCTTTTGGCTTGTGTGTTTGTGTGTGAATTTTAAACCACTTTGGTATTTTGTAAAAAGATTATAAAACTGCTTTGTTTTATAATCATACAGTATAGAAATAAATAGATACTGGAAGAGGCTGTTACAGGAGAGTCATAAATATGTCTACTCAGAAATAAGCATTGTTGAGCTTAATAAAGTTTACCACTTGTGAATATAGGATTGAAGCTTTAAAGAGGCTAATAAAGTTCTACAAGTTTCAGATTTGATTTCCAAAAAGGTGCTTTGGAATGTGGAGGCATAAACATAGCACCCTTTTCCAACTGCTGAAAATATATTTTCCTGAGATTGTGCAGCAACTATGGAGGATAGCCATACTATCCCAGGAAAAGAAGCACCTCCTTTAAGAATCTGCATGTTGATGCTACTTGCTATATTCCTGCATGTTCTGAAGCATTTTCCTGGAATCAAATCCAAAGTACTAAACAGACATAGACTGTAATAGTATTTGCTGAATGTTGGGAATTTATAATAGTTAATTCTTCCAGAGTTTAGGAAATTGGAAAAGATTGCCACTCCTGAAATAATAATAGGGAGTTTATTTTGTTAGCCTAGTTGAAAGATGTTTTTAATTGAAACTAATGTTGAGCTTTATTTGGGATATCCTGCACTAACTAGTACATTTTATCTCTCTGAGGGGAAAAAGAATTGATGTGACTAATTTGCTGTGGCAAATTTAGTATCAAGGGGAGCTGTAAATTCACTTCAGTAAAACTTTCTGTGGTTTGTGTTGGATTTTTTTCTTAAATGATAGGATCTAGATAAAACTCAAGAAGAAATAAAGAAACATCATGCTAACATCAGTGAACTGAAGAAAAACTTCATGGAATCTGTTCCTGAGCCACGGCCAAGTGAATGGGACAAGCGCCTCTCTACTCATTCTCCTTTCAGAACACTTAACATCAATGGACAGATTCCCACAGGAGGAGAAGGAGTGAGTACTTTATATAGTACTGATCATTTATTTGGCTTTGATCTTCTAAATAAGACCATCTTTTAATTCTCTAGGAAATGAAATTCCCTTTTGGGGAAAAAGGCATAAACAAAAGGTTAAGCAAAGTTACTTAAGGGTTTCATTATTCACTTTCTGTATGCTGAATGAGCTATTAACTTTTTAAAGCCAATTTTCTATCAGGTTACTGTGGAAGTTGGGGTTGGAAAGTCTTAGCATAAAATATTTTAAGGACACACAGACACGGATAGACAGATATTTTAACCCAGCCAGCTTCCATGCCTAAGTGGGAACTAGATCCTGGGTCTTCCTTCTCCTAGTCCAGCACCTTAACCACTACACCTCAGGTGGGTAGTGGGTGATACTGAGCCAGTAACTTCCTATCCCTAAACTGGGAAGTTGAAAAATATCTATCTGCCAACCCATACTGGGCTAGCTTATGCTCTGTATTCTTCAGTAAAGAGGCCTTTATCCTGCCAGGATTGATTTGGTCTGATAATTATTTATTTTTGAAATTTATAGGCTTCCTCAATTTGTTATGACTCTGGGTGGCTTACAAAATACAACAATAAAATACCATAAAATACAAAAATCAAACTTCTGAGAAAAACAATCATTAAAAAAAACTAAAGCGTCATAAAATCATCACCTACACTAACCCAAGTCATGGGGATTGAGCCAGATCTTAGGGCTTGTTGAAATAGAGTCGGGGTAAGAGTCTTATGAATCTCAGGGGAATGGTGTCCCAGGGGCAGACACCACACGACAGAGAAGCACCTCCCCATATATTATTATTATTATTATTATTATTATTATTATTATTATTATTATTATATACAAATTATAATAATGATGGATGGATAGATAGATTCATTCATACATACAGTACTTCTGGTGGATAAGACTGTATTATTGGACAATTTGCGCACACGCTAGTTACGTATGTAGTGTCTCAATTACTATTTACTGTCAGTAGAGGGCATTTGGTCTAGCTCTGTAAAGTTTGAATGGTAATTCTGTATTAAAGTATTAGAGTATATTTTTGTATTTTTGCAATAATTACTGAACTTAGCATTACACTTTGCAGTGTAATTACAGATAGGTTGGATTAAATTTGAACTAAATATTCATTAAAAAAAATACTCAGGTACTATTTATTATGGTGTTCCTATGCTCTGGACTCACTGCTTTGGGCTCCTGATTGGCAGGATATTAATTACATATATTATACCTACACATATATTTCTCTTTGGAACTATATGAAAGTCATTGGCCGTTGCTGCCTTCTGGGATTTTTTTTTTTTTTTTTTACCTCCCAGTATATCTAACAGCCTGAGAGTTCCTGGTGGGCTTAGCTTTTCAAGATGAGCTGTGTTTTGCTCGGTGAAAAAAGCTAAATTTAATAATAGTTTTCTGCTTGTGCAATAATAATGTGCATGAGAACTGTTATAGAAAATAGCTGTTATAATAATATGTGAATTTTTCTCCAGACATTGTAGATTAGTGCTAGTACCCAGTTCCTTTCTTTCTTTGGTTCTTAATGAAAGTATGATACCACATGCTTAATTGAAGTTTACATTCAGCTGCAGTAATTACTACTTCACATTCAAAGCATCTAGAATTGTTTGTTGACTTGCCTTAAGAATATCCAAAATTATTAAGTGGATTGGAATGGAGAAAATGAGAGAAAAAGATTTTGGATTTTATTTTGCAGCTGATTGCATTTTTTGTTGAAATACAGAAATAGGAATTTTGAATTCATATTAATAACAGTTGGAACAGCATGGAAGGCCTTTTCATGATTGGCTCCTGAAGTTCTGATCAGAGTAGCGTTGCTACAGAATGCTATTAAGTTGGCTTTACAAAGTTTTGTTCTAATTATATAAAAGTTGAACAAGAATAATGTGTATTTTCCTTATATGAAAGTATTATTGTAATTTGAGGGCATTTCAGAAGAATACAGTCCTCAGATCATCTCCCATGAATGATCCTTCAGTATTTCAGAAATTAACTATTAGTGGACTTTTCATTAGAATTAATAATTTTAATACACAGATATCTTGAAGTTTCTTAACTTGCTTTGTTATACAGAAGGATGTATTGTAATTATTAGTCATAGGACTCTTCATTTTTAAATTTAACTATTGTAATCTTAATAGTCTATAAAATGGAGTTTAGTTCTGGTTTATCTGTCTTTTCTACTTTGAAATACAACTGAACTTTCCATACTTTGTGCATGTCCAGGTCAAGAAAGCCACATTTCAGCCCTGTGAGAGACAGGTCGGTGGGCCAGAGGTAAAGCTGCTGTTTTGATACATGCTTCGAAAGCAGACTTTTGTACTGCATTGGCACTGGCAAACCAAAACCCTCAACAGCAGCTGCTAAGTAGCATTGTTTGGGCTGCCTTTTCAATAATGTCATCTCTCACAGCCTTCTGATCTAACATTTTAAATGTATTTGCAGTGCTGCAAGCTTTTGCAGCTTTTCAATTGCTTCTTTCAGCGCATGGCTGGTTGACAAAGTTGCATGAAGATGTTGCCATAAACTTGGAGAGAGAGAAATTATGAAAGTTTAACTCTACCCTATTCTTTTTATGTTGTCTTCCTCTCTTTTCATGTTTTTCTTTTAATTCTCATGTTACTCTTGCATACTTTATCATTTCTTTTTGCTGCCCAGACTCCCAGCTACTTTCTCCCTGATCTCCATTACTTAGGGGTGTGCAAAGACTCTGTCCCCAAATATCAGATTGATCAAAGAAGACTGAGTCAGCTGAGAGAGCTTAGAGCCAAATTTTTCCTGTCTTAGATAGCAACTTTCATTTGTCATACATGGAAAAAGAAAAGCAACTTCAGAATTCTCCAGCCTATGCTTAGTTTTCACATAATACTGCAAAATACTACTTATATTAAATTCTTTACACACTGATGTCATGGATAAATGAAAATATAGAATAAAATTTTATTCTTTTTAATTTTAGACAAGCATATTGCATTTTCTTTGATTTTAAGAAACTGAATACTTTGCACCTTAATCACAGTGCGATGTGGGAGTGGACATTTTGGTATCTTCCATGACAATACCTTCAATATTCAAACAATTATGCTATAGCTGAAATATCAGATCTAACATATAATACAATTTTGAATTTCAGGATAGCATAGAAAGTTATAACCAATATTTTGTATGATATCAGTTCTCTTTGTAAAGCAACGGTATTACATACATAATTATCTATAATTTAACTCTTGAAGATATATTTTAGCACATGGATAGACTTAATTTAACATGAGTTTCTGCACAGAGAATTATTAGCAATTCAGAATTTGTTTACCCAGTTAGCTAATTTCTCCATGGAATTTGGTTCCCACTTTTAGGACTAACGAGGAGTTAGTTGTGCTGCTGGTACAAAACATCTGATAATTTCTATAATTTGCGTCCTTGCATATCCCCAAGTATCATTTTGAGCATTTTTCATCAGTCATTTTGTTCATCTCTCTGTCTTTCTTGATCTCCTACCATGAAAGCAGACACAGGAACGTCCTCTGTTAGTGCAGGATGAAGACTATATTAAAAAGCAAGAGAAAGCTACTGAGGGAACTTTACCCCACCGAGCAACTGAAGAAATCCAGGCCAAAATTTCTATTCCAGTTCCTGAGGAGGAGAAAACATTCAAAACATGTCACCTGTACTCTAACATTTTTTCTTCTCCACGCATTCCTTTTATGATGTCTTTTTTGGTGATCCTTGCAATGACTGTGTGGTGGCTGGTTTTTCTGTGATTAAGGAACACACAGAGGCTTATATGAAATATCAACAAGACTACACCCTTCAACTTCTGGCTGAAGCTACTGTCTTATTCTTTCTATTTTATTCTTGACTGTAGTTCCATTTCTCAGAAATTCTGCTTTTTAAAATACATACTTGTCCAACACATAGCTTCTGGTATTTTTAAGAGACAACAAGGGACATCAGCCAAGTTGCACTGTGACAAATTTTAAGATTGTGCAATCCCTAAAAATCAGATTATGTGAAGGATGTACTTAAGTGGCTTCTATCATGTTTCAGACTCATGTCTGCATTTACTTAGTACAGACTTGCTGTTAAAGTTGGTCGTTGAGTTCAGCAGCTTGTAGAGGAAAAAAGGAGTGATTGTTGAAAAAAAAATCCTTCATTATACCTGAGAATTGGGGAAAAAAATGGGAATCAGTTATAGACATCTTTAAAGTCGTAGTGTCTATTCCCAACTTGATTTATAACACATTCTATAAACAAAGAAATACACAACTTCCACTTAAAATTAAAAAGTGCTCTTCAGGATAATTCAGAGGTGTATATCCAGATAGCAGAGAGTACCAAAATGGGTTAATTCCCTTAGTATTATAAAATAGATTTTACATCTTGCTATTAAAACTTTTCACACCTCTGTCTTAAAGACATTTCTTTGGGAAATGTGATTTGTTTATCAGTATAATTTAATGGAGAGAATTATAACTTATTTCAAGGAGAACCTGGGCAAGAATAAAGTGGACTTGCAGCATATGCTGCCTCACATTAATTGTAAGGGTAGCATATTCTTTCTGTGTTTGCTTGTGTATTACTAGATGCATATTTGTGAATCATTTATCCTGTCTGTATGATTTTGCTTTAAATGAAAAATTGTAACTTCTGGTTTCTGTTTGGATTGGGTTAGAATGGTAGAGAGCCAATAACTTATTGGAAATAGTAATCTATAATTTAAATTGCTCTCTTATCATTATGTTAGTTTTTTCTAAATTTTTCTGTGTTTTCCTTTTCTCCAGAATATTAAATAGCTTCATTTTCACTGTAACACCTATCAGTAGGAAAGTAGTATGTTCTAAAATGTGTGTGTACTGTTTTATGCATGATGTTTATACTATTTGCAGTTGTGTTAACACATAACTGAGCATTACTTTAGATAGAAGTTCTGACATCTAACTATATACTTTGTTCATTTAAACCTTTGCATGTTGCTTAACCTTTGAAGCGTTCAGATGTAAGCTTCTAGATGGTTATTTGATATCTAATTTATTTGTATAGTTTTAAAACATAATTATAAAGTTCTGACTTTGGCTCTTCATTGATGTATTGTGCTAACACAGATGAATGGATTTTATACCCCTAGAATATATTGAGGAGAACTTCACAAGTTTTTAAGAGCAAAATTGCAGTACTCAGGCTAAGTAGCTATAAACCTGAAACTAGAAAGGAGATGTGTGGCAGTTAGATTATTGAGCAAAGTTGAATATGGGCGAAGGTTTAACTGATTCAGATAGTATTTTAAAATTAATCTTTAAAATGTTTATTTACTTAGAATTATATGTGGTTGTGTTGTATGTGCAGGTACAAGATACATATAAGATATTTATCTTTTTGACAATTTTGAAATTCAGAATTAATTTCTTTCAATTGTGCAGTCATAACTATATAGATCAGCCTTCTCCAGCCTGGGGGAAGAGCATAACTCCACTAATTTCTGGACGTCTTATCTGCTTTCAATACTATGAGCCATGATCTTCTTTTGAACTATCTGAGATGTCAATTTGAGGCACTGCTTTTAGATAGCTGCGTTTCTCTCTACATTGTTACTTTCTGATGGTGATGCT
The DNA here is from genome assembly GCF_059951505.1 of Python bivittatus. Taxonomy (NCBI): domain Eukaryota; kingdom Metazoa; phylum Chordata; class Lepidosauria; order Squamata; family Pythonidae; genus Python; species Python bivittatus. Next base: position 11,622,184 of record NW_028277054.1, on the reverse strand, counting down.
GTGATATTATTGCTCATAGAACTTTCCTGTATTTTTCTGTATACCTCTGTTTTGTCTCTCACATCACTTAAGATGTTGGAGTGAAGGTCATCAGTCATGGTCAAAGAGTGTTTGCAATTTACAAACCACACAAACAAATCACCTGTCTTCAGTGTTTCTCTCTTAAGAGGTTATATTTAACCTTCTCTACATGGACTCACCTTTGACTCATGAAGGATTGCATTTATAGCTTGCATGTGATGTTGGATCCATTCCTGTCTTTGGATGCTTAAATAGCATCAGTTACCACATGTATAAATGATTAATAATCTTAAGGCTAGACTACTTGGGACTCTTCAGTTGCACCAGAGTTCTGGAATTCTACCACCGATTGAGACCAATAGAATATGTGCAATTGCAGTGTCTTTTAATCTATTTCTGAACATGAGCTTCAAATTCTGCCTTCCGTACTTTAGGACTTAGATGTCTTAAGGATTACTTTCACCCACATAAGTATGATCAAGTCTTCTGAGATGAGATGAGTGGTAACCAAGTAATGGGTCTTCCTGCAGATGTTGCTATGGAATCCACTATAATTTTTATAGGTTCAAAAAAAGGCTAGTGATAAGTTACTGCTAATCTCTTTTTTCTCTTTTTTTTCAAGGATATGTATGTCATTTTTAGTGCCTTTTTGGTATTTTTATTTATCCTGGTATACTGCCTGAAGAGCTCCAGTCAAAATATTCCTAGATTATCAATTACATAAATTTGAAAACTGGTGTTATAAAAGTAGAATATAAAATATTTGATTCAGTTTGATCAAATCGCAAGAGAACGGCTAACATACAGATTTGATTCAGTCTACATTTAGTGAATGAGTGGGCAATAAGAACAAATGTTCTTTTCTGTTTTATCTTACGTTTCTTATTTATATGTGGATTGTTATTCACTGAATAACTCAGGAGGATACTTTTACTCACTTAACAGTCACCAACTAAAAGATCTTGAAAGGCAAAACTAATACTTTGCTTTAAGATTTTAGAGAGCTGTAATTTAAGTATGTAATAATGAGGAAGGGATTGAGAACTTCAAAACTAGTGGAAATTAATATTATTTACCATTATCCCCCAAAGTCTACATTGCAATAAGAACACAGAATGTCTTTATAAAGAATGGTTTTGATCCATACAACAAAACATCTAATGCTCATTTCATGGTTTCCTCATTAGAATTATCCTTTGTGTTTTATAGACTCCCTGGTCAATTTGAAAAGACAAAACCATAACACTCAGTAGCAGTTTGAAAATCCATCCAGTTTGCAATTACAAATTAATGGTAGCCTATTGATTTTTTTCAAAGTTTTGATGTTTCATGTTCTGTAAAAAAAAAAAAATGGTACAAATGAAAGCGAGTTAAATTTGGAATGTTGTCTCTCTGCTTCATAATACTGCTTTTTAAAGTTTATTGATCCTTTTGAAATGTATTATTTTTCACTTAGTTGGTCTCTGGGAATTCTTGCTGGTGAGTGTAGTATGTTACCAATTGTGCATTTTAAAACACTTTCAATATAGGTGCTTCTGTACATATTTTCAGTATGGGGATAATCTAATATTATTGATATATTGCTTGAAATACCCATAATAGCCACTTGCTAGAAACTGAGGAAATTTCTTTTGGAAGACTTTTGAACAACAAAATAATTTTAAAGGGTCTGTCCCTGATTGCTTGCTCTATATATTAGTTTATCCCCTTGATTTTTTTTTTCATTTGAATGCTGTTTTTATATAGATCCTCTGCCTGATCCAAAAGCCTATCCAGAATAGCTGTCTCCATTCACTGCAGTGTCAGCAATGTGCACATGGAGCTATTAACAAATTAGTAATGAATTAGGAAGCTCGGGTGAGAATTTGTAACTTTTTCAAGTTAATATAGCAGCTAGTTATCTTGAGTCAACTGTTGTATGGTTCTGATGTTCAAAGATACCTAGGGGAACACTAAAAGCAATCATAGCAATGTCACTGCATATTTTCTTCAGCAAAAAAGGCTGCATTATTCTATGTCTGCTTGTGTCAAAAAGCTATTAAGTGGTATAATAGAACAGAGTTCCCCAAGTTCTCCAGTTTTTGGACTAGTGGGACACTTGGAATTTTGACAGCATAATTACGGCCATTCTTAACAATTGGTTCTTAAGCAGTCAGAACGGATTCATTTGTATGAAGTAGACTGATGAGATTGTTGTCCTTCATACAGCTAATCTCTTAAGATGCTCTTTGTCCTTTCAACTTCCTTTATATTGTAGGGGGCTAGAAATACTTCCAAAAAAGCAATAGGGTGCAACCCTCCATCATTTTTATTTTCCAAGAATGCCTCTGGGATATATGTGGGATTCAGAGGCATTGTTGGAATTACAGGTGATGCTTGAGCTGGCACATTGCTTTATAACATGCTAGTTTTTTGCTCTTTTTTTAAAAAATAGAGTCTTAAAGAAATAAAATTGGTTAGTTGGTAGCAAGGGAGATACCTGCAGGCTCATTGGTGATCTTCACCTAATAAACTATTACGGCTCTGTCTGCAGCATTCTGAACAATCAGGCCATTTTGATTGATGTAGTGCTCTCCTTTTTCTTAAATGAGATTTTTTTAAAAAATAGGGGCAATATCAAATAAGAAATTCAGACAGTTCTACAAATAATTAAAATATAAAATAGAGATAGCCAGCTATAGAAATGTCCATATGTAGTCCTAAAATGTTTAGTATAATCTGTCTTAATTTTGAAGTGGAGCTCCTGTCATAATACAGAAGACTCTTTCCCATTAATTTACTGTAACAGTAAATATAAAAAGGCAGGGTACTTCTCAAAAAGACTACATAGCAAGAACAAATTCATCCTATCAACTGATTTTGGCATGTGTCCTTCCCTCAACTAGTTTGCATGTAACAACTTCTGTAGCTGTTATGCTTTGAAAGTGAGTATGTTTGCTTTATAAATAGCATTTCCAATCAAAATTATAGTTATGGTAGAATATTCCCTGAACTTGACAAAGTATTTCTAATATAGGTAATGAGCTATACATCAAAGTCTGTCAAGGACAAGTTTGACAAGGCTGATTAAAATAATCAGTTTACAGGCAACTTTTCAGTATATTCTTAGAGAATCTAGTTTTCAGAAAAAGTTCCTGATTCAAATTAATGGTTCTTATAATGAGTGCAAGGGAACACTTTGTTTCAAGAAATTATATCCAATAAGTAGGCCTGATGAAAATGTGAAAAATGCCAAGGAAGTATCAGACAACAGATGCAGAAGGGATAAAGCTAGGATTGGAACCACTGTGCTCTTAATATACCACCCAAAACATTGTGACAAAAAGATTTTGAAATGGCAGACAATAGGTTAAAAAATTTAGCCCAGATTACTTACAAAGGGTCATAGGTATTCAGATTTTTGGGGAGGGGGGACAATGATAAAATGTGCGTCATAATATACTCTTTGTATATTTGAGTGTGATATCTTGACACAAATACAGGAAGGCAAATCTTGCATCATGCCATCACAATCTATGTTTCATCATTTTGGTACCATGGTGGATAGGAACAGACACCTGTGCTAAGAGGGTCATTGAGAAGGGAAGAACCAATCGTTACAAGCTGGAGAGTTCACATTTAACACTTTGTCTTGGTGTTTGTCTCATCCAAACAGCCCTGCTGTTTGGATATTTTGGCTACCAAATGTATAGATGCTAAATTTTAATTGCTGATATTAGTAGTCTGTACATATGATTGACAGAAGCAAAAAGATTTTTGAAAACATTTTGCATATACTATTTGAACTGTCTAGGCAGTGCAGAATTCATCACCTTAGTTTAGAGAAATAAGTGACTGTTGAAGTGTTTTTCCCTTATTCAATTGGCTTTCTTTACCTCATTGAATAAGGCAGATTTTATTTTTTTAAATTTTCATAATATATTATTGTATAATCATTTATCCAAAATGAGTGATTTCTTGTCATTTCTTGTCAGAATTGTACTCTGTTGTAGAATATTTCCCAGACTTTGGATATTTGACAAGCTTTTTATAATGCAGATAAAGATTTCATCCCCTGCAGCAAAGTCACTTCATTCATTGCAAATTCCATTAATTGCCTGTAACAAGCTTGCTTTTCCAGCCAATATGAAAAATCAGATTTGGGAACAAGTATCCTTTAATACTGGGGTTCATGAATTTCTGGCTTTGCCTATACACCTTACCTTATTAAAAATATTTCATTTTATTCAGTGGGTGATTGGACCAGGCAAATTTTCTATACTATTTCTAATCTTGAGCATGTTTTCATCCTTGTCTTTTTTCTATTACTGCTCCTTTTCTCAAGTTGTAATAGGAGGGCTTGCTGAGATTTATGATGATCTAGTTGAGAACTTTCTAACAGGCACATGATGGAAGACAGGGTAACGCCATTGTTGATGAAATCCTCTGGTTTGGCTCCGGTGCTACAGATACCCTTGCTTTCTATTAGGCTGATTGGATTTCTTTGTTTTATACTATGTTGTTACTCATTTTATAGTAAAAGTTGAAAATAGGCAGGTAAAGGTTTCCTGTTTGACATTTGCAGTGTGTTTTGTCAGATATTTTCAGACAAGCAACATCATTGTAAATAAGTAAATAATGACCTAGCTTCTGGTAATCTCTGTGCCATACTCATTTAGGATCTTTTTGCCATTATATCATTTGGATCATAATTCTTATAAAAGAGTCAGTAGTACTCTCTCCTTTAAAGTTGTGCTTTGTTGAGAAGTTCAGTTTTATTGAGAGCTTCAGCAATTAAGATGATTTCTAGAATTATGCATGAAAAGTCCAGCTTATAAGGACTTTGGTCATAAGAAAAGCTATTGTTTCCAAAAGAACAGTTTAGAACATTCCTCATTTCTCTTTAAAAGTCCATAGACCTGTAGCTTCGGGAGGGGCAGCATTATTTCTCAGTTATAAGAAATTGAAATGTGTGTTTAAAGTAAAAATTCTCCACCTCAGCAATAGAAAGCATTATTTATGTGCTTATGTTTTTCAAACATAACAAGCTTTCAGTATGGCACATGATGGATCTGTGTTTTACATGTAAGTAGTGAGGATAATATATGTGTTTTTTCCCATTGCACTTTGTGGCAGCTTAGGCAAGAGGGAGAGAATGGTTATTGAAAAATAGTATGGAGGGGGGGAGCAAAGGCTAACGCCTTCTTCCCTAGCCTGCAGACTTTTACCAGTTTAAGATGGCAGAAAAGCAGATCACATCTAGTTGGTTTATGATTCATATGATGATCTCAGGTACATGTTCGTTAAATTGCAGTGATCTCTGAATGTCCCATCTCTTCAAAAGTAGCATTTTTCTGCTGTTGGCAAGAGACTAGTTGATTGGTCCAATTACTGTAGTTCTTCATTTATTGAAAGGGTAGCTGTTAGTACAGAGAAAGCTGCAGTAGCCTTGCCCACTTCAGATTTAGAGCTGGACCAGGTCAATTCCTCTGACAAAGAGGAGAATATAAACAACTATTTGACCTTGCCCACAATAAACCTAGTCCTTGTAAATGTGGTACTGTTGCTGCCTTTATTGCAGAGGGACTATAACATAGCCTTTTTGAAGGCACCTGAAAGATTCATCTTCAGCCATTGTAGTAGTGTACATGGGCCCTACTGAGTCTTATTCTAAATTTTTCACTGTTTCTAGATGAAGTGCACCCTGTTCCTAATTCTTTCTGGCCTTTTTTTTTTTTGTGTATTCATTTCTTTTTAGAATGTGCGTGACTGTCTCTTCAAAGAGGATGCAGATGAAGTGACAGAGGGGAAAAATATTATCCCTCACTTTGAATGGGAGGTTCCAAAGCATTCATTAGGCTTTAGCGAGAGCCAAATGTCAACCACACTGGAGTCTACACAAATTCGTGAATCAGACTCTTTTTCAATAAACAGCAAGGAGCAGAAAGAGAAGGGTGCCACTGCTCTTCTTGAGAGCAAGGAAGATCTAAGGTGTGAAAAGGGATTTTACTCAAATATGGAAAAGGAAGCTGAGGATTCAAAACAGGCTGAGGTGGAAATATCTGTAGTCCCTGTTTCACCTCCATTGTACCTCCATGAGCAAGAGGAGGAAGCCTGTGGTGTTGAAGAAAAAAAATTAACCAGCAAGCCACTTAGAAAGCTAAATGGAGAATATTACAATCCAAATGTTGATAATGAATTTCCTGCTCTCATTCGCTGTTTCCAGGTAGTAAATGTGAACACAGAATATCTTTTGCAAACGCCTATGCTACATTTTCTGAGTCACTTTGCAAACACTGCAGCAAGCATATGCTTTACATATCCATGAAGAAGGATTAAGTTTTCATGTCCTGAAGTAATTTCCCAAAACTAATCAGTTATTTAATTTTGTATTGTCTATATAAATTATTACCCCCTTCTTCATTCTTATCTGAAATAGATGTGTCTTAATTAAACAAATTTTTCTTGATTCGTGCAAAGAGAAGGAAATACAAAAAGCTAAAGATGTTTAATATATCAGAATAGCTAAGTAGTAATTAATACTATTTTTTAATTAAAACAGCATAACAACTCTTAAGGTCTGGAGTCATCAGATTTGGAAATACAACTTGCCTCCCTCATATTATAATATTTTTTTGCCTGCTTCAGTGTTCCTTACTTATTAATCCATCTGTTAAAATACCTGAATATGTAATCTGATAATAAGGCAATACCTGCCTGTCTTTGGAAATGCAAAGGGAATATGATTGTGTGAGACAAGCCTTGTGGTGCTCTTACTAACATTATGTTCTCTTTGAGTTAATTATCAGGTGGTGGCACAGCTGATTTTTCTTTTCCTATTGCTCTTGTGATTTGAATATCCATAAATGGTGATTTGGTAGTGATTTGATATAAACTGGTGGACTTCACATTTCAAACTGCAGGTGTTGCCTATGCACTCTCTATAGGTTTCCTACATTCAATTTAAATTCATCTAGTTTCTGAATAAATAAGTATCATGGCATGTCAAAAGGCTTGATATTCTTCCTACATGGTATAGCACATATATATTAGTACTATATGTACATAGATGTCTGCAATTAAATTTCTCTTCTATTCATTAAATATTAATATTGCTCTTAAGAGTGAATCAATTTCCATTATTTGGCCAATCTGATTTTTAAAAACCATGAAGTCATTGCATTTCATCATAAATTTCACAATTCCACAAATGAGTGCAAACAACATAACAGTTGTGATGTATAGTTGAGTCCATGGTACATCTACAAGATAAATGTTGGAATTCTATTAAGTAATACTGATATAATGTGACTAAATGTACTTTGCTTTGAAACTCCTATTTTGTAGCCCCCCCTTGTGAAAACTCAGACAGTTACCATCTCTGATGTGTATAATACTGCAAAAAGTGAAATTCCAACTAAAGAAGTTCCAATTGTCCACACAGAGACCAAGACTATAACTTATGAAGCTGCGCAGGTAGGCTCTTTCACATCTAGTGGTATGGCGTTACTGTAATATTTCATATGACTGGTAGAAAATCCAAGAGTGTTCATAATTTTTAATCTAAATTGTTTTGAGCATTTTATTTCAGTGGGTATTTTGTAGCTGCAGGGAATTCCACTTGTGACAATTGCTGTGAGAAATACCAATATGCTATCAGAGAAACTCATGTTTCTCTGAAACAGTTGTGTGGGTATTATACATGAATGTATGCACAACTTAAAGTAACTATGTAAAACAGTGTTTCTCAACCATGGCAACATTAAGACGTGTGGACTTCTGGAGTCCGTGCTGGCTGGAGAATTCTGGGAGTTGAAGTCCACACGTCTTAAAATTGCCAAGGTTGAGAAACACTGGTGTAAAACATAGCTAGGAAATCTTACTGGTCTGAGGGAGTGGGCAAGCCAAGGCTCCTGGCTTCCCTTTTTATGGCTCACAGAGCTCATTCTGGCCATGATGGCTGAAAATTTACAATACAGTACCCAAACTTTTGAAGTGAGAAACAGATGAAAATGATCTAAGATCTAAAAGTGTGTACCGCATTTACAAACTTCCTCTCCAGAATCCTAAAACAGCCCTGCTCACGTACCTGATGGGACCACTTTATGGCCATCAGTCTCCTGAAAAATCTTTTAAGTGTGGTGTTTAGTTGCCAAATGATATCCAGCCCTAATCTAGGAACATAGGCCAGTCTCTTTGCTGAGAGCTGAGCTGGCTTAAAGTGTGATGAAGGAGATTTGTGAGTTAATTGCTCTCCAGAATCATCATTCAGGGACAGCTGCTGTGAATCCCAGTAACATATAAGTAATGGCCCCGGGGTAAGAACAAAGATGTCCCTCAGGATTCATGTTACATCTTGGGCAGATTGCACTCTTGAGTAGAAATTTCCCAGTGTGTATTCTCACTAGGATAGCTTGCATGTTGGATGGTACCAGAAGGAAGCAGATGTGATGGAAGCTTTTTTCAAAGATCTACGCAAAGATAAATTTAAGGAGAAACCATTTCTGTATTATTTTAGTAGCTGCAAAGTGCTTTCTGTTTTTTTGTTTTTCTGTTTTAATTTTTCCCTATGGCAAATATGCTTGGTAAACCTGTGCTCTCTCAACCTAAATATGGTGTATTTCTGCCATAGACTGATGATGGCAATGGGGATTTAGATCCTGGAGTTCTCCTAACTGCTCAGACTATCACTTCAGAAACCACCAGCAGCACTACAACCACACAGATAACAAAGGTAAAACCAATGTTAACAAGTATATGATCTAATTGATAAGCTACATGCATGTCAAAAAATGAGATGCACAAGTTTCATCTTCTGTGTGCCTTTGGAATCCTGATAGGATTGGCAGTAGAATGCACAGAACACAGGAGCACTGTTTTGTTATAAGACAGGTGTTGTTACAGATCAGAAAGGCTTGTGTTCTGATGAAAATTGCAGGTGTGGTGATAGAAATCACATGTGAAGAAAGGAAATAGAACAATATTGTATTCAAGAGAAAAGGAAACACAAAGGGACCTTAATTCTCTGCCTATATAAGTAGTTAGAAAGATGCAGTGGGCTCAAGTTACCCTTTAGTTTTACAGTTTTTGATTACAAATAATAAATATAAATTGAAAAAAAGAAATAACAAACTATGAGCCAAAAGGTATGACATACCATGAGTTACAGATGCCCTCTTAAGAGTTTTGTTGCATGTAAAGAACCAACCTGTTTGATTCTTGAACTTCTGGTATTTGTAGTGAAGTTGGGAGACCTGCTTAGCCATTGTCAGAGACCTCAGAGAAAAAAAAAACTAATGTACTTTGTAAGATAGAGTCTTAAAGCAAGGCTTTGCCTCAAATTCTGTCTACATTAAAACTGAGAATTAAGGAAACTTGAGAGAAATTGGTAAATTGGGTGATTAGTGCACTTGTCTTAAGTTTTGATAGCAGCTTCCCAAAATGTCTTATATGTACATACAGTCTCCTATAAGGCATCAGAAATGAAAGTAGGTAATGCAAAGATTAAATCATGCTGCTGATGGAACCAGGTTCTGGGTTGCTAACATTTTGGGGAAGAGGGATACAATGCATAGAAATCTCACTGGGGTATATGAGGCAAGAAAAAGTAGCCTCTGATCCTGAAACAGAGAGATAGGCATCACAGCAGAACAGAGATAGTACTATCACAAGAATGGTCTTGGACATTAAATGAACTATCACAATTATTCTGGATGCCTCAGCAAAAAAGAAAACTCAGGAATAATTACCAACTTCAGAGAAAATACTACTTACAATTTAATGACTCTGAATTTGGACTCAGGAGAGGGCACGTTAAAAGAATCATTTAGCTAGTCCTAAAGAAATAAATGAAACCTTACGGGGTTTCTTGTATTTTTGACTGCATTAAAGGTAGTTGGCAGAACAGGTGATAGGCGTACTGTAAAAGGAAGTAATTAATGATTCAAAACTATATGGTATTATGAGGAATGGCACAATTCTTATGAAGGTGGAATTACTTCAGAGCTGAGCCTTTTTTCCATTAAGGCTTTGGGCTGACTTGTGGGTTATATGGTTGGGTTATGATTTAGCAGTTAGGCATTGTCATGTATCTGCAGCATCTTCCTTTAATCAATGGAGGAAGCATCTACACAATTAAGCTCTGATCTCTTTGCAGCCATCTGGGGATTATGAACATCTCTGTCAAAGCAGCAATCATGCTTGTGATTAAGCTGTTTAAACTAGTAGAATTTAAGAAACATGGCTATGGGCAGAAATTTTGTTGAAATTCTCTATGCAACTAGAACCTTTAACCTGATACAATATGAGCATAAATTAAGTGGATAGTAGTGCTCTCAGAAGCTGGAAATTATAAAAAAGGCACATTTCAACTTCATTTGCATTCATTTAGACCCATATTGTTACATTATCTTCCAAATCCCCAAATACTTATGTAGGTTGATAGAAAAATCCTTTGATATCTTGATAATTATTAAGACCACACTTCTCTGTATATTTAACCTGGAAAAAAGACCAGTGGAAATCTTCCAAGTAGACAGATTTTTCCATGTACCCTAGTGGATTCCCCCTCAATTTTTTACTAGCCTTATTCTACATATTCTACCGTATTATTTTTGAAAAATGGTAAAACCATTCAGGGTTTTAAAATGCCATAGAGCATCCTGATACTATATTAGCAACATTGAAGGGGAAGAGTAAAAACAGTGGAAAAGGCCCAGGGTTTAAAAAAAAAAAAAGTTCAATTTGCAGAGAGGCAGAATGTGACTAACAGTTATATTCAGTTTGTTAGTTAATAAAAAACATATGCCAGGATCAAATTTTAGGTACATTAACTAAACAGGTGCTTGTTTTCTATTAGTTCCACAGCACACAATGAGCAATCTGGGCAAATTATAGGTAAAGTTTCCTTTGAATGGGGAGTTTGTTCAGTGGCCCAGCAGATGTTGATTTTGCCATCTTCCTCAGTAGCTTTGTGGATTAATTCATGTCTCTATTTTGAAGCCTGTGCATAGATTGGGGGATTATCTCCATCATATGAATGTATCTAATCCCTTAATAAACCCACCTTCATATTTATTCATTTGATTTATATCCCATCTTTCATTTAGGAGCTTAAGGCAGTGTTCATAGCACTCAGTCCCTCTATTTTTCCCCATATCAACACCCTGTGAGGTAGGTTCGGTTGACTGAACTGTGGTAGGTTCCAAGTTACCCAGTGAGCTTCTTTAGTTGAGGTTGAATTTAGAACCTGGGTCTCCCCACTCCTAGTCCAGCATCTTAACAATTATATTACTCTGGCTTTTATGTATATATGCTGATGTGGTGTGTAATATTTTATAGTGCCTGACCAGGTTAATAAGAATTTAGCAAATAATGGCTACTTTATCTTTCCCCTTTAAAAGCAAATGAAGATTTGTGGTTGATACTGTTTCTCCTGCTTTGCCTCATCTCTCTGTCCAAGTATTTCTGTGTAGGCAGATCTGGGGTCTCTAGGAACTAGAGAAGGCATGGCCATGAAGCATCAAAGAATCTCAAAGTTAGCCATCTAGTCCAGTTTCCTCCTAATGCAAGAAATCCACTGCTGCAAATTTCCTGACAGAAAAACCATTAAAGTAGGAGAATCATCTTAAGAGGCATTCCCTCCTTTTTCTCATATAAGAGAGCATGCTTCTTCTAGATGACATCTGCTATGACATAATCTAAAACAAAATACTTCATCATTACCAAAGCATTTTTATAAAACAGGAACAATGAGGTTGTGATAGCAATTATGACATAATTTACAGCTCCTCACCATGATAGGAATATAAATTAATAGAGAAAATAATTTAATCTTCAAGGGCAAGGCATTTGCAATGAGTCCTAACTATTTTTCAGACATATACAAAAAAGAATCTGTTGTATTAATTTCACTTTTAAGATCAAAATAATATGATTTTATATTCTGTAAAGCAACTTTCCTGTAGTTCACAAAGAATGAGACATTTGGTCTCACTATTCCAAAGTTTGTAAAAAGAAAACTGAAAATGGTGAAATCATAATTATGAGAAGGAAAGGTTAAAAGATTATATAAATTTATCCTAATGCTAATTATATACTAGATTTTTTTTACTTATATCCCTATTTCATAAACAATTTAATCTGGTTTTATTTCCTTTTTTAAAATAACTAAAATCCATGTACGTTTTATTTTTTAATTATAAGCTGATGTTAATATTTGTCTTCTCATGACAGACTGTAAAAGGTGGAATTTCAGAAACACGAATTGAAAAACGAATTGTCATCACAGGAGATACAGACATTGATCATGATCAAGTAAGAGACTGCAGTGACTGTTGTGATTATTGATAATGGGTGGAGACTTCAATTAACAATAGGAGAGTAACTTTAAATTCAGATTCTGAACTCCTTTTTGAAACAATCAAAGTCTTTTAAACTGAGTCCAAATGTTTTTCTAGGTGATGACAGATAACAAGGCATCATTCACAAACACTAGAAGAAGCTGTTGTGTTTGGATAAATGTATAGTTAAAATGAAATTAGAAAACATCACTTGCATAATGTATCACTGCTATGGTAGAGCTAGCACAGTCTTCTTCAAGTGTTAGACTAAAACTTCACCATGCTGACTGTGAAATACGTTGTGGCCCAAAAAATACATAGGATATCAGATTGTGCAGAGCTAAATTAGGCAGCACAGCAATAACTTGTTCTTTATACCATTTTTCTTCAGGTTCTTGTTCAGGCCATCAAAGAAGCTAAAGAGCAACATCCAGATATGTCTGTGACCAAGGTAGTTGTTCATCAGGAGACTGAGATTGCAGAATAAATAACAAGAACAGCTATATCTAGTTTATATCAGGTAAATTCCCCTTTTAATGCTACTTCATCATAGAGTATAGAAAGTTTTAATGTTAGTCATAAATAAAGATTATTTGTTGCTTAAATCTTAAGGGAGCTTCCTGTTCTTGATATCTCAAGTGTATTAATCTATTATAGTAAACCTTTACAGGCAAAAACTGCTGCTAAAAGGTACATTCTTTGTTTGGACCAGAATCTAGACATAATACAAAAGAGAATGATTAAAATAGCAACCCATTTCTGGCTCTCATTGTGAGTCATATCATGACTTTTAAATGCCCTTAAAATTTAGCCTCCCACTAATGTTTTAAAGTGGTAGCAATGAATGTTTGGGATTAAATAGGTTCGGTCTGCAGAACATAAAACCTGGAAGTATCATGTCATGTGGTATTTCTTGTGGCCTGCCAGGTCTTGTTCCCATACTCATATAAGCTGCCCACTCACTACCAATTGGCTGAGAGAAACATATAGTGGACCACTTAAAAGAATTGGGTGCTGCTGATATTGCCATTAGAAGCATGGCTAAGAATGCTAAAGTGAGCCAAAATAAATGTTACAAATTCACCAATGGCCTTTTATCTTCTTTTATCTTATTTTTTACATGTCTCATGAACTCTGATTTTTCATATTATTACTTTTTAATGTGTACTTTAAAAAAAGGCAACCTGCGTGAACTATTCATGATAATAAAAAGGCGCTCACAATTGCTTGAGTTGTTCAGTCCTGCAGTAGACCTCTCAACCATTGTGGCCATCCATTGCAAGTTATCTGAATCTTGTAGAGAAGTGTCCTCTGATAAAGCGAAGAATATATTAATTATTCATGGTCTTCCCAGTGCAGTGCTGAGATAATGGGCAACTTGGGAATGAAACCTTAGCACACCATTTAATTTGAGAAATTGTCTGTGTGCTTCTCCTTGTGGATTATTTATGCTACAGATTTGTTTCACCTGACATAAGTTATTTAATGGTGATTTAGTTGTACATAAGGACATAAATAGGTTTGGGTTTTTTTTAGCTTTGGGTATTTTCTCTCCTGTTTTCTTTTCATCAGTGCTAGTGTTTCTCAGCAAAACACTACTTTATGAGTGAGCTATCTTGCCGGCATTTAAAGCTTGAGCACTATACAGGTAGTCAAGAATTGTTTCATGCATAAGTGAACAAGAACTGGGCACTTGTGCTAAGAAGCATCCTTAACTCCATGTATTGACAGAGCATCATGCTCTGATTTATACCTTTAGGTTTCAGAACTTTGTTACCTATGGAAGAATTATCCTATGGCCAATTTAGGGAACCTAGTCTTGGGAAAAAACAAAGCTTTCTGGACTTTGAGTATCCATTGCAACAGACCAGAGTGCCATTTCTGAGCAAGCATCTAGGCAGGAATCCTCCATTTATGTACCAGAAACCAAAAGACCCTTGGAGGCTACCTTCAGGCATGTAGATTTTATGTACTTATTTAATTTGTGTTTTTATCCGATCATTCTGCAGTTATGTCCCAGTATCAGGCAATAGTAAGGGAAAAAAAAAACCCAAAGCAATGATATAATAAAACAGTTGGTTTTTTAAAGTTAAAACACTAGTTAAAATACAAGCTTGACCAGACAGCTTACCTTTAAATATTTATGCACATGTTATAACAAGGAAAGCAAAGGTGATTGATCATTATTAATACTTTCAAATAGAACATGGCTATGTTCTCACTTCAGCATTCATATTCTGATCCTCATACTTAGATACATTTAAGCAAACTTTATGTATGTATTTAATAACATGTATTTATTCCACATTCTTGGATTTAGCTTTTCATAGAGAATGTCTTTCCTACTGTGCCTCAACTTTCTCACGTTCATTCGGCAATCACATAGAGAAGGGTCTGATCAATTGGGGTGGCTGCCCCGGAATATGGAATGGTCTCTCTACTGCTGAAGACCTGCTTATCTGTCCTGGCCTTTTCTTGATGGCTCCTATTGCCAGCTAACCCTTATTATTAATAATTAACCCTAATTGTTAGTCTAGGCTTTTTATTTTTGTATGTTTTGCATTTTTTGTAATTTTGTTATAAAAAGCTTAGGATTTCAAGTGAAGCTGAATGTCAGTCTATTATTTGAAAGTATTATATAATTGGTGCATTCTGCCCCATTACAGAATGATATCAGCAGTTCACAAACATTTTTTGTAAGATTTTCAACATGTGTCCATTTTTGTTAAGGAATTTGTATCTTCCTAGGTGATGCCTGCTTTATTCTCTGAAGGACACGCAAGATATACCAGCAGAACTACAAAGAAACTTCGAACACCATGACCTCAGACTCGCCAGATTTATTCTGTCACACATTCTATCATTTCTTGTTAGGAAGTTGTGCTTTTTTGATGTTTACTCGGGATTCTCTTTAATACTCTAGGTCCCTTTTCATTGTTTTTAATATTGTGACCGACAGTTTGCCATATTTTACATGTACTGATGTGCTTTTTTTAATCATTTCATTTTTTTTCTTGCATTTCCTTTTCCTATGCCATTTTCTGAATCTATTATGCTGTCAGAAGACTACACAGGGCTTATCAAAAAATGTTGCCTTTAAATGTGATGCTGTTCACCTTTCTGTTCCTCAAGTAGCTTGCATTCTCTCCTACCTTTTGAATAAGTTACTGTGTGGCATATCAGTGACTTAGAAGTAGCCCTTCTTGTCAGAAAAATCACCCTGTGCAAAACTGTAATTTGATTTGGTTGATCTAGAATATGTCCAGAGTATCCTAACCACAGCCTACTTTGCCTGTGGATTTCCTTGGCTTTTGTGGATATGTCCGTTTTAGATGCTTGAACATATCCAGAGGTTGTGGTGTTTATATAAGTAATTCAGTAGTTGCCTAGGTTCAGGGACAGTGGAAGTTGCTTTTTATACTGTGAATTGTAGAGCTTTTAAATGAACTGTGATAAGGCATTCAACATCCCTCTGCCCTTTCCTCGCTCCATCTTTGCTTTGCTTTACAGCCCTTGGTAGGTGTTCCTTGTCAATCCTATCTGCCGTTTAGCCCCATTAAACTAAGAGTTTAAGAGTAATAGACTCTGAACACAATTAAGATTTATCCTGTTTTTTTTTCTCCATAGTCATTTGTAGGTTTGGGTGGAGGGTTTTGTTTTGTTTTTTGTTTGTTTTTTTGTGCTGAGGGGGCAAGAGGCAAATAGATTTAAAATCTTACCTTTTAAAGGAAAGCTAAACTTAGAGCACTGGCAATGTATCTGGATAAGAGGTATAATTCCTATTCATTCATTAAAAACAGTTTGGCATTCTTTCATGCAGATAGTTCAAAGGCATCAGTCAGAATAGGGTCTTGTTTCCTCAATTAAAAGTTATTTGGAGAGTGAATGTATTAATTTCCATCAGATAATGCTTTTTGCAAGACAGTACGTCGTTCTTCTTCAGGGCAATCCACGGTGCACTGCTGTTGTATCTCCCTCCCTTGTTTCCTTTTCATTTAGAATTCCTTATGAAAGAACTCTCTTTCTTTCAAAAAAAAAAAAAATGAATGGAGGATGTTGCACTTTGTAAATTACATCATTAGCTTTTTCACTGTTACACTAGAATGAAAGAGCAGAACCCATCATTGGTTACAGTCCTCAGCACCTTAATACTGCAGGTATTATTATCAGAGAAAGCTATATACCACCTAAATAATATAGTCAGAGAAAAAGCAACAAGTAATTTGTGAAAGGGTGAGTGGGAGTTTTTAAAAGATATTGTTGATTTTACATTACTTTCAAACAAAAGATAGGACTACTTTTTTTTCAAAATACTTCACTTTTCTAAGTGTTGTTGCAACCTGCATGTCCAGTGATTAAACTCCAATTTGGAATTCCCATATCTTTCAAAAATAGATAGACCATTCTTTATTTGGATGATTCTTCTTTCCTGAAATATGTCAAGGAAAGAAAGAAACACATCTACCTTTCCTTAGAAGAATCTGATTTCAGTAAATAAAAGCTTTCATTTACTATTTGCCATAATGCTACACTATCATATTGCATGTTCCTTTCCCCCTCAAATTTGAGTGCATTTTGATTAAGAAGTCAATATAAGTATTTTAGGATTGAAAGATTTAAAGGTAGTGGTGTGTGAAACATTTTAAATTCAGAACATCCCATTTTGAGCTTGAAACAATTTTACATTCAAAATGAAGTATTTATAACATTTTGGAAATGTTTTGAGATGGAGTGCTGTTGGATCCGCTTTGCTTTAATGTGCTCTGGACATTACATCATGTTTCCAGTGATTGCTGATTGGTGCCAAAGGGACATCCACCTGGAAATAGATTTTCCCCCCTAAGAGAATAAATATAGGATTGAGTTGTAGTAGTATTAATTAAAGTAATTGTGAAAGCAGTAGAGTAAGTAAGCTTCCTGACAATATTACATTGAACTGAAAGAAACTCTGAGCACTTAATGTATTTATTACAAAACTAGCTATTTGTTGTGGAAGACAGCTGATTGGTACACTTTCACTAGTGCAGAATCTTAATATTTCTGCCGTTTTTACTGCTCTGTTATTTAAAGCATAAAGCAGTTTTGAAAGAATTCCATTATTTATTATGGAATTCTATTATTAATGAAACTTGTATTCCATATGTTTTCTGAGGACATGTTTTGCCCTTTCACCAGCTGTAACTGAGCATGATTTTTGTACACTATGGATAGCTAGCCATTGATGTTTTGTTCTGTTTAGCTGACATACACATTTTTGCATGGAAGGTGAATCCCTCATTAAAATATACTTACCTTTACATAATGAGGGGCATGCATTTCAGATTGCCCCTCTTCCTGGCCCTCTTTCCATCTATTGCTCTTCCATTTTAAGAGTTTTTCTACCCCCTCACCTTTTGACCTCCATATCCATTCATGCACCAGACCTAATTTCAGCAATTCATTTCTGTGGTGTGCAGCAAATGACCCCGACTTTCCTTTTCCTGAATTTCAGCCCATTTACTAAAAGAATGTAATGAAATCTGCGATAAGTGGTTGCATTAGACCGCCAGTCCAAGGTGGGATGGTGTGTATGCATTGTGTAGTTTCTTGCTTCTGTCTGCAACAATCAGAAGCAAAACAATGTACATTTAGCAGTTTGTGTAAGTATTTGGGATTATGTTTTCCTAAAAATTACTTAGGAATATGTCAGCCTCAAGAAATACTCAAAATCACAGGACACATGTGCATGGAAAACATGAAAAACTATTCTGGAAAATAAAAGGATAAAGATTGCAAATGGGCAACAAGACAGCCATATCCCTGAGAGAAAGAAAAGCAAGGGTCATTCAAATTTACCTTTTTCTTTTTATATATTCATTAGCAAGGCATTTTGAACTCAGAAGTTTAATAAAAGTCCTGTCCTACTCATGGCCTGACGCATGAACCCCACCCTCCTTTGAGTATGCCTGAAGACAAAAGCATTATTCACGTTTTTGCAAATCAAGCTGCTTTACACGACATACGTACATTATTGTGTTTTTTTCATTTGTTGTTACTCTGCTTCTGATTATTGTAAGGAAACATAAAAAGCTTCACAATATGCATGCATACCTACCTACCTTCCTCTGACCGGCAGTCTAATCCTACCACTCCTGCCAGCTTTTATTACCTGTTATCCATAAACTGTAAAACTAAACTTCACAGCAGTAAAGGCTAAAAGCGTTTAAGCGTCCTCTTAAACTTCAGAGGAATGTGAACCCTGGGGCTGCTGCCACATAGCGATTGTTTTCTTCTATGAAATTCCTCCATGCTTACAGCTTGAATCCGCTCTCGTTGCTGCGAGGGAGATTTCTGCTTACCATCTGAGCTTATAAATCGTCACTCCTCCTGGCAGCCTTTGTAACTGAACAAGAGTTGTTGGTTGTCTACTCCTGGCTGCTGATACCCCAGAAGGGAGCAATATTTTATTTGTATAGTCAAGCATGCTGGAGAAATAAAAAAAGGAGCTAGTAAATCCTTTTAAAATGTATTTCCCAAGCTAACTGAACTTTCCATAGACGCAATGAAAACAATGTATTTTAGGATACCAGAGATATGTCCTGAACTGTCTGCCATTGACAATAGGGATGTTAATGTTTTGAGAAGGAAGAGCATTAGTAGGCTGCTTGTACTCACAGTCTCAGAGCTTAACAGGCCACAGAATAAATCTAGCTTCTAGCATTCTCATATTCTGGGGACCAGCACTGCCATTACTGGAGCAGTAAATAAAATAGTCTATTTATTTATAATGATGAAATGACTATGCTCTCAGTTATTTCCTTCCCCATTTATGAGATTATCTAGAAACTGTCTTAACTGTATAGTAAATGGAAGTTATTTATCTATGAATGTGTGTACAGAAGGAAGAGCAGCAGTATCCAAATTGATCAGATTAGAAGAAAAGACTACATTTTCACTTGCCAACAATTAAAGTACAAATTAACTGTGGGGATTCGGGAGGGTGGTGGGAGTTCATAAACTGTGATTTTTCCATTTTCATATAAGGGGCAGTTTTTAAAAATGTATTCTAATTATGGGGGGTTGGTTCTCTTTTTTACACATTAAATCACACTATTTCACTGCAGATATGAAGGAGCTTTGTAAATTTTTTTAAGACAATTGTATAGAATAGTTCATTCTTTTTAAAAATAGGAACAGAATAAACAATTAGTAAATCTTTATAGTTTATGTAGCTGTTATTTTGGACTTTTGTAGTTAAAGGAAAATTAGATGTAGCATTTAGATATGTGTTCAATCTTGTATTGCATTTTTCAATAAATTTTCAGGTAAAAATTAGCACTCTTGTCATTCATTAAAGCTCTACTTTGCCCACATTATCTGGACTGTGGCTTCTGAAATACGTTGGCTGAAACTTGGATTCTTCCAACTGTTTGGTTCACATGGCAGACCCAAATGCCTAGTTTAACTCCCTATTAAACCATAACCTTACTGTGTAACTTTAAGACAAGTTGCTGTTACTTTTGCACAACTTTGGTTGGAGTCACACATTGTGGTAAGCCAAAATGTTAGTTCATGGTGTATGAACCCAGCTGATATTATTTGTAAGTCATGTTTTATCATGTTGAAAATGAAGTCTTTGGATAGCAATCTGTAAAAGCTGTAATGAGCATTGAAACCTCAAACCGATCCATCTTGTGACCATGGGAGTCTCGTCACCTTGCTTCAGGTCCTTCCACTGCCCTCTCCAGACAAACTCAACTGTCCTTAATGCACAGGGAATTCCAGAGTCACCGGGAAAGTCATCCTATGTTAGAGAAGGGGAACTTCCATGGCTGCAGACTCCTTTGTGCTCGCACCACTCTGGGAATGGCCATGGGGACTTCCAGAATAATTTCTCAAGTATGGGTATTATCAAGTGATGCACAGTTGTGTGAAACTGATACAATAGTTACATTTCTCAAGCTGCAAAGCAATGCTTGTTCTCCTGTATTCCTTTCTATGGAAAGCTACTTTTTGTATACAAGGTTTTGTATACAACGGGATGTGGAGCCAGCGTACAGTCCAAAACTCCTGTCTGCTGCTTTGAGGAGTGAGTGAGTGAGTGGCCCATTCATAGAACATGCTTTATGAGCCTCTGATGTGTGGACCTTGTGCCTCTGCAAGTCAGGTCTAAAATGGGCAAATGTAATCGATGCATTATGCACCAGCAGCAGCAGAGGGAGCCTGTTCCAAACTTTGGAAGTAACCATTTGTCTACCCAAACCTGGTGCCTCCCAGATACATTGGAACTGCAGCTCCTAAAATTCTCATCTGTACTTTGTACACCTAGTAACAGAATTGGGCATTTATAAACCTCTGTTTTAAAAAGAGGAATATTCACTTGCGTTCAAAGTAATGAACAACGTGTACTGTGAGGAAGTGCAAATACAGTCACGCTAAAATACACTGCATTGTAGCAGAATTATTCAAAACTGCTGCACTATAAAATCTAACAAGTTACAGTTTAAGAGCCAAAACGTCTTAACGTTGCTTCTAATAAACTTCTATGTTAGGAAATTACTGTTTAGATCTCAATGAAATTTCATTGCCTCAAAGTAAATTTGCTATGGAGAATTTTCACACCCACAAGAAAAGGAAGTTTCAAGTACTTGACCGAAGAGATTCTATTCAGTTTCCTCATTCTATGCAATTTCTGATTTTTGGTCCACATCACTAGCTTTGTATATCATAGTTAATAAGCAAATGTCTTGCAGTAAATTCCAAGTCTGGATTGTAATTTCATATCTAGTTGCAGACCCATATCTGTGTCAAGCAGTGCTAGATTTTTTTTAAAAAATTACTGCCAGTCGAGGGAAGGAAAGGAGACTAATTCACTTACACAAAGATTAAATAATAGTGGGCCATAAATATAACCTATTTGATGTGTTGAGCCTAAGCTTTTTAAAATTATATCAGTACTGTCATGTAAGTAAAATAAGAAATATTGCTGAAAGAAGAAAATTTCTATGGAGGCTGCTGGTCTGGATGGTTAATCAAGAGTAAAATTAAATGTAATATGAACAGCTTCATTTGACAGTACATGAACATACATTTGAAGGTTTGAGAATGGCTACAATTATCAGCTCTTGCCTATAGGAAGGTCATGCAACTGCTTCCTTTAGGCAAGGGAGGAACACATTCTACTCGGAGTAATCACTTTTCCACAAGGCCAGTGGGAGCCTACCAGGAGGGGCAAGGGTTGAATAAGCAGATGGGAACCCTCTTGTCTCTACACACACACACACAGACACACACACTCAACATCTTCAGGAGCTGCAATGAATCCAAAGCCAGTCAAGCAATGCCCGAGTTGCCTCCCTACTATCTCTGCCAGTACTCAAATCTAATTTGAAGCTGATCTGATTGTTTTTGTGGAGATAAAAGTTGGTGCTGATCACTCATACTGATTCACCGACCGTTCCATCTCTTACCTCCAAACAGTTTGATGAAGGTGCCATAAAATAAAGAAAAAATTGAGAACATCTGCTATTCAGAGGTCCTGACAAATGCCTATTTTCACAATTCTGTGGTGCTACCTATGTCAGTACAGGTAGTCCTTGCTTAATGGCTGTTCATTTAACAATGGTTCAAAGTTACAACAGCCTTGGAAAAAGTGCTTCACAACCTGTACTTGCACTTAGGAGTGTTGCAAACCATTGCACCACCCCCACGGTCATGATCACAATTTGCAACCTTTTTTACAATAGTCATTAAGTGAATCACCATGATCATTAAACGAATCATGTGGTCATTAAGTGAATTCTGTCAAAAAATGTCCATTGGGAAAGCTGGATTCCCTTAACCATGATTTGCTTAACGACCACAGTGATTCGCTTAAAAGCCATCGTAAAAAATGGTTGTAAATCGAGGCTGGTCCTATGATGACTTGCTTAATGACCACCCTGCTTAAAGACCAATTTTTCAGTCCCTATTGTGGTCATTAAGTGAGGACTACTTGTATGCCTTTAGTGAATCTTACCGTACCTTTTAAAATTGTGAAACCCATTTTTTTACTCATATTTCTGCAGTAATTCCAGTCCAACTCAATATTCAAAATACAGTCACAGGGCTGTGTTGAAAGGACTTAATTTATCACAAAGGTCCCTTCAGGTGTTTAGCCAAAGGAAGAATGAAGGAAACAAAGTCATGTTGTGACTTCTGACTCTTCAAGCCCAGGCTGTGATGCTGATTGCAAAGGTCCACATTTGAGTTAAAAAAGTGGAAACTTCAGTTGCTGTCTATTTCATTCTTCCCCATGAGCAGCACAGGACATTTGATGGAAAGAAATGGTGAAACACAATATGATAGAACTCATTAAGTTGTGGTTTGCTTAATGGTTATTGAATACCTATAATTGGCTTGGATTCACACACAGTGCTAAACCATAGATCATAGTTTACATAACAGTGGGTGAGTTCACACAATATAGCATCAAGCCAATCTCATTAATGCATGGTACAATGGGATAAGCCAGCTATTATGTCAATATCGTTCTAGTACATTTTGCAATCTAGATTTGGATAGTTTAACAGTGGTGAGATCCAGAAAGCAATCCAGGTCCCTTTAAGCTAGGCGAAAGAAAGAAAATCCTTCTCTTCAAGCTGTTCTGCCCACCATGCTGATGTAAACTTGGTTTTAGCAAGTGGCAGTGCCTGCTGACTTTGGGCTTGGAAAGTAACCAGGGTTGGGTCTAACTAGTACTTGGATGGGGGACCACCAGACAGTCCTATGGCTATAAACTGAACTGGGACATTGGGGAAAACATTCTAGAACATTGCAATAGAATGACATTTCTGTACTGTTGACATGGCCATCTTCATGAAGCCACTAGAAATTTGACTCAAAGACTTCCTTTGATAGCACGTCTGGAACAAACGCCTTCCATTTATCACATAACAGATTGCATTATATTTTATAAAACAATCAAAGCAACCCATTTTCCCCATTTTTGTAATCTGGAAATGGCCTAACAGAACCACAGTTCCCTTTTATAAAACGGGAATACAGGTAGTCCTCACCTAACAACCATTCATTCAAAGTTACAACAGTGCTGAAAAAGCTACTTATGACCAGTCCTCACACATAAGACATCACAGCACCCCCCCACAGTCATGTGATCCCGATCTGGGCGCTTGGCAACCAGCTCACATTTATGAGAATTGCAGCATCTTGGGGTCATGTGATCACCATTTGCAACCTTCCCAGCTGGCTTCTGACAAGCAAAATCAATGGGGAAACCATGTGATTTGCTTAATGACCATGTGGTTTGCTTAATGGCCATGGTGATTCGCTTAAGGACCACTGCAAAAAAATGTCATAAAATTGGGTGTGGTCACATGATAACGACCACTTTGCTTAACAATGAATTTTCCAGTCCCTATTGTGGTCATGAAGCAAGGACTACCTGTAATAGCCTGAGGATCTAGTTGGCAGAAGGCAGAAAAGAGCTAACTGGGGTGACGATGGTGGAGATGAACCCTTTTATCTGCCTCTCAGTAATACAGACTTCTCTAGCCCAGTGCCTTTCATGTGACTTAAGAGCATAAAAATAGCACTGCTGGATCATGTCAAGACTCCTCTGAGTCCAGATGTTTGTTTCCCACAAGGGCTAGCCAGGTACGCTTACAAGCTTCGACCATCAGTGTTCCTCTGCAATTGATATTTGGGGGAAAGTGGCCACCAGCGTGGAAGTCTTCTGTCTTCATTCACAGCTCTCAGCAGAGCTGTTCCCCGTGCATTTATCTACTCCATTATCAGGCCGGGTTAATGGCCTTCCCCATAACTTGTGGTAAGGAATTGCATCGACTAGCGTTTTCTTTTGCCTGTCCTAAATCTCCTTCCCACCAGCTTCATTAGATTACTGGTCATGTTTTCAAACCAGGAAAGGAACTTCTGATCTTTTTCCATTCTATGCATGATTTTTTACCCTCCTATTGTATGTCCCCACCACCACATGTTTCTTAAGCTAATGAATCCCCAACGTGGTAGCGTTTGAGTCCCGCAGGCATTTGGGTTGCCCTCTTCTACCTTTTTTCCTGCTCAGTTGCATCTTTTTCCAAATGTAGCAACGGGAATTGCATGCAGTATTCCTGATGAAGATGCGCCATGTAGTTATATACATTCCTGCCCCAATATGCATCACTTTCCACTTCCTTAAACTGAATCACATTTGCCATTTGGGTGATTGAAGTCAAACACTTTAAAGCAGGGGTTCTCAACGTTGGGAACGTTAAGATGTGTGGACTTCAACTCCCAGAATTCCTCAGCCAGCATGGCTTTATCCTTTATTATTATTATTATTTATTATCCTTTATTAAAAAATTTATCTTTATTATCTATTATTATGATGATTATTTTATAATTATTTTGTAAATAATTTTATAAAATTATATTTTTAATTTTTAATTTAGTTTCATTAAAGTTAATAAATTAAAATAATTATTATGAAATAATTTTATATAATAATAAAATAATTTCAATTTAATAAATTTTTAAAATTTAATGAAACTAAAATTTAAATCTAGAAAATAAAATTTATTTAATTAATTTTAATTTTAATTATCAATTAATTTTGATAATTTTGGTTAATTATTTTATAATAATTAAAATAATTTAATTTAGTTCAATTTTAATTTTTATATTTATTTTAATTATTTTATAATTATTATTTTATAATAATTAAAATTTAAATTAAAATTTTAATTATTATAAAATAATAATTATAAAATAATTGAAATAAATATAAAAATTTAAATTTAACTAAATTAAATTATTTTAATTATTATAAAATAATTAACCAAAATTATCAAAATAATATAATAAAAAAATAATAATTATAAAAATTAAAATGTAAATAAATTAAATTGTTTTAATTGTTATAAAATAATTATCAAAATTATCAAAATAATAAAATAATTATTATTATTAAGATTATTAAAATAATACAATAATTATAAAATAATTTGAATTATTAAATTTAAATTAATTTATTAATTTAATCAATAAAATCAAAAATTAAAATTAAGTAATTAAATTTAAAGAATTTAAATTACATTATTTTAATTGTTATAAAATAATAATATAAGATAATTAAAATTATTATTAAAATTATTAAAATAATAACATGATTATAAAATCATTTTATAACATTTTGTTATTTTATACTTATTATTTTATAATTAATTTATAATTATTTATGTCTTATTATTATTTATTAAAATTATTATTTTATAATTATTTTATAATTATTTATTACCTTTATTATCCTTTATTAAAATTATCCTCATTTTCTTTTCTTTTTCTGCAGGTTAGCAATCCATAAAAGAACAGTTCCTCTTATCCCATATGTGAACTACAACTCCCATAGTTCCTAGCCAGCATGATCAATACCAGTGTTAGCAGTTATGAGTATTTTTGGCCCATAGATATGCACAGAAATTATCCAGGGCTTGGATCCAGAAATCTAGCAGAACACCCATTTTTACAGCCAGTGGCCTGAAGCTGCTATCCACACCGACAGCAGTAGCAGGATTCATTTTCTGGTATGTGTTTGCATGATGGCTACCACTCTAAATCAATTTGTATCTTAGTTTATTTGAAATGCTGTTAATCAATGGAAAAGTTCTCCTGGATGACAGGTTTGCTTGTTTTTTTTCAGAAAACCTTTTAATACCATTGCTTTTAAAAGCTGCAATTTTCTGTCACCGCCTAAAAAGAAGTCGTCCCCTTTGCTTCTTGTGGTAAGGAATACCTCTTCCCAAGAAAATACCTTTTTTTTTTTAAAGTGTACCTGCTACCCATTCAACAAGTTTGCTTCTTCCTTCAGAAGGACTGTTTTGCCCACCTGTAAATCTTTAAACATTTATTTAATCATTTCAGTGGCTAATTCACCTGATTAACAGATTCAAATGACTTAAGCTGTATTGCAGTGATCTGCACCAATAATAAAAGTGCCCCCGTTGATGTTTTTAATGATTTTTTTTAATATTGCTATTTACCATCACTAATTTGCCATTGCTTAAAGGCACAGAAGCCAACTGCATAATTTTCTAGAGCAGGGATAGAAAAGTTGTAGCTTTCCAAATGTTGCTCCTATGATTTCCATCAATCCTACACAGCCAGTTTTGCTAGTTCAGCCAATATGTTATAAATTGTAGAAAAAAATTGGACAAGTGCAAACCTATAAATCTATTGCCTTTTCCCCTTCTCCTTTCCAGCATGTTGTCATCTCCTTTGCGGATCTCCCTAGCAATGTCAACGGCTGTGTTTCTGCCTACTGCTTTTCTTGCAGTTCGCCTGCAGTTTGCAAGTCCATTCCCAACCAGCCCATTGCAGCTGACTGTTTACATTCTGGTGTAGCTCCAGAGCCAGTTCTATTGCTGAAGTTATCTCCATCTAATGAAGTTGTCTGTGATGGCTTGTGCACGAGTGGGAAAATGGAGAGAATATCTCAGTCTATACTAGTGTTTCTCAAACTTGGCAACTTTAAGATGTGTGGACTTCAACTCCCAGAATTCCCCAGCCAGTTGAAGTCCATACAGCTTAAAGTTGTCAAGGTTGAGAAACACTTGTCTATACAGTGCTAATTAAGGGCATTTTTGGAGCAATGCTGTAAGCTTCAGCAGAGATTCTGGGCAACTCTTGGTCTAACCAGAACGGTAATAAACATCACCCTGAAGCTCTGAGTCGATTGACAGAAAATGGGAAAAGCAGAAATGACAATGATGGTAGAATTCCAGTGGATCTGACGGAAGAGCCATAATGCTGTGCCAAAGTTTGCCTTGCAATTTCTCAGACATTTCCTCCCCTCAGAAGAGGCTCCTTTTTCTCTACCTTAATGCCAAAGTGCTTCAGAACTTCTTTTTGAATATCTCTTGGTGGTAAAGCTGACTTTCTTATTGGAAGCGATGAAGGGTGCTGCTGCTACTGTTGTCATGTATTACACATCTTTCAATCATTCGGAAAACTCTGTGGTCGCCCCCATTTCCAATTTGAAAAAGTCTTGTGGGAAGAGTTCCCCCTGCTGTGTTCCTTTGGAATTCAGTGGAATCCCACTGGAAGGTTGCCGACTGCTAGGAGATGACTGAGTGACAAAAGACAGGCTTCCATTGGCAACCTCATTGTGCAAAAAAATGCAAGAACAACACATCCCACCCATAAGGATATCAACAAATTTATTTTTTCTTTGAAAAAAATGAAAGTAATTTGGAATGGAACTGGTAGTAAACTGACGCAGGCAATTTTTACTGGAAAGAATTATAAGCCAACATTTAATTTGGCAGCTTCTTTCCACAATGGAAGCTGGTTTCAATTCCTGCATCAAAAAATCAAGCTGTCTTTCCTAGTTCCTTGTTTTGACTCTTCCCCATAATTTGCAAGCTAAAAAGAAGTGCTTATTTTCAAAGCCAGAAACTTTCAGAAACAGGCCTGAGAAACAGAGAAAATGTTTTCTCAAGAAAGAAAGAAATACCCTGAACTCAAAAAGAAGATTCCAAACCAGATATTTTAGTTCATCTTGCCACTATGTAGTGAAAGGACAGGAGTTTTTTTATGATGGTCCAAGCTTATTCAACCAGGCTAATGTCAAAAGGTGATTGCCAGCCTTTGGTGAATTTGGGGAATAAATAATGTACAAACAGAAGCCAATATTAAAGAAAAACCTTTTAGCTGAAGTTAAATAAATAAATGAAAAAGACAGACAGATGGATGGATGGATGGATGGATGGATGGATGGATGGATGGATGGATGGACAGATGGATGAACAGGTGGACAGACAGGTGGATGGACAGACGGACGGACAGGTGGATGGACGGACAGGCAGGCAGACAGAAGGATGGATGGCGAATGGACAGATGGACAGTCAGGGGGACGGACAGGCAGACAGACAGAGTGACAGATGGACAGACGGACAAATGGACAGATGGATGGACCAGTGGACAGACAGCTGACATGAGGCTAAATCACATAACATGCTAAAATAATGACTGCATTCCCTTAGTACACTGAGCTACAAACTACTCAGATCTATTTTAGTCTGGACTGGTGCGTTGTATGAATCCAGACTTAGGAATCCTTCCGAAAGAGCCAAAATGATGATCTACTATAGTTGGTCTCCTTGATCCTTCCAAACATAGGCATCAAGTAACTTGCTTTGCTTAGGAAGGGAACCATGCAGTTTCTTTTTATCCAATCCATCCTTTTGAGTTAGAAAGTAAAAAATCCAGCATATTATTCATCGGATGAAGCCTGAATACTTGCCATCAATTCAAAAGGCAAAGCCAAGCAGAATGGTGCCTGTAAAAAAGACAGCTGAGAAGAGGGGAAGACACACACACACACACCCTGAGCAAAAGGCAGGGGAATCACCTCCTTTGCTGCACGCAGTGTCCATTTTCCAGCAAAGAGTGCATTTGCACCCATTAGTAAAGTGGTGTATGACTCACTGGGCCAAGCTAAAAAGGGGTTAATAGTTGGTGGTTGAGGGATAAGCAACCTGTTGTCTCCTCTGTCTTGCCAAACTACAGTTCTAGGCTTCTTTTACTGGCTGTGACTGCAAGAAGCAACCTTCGGCAATCTGGGAATGAGCCCAGGTTCCCTACCCTGGTTGTCCTGTGACTGCCACACCAACTCTTCAGATGCAACAAGGAAGCACAGATCTCTTCTCCACCCAGACTGTCACTCACTGGTTGAAATGCACCTTCTGGAGCCACAGTTGTGTATACAAAGAGTGTGCATGCTTTATTTCAAAGGGAGGATGTGACTGCGGGGCTTCACTTGCCCCCTCTGTGCACATATAAAGGACTCTGGAGGACACACCTGTCCTTATGGGCACACCTGGTTGTCATGGGAGGGGGCATTGTGGCATAATGAGGGATAAGCAAATGGTGACTTTTCTGGGCCATGTCCCCAGAGCCACAGAAAATTGCAATAGTTTTTGCAACTGGGTGCGTGACTTTGGAGACCCTAGGCCAGTGGTTCTTATACTGTTTGACCCCTTTTCTTGGTCTTGAATAATGTCATGACCCCCACACAAAAAAACAGACTATTTTTTTACACAAGCGTCTTGGCAGGGGCAGTCCCAAACTGGATCCAATACTCACAAACAAGCTATTACAAATTGCTCCATTACCCCCAGGAGATGCCCAAATTACCCCTTTGGGAGTAATTATCCCCTGTTTAGGAACCACTGATATAGGCAATGCTGCTCCAAGCAATAATGCAAGCAACGTTAAAGAGGTCTGGATTAATTTAATTTAATATTTAATTTATTCAATTTAGGCAGTGCTGATTCCAAACTGACTCTGGGCGATGTACCCTAAAATCAAACAGAATAGAAAATGTAATAATTATGAAAAAAGGAATAAAGAACAAGAACCAATGGCGAGTCCAGCTAACCACACCCATACCCTCAAACAAATCCAGCAAACAAATCCAGCCACCCTCAACCAAGCTCTGGGAGAATGGCCAGTCTTTAAGACTTTCTGGAAAGCCATCAGCATGGGAGCCATCTGTGTCTCAGGAGAAACATCATCCCAGAGGACAGGCACTGTGACAGGGCCTCGACAGATGATACTGTTTAATTGAAGGGACCTGGAGCGTGCTAAACCTCTTGGTTTGCACCAGCTAGGCAGACACGACAAGAGATGACACAGTCCCTCAGATAACCAAGCCCCAAGATCATAACCAGCACCTTGAATCGTACCTGGAAGCAAACTAGCAACCAGTGCAGCTCATGAAGCAGGGGTGTCAAATGGGCATATCAAGGCATGCCTGTCACTGCCCATGCATGCTGGACTAGCTGAAGCTTCTGGATGGTCTTCAAGGGCAGCCCCATGGAGGGCGTATTGCAGTAGTTAAGCTGTGAGGGCCTCCCAATCTAGGAAAGGGGGCAACTGGCACACCAGATGAAGCTATACAAATGCCTTCCTGGCCACAAATGCCACCTGTTCATTGAGCTATGAGTCCAGGAAGACCCCTGGGTTGTGCTCCATTCTTGAATGGGGAAGTGCAACCCCGTCCAAAGTTAAAGAAGGAATATCCTTAGATCTAGGGGGCCCTACTAGCCACAACCACTCAGTCTGAGTGTTGAGTTGGACACGGTACTTCTCCATTCACACCCGCATAATTTCCACTCATTTTTTTAATACCTATATTCTGACTTGTTGCAGAGCCAACAGGGTGTTGGAGTTAGGGAGAATGATGGATTTGCACCAGAGAGATCTAATGTCAAGTCCTCATTGACTTTAGTGCTCCGTTAGTGACCCTGCAGCCAGTCAATCAACCTATGGCACAGCATTGTTGTTATGGGGACTAAACTGGAGAAAGGACACTCTATATGCCCCTTGAGGACCTAAAGAAAAATCAGGATATAATTCTAGCAAATAAAGAAAACCCATTTCAAAATTCACAGTATTAAAATAGACAAGCCACCAGACACTGTCAGGCAGAAATGAAAAGAATAGTATGATGAGGAGCAGTGTCAAATCAATGAATCATCTCCCAATTCTCCTTTGCTGCTTCTGATCGGCTGCTTAACTAGATTGATCATTTGGGCTGATTAAACCACTGAAACGCATCTCCAAGAAACTGAACTATTCTGAAACAAAACAAAACAATCACTTCTAATGCAATACCAAAAAACCAAAAGACCCAGGGCATCAATGTGAGCCTGGCTCTTCTCTGAGTGTGCTTGCTTATTAATTTATTCAACCCATTTAGAGATTGCTTGACTCCTAACGACTCTGGGGGGCTTACAAAACCAAAGCAACAGAAGAGAAAGTATGCATAAGCGGCCCCAAGACAGACATATAACAACAATAACAAACAACAACAACAAAACCATCCAGTAGGGGCTCAACCATCAACCTACCTGGGAGAATAGCCAGGTCTTCAACAGCTTCCTGAACGTCATCAGGGTGGAAGCCATCCAGATCTCTAGAGGTACATCATGCCAGAGGGCAGGGGCCACGACAGAGGAGGCACGCTCTTGAGATAATAAAGCCACAGACAACTAGAAAACAGATACAAGAACTGAAGCAAGGGCCGCAACTAGAGATAAAGGAAAAGTTCAGTCCGTCTGAACATTTATACCGATCCATCCAATTCACACATCCAGAGCCTAATATTCAGCATAGAATGCACCTCCATGGTTAAATTCAGATTTTTCCACACTTTGTGATGCTCACCAGCGAACAAGAAAGCTTTCAAGACGGAACATAATAAACAATGATAGGGAAAATTAAGTGCTAAATGCTTCAGTTCTGAGAAATATGTACACGGAAATGCATTTCCTGTAGACCTTTCCCCCCCACCAAATTTGCTAGCTGTCATGGAAATGGGCCAAAACAAATGTTTGTCCATGAAATGTGAAAGTGAATGAAACCCAGAACACATTCACTCATCCCAAATGCTGAGAAATGCAGGACTAGCTGCCAAATCCCTTGCCTAGATGTTCAGCCATTTTTCTCAGGGTTGGCAGAGGGCAATGAAGAGACCCCCAAAGCCTTAGTAGATAGCAGAACCTAGCTGACCTCATCTAAGTTCAGAAGCTAAATTTAAGTAGGTGTGATCATGATAAGTATTTGTATGAGGGCCACCAGGAACATCGGGGCTGTAGGCTGGACCAGGAAGTTGAGAAAACATCTCAGAAGAAGACTTTGTGATGCTGCCAAGAAAATTGCAGTCATCATCACTGCAGCTTGATTGGACAATGATGTGACTTTAAAGGGAAAAATGGTGGCCCCATAAAAATCCTCCAAGCCTCCATACAAAAATCCTCCATACACACACACACACAATTCAGACTAAACTATGCTGTCCACCAGCCACATCCTTAGCATCTTTCTTAGGGTACAAAAAAAGCTTGTTTGGCCCTGTCCTTAATCACATCACATAGTCAATGCAACGCAACACAGACTATATTCTGTGCTTGTTGGCAGTTCTCAGCCTAGGACTATGACTGCCATGATCTAGAGTGCTTTCTGCTGGTAGGTATTCAGAACATTCAGGGACATCCAGAAGACTGCTGTTGCAGCTTCCATGCCTGGCAGGATCATGTACCCCATGTGATAAACCAGGGATATCCCTAGGATATGGCCAAAAAATTCAAGATAGTATGATTGACACTCTGCTTGCCTTTGATGTGTATCATACATTTTAAAAAGGCAGAGCTTCAATCACACTGTTGTGGATGCCACCTCAACGTTTTGTTTGCATTCTGAAGACACCCCCTATGACAAAGAGACTGGACATGCACATGGTCCAATTAGATTTCCGCCAGTTGTGCTGCAGGAACCCAGGCCAGGTGGGTAGTTTACTTTTTAGGATTTCATGCAAACCCACAACATTCGGCTAACTGAGTAGCCCATGGTTCACTTACGCTTAACATGTGGCACCAGCACAGCTGTAGATGAGCAAGAATAACTTGGAGCGTTTTGCCACTCAGAAACAATGACACCAATGAAAGTTCATTTGAATGCCCTTCTCCAAAACACAGATTGTGGCGCATCTTAGACCCCCACCCCTCCACCTCAGGATACGGAGTTGTCATTGGAGTAAACTCGGAGGCTTAGCCTGACCTCAACGATTTCATTTCTTGGCTAACATCCAAGCAGGTGCCGATGTTTTGACGGCGCCATTTTATTTGATTTCATTATTGATTCTGAATGATGTGAAGCCCGGGAGTTCACTGGCAGCCTGTCCAGCTGGTTAAGCCAGCTATCGAGCATTTAGGGTTTAATCAGCCTTGGATGTGGGATTAAAAATAAAGACTTTCCCTCTTAGCATAACTCCCACATTAGCCCTGATATCCCAGCCCTATAAGAGTAGAAGGAAAAGTTTTGTTGCAAAGAAATCACTTTGGTTTCTGGTTTGGAAGGGAATACTCAGGAAATTGTTGTGACTTTCCACTCACTTTTAAATTTGGGCAGTGTGTTGGTGGAGAGTAGAAGGTTGAGTTGCTACTCAGGTCTGCAATAGATGCTGCTGTGTGGATTATTTCTGTTCCAGATATCAGTCATCCCATCCATTCCATTCCATTCCCCTTTGAATTTTCTCCAATATATATGAAGAAGCATTAGGTGGACCTCAAAATACTCTTTGCTGAGTGGATTTTTTTCTCTATGAGGTTTTTCAAACATTTCTGCAAACTTTAGAGCTTCCAAGTAACCCTATTTGATGACAGTGAATTCATGCTTCACTTCCTGAGTTAATTATGAAAAGAGAGACTCAGTATTGATTCTGAGTTAAATTGTGGGAGGAGAAGAAATGCCTAGGGCACCCACATTGGCAGGAGAAGTGATACTGACAGTTGCCATGTTCTGAAACAGAAACTAAAGGGGTACAATCCATAAGCATTTCTCATGGGGATGGGAGAGGAAATTCTTTCTCCTGGAGCAAAATATTAAGAGTGAGTGAGTTTATTTCTAGCATGACGCTCCTCTCTAGATGATGGCCCCACTCTCTCCTGCTATGAATCAAAAGCCTCCATGGGACTGCACTGGGGGAAATGGTTTAACAGAGACACGACTTCGAGGCAAGCATCACAAGCCCACTGAGGTCCATACATGTTCCATGACTCACCTGGGGCTTTTTCAAATAAAACAAAAGCAAACCTTGTCAATAAATAAGCCAGGATGCAAAAAAAAAAAAAGTAATCCGAAACTGGGACATTTTTCCACCTATATTATGCTTTTTGATTGCATAATATAGGAAACTCTCTTCTGGAGACATGCCTGCTCTGCAGATGATGAAGATGGCAGGGCTGATAATCATAATGCAGGGATGGGCCTGTCTTTTTCTGTTAAGGGCCATATTCCCGCAGGACTAACCTGCACAAAGTGGGCGGGGCTAGACAGAAAAGTCCATGAACACATCCATTCTGTCTGGCATTCCCTGTTTAATCTCTCTTCCTGACATCTCTCTTTTCCTTTCCGAAGCTTTTTCCTCCCACTGCATAGGAACAGGCTGCTGGAAAGGTCGGAGATTTTTTTCCCAGATGCCTGGTATGAACTTTGACAAAGTATATGGCCTCTAGGATGCTCACCCTTGAATTAAAGGGAAAAAGTGCTGACTTCTTTGCTGGGGAAGGGGGCAACCTGTAACTTATTTATGTAACCGAAGGGAATATATTTAGACTTCTGGCATTCAGTGATATCTGCTCCCAGACAATTATGTGGCCAGGTTTCAGCCTGCAGTATTTTCCCATGAAAGAGCAGTGAATAGGGCAAAGAGGGCAAAAAAACCCCACATCCCATTCTTTCTTTTGAAACCAAACTCAAAACAAAAAGGGTTTTTTTTACACATCCCTGATGGTGGTTAGCTGAGGACATGGCAAAGAATCTGGAAAAATGCAAAAGGAATGCAGTGAGAAACATTCAGAATTGAATTCAGGAACAGAAAAAAAAAAAGTAGAGTGAAGAAAAAAATAAGGCATTTTTGTTCATTCGTTTGGTCTTAACATTAGACCTATAAAAACCTGATTCCTTACATGGCCAATACCACAGGAAGAGCAGCAGCATTTGGAGAGGCCTATAGTCCAAGTAATTTCAACTTTTCCCATCTGGAAATGGCTGTTAGATGAGATTAGTCAGATGGAACTCTCAAACTTCCTAGTATTTCCAGCCTCTGAATTTCCTTCCTTCCTTCCTTCCTGTCCCATTATTTGTGGTGCTAAAGGGAAAAATCACAAGCAATAGCTCAACCAAATGGATCACTAATATGATTTAAATCTCTTTACAAACGTATCAAATTACCTGCATCTGGCACTTCTCCCCTGCTCCCCCTCCCCGTTCTTCAGATCAGGCTCCCTCAGTGCAAAAGAGCTGGCCTGCTTCCCGGTGCAGGAGATCCTCTGCATTTAGCAGTTACACATAGTTCTGGGAAACTGCTGCAGACCAAGTTCTGTTCTCAGCTGTAGAAAGTTTTGATTCCTTCACTCTCTGAAAATGTCACTGTGATGTTTTTCTTTCAAAAATGCAAATCTAGCTTTAACGTCTATTTATTTGTTAGATTGATATTCTACCTTTCCTCCAAGGCAGTGTATGTAGCACCTCCTTCATCTTTCCTGCACGTCAGCATTCCTAGGACGCAAGGGGCTGAAAAAGAGCGACTGGCCTAAAATCACCACTGTGTTTCCATTGCGGAGTCTCCCTGGTCCTAGTCCAAAGCACTGAACACTCCACTCCACTAGCTCTGAATTCTTATGTACTTTATATTATCTTCACACTCGATATAGTTACCCAGGGAGAAGTCCCATCTCAAGAAGTTCAGATATGAAAAGGTTAAGGGAAAAACTGATCTGTCAAATGTAACCTGTCCCTCTTGATCCATGTTCTTCAACCTTGGCAACTTTAAGATGTGTGGACTTCAACTACCAGATTTCCCCAGTCAGCTAAAGTCCATACATCTTAAAGTTACCAAGTTTGAAAAACACTGGTCTAGATTTTGGACACAGACCATCAAAGACAGGGAAAATAAAGCTCTGTGCAACCAGTGGGAGGCAGGAATATTAGTTGTTTGCCTCCTCGAGTTATATATAAAAAGGCAGGATAAAATAACATCATCATCATCCCAGGTCCTTGGGAAGGACTCAATAGGTGGATAAAAATGCCAAATCCAGTCTAAACATCTGGCTGACTACGCAACCAACAACAACAATAATAATTTGGGGCAAGAATCTAGGAGGTTCTTCAGTTCTTCCCATATCTTTGCTCCTACTCTTTTCAATCAATAGATGGCTCTCCTTATCTGGGGATAAATGCTGAGTAGCTGTCGCTGAACTTCCTTCTGAGGTGGCAAAACCTTCTCTGGGCACTTTTTGGGATAAGCTCAAGGGTATCTTCACCCTCTCCATTAACACGTCACGGTCATCCATGCTGTTGGTCTCAATTTCCAGTTACTGCCATGGTGCTCCACTTAGGCAACCCATGTATCTCTCTTTGGGAATTTTATATCCCACACCTGCCCATTCAAAGTTGGTCAACTGGGTTTTCACATCTTCCCCTTCTTTTTGTGAATTTGTGTAGTGGGCACAAGGTAACCCCATTGTATGTGCACAATCGCAAATGCATTTGCCATCCTTTTCTCTTCCAGCTGTATTTCTGTTGCACGAGCAGCAACACACTTTTCCTTTTTTTTCCCCTTCAGCTACACTACAATTCAGTCTGGGCGTTCCAGGAATCTCTTTCATGTTGTCTCATGCTTGTTCTTGGGTGATTGCTGCCAGACCCCGTTGACTGCTTCTTCTGAGTTTGACATTCTGACCTTCATGCCTTCTCTACAGGGCAGGCATTCTCTCTTTATCTCCCTCCCCACCCTTAGGACAATGCACCTTCTGTACTACTTTAGCTGTTGTTTGTGAGTGAATGAAAGAAAAACCTTTTCTCTCCTACAGAGCAAGAAAAGAAAAAAAATCCTTAAACTTTGATGTTAAAGAGAAGAATACTTGGTTCAGAGAACCTTCTCTAGCAGGAAAAAAGGTTTCCCAACTTACTCATTCAAGATTGTCTTTAAGGATCAAATCGCTGTTCTCCATAGGAATGTACCTCATTCCACTTAACAGAGATGTGTTTGGACATCGTGCAGAGGATATGGTGGACTCTCACAACCCCCTTGAACCCTCTGTAAGTGATGCCACCCCCTACTTTCTTCCAGGGGAAGTCCCCTTTTGCACTGGTTTCCATGGAAGGAGAAAAGGGACAAACCAGCTGCTTCTATTCCCTTTTCTGTAGGTTAACGGAGCAGAGAGGTGGCCTAAACAGCCTTTTAGAATGAGTGGGCCAAATCAGTTAGCAAGTCCTTATTGTGGAGATCAAGGCTAATGAACTAAAGGGGAGTTAAAAACCAACAAAAGGAAAGGAAATAAAGTAACTACTGAGGTTTGCAGAGTTTATTTCCATGACTAGGAATACAGAGATGGTTTGTCATTCTCACCCTCTTTTATTTTTCTTGTTGTTGTATTTCTCTTGTTTTAGATGATGTGAGCTGCCCTGAATGGTTGGGAGTCAGGTGGCATACACATTTGATAAATAAATAAAATAGGACCAAGGGTAATAAAGGTACCACCACTGAGATCATTTTCCATCAAACCAAACTGAGTCTCCCAATTCTCATTTAGCCTCCGCTTGTTCTTCAATTGCTATATAATTCCTGGTTCTCCCATCCCAAACTGCTGAAAAATGTTGGGTCTGCTTATCTGGATTGTGGACAGCTAGGAAGAGATGCTCTACTCTCCCCATAAGGAGGAAGGGTGTTAAAAACAAACAAACGAAATTGAGCTGTTCTTCCTCTTTTTTAAC
The DNA here is from genome assembly GCF_059951505.1 of Python bivittatus. Classification (NCBI taxonomy): domain Eukaryota; kingdom Metazoa; phylum Chordata; class Lepidosauria; order Squamata; family Pythonidae; genus Python; species Python bivittatus. Next base: position 11,584,529 of record NW_028277054.1, on the reverse strand, counting down.
GTTTCCTGCTTCTAAGTTTGGTTGCTTAGAGTTTTATTTTCCACTATCTAAATCAGCAAGTTAGATTTGACTGTCAATCTCTTGGGATGGGATTTCTCCCCATTCGCTATATCCGCAGCATCATTGATGGACACAGGAGGGGCTCCCTCTATAGATGGCAAAATATATATTACTTCACTTAACTTTAGCAATCTTGCAGGTGTCATTCTGCAATGCTTTATACTTAAGGAAATCCAGCTCCCTCTATGTACCTGTCCAAACATTAAGTTTTGCAGAATGGCCCTGATCATCCCACGGTTGGGAGAGCAGTACCACGTGGGTACAAGAGACTCTTCTCTAACATGATGCTCTAACTTTGGAAAGCCTTCCCATGCCAACCTTGTCTGCTTTTTTTTTACTTTGGAATTCAGGACTGAAGCATCACCTTCTAGCTGTGTCCTACTGGCCCTTATTTAAACACACACACACACACACACACACACACACCCATGCCTCTCTCTTCATGTATTATGGTTATTGCCATTTTAATCTTTTAAAGTTTTGGTTCTTTTCAGTTCACCTTAGTGTTTTATCCTATTTATGGACTGCAATCCATCCTGAAATTCTTAGAATAGTAAGTTATACATAGTTAAATAAATGCACACATAAAACATTTTTTTTTTTTACTTTTGCCACATTAAAAATTACAACTTGGGTTGTAAATTAAAAGTAAAGGACTAATGGAAAAGGCAAAACAAAAACAAAACCCAAGAAGATGGGATCAATCAAAAGATGGGAAAAGAGATCATTATGGCATAACTAATTATTCTAGCTCTTAATGGTGTGAGACAAGCTTTAACAACCCTGTTGTAGAGGGGTATGGAAATGGTCTTGAAGAAGATATTCAACAGCTGTTCACTCAACACCAGCTTAGCCTGGAAAGGGAGGAGGGAGTGGGGAAGAAACTGAAGATTAGCCCACCTTGATTCTCTTAGGTATAAGAAGGGTGAGAGAGAATCTCTGCCAGGTTTTCAAGATTCCGTTGTTACACCCTTTATAAATAAAGTAAGTGCCAGAAATCTTTGGGGAGTCCGTTTCCTGACCTGACCTGACCTACTTTGAAGGGTTTTAGGTACTCATTGATTCCCTAAAAATGAAGCAAATAAAGAAGAGTCACCAATTAACTTGTAGGATTTTTTTTTTACTTTAGAAATCACTGGCTTTCATAGATTCCAAATTATGAGATCAGCAATATAAGTGTATTTAAACTGTCTTTAAAATTAAAAAAACAAACAAACTAGTATTCCTACCCAAGCATTAAAAGACTTCAGGCAGGAACTGCAGTTGAGCTTCAAAGTATTCAGTAACTTGCACCCATGTATAAAAGTATAACTTCATGACTCTTTAAAACCAGGTCTTTGTGATTTTAGGAGGCACCACTTGAGCATTTCTGAAGTCAAGCAGTCGTCTGACTCTTCCCTGCAGCCCTGACAAGTGCATTGTGAGGAGACCAGTTGTGTGACATGGAACTACAAACCTACACAGTGTGCATATTCCTACACACGCATACATAACCTGGAATGTGTAGTCCATTCAAGGCAAAGTTTTTCACACTCAATCAGACTTTTAATTAAGGCAAGAAACCATAGGCCCTTGGGAAGAAAGTCATCCAAAGGATTTCACCGTTGACAACAGGGTTTGGGCTCAGACATTGGCTGATGAATTAAGCAGCCACCATTGCAATGTTCATTGTAAATACCTATCAATCTGTCCCCTCTTGGCAATGCCAACTTGACACAGCAAAATAACAGAGTTCCCTTTGGGTGCTTGATTAGATACCAGGACTTGTTTTCATAGGAATTTCCTGGGATAATGGAATGCTCTCCCCCCTGAAAAGCTCTTTTGATGCCTCCAAAAGCCTATCAGAAGATTCTCCTTGGCTTTCCAGTTTTGCATAGTTGAGTAGGCCAATGTGGTCAAGCCTAGGCCAGCTCCTGTGTTTCCTACCTATACTCGGTGCCACCAATGCTGTTCTTGGCTGGCCAAGATCCAGAGATTTAGAGTGACCCGAATTTGGGAACTCTCTCTTTGCACATTCATGATGCATGAATGTATCCATCAAGATAGCTGAGTGGGGCTTGCTATCCATATCAATAACTATGTGGCTGCCTTTCAGTGTGTCCTTTCTGGGCACAATGCGGTTGCATCCAGGCAGAAGAGCCCACGAGAGTCTCCGCACCTCCTCCTTCTCCTCTGGCAACCTACAATTGCCTTCCAAGTCCCGGACACCCACCCGAGAAACACTCTGCTTTTCAAGAAGACAGTTGTTAAGCTTAATGAGAGGCAAAGGCAGGGCATTGACAGCTGTAGAGAGGACTGACTCTGCTCCACGAGCAAAGGAGAAGGCTCCATTCTCTGGCATGGTGTTACTGGAGTCAGAATGGATACTCAAGAGGGAAAGTGAAGGTGAGACACTCTTGTGATGAAAGAACTGGGTAGTAGTCTGGAGCCTGCTGGAATTGCAGCTATTGACCCATTTCTTCACAGGGCTGGAGCAGGATTGGAAGCCACTGGAAGAAAGGTCCACCTCGTAGTAGCCTTCTACACATTCAGCATTGGCCCTGAGAGTGGATGAGGTGGTCCTTCTTCTCTGAAAGTAATCACTTACTGGTCCCATGTCCTGTGGGAGTCTCAGGCCCATGGAATAGAGTTCCTGCTGCATCAACATGCGAGTTTCCATATCTCTGTTTTCATACAGCATAGTATTAGCACAGATGAAGATGAAGAGTCCCACACCCATGACAACTGGTCCAATGAGCTTCAATTTCTCACTGTGAAGGAAGGGATGAGCTTGGGGAGAAACCTTGATTTCCTTCCTTATGTCTCCTGCATCACTGGAGTTCCCTGGCCTACCACTTCCAGACTTTGTACGATGAGGCCAATATCCAATCACAGCAATGGTCATTCCCACTAGGACCACTGAGATCCCCACCATCACAAAGACTCCTGAGGGTGACCGCATCCGAAGCTGTCCCTTCACCATTGTCTGCGAGGAGGGCTTGCGCCGAAACCTGCCCCTGTGCCATCGGGAAGGAGCAGAGGATCCTGTTGTCTTCTCTGGAGACTTGTGGGTCTTCATAGCTCTTTTAGCTTCAGCAACTTCAGTTATACTTTCAGTTCCTGTTGGGTTGTCTACAAGTCATCTTAACAATAGTAAGAGAGAGAAGGAAAAAGGTTAACTAGGAGACAGCATGAGTGTCGGTGGAAGGCTGTGGTTCATTAAGATAAGGGCTTATAAAGAACCTCCTAAGCTTTACTTACCAATAGGAAGCTCTACCTCTAAGCTCTACACTCCACTACTAACTTAGATAGCCTCATACATGAAGAACTGCTCATCTTCTACAATTCCAGTTATGTTGATAAGATACCAGAGGCATGCGTTGTTTGCATAACACAATAAACTAGTCTAAAATGGGATTGCGCTGTTTATAGTTCAGAACATTTGGGACAACATATCCATTGTCTTAGTATAGAGTGGGTATCAGGCCATCACATTAAAGCAGTGTTTCTCAACCTCAGCAGCTTTAAGCTGGGTGGACTTCAACTCCCAGAATTCCCCAGCCAGCATGCTGGCTGGGGAATTCTGGGAGTTGAAGTCCACCCAGCTTAAAGCTGCTGAGGTTGAGAAACACTGCATTAAAGCATAATATGACTTATTTATTTGGCGATCACATGTTCTCTGGACCCAAAAGTGTCCTTCATTACCTCAAACTTAGGCTTTGGTGGGCTGAGTGAAACGAACCCTGGAATCAGAGAAAAGGGATGGCTAAGCTCTAATCAACAACCAAACTTGTGGTGAATTACAAGGCTAGATTGGGACTTGAGAACCTCAGTTTCAAATCCTGATCCAAACATAACACTTCTTGGCCGGCTTAGCTAGCCTACGGGGAAATTCTTTTCTACATTTGGTAATAAATCAGTTCTAGTAGTGAGTAAGACCCATCTGTACATTATTGGGGTGTGAAAACATGTTCCCCAAAGCCCAATTTCTATTGTGGTTGTCCCATAAAACCTCTCTGTCTGCGGAGAGCTCCTCCGCATCACCTCCGCACCTTGCAGCCTTTGGAGGCCAAAACAACGTGCTGGTCTCTTTGTTTTGCATTATCTGTAAACCAGCCCATTTTCTATTTGTCCTCAATTTTAAAAAGTGGGTCTGGTGGTACAAGGCAGGAGCTCAAGGTGAGCTCCAGTCTGCAATGTTGTTAGAAACATGATTTAAAGCTAATCAACAATGCACTGAGCACACAAGCACATCCAATATAAATTCTTTGTTTTCATTTTAATCATTTTAAGGTGTTATTAGTCTCTGGGGAAAGACATTAAGTGAACAAGCTTTATAATGACAAATGTATTCCTGTCCCAAACTGTCAAGCTCTGACAAGTTCTACATCAGGAGAAATTATAGAAAGAAAGAGAAAGAAAGGGATTTTTAAAAGATCTTAAGGGGAAAAAAATGCTAATCCACCAGCACTATGTAACCCCTAAAGGTATAAAGATATACAGATGTAGCTATAGATCTATTATCACACATATACCAGATATCTAATACACAGACACACTTTGATTGCTTCCTAATGCTCTTATTCCCCAACTACTCTGTCTCGAGAGTAACTAACTTTAATTACCATTTCCAATCTGATTTATCAAGTTATAGTACTTTAACTTGCTACATGTCTTGCCAGCAGACAAAAAATGTTACCATTTCTGCAAAACGTTTTGATGGCATTGCAGACTGTAATGCGTTGTTGCCTCTCTTTGGATGAGATTGATGCAAATTTCCGATGTATTCTTAGCAATTACGGCAATAAAATGATGTGGCCCTTATTTTGGCTTATTCGCCTTGGTCCGATGTCTTTAGTGCTCCTCTTGCCTATTTCGGTGTTCCTGGATCTCTTACATAGGCATCAATGTCAATCAGATTAATTTCTGGAAAGAGCTGTCTTTCTTGAACTTTCCAAGAACTCAAACTCTCAGCTAAAAATACCTCATACTCAAAAGTTCCAACATGTCAATTTAAGAGTTTATTACCATGAAAATAATCTAGTCAGCCACAATTCCTAGATAACCACTCGATAAGTTTTGGTTGTTCAGCTCATGAAAGGGAACATAGGATCATCCCACGTTGCCTAACCCAGGTTACATACCAAAAGTAACTCATTTGACACAAGTCCCTTGGAAGAAGTAAGAAGGCCAGGGCTAGAGCAAACTGAAGAAATTGAAAATCCCAAGAGAGGACTAGGCAAGCCATTGGAGCTGGTGGATGTACCTGGAGTCTGGAGGATGTCCTGTGATTGCATTCACAAAATGGTTGCAGTAAAGAATGCTCTGCACCACCCCACCTCACCACACTTGCAAATGGAACAGTGGGCTGCAGGTATCACCTCTTTTAAGAATGCCTGCAGCCCAGCATTCACGTGGCCTTCCCTTAGCCTAGCCAGCTCAACACTGTTTCCAATCAGATGCCTCTGGGAAGTAGGACATGCATTCAACTGTAGCCTCCCACTGATGTTCCTCAGCAAGTGGAGGTGACATAGCAAGGTCTATAATACACTGAAGGGTAGAATGTAATTAGGAACATGCATAGCCACACACATAGCACTCCTGGGAACACCTTAAACCAAGCACACTTTTTCCTGGGATCATGCATTGCAGAGAGCAGCCACATAAACCCAGAAAAAGATGCAGCTGCTTTACTGACAGATGCTAAGTTTGCACCTATAAATACTCCAAATCACATGTCACTCTTCAAATCAGGATCTCTGCAGACCCCTAATAAATAGCCATCATGAATAATAGCTATGAACAATCTTATTCCCTAGGAACGCGGCCCATGGGCACTACCAAAGTGAAAGTGCCCTTGTGAGAGTTCCCATGCATTTCAATGGAGCTTACCAAGGAGAATTTGCCATAGGATGCCATCCAGTCGGACACTCTACTTTCACACATACTCCCTTGGGGTTGGTGCAAGAACACTTTTACATTTCCTGTTTGTTTCAGCGGGGATGTGTATAGTGCCTTGTGATCTGTGGCCATGAAAAGTGGAAAAGTTATTTATTCTTGGACTCTACTGACCCTTGATTGCCAAAAATATTTGACTTAAATTTATCTCAGTTATTATTTTGAGCCGCTGAGAGTCTGTTTATGATACAATGGGATATAAACTAGATTGATAAATAAAATCTCATGCAGAGACTCACTCTGATCTCCTCTCCCATCTCCCTTGTTTCCCCATGACCTAAACTTAATTCCGTTTTCACCTGGGGAAGGCAACTCATGGGCTGCATGCAACCTCCAGGATCCAAGATTGTGTTACCAGACTGGTGGCAAAATGGCTGAATTTTGGCAGTAGGTTTTTCTGGTCCTCTCCTGCCTAGCATGAGTTAGAATGAAAGAGAAAGGCATATGGTATCCAAACGTTCCAATCCCCACTGTTAATCCCCTCAAACATCCCCAATTTTGTCCCCATATGGATAGTTTGGCCCCCTCCCTTCTAATGATGTCAGCCTCCTGTAGTCCTTTAGAAGTTGGAGAAACCTCCAACCCTTCTACCATAGCTCATACCTGATTGACACAATGGGCTAGAATGATCATCTAGACCAGTGTTTCTCAGCCTTGGCAGCTTGAAGATGTCTGGACTTCAATTTGCCAAGGCTGAGAAACACTGGTCTAGACTCTGAATCCCCATAGTTGTACATAGTAACTTTACTGTAATTTTAGACCATCTAAACAACAGAAAAGAAAAGAAGTCACTCAGAAATCCAGTGACCTTCCTTCGAGGGAGATCTGGGCAACCTATTCGGTCCCCCCTAAATACAGGCACTTACTGGAGTAAGATTGGCATTAACTTGCTTGGTATGGTTGCCAAGTATGATAATGAAACTTATGGAGATCCTAATTTTAAAAGGAATGCAACAAAGCCATTGGGATATTTTAAAGAATTAATATCTCACCTGATGCCCTTCAGATGCATTGAGACTGCAATTCCCAGATTGCCAGGAAATTCTGAAAATTGAAATCATAGCAGGTTCAGGAGGACGCAAGATTGGGGACACATTTTAATGGAAAACGGTTAAGAAATCATGTACACATCTTTTAAATGGTCCAGACTGGGAGATAGATTTAACATGACAACTAATGCCAACATCCATTTATCTGGCATTAAGTACAACTAAAAAAGCAGAGCAAGACAGAACTTAACTCAGAGCTAGAGTAGGCTCAGCAACTCAAAACTGCTCTCTATATGGAGTTCAAAATCATCATGTTATTATTAGAATTCTCAAGAAAGATTACATAAGCTCATATGTGTGTGTGTGTGTGTGTGTGTGTGTGTGTTTAAAAAAAAGGAAAACTTCCAGGACTCTGACACTATTACTGAAATGAACTGATTAAGTCCATACTTTGGCAGGAAATATCTGACCTTTCTAAATAAAAAGTTAGTAACAGGGCTTGCTTTCAATGTCAGTTTATGATTTAACTCTGCATTCTGCCTACCCCCATAAACTGTTCTATGTTGCCCCATTACGTTTTAATTCACAGAGCAGGGAGACTAAGATTAGTGACAATCCAGAATGACAAATGCTGCAGAAATGGAAACATTAGTGGCGTCCCAAAATACAGTGATAGCTCCTTGGCTGTGATTTTAAAGTTTAAGATTTCTGAGTTTTTTTCTGTATGTGGGAGATACACTTTCAGATTTTGGTTAATATCCAGATAATGGAAGTTTGGATGGTTTCTCTACAGTCTTACTAATAAAAAATTCTATGTATGTATGTATGTATGTTTATATGTAGGTAGGTAGGTAGGTAGGTAGGTAGGTATATACATACACACATACATTCTCCCTCCCTCCCTCCCTCTCTCTCTCTATATATATATATATCTGAAGAGGATGAGTGCACAGCACAAGTGCCCAGCACCATTGAGAATCCCACATGGCCAGGAGATATCAGGACTTCATGACTGTTCAAACTATAACAGTCCAGAAAAGGAACTCCTCCAGATGTTGCTGAACACTCTGCTGGCCCTTATAAAGAATGCTAAGACTTGGCTTTCCTCCTGGGCTTTTGAGTCATGATGTGTTGGAACCCCAATTGGATGTTGGTGTCATTTCTGTTTGGATCCCCATTTTCTTATTGTTTATTCTTTTTTGTAGGTTCTGTTGAATTTTCTGTAAGTTGCCCAGAGTTACATGGGTTCAGACTCCACATCTGGGGGTCCAGGTCTAGAGCTGATAACATGAAGTGTAAGCAGCCTACCCCAAACTTAGTGCCCTCCAGATGTGTGGCTTCAATTCTGAGAGTTCCGCAAGTAGGTACAGAGGTGTCTGCAAGATGTGAGATGTCTTCCTCAAATCTTTGCACAAGCTCTATACTTTTTGCATGGGAATGTGACACCGTGATGTAGTACGGAAAGGATGGAGCTTGTGGGGTGATGCTGCTTTTGTCATTTGCCCTCCCTTGATACTGCCCCTGTGGCAGCTGCTGAGTAGGGACATTTGGAGAACACTCAAGGTGGTAAAACCTGGAGTAATGAGAGCCTTGGTGCTTCAGACTCAATCTGCATTTACTCCACCATCCTGTATCCTACAGGACTCAACTAGATGCTTCTGGAAAACTGACGGAACAAGAGGACAACAGCCCACTCGCATACTGCTTCCTCAGGAACTTGAACTGGGTTTCAGAAACATGGTTTTCCTTGGTCAGAAATATTTTACCAGCCTGCAAGAGTTGTAGACAATATGGTGGAGAGGTGGAAGTCACCTGGTGGGAGAGGGCTTAAATTTTGCCCAGATGTACAAAAGCATACAGGTTTCAATGTTATGGCACAATATTTTAATACAGTAATCCGGGAGGAGTTTTAGGGATGCTCACTTCTCCTGTATACAGATTTATCATCCATGACTTTGTCATCTTCCTTTTTCATGCCACTCAATTAGTGGCAGTCACCACTTTTTGTAGCAGCAACTGACCCAGTTTGCCCTGCAGTCAGGAGCTGGGGTATTAAGTAAGTATATGAGCTCTAAATCTAGTAGGCAGACTTAACACTGCATTCAGTCCATAACCAGCGTTGTGAAAACAGCACTGAAATACAGACTCCGCTGGCTGGCATTTCTGGCGTAATGTTGGGCTATTTTTATTTCCTCCCTTTTCTCTGTTCTTTGTAGCAGTTTGCCTGACTCAAAACCTACAAAACCTTTTAGGTCATTTTGGTTGCTCCTAAAAAAAAAATTATTTAGCCTCAGGGTCAGGATTTTATTTTTAATCCCTCAGCCAGCATGGCTAGTGGCTTTTTTATTTATGCAACTGATACTTCCTGGAATACAAATGTGTTTTCAGAGACAGGCATGGAAAACAGACACAGTTCAGTTAAAAAAAAAACATGAAAAATGTGACACAATGGATTGATGAACTATGAAAAATTGGCATTGACCAGTCACAGCACCCATCCTTGTACCAGATGCACCAGGCTTACATTCAGTGCTTGAGTATGTCATGTTTCTTTGCTATTCTAGCCCACTTGCTGCAGAAGATGGATAGGTCAAGGACTTGCTGCAATAAACTTGCAAATTCCCTGAAGTATGTGATCTTATAACTGGTACTAATTAAGGAAGCTATTAATGGCACAAACCCATGTTGTTTGCATGAAATGTTCCAAATCAGGAACTGGATTAACCAGCTTGTAGCAGTCTCTGGAAACAGTTTCCTGGTTGCCTTCTAGGCTGCCAGTTTCATGGCATTATAAGAGTTCAAAGAGGCCTAATTTCTTGCTCAGAGTGAGACATCCACAGCTAGCACATCCCCCATGAAGTACTGACCAGCATCTGCTTGAACGAAAGCCACACATCCCACTCAAATCACAAAATCGGTCTTTTTGGCAAACTCCTTAGGCTGGCAAAATGTTTTTCCAAGCATTCAACTCTCTGCAAAAGAAGGCCATGCGATCAAGTTTTGTTCTCTGTGCCAGAGGAAAGCTAGCCTTTACTTTCCTCTTCCTTACAGTATTTGCAGAGACAAACCTGGTTCACACATTGCACCAAGTCACGGTTTGTGACTTGCTGCATAAGGCACCACTGGCTGGGATCAGATAATATGCTAGGCCACAAACCTTATTGTAGCCAAGTACAATGTCTGGACCTAGCTGGACTGCAGTTAATTTCAGATTTCCTAGGTATAGCACCCTGAAGAAAGGCAGGGTGCAAGAACACCTGATTAAGCTAAGATGATTAGAGCAACTTTCAGCGTTAGAATGACTGACCCCTGCTAAGACCCACGCCTCACCGGGAGGTCTGCAACCGCTCTGCGCCTGAGCCTTAATGCATGCGAGCCAATGTGGTGACCACTGGGCACAGTACAGAAATCAGTCGCAGGAGCCCATAGAGAGGACAAGGGACAAAGCAAGTGTCATGACATCATGGTGCAAACTCTACCCTGTGTGTATTTGTGTGTAATATCATGATGCAAGTATGGTGGAGGTCGCATCGTGATGTTATGATGCACATTGGCGTTGGTGTGGTTAGAAACAAATGCCTGTCAATCAACCGTGACATCTCTGGGCATCCCAGGCTCTGATGTTCTTTTTCTATCTCGATATCACTGAACTTGTCTTCATACAACACGCACAGCCAAGTCAGTAGAAGACTAGCAACTGCATTTACAAAATAGGCCAAGCTTGGTTGATATTAATATGGGTTATTTTTTATGATATAACATCCCGCGAATACCCAGCCTACTTGGTCAGGTTAGGGTTCAATGCATTGTGTCAACCCAGAAAATGCACTGAAGCCCTATCCACGTTAAGCATGTCATATGAACACAGCCCAAACTTCCACATCTTCCCTGTGTTTTCCTACCTCTTTTCCCACCTTTTTTTAAAATACAAGGCTTCAAGACAGATGGACGGTTTCTAGTGTTACTAGTCTAACCACACTCCGAAATTACTCTCATCTGGAAACAAGCATTACAAGGAGAGTAGCAAAGATTAATCTCCTTTGCATTTTCTCTTTGCATTTTCTCTTCTCTTTTCTCTTTCTCTTTGGATCTTGGATTGATCAGGCCTAGAGAAGAAGTCAGAACAAACAGAAACAACTGGAGCATTGAGCTTTTTCAAAACATCCTGCCTACATTTCTCTGTTTCTCCCTCCAGAAATGAAACCCCCTCAAGAGATCATACTGATCTCTATCTGTATACCAGACCAGAAACTTTTCTGGGTGAACCAGGGAGTCATTCTGCTTCTCAGAGGTTTCTTTCAATCCAAACATGAAGCTGATGGTTAAATCAATCTGTAAAGACAACCAGTCTGTTACATCTGCAACCCTCAACAAGCAGAAAAATTGCAGGGAGAGACACACCACTTCTGGCATAAGTAAATGATAAAGTTCACACTAATTTTAATTTTGGATAGCAATTTGGCCCATCTCCTCACCCAAAGAATAGCACCAGCTTCCCTTCCTGAAGTGCTACAAAGATTCTTAAGGAAAACCTCTCCATTTTTTTCTGGCTAAATCTCTCTCCAGCTGCCATTTTTCTGTAATTGACGAACCAAGCTGGACAATCTTTCGGTGGCTGTACTTAATACCCTAATCAAGGAACTACCAAGGAGGAAACCACACCTCCACCAACACTGGCAGGACAAGCTACAAGGAGCAAACCCCACACCCATTAGCACTGACGATGTTACCTAGTTGGGTAATGAAATGTCTGCAAGCAAACATCCAAGCTCAGAGAGCACCAGGGACTCCACAGTGCAACCCTGAGCTACATATATTCTCTTCTATTGAGATGTAAAGAGAGTTAGCAATATATAACATGCCTCCCACTGGTTAGAAGAGGGTTTCTCAACCTTGGCAGCTTTAAGATGGGTGGACTTCAACTTCCAGAATTCCCCAGCCAGCCATGCTGGCTGGGGAATTCTGGGAGTTGAAGTCCACCCATCTTAAAGTTGCCAAGGGTGAGAAACACTGGGTTAGAGTGATATTCTCAAGGTTTTCATTGGTGAAATACATTCAGCAATCTTAGCCAATCCCAATCCCCCATACAGTACAAACATACCAAAAAACAGCCTTGCAGGTACTCAAGGGGTCTCCTTCTGCCTACAAAGGGGGCTAGGCTAAGCTTGGGGATATGACAAATGAGGTTGAAATAACTTCCAGCTCCATACTACGTGTCACATAATTCGACTCCTGCAACAGGGAGCTTTCTTTGCAGAAGTTTTCGGCAAGAGCTCTTTGGGGTCACCAGTGTATCTTTTTTTGCTAGATCATCTGGAAAATTCCACATTCTGCATTGCTGCATTATTCTTGTATTTTAAGATGAAACGTTGGGGGGAAAAAGAGAGAACAGCCAAACAACACTGCTTTCCTTGCTTGTGACTCACAAGGGCCCCCTTCATATATATCTGCATTACATAGTGCAGATTGTTCTCGGTTGCTGGATTCTTTGCTTACAAGATCATTTTTTGAAATGCTTGCTCAGCGCAGCCTCTGCTTTTCTGTTTAGCATTAATACTCAGGCTTAGTAGTCAACTTTAAAATGACTAAATGCTCCATAATGCCATCGATATCTGTATCGAGAGCGACAGATTATACTATGAAGATACAGAGAAAGCCAAGTACATAAAGAACCAGACTAATGGGAAAATAACTTTGATCTAGCTTTTTCCTTGCCGTGCTAACTTTCTGCATGCAAGGTTTGGGAACAGTAAAGATTGCTCCACTCCCCCAGCAGGTGCAAACCACCAGCTGCTGTCTGAGATTAATTAGCACCCAGATTTTCTATCAGCACAAACATTTAACTCACCCTCTTATCTTGTTTCCCTTGTTTTATATTAAAATATATTTTAGCAATGGAGGAAAAACCCCAGTGCTTATTAATTAATTGTGGATAATCAGCAATTTTAGAGATTGCAGTGCAGTGACTATAAGGTCAAGAGCACTTTGGGGGGATGGGGGGGAGGCGGACGAAGCACAAAATGTTGAAGCACAATAATTTTTCCAAACAAAAATGTAAGTTTCTCTCCTGGAGGAAGCAGATTTTCCAACAAAACAAGGTTAGCAGAAGCAGGGCTGTTCCTAATAAAGTCAGGTTGTGCCTTGTGCAAATCTGAGGCTGGATCGCTCCCCATCGGTCTGTGCCTATTCTCATGAATTTGCCCCAGTTAAAAACTTTTAGAATGGGCATATTCTTCCAATGGGTTGTGTTGATTTCTTTAAAGGCAACACTACCAACCAAATATCAAGTTCTCTAGGTAATAAACCATCAAAATCTGTTTCATTAAAAAAAATGTGGTTCATTTCATTGCTATTAAATCATTCTGGATTTTAATATAATTGCCACATTCACTAACATCTTCTAACTCTTTTTCTAGTTATTCTTCCCTGTATATGATTTTATTTTTATAAACCCCTTTGGGAAAGTTTCTATAAGGGAAGGCCTCTTTAAAATATTTTAAACAAAGAGAAATAAAATACAAACCTGAAACTGGGCCTTTCTCAATTGTTTTTATTTATTTATTTATCTATATATTAAATTTGTTGCCCACCACAATCCAACAACTCTTGGCAGCTTATCATATCATCCAATGCCTTAAAATGTCTGTGGTATCTTAATAAAATAAATGTCAAACTTGAAAAAGTATATCTATAACACAGTACTGGAAAAAAACTACAAAAAAATCCCAGAATAAAACCAATAAGGATGTTGATGGCAATAATCACAGTTCCAACGCTCTTTCGTTTTTAGCAGTTTGCAAAATGCTAATAAGTGGGGGTTGGTCATATCTTGGAGGACGGTATTCTAGGAATCATGCACTGCAACTAAAAAGCAGCAGCACGAAGCTTCCACCCCCTTTAACTCGCTAAATGGGGGTGGGGGGTGGGAGACCATTAAAAGTTTATCCTGGGACTACCATGTCAGGTAGGTCAAAACTGGTTGGAGAAGGCAGTGCTGGAGATACCCTGGAGCCAAGCTACATAGGCATTAAAAGTCATACCCAGCACTTTGAGTTGTATTCTTGCCTTTATATAATATAGTTTCATTTTCATGGCAATATTCCATTAAAAACATTCAGCAATGCAGAGACAACTCCTTTCTTTCCAATAAAATACAGCAGCAGCCTCCAAGAATCTGGTAAATCTTTATCCATATCTTGAAATTCACTGTTGCTTCTGCTATTAGAATATTCTTAACCCATATATTTTATCTACAACTACAGTGGTACCTTGGGTTACGAACACCTCTGTTAATGAACTTTTCGGGTTACAACCAGCTCCAGCTGCAAAAATTTACCTCGGTTTGCGAACTCCGCCTCGGGGTACGAACAGGATATGCGGCCATTTTCCCTCCCGTGACACGGTCCGCGGCCATTTTTCCACCCCTGACACGTGGTCCGCGGCCATTTTTCCACCCCTGACATGTGGTCCACGGCCATTTTCCGCCCCTGACACGTGGTCGTAGGGAGGGGGACTCTCCCTCCAAGCAATAGCCGCCTCCCTGTCCTCCACACCAGAACGGATTAACGGTAATTACATTGAACCTTATGGGGAAATTTCCTTCGGGTTGCGACCAATTCGGGGTGCGACCAGAGTCACGGAACGAATTAAGTTCGTAAACCGAGGTTCCACTGTACTTTAAGCAATACTCCTGTGAACACCTTTGCAAGGAACTAAATCCCGTTTAACTTGCTTCCAAGTACCCATACATAGGATGAAGCTGTCAATTTCATGTATTATTTCAAGTTTTACAGAAATGCTGTACAGTGATCTTGGATGTTTTCTAACTTGGACTTGGTACTACAAGCCCCATGAAAAAGACATTTGATGAAGTAGTAGATCATACACAGAAAGAAAGTGAGAAAACAAGACTAAATACAGGAGCAGGAGACAAATTTTATGATGGGGAAAAAAATTGCTTCTGCTCTTCTAAATTGCCTTTCTTTGGAACATGTTGAGGCATTCATGAGTTACAGGACAGGTGGATCCATCATCTCCAAACTGCCCTCAATCCCATCTAACACACCTGTCAGCCCCCTGAGCCAGACCAGACCAGGAAATCAACTCCACAAGAAGGTTAAAACTACTTTTATGGAGATTGGCTACAATAAACAGAATCCTGCAAGTCTAATTGTGCTGGACCTTCTCCTCCTTCTTATAGTCCAGTGAATCAGTGAGGTATCTGCTTCAGAATGTGATCTTGCTGCTCTGGACTTTAAAAATGTTTCAGCCCCTTTTACCTGCATTTCTCCACCAAGGCCATCTTCCTTACTCTCTACAACACCCTATTTTGCCATCATGGGAAAACCTCACTGGTACATTTAGACACTGACGTGGCTTTCAACAGGTTTGAAGGCACTTCTTTAGGCTCAAATTGTTGCCCTGATCGCTCAGCACCTTTAATGAGATTACTAAATTAGGCTGTTCTCTGAATTTTTTGCAATACTATACATCAAACCATAACTTTACTAAATTGGTTGGGCTCACACAACGGGTAAATAAATCAACAGTAACTGTGTTTCCAACTAACCACACTTCAACTGTTGCGTGAATGCAGACCCCATGCTCTAATGGGTGGGGCTAAGAATCCTTTTGTGAATACATCCTTGAGTGACACATCTCCAAACTCTACAGCCTACAGCAGGCCAGAGACTGGCTGAAGAATGGTAGCCTAAAGAAATAAAATTAATATCCAACTGCACACTCAGATGAAAGAATCGCTCCTGGCTTGAGGCAAACTCATGTTCTTTAACCAGAAGGAAGGACTTAAGCAGGAAGGTTAACCTACTTTTGGGTTGGATTTTCAAATCCGTGGGCAGGAATTAAAAGACAGCAATCCAATTATGAAGAGAGTTCCTCTTTACATCTTAAGGGTTTTTATTTAAGGCTGTTGTTCTGTCCAAGTTTTCTCCAGAAAGCTTATAATCAATATCATTTATTTTTTTAAATGAAGCCAGTAGATAGTATTGCTTTCCCTCTGCTGGGGGAAGGGAGAGTTGATTTTTGGCAAGTACTCTATCCCTGGCAGTTTCCCAGAAAATCCATGATATTCTGAAGCCTCCACCCCACTTATGTGGAGGGGAAGGATGAAAATTGCCCCATTCCAGTTACAGATGCTTTTCATCCATGGACTGGTATCAATTGTTTATCATCCATTACTGTACTTAAACAAACAAACAAATCCAAACTGAAAACCCTTTGTAATCCCTTCCAAAGATCTTCATGAAATCCATAAAGAATCTGTTTATAGAACATTAACAGTTTAAAACCCAGTCCACACTCTTTTAACTGAAGGCATATTTGAAATTAAAAGGTCTTTGAGTCATCTTAAAACACACACAAGGAACTTCCATAATGATGGGACCACTACTGAAAAGGTTCTGTCTCTTGCCCTGGAATGTAGATGTTTGTCACATTACAATCTTAACACTACTGGGAAAAGAACAACAATAAAAATACTTCCACTTGCTTCTAGACTGGATATATAGCTTAAGCACTGTCCTCTATACTTGTAAACCCCCAAAGAACAACAATGGGTGATGACATTTGTAGCAAACCACAGTGATGCTAAAATGAAGACCCGTGTGTCTGACATCATCACACAAAAGTTGCCATTATCTACTTGCATCCTGACGTCTGATGCCTGGATGTGAGTCATGGCATTTGCACAGTGACCTTATCTCACACCTTTCATCATCTCTCTGTCCCCTGCCCTTCCCTATGGATGTCCTTGGGGATGGTTTGCTTCCAAAAGTTGAGGGGATGCCAGCTTGATACAAGCTCCACCTCTTCTGGGCATGCATGTGATGTCACCCCACACATTGAGAAGGGGCGGGGCTTGCACAGCCTCACTGTTAGAGCCATTCTAATCCCCCTTGGCCTTCTGCAGATGCCACTGCTCTGGGCCTTAAGGCAACAGTGTCTTTTCCCAAAGCAGCTACTGAAACGTTGAATGCATTCAGTTTAAGGTGTCCCCAACAGATGCTACGTGTTCCAAATCACATGTTGCCTTTTGCATCCCAAGCCCCGCACAGCTCTATTATTCTGTAAACCAGGCCTCCCAGAGTCTTAAAAGGAAATCTCTGTCCAGGAAGCAGTCATTCCTAGGGCTGAAACAAAACACCTGAAATGTGCAATAGTATTTCAGATCCAGCGCCTTGCTTTGTCATCTCTAACCAGAAGCTGCAGAACAAATTCATAAAACATGCCCTACAACTGTGTGTGTTGCAGCTCATAGGAAGCCAAAGAAAAAGCAGAAAGGGCTTTATTTATAGCTCTTGTAATGCCAAGGCACTTAGGATCCCAGCTCCTACAGCACTGGAGACGGAAACAGCCAAGAGACTCCCAATGCATTCAACAGGAGGAATGGGGTCAGGGCTGGTGGTGACTGATAAGGAAATGGCTCCCTTGGAGGCAGGATGGACAACTCATTCATGACTGGCTTCTGGACTTCTAACTGGCATCTCTTTGGCCGTTGTGGAACAGAATGATGGACTGCATAAGACTTTTGTCTGATCCAGCATGTTCATATTTATATTCTTACAATATTAGGAGTATAGACGTGGAGGCATGGAAAACAATGGAAATAGAACATATTTTTCACTGGGAGGGGCAGAGATACTGAATGATGGCAGATGCCATTTCAGTCCTTGGTAGCCAGAAATGTTCTGGTCCTGACTTGACTAGGAAGAAAAGGAAGAGGAAAAGGTCCAGAGGAGGAATACCAACGACAACAATGAGGAAAAACTTCTCCCATTTCTGCTTTTCTGGCACCCAGAGCCTAACGTTCATCAGCCCAGATTCTTTTGCACTCCTCTCATGGGTGTTGAGAGATGGTTCCAGTCCATCTAAGCCACAAAGACCATCCACAACCTAAGTGCCTTACAAGGAATCATATCAGGAGAATCCAGGCCTGAAGAACATGCCCTGAAGCTTAAAAAGAGATCAGCTGGGATTTGCAGATTAGGAAGCACAGTGCTAAGCTTTTCTGGCTTGATGAAAATGCTGGTGCTCCTTGGGTTTCAGCAAAATGAAAAGTGTACTCGACTGGCATAGTACCTACGAAAGGTAGAGAGTTTGACACAGCACCTTCTCCATTATTGTTCAGAGATTTCATCTAGAAGAGCCCCAGTTACTAGTCTGTACCCGATCTTTCACTCCTGCATCCAGCTTTCCATCTATCAGCTTTGCCTATGAATGCCTCAATCACCTTCTCCTTTCACCTGACCCTTTTAACTGGAAATGGCCAGATTTGAGCCCAGAACCTTCAGTGTGTGCCCTACTCCTCAAAACCCCTGAAACTCATCCGTTTAAGATTTCCTGATTTCTGCAAATGGATTGTTCTGTTTAATTCCACCCCTGGTTTGATTGTAAGCCAAAAAGGTATTCTCTGTATGCATTGGATTTGGCTGGGGGAGTTCTAGGAGTGGAAGGCCAACCCATCTGGGCAGGGTGCTGCAAATAATACCTATAAAGAACTTCACTGGGTTCAAACACAGATCAACTGACCATAGGGTGCTATTTCTCTACAGCAATTAGCTGCTTGCTTTTCAAAAGCCCATCTTTGCAAATCCCTCCTTACTCAACTCATTTAGGAGTCATAACTAACAGACCTCAGGAAACCCAAGTGCCTTCATTCTCTCTGGAAGTCTACTCCCATTCCATGTCTTCCCCTTTCCTCCTGGGGAATCCAAACATCTCCTTCCAAGATAAAGCCAGACAAGGAGGTCATAGATACAAATCAATTTCTAAAGCAGGCTGTGAACCTATCCATCCCAAACCAGCCGTGTCTGAACAAGCAATCCAGGTGCCTCTAAACTAATGAAACTGAAATCCCTGGAAATGTCCCCCAACAACCCATTCTCCACCCTATCCTTTTTCTTTTTGCCACAAGAAGCTACGCATCCTGATGACATTCTGCCATGTCCACCCACCTCCATGCCACACCGTCTCTGTGGATGAAGGGTACCTCTGGCGAAACTATTCACAAAATATGATGGTGATAAATGACCACCACCACACATTTCCTTTCGTACCACTTTTCAGCTCACAAAGCATTCTGCACATGGAATGGGGAATGAGAACTATAACAGAATTCAGGCAGCTGCTTTCTTTCCTATCAAATTTTATGTCCGCCTAGCCCGCTGTGATCTACTTAGTCTGACCACGGTTGTCCACTGCAAAGGTCTTCCTTGTATGACTTTTCAACTAGGGATGCTGAGATTTGGCTTTCTAATAGAAGAGAAGGAGTCCACATTTGGCTGTCTGCCAATGAAAAGAAAGGGACTTTGCCACTCCACGGGAAAGATGTCTTGCTTTGGAAGGTAAACCTCTGTTTCATACCAGCTTTATCTTCCACCTGCCACTGTTCTTTTAACTGAAAATGGCAAAATCTGAATTCAGGACTTTCAGCATGGGCGCTACCCAACAAGTTATGGACTTCAATCGGACATCAGCAATGCAATTCTGAGGCCCCCGTGACCTTTAAATGGTACCCACATGCATACCCCAACATTAATTTTTAATCATTTTAACATGGCCAAAATCTCTCAGCACCAGGGCTTTCACATGACTCCTTCCTTGATCTTAGGGGTGCCCTTGTGAGAAAATTAACAATCTCAGCCTTTTACAATCATAATTACTAAGTTCCTGCATTATTATACAAGAGCACACAGTGGTATCTGCTGCCTGAAAAGGTTGCCAGTCCCCGACATAAATCAAGCCCACCCAAATGGCTGGGGAATTCTGGGAGTTGAAGTCCACACATCTTCAAGCTGCCAAGGTTGAGAAACACTGGTCTAAAGTTAGCTGTCATGATTACATATGCTATACAGGTAGTCCTCACTTAATCATGTTCGTTCAACAATGGTTCGAAGTTATGCCGGCCTTGGAAAAAGTACTTTATGACCTGTACTCACACTTACAACCATCATAAACCTTTGCACCATCCCCCACGGTCACATGATAGTGATTTGCAACCTTTTTTATGATGATTGTTAAGTGAATCATGTGGTCATTAAGTGAATTCCAGCAAAAAAGCCCATTGGGGAAGCTGGATTCACTTAATGTCTGGATTCACTTAATTCACAATGTCTGGATTCACTTAATTCACTTAAAGTGAATCACGTGATTCACTTAATGTCTGCAATGATTCATTTAATGACTATCATAAAAATGGTCATAAAATTAGGTCCAGTCATGTGGTGACTTGCTTAATGACCACCCCACTTAATGACCAATTTTCCGGTCCCTATTGTGGTTGTTAAGCGAGGACTACCTGTAATTATGTACCATAATGAACAAGAGTGGACCTACTTTAACAGGAGCAGTTCTAGAGTGGGAACACTGACAACAAATTCAAATGCAGCCTTTGCTCACTGGCACTTCTGTGCCCTCACCAAGGAGTTGTCAGTGACACTACTTTCTTTATAGAGATGGATTCTAGCCACAAGTCACCACACAACTGCATTCAGCTCAGAGGCAAAGATGGACTGGAGGAATCGGGTGGGGGAAGAGAGGAACACTGCCCTATGGTGCTGAAAATACCTGGGCTCAGTTCCCTTTGCTTTCTGATTCTGACATCTTCTGCAAGATTTTTAAGTAACTTCATCCTGAAAACCTAGAAAGAGACTATACATACAGAAATGCATTTCAAATAACTGGTCGATTGCCCTGGTCTTTACAATAGCAGCTACAGACTTTGTAACCCTGGCAATTTGGCTGTACAGTCATGCCAAAAGCAAACAGCTGAAGAACTCACAGCTTGAATCAGAAACCAAACACAAAATCCAAGCCCACTCGCCAACCCAGTTCTTGACCTTTCTTTCTGCTCATATAAAGCTGCCAAGTCCCCATGCTTCTCAGTCTCTCCTACCCCAGGGCTGCCTTTCTCAAGCCAGGGTACTCCAGATGTTTTGCAACTGCCATTCCTTAGAATACCCGGCGCATTTCCTATTACACTGTAACTGCAACTCATCTGGAAGCTATCAAGTTGAGGAAGGTGGCTCTGCAGTGACCAAGTTGAATCAATGCATGTTCTTCCTCCATTTAGCCTTACCTCCACCTGTTCTTTCTCTTTGTGAAAAGTTATCAACTGTGGTCCATCTTCATCCAAGTTTGACCTCCTTCTGAGTCTCAATCCACCAGCAGAAGACATGCTTAGCTATCTCCTGGACTCAGTTTTTGGAGCCTGCAATGTAGTAACTCTGAAGTTTTCTGGAGCCTTGCCAGATTCCTGCTAGCAGAGCTGAAGCCAAAGAAGAGAAATGTTTGTGTGTGAGTGCGTCCGTGTGCCTCTCCCAACATATGTGTGCATGTGGTTTTTAAAAATAGAATTCCCTTTCATTGCAAGCCATAAGAGAAAATCATTCTATGCCAGCTTCAGGGCCGGTGTAGATTACACACCAGTTTGGCTGTTGGGAACCAAGAGGACTTCTGATTGAAAGATCTACACTCCTTCTAGCAGGCCCTTGGCAATCTCTCAAAATGACTCCTTATGTCTAATTCTGTCATTAGACTTCTGGATGCCAGAAAGAACCCCACTGCATACCCAAGCTGAGGAGTGTAAGAATTACAATGTCAGGTTTCTATCTTCCAAAGTCAGAGATCTCCCTGCAAGTCTATCACTTCTGGTTCCACCATCATATATTGTAAGATTACAGCTGGGAGGGACACATCCATTTTAAAAGATAGCCTTTAAAAAGCCATTTTAATCTCAAGAGTGTCCTTCCTTCCTTCCTTCTTATAAAAATGAATGTTTCTAAAAAGTTTTTAAAAAACGCTTCAAACTGGTAAAAGAAATGGAAGATAATCAATGTCTTACTGATTACATATGAAGTTATGCCTCTTGGATCTAGAATTAAAGTTCAGTTCTGCTTAGCTTTTTGTAGGACCCCAACTTTACTTGATGGGAGAGCCGTGGCATCTTACCTTTACACCATTTAAATATTGCTGGATGTTCACAAGCACACAGTTCAATGTCCTTCCCTCTGTGTTATTGCAAGGAAGATATTACAATACTGTATTCCTCCAACTTGCTGCCTCTGCCCTCATGCCATGGAGGAAGTTGAATCTAACAGAGGTGAATATGTGTAGCTCAGGGTTGAACTGTGGAGTCCTTGGGGTTCTCTGAGCTTGGTTCTTTTCTTGCAAACGTTTCATAACCCGGCTAGGTAACATCTTCATCTTCAGATTGGCAAGCACATGCCAATCAAAGAACTACTTGAGGAGCAAAGCAAAACCCCCACCCTTACCAGCACTGGCAGGGCATGCCACTGTATATAAACAGAGAGCAAACCACACTCCATTTTAGCACTGAAGATGTTACCTAGCCGGGTAATGAAACGTTTGCAAGAAAAGAACCAAGCTCAGAGAACCCCAAGGACTCCGAAGTTGAATCTATTACACACATGCTACTATACTGCAATTTTTATTTGGGTTGACATCAACATTTAATTCTTCCTATTCTAGCAACAGTTCCAGGGCAGTCAGATGATTACTACGTAGCTGTCCTGTTAGCTTACAAAAACTTCCAGGTCATCAGTAATGTCACTAAGATTTGCTACTTAGCTTCAAGAGTGCGACAGAAGATTCCTCCCAAAGATCAAGGTCTACCCCTTTAAACTTGGTTTTTTGTTTTTTTGTTTTGCATTTCTCTGTATGTTTATTTGTTCGTCTGTTTTGCTGACTTCTGGCCATAATAAAAAATTATCGTATCATATGCAGTTGACATGGAGCAAATATTTGTCCCTCCCCAGTTCTTCTCCATGAACAGAAGTGGCATGCTGTACAATTGTGCTGACTGTTAATTACCGAGCTACTTTCATTTCCCCAGATTTTCACACGACTAATTAAACTCCGCTTTTCTGCCGGATAACGAAACCACAGTCTCCCCTAAGCAGGTGGTCATAAAACAGATTGGCTACCAACCTCCCCCCCTTTCAACTCAGTGTGATTCAGTTTCTACCAAGGGTGACAAAACAGAATCAAGCACTGTCCTCTCACAACATATCTTCAGAAATAAGGAGACATTTCATAATACTAAAGATTTCTTTGATCAGCTAATGGGTAAATTACATATTAAATGACTAAGCAGCTCTTTGGAACATCTTAACAGCATAAATCTGTTATAGCCAATTTTGAAAGATCTTACATTGGAAGAACGTGTTGAATAATTATCATGAGGCAACTATGTGTCCAACGTCCTAATGATATTCATAAAGTCTTAATTTGGTAATTGTACCTGGCAGACAAAAGTACTTTAAGGAAACCTTTCCCAAAATCCTACAGGTAGGATGCTACACAACAACTACACAAAATCTTCTAGCTCCTTATATAACCTTGCCCAACTTACTGCCTTCCCAACATGGCTTCTGGCCAAGCCATTTAGAAATTCTGGGAGTTATAGTCTCAACAACATCTGGAAAAGGCTGGGCTAGACTCATAGTCTCATTTCTAGATACTTTCTCAAGTGATTTTGTAACAGTTTTCTGCAATCCTCTTCCACATTTTTATCATACTGCAATCATAAAAATGAGAGGCCTCTCAAAATGCAGCTCCGTGGTTTGAAGGGGAATGATGCTTAAAAGCAAAGTCTTCCTATGTGCAGTTATACACAGAGATACTAGATCTCAAAGAACCTGCCAGGACAAATTTATGGAAAAAGAAAGGTTGGTCTGTCATCGACTATTTTTACATTAACTTGTCTGGGAGTAAAATGGAAGAGAGAAACTAAATTTGGTTTGTTTAACAGATTCTTCCAAGTCTGGGAAAAGAAACAGAAATAAAAATAGTTCACCTACTGGATCAAAATGCTAATGCATAAGCATACTGAAAATTGCTGGATTGATGTATGATTATAAATATTATTAAAAGTATAATGAACAAATGAACAAATAAATACAATGAATTAATCTAGGTGAATAAAATCTGTACTGAAGTGAGCAATTTTATACACAGCTAACAGCTGAAAATGCAAAGGATCAGCAAGCTCTAGTAATAAAAGTTAAGGAGTACAGTGAAAAAAATGAGACAAAAATTAAAAGTAAAGAAGACCAAAGTACTGACAACAGGTACAACAACTAGCATTGGAATTGACAGTTACACCATCAAAGTGGTGGATAACTTCTGCCTCTTAGGGTCAATCATCAACAGTAAAGGAACAAGCAATCACGAAATACACCCCAGAGTAGCACTTGGTAGAGCAGCTATGATGGCCTAGGAAAAGATACTCAAATGCTGTGATTGTGTCTATACCTACAAAGATCAGAATCGCACAAGCCATGGTATTCCCTATGACACTCTATGGAAGTGAAAGTTGGACTTTGGAGAAGCTGGATAGGAAGAGTTTTGATCATTTTGAACTTTGGTGTTGGAGAAGACTCCTGCAAATACCTTGGACAGCCAAGGAAACAAACAAATGGATCATCAAACAAATCAACCCAGAGTTCTCACTCAAGGCCCAAATGACCAGGCTCAAATTATCTTACTTTGGACGTATTATGCAAAGACCTAGCTCTCTGGAGAAGACTCTAATGCTGGGAAAGGTGGAAGGAAAGTGAAGAAGAGGATGACCAGCAGCAAGGTGGATGGACTAGCTATGAGTGCCCCGTTGGAAGACCTGAAAGAACCGGGTTAAGGACAGACTGTCATGGAGAAAATCTATGTGGTCTCTTAAGAGTTGGCAATGACTTGATTGCACATAATCAAGCAGTCAAAACTGAGGAAGCTCTAGTAAAGTCAACAGGTGTCTTATTTTTGAGCAGGTTGGTATAGCTGTACTATAAGCTATTTACTGATGAACCAAGTTTATATAATATTTGCACTGTATTCTATTACTTAAAATTAATGTATATTCTCCTTTTTTGAAGGAATTCTATATTTCAAATTGCAGTTCTAGGCACATTTATTCTAGTGTGAACTGAGAGGCTCACTGACACGATACTCCCTCTGGAGAAAATCCTAATCCAAGCAACTCAGTTAACACCCAGGAGCCCTAATCAGCATGGCCAATAGTGAAGGATGCTGGGAGCTGTAGTTCAGCAACATCTGAACAGCCATAATTTGCCCCTTCTCTGATTAAAGGATGCCAGATAACAAACCTGGGCAATGTTATGCTCATGAAGCCAGAACTCTACTCCCTTGGTTCAGCAGAAGGCAACTCTGCACATTACTGGCTCTCACTTATAAGTAAACAGCAGGGCTGGTTGCAGTCTGAATGATGTGTTTCCCAGTGCAAGATTCAGTGACGCTTACTCCATGAAGCAATTAGGCAACTGAAAAAAAATCTAATTTTGGTGAAACCCAAATAAGTGCGATTGATCCTACAATTCATTGCACTGCCATAAATATGGCGGTGGGGTTGTGCTTACAATAGTATCTACATCTAAGGGGGAATGGATCATCTTTCTCTGATGGCAAACTCCCCACTGCAGGCACTGAAGGTCAGGATGGAGGACAACAGTCAGTGCAAAGATCTGGTGGAGAAGGGATTTCTCTCCCAGGTCCCAGTGTTACGTTTACCACCTCCTTACCCACTGTTCAGTTCTTAAAAAAAAAAAAATATTCACACATTCCCTAATTGTGTAAAATTCTAATGGGCTGGACTACACGTTCCACAAACCAACACATGCCCATGTGGAACTGGGGAACACCAATCAGCCATTCTTCTAGCTTGGTTCTTCATAGAAGCAAATAAGCTGTTTCACATACCACCTAAGCCATATAGTGGTTCATCTGGTGTTGGGAATACTGGATTCACACATTACACAAAGGCATGGTTTGTTGAGTAAGCTACGTATTGAATAAGGGCAGTCTGTAAGCCCAGATAGTGGGTGTTAATTTTAGAAGCCATATTACTTGAGTTCACATGGAATGGTATTCTGAGCTAGATCCAAGCTGGGAAAAAGCAGGCATCACCTTATTCTGTTTTATTCTTATTCATAAAACTTTTCTAAAAATACAGAAGGAAGGGGAGGAGAGAGGATCACACGTGCAGCTAGTTTTACTCAGTTACTCCTCCTTCACCCAGCACGTCTATTCTCTCTTAGAGATTGTAAAGCCTCTCTCCCCACACTGAAATCCCTTTGATCAACCGTCACTGGATGCTGGCCAAAAGCCTTCTATCCATTTTGCTTTCTCCTTTCATATCCTTGCCCAAGACACAGCCTCCTCTTCCTCCTACTCCCCTAAAGCCATCAACTGTTATAAGCACTTCTGAGCTCCCACCAGAGTCATAAAAGTCCTTTAAAAAAACGGAAACTGTCCTGGAGCCAAAAATCTGGATTTATGAATTTACATCTATCATCACCACCGCTCCATTTCTCCATCAAAAGAGTAAAGCTCAGATTTCAATGGATTTAGGGTCTTCACACACTCTTCCTGAAACTCCAGAGAAAAACCCAACAATTCCTACCAAAGGAAGATGAGGGAAACTCCATGTTGCATCTTCAGCATTCCATCCATCTTAGCCAAACTGACAAAAACATGCAAGAGTGCAAGAGACGTGCTTTAATTTGTCAACTTAGCCCTGAGATTCTGTGGCCAAAACAACTCCCAATTCTCTTTCATCTTTTTTTGCAATTTATGGCACGCCCCACGCAGATCTACTCCAAACTAAGTGCATTTCACTTCTTCTCCATGTGTAACAGGATTTCAGCTTAAATCAACACACAGCACACTGCAACAGGGTTTGTACTAAGCCCCCAGTTCCCAGATTGGCTGGCTTCCTGCTTCATACTTTCAGGAATGTCAGTTTATGGTGGTTGTGGGAGACATTAGATGCTTCTAGGAGAGGACAAAACATTTTCTTCCTGCAAGCAAAAGCTAAAGGCTTTGCATAGATGCCACTGGGAAGTTGCTAAAAAACAGCACACTTGCACAAGCATTCCTATTCACCCACCTCAATACATGGAGGGCTGGGAGGGGGGGAGAGAAAATGCCTTAAAAAATGACTTACCATCAGCAAGGGAGCCATCCACCGCATTATTTTGTGGTCTGATGTTCTTCCTTGCCCATTATTTTCTTAGCTCATGGATTTCCTCTCCCAGAAGAAAAGATGAACAGCTCCAAAATGTAGCTTCTCAGCTTGTTCTTGGGTCATCTGAAAAACAGGACATGTAAGGAAAGATGGGTGCAACTGGCTATGGCCGCAATTCCAATCTTTTCTCTCTTTGCAATGACAAGTTTGTGGGTGGAGGTGGAGTGGGGAGACCTCCGAGCTGACATGACAAGTTTTCTTGCTGGGCACCAAATTACAAATGGGTGTGCATGCAAAGTCAAAGTTCCACTGATGTTCCCCAGGCACATGGTTGGCTCTCCTGCTCTGTCTGGCGAGACCTTTCAAAATTAAAGGTCGCCTGGTGGCCTCCTTGTCCTCCACGCCACAAACACCCCTGGAGGGGGGCGAAGTTCCTTCTGGCCTAGGGTCCTGCTGGCCATCCCTTGAAGGGTTCTCTGGGGAGAGGGCTAGAAAGGAGAGGTCCTGCTCTAGCTTGTGGGGCATCTATTCCTCAAAGGTTTTTTTTTAAAGAGGATATTGTTGTGCCTCTGAGCTGTTCTCTGCGGGTCATCTGAAAGCGCCCCCTCCCCTGAGATTTCTCGGTCGGCGGTCGCCCGTCCCCTTGCTTGAGAAAAAGGGGAGGGGGCGAAGGGCCAGAAACCATCCGACCCACGCACCCGTCCCAGAGGAGAGAGGGAGGATCGGCGGCCAAGCTGAGGCGAAGATGCCCCGCCGGGAAACTCAGCCCCCCTCCCGCGAGCCCTTCGGCTTCCCGCGGGCGTTCCGCAGAGCCGCGCCACGAGGTGCCGAAGGAAGTTGGAACCGAGCGCCCGGGGGGACCGACCCGCCCCTTCTTTCCTCAGGGGTGCCCCCTCCGCAGTTACCTTGAGCCCCGCTCTCGGGCTCCCCACAGTCTCGGCCGTCGCTCCGGGGCCGGGCTCGATCCCCCCTCCCCCGGCACAGAGGCGCCTTCGGGCCGACCGCGGCTCGCCAAGCGCACGGGCGCCTTCGTCGTTTCCACTCCGCCCCGCGCGGAGCAAGATGGTTGGAGCAGCAACCTTATGTGGGGAGGGGAGGGGAGGGGAGGGGGGACAACGGGGGAGGGAAGGCGACGGCGCCGCGTCGCAGCCCGCCCGAGCCCCGGGCTCCCCGCCCGCCTGTTCTGCCTTCCCGCCCGGTGGGAGCCTTCTTGCGCCGTCCCTTCCCCGGCGCGCGATCTGCTCGGCTCCCCGCTCCGCTTTGCGCCCAGCCCGGCTCCGCTCTCCTCCCGCAGCCGTGCGCCGAGTCCCGCGCGGGTGCTTCCCGCTCGCGCCCCCGCCCGCGCGCCTCCCTCCGCCCTGGAGTCCGCCTTGCTCCGAGCCACTTTGCCGGCGCGGGGGGGGGGGTCGCTCCACGGAGGCTGCCAGCCGAAAGAGCCCTTCGCCCGCCCGCCCCGCTCTTCACTTTTCTCACCCCCTTGACGGGGGGAAAGTTGCCTCCCGAGCGCGAGGCGTTTCAAACGGACAGAAGATGAGCGTGGGGACTGAAAGATCCGGTGGCAAGCGGCGCTCGGTGTGAAGCCTGAACGCCAGCACTTAACCTGCCGGGGCACAAATGCGGGTTCGCACGACACGCGAACGCATCCTTCACTGCGCCACGAATAACGGGACGGAGCCAGCCGCCTGGATCCCGAGCCCAGCCAAATAACAACCTTGTGTGAAGTGGCTCCGCAGCGGCGGCGGCGGCGGCGGCGGCAGCCCCTAATTGCTGTTTCGTTAGGATCGCGGAACCTGCATGGATGGTCAGCTCCCCCGAAATCTGCAGAGATTTGAGTATGTGTCTACTTGACAAAAAGCACTAAAGTCCAGAGATTCGCAGCTGATTGAAATCATGTCCTTTTAGCTTTTCACAAACAATAAAAACTATATTTAAACTGCTGCCTGAAGTAGGGCACCGTCAAAGAACGAAAGAGTATCCAGTCTCTGCTGGATGATTTTTCTCCTGCTGCCTGGAACGGCATCTTCTTTATCCGGAAGAAGAAGAAGAGTAAAACTTGAAAGCCTCCTTATCTCCTCACTTTCTAGAGCCAGGGATTTTTCCTATACATCCAGAGCCTCCTTTCCTAAAGCACTTGCAGAAAACGCTTCCCCCTCTGTTTCTTCCTCTTCGTGAAAGTGAAAGGAGTTTGCATGCAATTAAGGTAAGGCTGGGGAGATATTCCAACCCAATGCCAGTCATTGCTTCCCTTAGGAGATGCCAGCAGCCAAATAATTGCTTAGTTCCAAACAAATGAGTCAGCAGTCATCACTCTTGGAGACTATTCCAAGTCGAGGGGACTCTGAGAAAAGTCTATCATCCATTCTGCCCTACATTGGGGTGCCGGGCCAGATTGAGGCCAACTGATGCCCTAAGCGCTGCCCAGCAATGGTGCCCTTGACAGAAGCAAAACTCTTACACTCTGAGAGGGAAACAAATGAGATATCTGACCACACCTTCAAACCAAACTTTTAAACTTTAGTCACTCGCCACGCCAAAGAAAATGTTTTTTAAACAACGCAGATTAAAGCTGAACGTGGCAGATAAGGACAATGACCCAAAACATTCAACTAAAGTTGAATGTGGCAGTGAAAGTGTTAAGGGCTTGATAGCTGGGGGGAAACTCTGGGGTATCCCCCTTTCCTTAGTGTCCTAACCGTGTTTATTTTGCTTAGGCTTGTTGGTGTATCTAGCGCCTCCTGGAGCAAACTGGATGATCCTGAATCAGTGACAGGCATGTTGACGTCATTGGATAAACATCACACAACATGCTTACATCCCAATGTCTGATACAAGTACACATCCAGTAGTAATGTATGGCTGTGAGAGCTGGACCATAAAGAAGGCTGAGTGCCGAAGAATTGATGCCTTTGAACTGTGGTGCTGGAGAAGACTCTTAAGAGTCCCCTGGACTGCTAGGAGGTCAAACCAGTCAGTCTTAAAGGAAATCAACCCTGATTGCTCATTGGAAGGATCGATAATGAAGCTCAAGCTCAGATACTTTGGTCACCTAATGCGAAGAGAGATCTCTTTGGAGAAGACCCTGATGCTGGGAAAGATTGAAGGCAAAAGGAGAAGAGGACGGCAGAGGATGAGATGGTTAGATGGCATCACTGAAGCAATGAGCATGAAACTGAGCAAATTCAGGGAGGCAGTGAAGGACAGGAAGGCCTGGTGCGATATGGTTCATGGGGTCACGAAGAGTTGGACACGACTTAACGACTGAACAACAACAACAACAAGGTTGCAGCATATGTTAATTGGGTCATGGTTGTTCCAGCCTTTGCCTACCCTTGTCCCCTGCACAGACCCCGATGCTCTCTATCGGTTTCTGCCCGTCTGGTGAGGTCAGCTAGAGCAGGTGTCCTCCAGGTCCCACTGATTAAGCAGTGTCACTGTTCAGGATCCAGGAAGCAGGCCTTCTCCAAGATGGGTGCTGCCCCGTGGAATGACATCTTCCTCCCACCCTCGAGATCCTTGATACGGCTCTCAATTTGATTTTCTGCAAATTGTTAAAAACCTGATTGTCCTCCCAGACCTTGGGCTAGACTGGTGGCTGAGCCCCTTTGCTTTCCTTTGATGTACATAGGTTGCTGTTTTTAATGTTCATTGTAAGCCTCGGAGAGTCCCTGTAGAGTTGGGCAGCCTTGAAACTGAAATAATAAATACATAAAATAAATAACCCCCACCCCCACCCCAGCGGGCTCATTCTCTGATTGGAAGCAGGCAACTGCCACTTATATTGCCCACAATCATCATGATGTATCTCTCCCCTGGAATGGAGCGGAAAATTAAAATCACAACTATTTAGCACTAATCACTGTATTGTTTTCCAGAGGAGGGTTAAACTCCCCTCTCGTTTCCTCTTTTCCCTATCAAGCTTCTATTCCTTTCAAGAGCTCCAACTTCACCACTCACTTTAGCTTCTGCATCCTTCCTTTAATGCCCCCCCCCATGTCTTGCTAAGCCTTCTTAGCCTGCTCCCCCAGTCTCTTGTCCATATAGGCCCTGGGAAACTTTACTCCCAGCCAAACTGGCAAGTGCTTCTTCCCTCACTGAAACTGGATTACAAAATGCTTTTATTATTATATTTTTCATGGGGCCTGGAATCTGGTCAGCTCTCCGGCCTTAAAAGATACAGCTGTTTAGCATCCACGCAGAAGGGGTTAGAAACTCGGTGGTCCCCAATGAGTCGGAGCTACAGCTCCCCAAATTTCCAGCCAGCATGGCCAATCCATAGTATAGATTATTTTACATGATAATAATAAATTCAGATGTGGGTGGAAGACTATTCCAGACAACGTTCTTCAGGTATTGAAAATGGAGATGCGCTAACCACAAACTTATGGGTCTCTTTGGGGGTATTTGATTGATTTACTCCCTGCTTTAAAATTCACATATAGACATTCTTCCCCTATAGTTTTTCAAGCCCGGAAATGCAGTATCTGGGCCAGGGGATGCTGGGTTAGTGAAAGAGGGATAAAGAGGGCAAACACAAATCCACTAAATTCGTCTGAACTGCAAATGCCTTTAATTAAAGCTCAGCACCCATGTCCAATGCTGAATTAATATCAAAACTTGCCTGATAATAACCCTTAGCCATGAATGTGTATGTCTGACTGTCTGTATGTACATATAGTATATACATACATACATACCCATAGGTATATATATTTCTTCAATTTATATAGCCACCCAACTCACCATAGTGACTCTGCCTGGCTTACAATGTTTAAAAGCAATACAATAACTTTATATAGAAAATAGAAACAACAGCTAAAGAGCCCGATCAGTCAAAACAAATAACAATCATACCACAGA
Source organism: Python bivittatus (assembly GCF_059951505.1). Lineage (NCBI taxonomy): Eukaryota > Metazoa > Chordata > Lepidosauria > Squamata > Pythonidae > Python > Python bivittatus. The sequence goes on along the minus strand of NW_028277054.1, from coordinate 11,552,672 downwards.
CAACATTCCAAATATAAATATACAGTAAATATAAATGTATAAATTACACCAGATCTAACAGGTCAGCGGCATTTTTCAGGAAAGTCTCCTAACAATCCCAAATGAGGAAAACAGGAAATCTGAAGATCCCCTAGAGCCCCCTCCCATTTCACATAATTTCCTCTTCCATTTTAGGTTAAGAAGTACCCAGAGGCAGTTGATCCCAGCCATCCTCTCCCACCTGGGAATCATTCCTACCGAATAGATTGGGGTTTACTTAATACATCTTCAGAGGACTTCATCAAGAATAGATGAGATGAGCCCCAGCGGGTGACCTTGGCTGATCTTGAGATAACGGAAGCTGGATTGGACCGGGTCCATGCTTGGATGGGAGACTACAGAGAAATCCTAGGGCTGTTGATTGGACCGGGAAATTGAAAGAATGGAAGAACGAGGGAATGGCAGTTCACTCCTGTATTATTACCCCCCAACTGACGTGGAGGTGTCTGTGGAATTCGCCATGAACTGAGCTAGATTTGAGGCACTTTGTACCTCGGCGACATCCATTGTGCTGGGGTGAGGGCCACGATGATGAAAGCAGCCTTACACCACTGTGATGCAACCCCGTCCCTGTGATATGTGCATCCTGACATCGCACATGAAGGACTGGGGCTTGCCTTGCGGTGGTGCAACGCTCGCGCAGATTCCCACGCTTTCTCTTTAAGCAAAAAATGGTCCCCGCATGGAAGCCTCACCGCTTCAGTGCCTGCCGGGCCCTTTGCCTAATCAGACTTAAATGCTTTTTCTAAGATCCTTTTATTTAAAAAAGAAATGGAAACTGGACTGCTGCGCGCTGCGGGGTCAGTGCTGGCATCCTCTTTCTTTCCAAGAATTAGCTTAGCTCCATCTGAGCCCCTTGTCATTCTTAAAAAATGTCTTGCCTGGTGCCCTTATATTTCCACTTTCCGGCCATGGGCTGACCTGGAGCACTGCACTCGTTTGCCGTGATAACAGCTTGTTCCACATCGTTTCTGAACAGTTGCATAATTTGGAGCGTTTTAAACATGTTTCTTCTTCTTGCAGTGAAAAGGGGGAAGAGCCAAACTGTTGCAAATCTGACTGAAGGATACAGGACCTGGTCAGGCGTGTGCCGTTTTGCTTTTTCTGAAGCAGCTGTCAAGCCAACAGAGAAAGGCAGGGTGGGGGTGGGGGTGGGGGGATATTTCTTAAGTTAATTTTTCATCTTGCTGGAAAGCTATTGAAAAACACATGAAAAAGATGCCAGAAAAGAGAAGAAAAAGTTGGCGGTGAAGCTAGGATTAGCTTGTCCAGGATGGCCAATTTTGAATACGACCCCTGCTCTCGTGCATCTAACATCAGCATGGCCGTCAAATGACAGTAATTGTCTCCATGATACTAAAACTTTCCCCTGCAGATTTCTACAGAAATCCCACTCTTCTACAAGAATAGGACTGGCAAACTTAATCAGACACTGGCTGGTTGGGTTCATCTGACATGCTTTGACCTAGGAGCTAAATTAACCTAGTTACTGAATGAAATGGATGTCCTGGGTCTGCACAATGCATGGAACCCTAAACTAATCAGATGGGTTGGGTATGCACACACACCCTAAAAAAACCTTGTCAAACGTTAAAATTAACCCAGCTTGACATATTGTGTGAATGCAACTGTTAGGTTTGTAATGAGGCTCATTAAGACTGTGGTACTAAACCAGAGTTAACATTGCCATGACTTATTCAGTTCACCTGAGTTTTTGGCTTATGGCACCCTGAATTAAACTCACTGCCTGGGTTTGCATAACCCAATAAGCTGCATGGGTATCCGTAGCAAGGGGGTCAAGAAAGTTAAAAGGATGCCCACAACCATGTGACTGAAGCCCTGCCCCTGTTTTACATGTTTTGCAGCACATGTAAAAAAAAAAGGGTGGGGTGTTGACTGCAAGGCTGTTGCCACCATCTTGACTTTTTTGACCCCCTTGTGGTGGACACCCCTGATATGCTGCAAAGTTGCCCAGTTTATTTGAGCACTACCATGCTCCATGGAGACATTCTACCCAAGGAACTCTGAATTCTTCGACCAGCACCAGTGAGCTTCTGCAGATAGCCGGGCCGAAGCAGTCTTCCCGTTCATTATTTACTGATCTTAAATCTTCATTTTCTTTAAAGCATTGACCTTATCCATTTTAATGCATGAAAGTTCCAACAAGCTGGCACTGACTTGCCAGAGTCCTGCGTGCTTGCAATCTTCTTGGTGGGACTGATCCCCTCCATACTCCTTGGTCTTAAATGCCAATCTGATTTGAGAATACTTGCTGACTCTGCATTGGGCTCGACGTGCTTAAGTAGCTCCTATTTATAGGACCCCCAGCCCTCCCTCCCTTCTACATCCTGCCAAAGTTTTGGATCAGAGGCTTATGGTAGCTGGAAGCAAGAGTGGGGGAGAAAGAACTTGGGTTTATTTAAAATATTTATTCCAAGTTTTCCATTTCAGCCTCATTAGAAGAACAGCTTCTGTCAATAAATCAAGGACCCACTTATGCCGCCTGGCAGAAGATGCATCTTTAGGCTGTGATTCTTAAATTGCTTTATACCCAGGAAGACAATAAGCCAATATAGATTACTGTTTCTTTTACTAGATACTCTACTACACAAAGGGAGCCAACACACTCAACCACAACTTCCAGTTGTCCAGCATCTTGCTCCATTGACAACGTTGGCTGAGGCTGTGGGAAAAGACTGACCAGCACCATCCAAGGAGCCGGACGTGAGCCAAGACATTACACTTGTCCTCCGGGTTAGGCTAGGGATTTCAAACTTGGGCCATGACCCTGGAGGGGTGTTACAAGCAACTTAGAGGGAGGACGCAGGCGTTATTAAAATGTTGCCTTAGGCGTAGCGGTTAAGCTTGGATTCTCACGTATCATTAAACTTACCAACTGGTTTCCACCTGCCTCTTAGACTTAGCAGAGACACAAGTTCTAGGAAAGGCCCACCATATTGTGTTCTCCAAATCATTATTAACGTTATAGACTGTTATTTTGAAATAAATTGCTTCATACTCAAAACGTATGCTGTATTTAGTTTGGAAAATGTTTAACTGTTATTGGTGAAATGCCATCATTATCTCAAAAACATCAATGAAGGTTTATCATTTGTTCTGGTCCAAATATCATGCATTTTCTGCATACCTGTTCTGGTTTTTACACAACTGAAATGGACAAAACTCTTGTTTGATTTAATTATTTGGGACTTTATATTGCCTCTTCTCAGTATGTGGTTCACAGTTCGATAAAATCAACAATCTAAAGCAAAGCAATAATAAAAATGATAATAAAGAATACGATACAATAAATGTTTCCATCCACTTCCATTCATGGTGTCATGTTGTCTAAACAATGCGGTCTTCAAAATCTTTTCCCAAATAACCAGATTTTGCTAGAATTTCTGACATGGGCATACAGTGCAAGCTATGATGATGTCACACAGGACATGACATCTTTGCGCATATTATACCATCATTGGCATCCTTATAGAATTATGCAATTCACATCATTTGCATCCCCGTTGGGGGAGATGGGTGGCAAACAAATTTAATAAACAAACAAGCAAACATGCATAATATCACTTGCAGCAACCCAGTGATACTGACCAGCAAAGTTGGTTTCTCTTAGTAACATTGCATGCCTCCAGTATGATGTTGGCATGTAGCCACATATCTCTTTGGATTATCTATAGAGGAGTATCTGTTAGTGACATTTCATATTTTTACCCATTTAAAAAATGTCTAGGGAAAAGGTTTTGTTGCATTAAGAGGCAAGGAACTGTTGCATTGAAAAGTGGAGGGTTGATTGATATTCTGCATTGCTGAGCACAGACCAGCCAGTCCTACCTCTGAGGCATTTAAGACGCTCCAAATCTGATTTTATTCTGAAGTGCTGAGTTTCTCCAGCACTCATTAGCAGCAGCTATAATTTGAGCCCCAAGTGTATTCAACAGCTTGCGGTTGCCTTTAAGCCTGCTTGCAAAGCTTGGCTTCAGCTGGTCTAAAATAGATCCATTTGCAGGACTTCCCATATTTACAGTTGCAGAAAGAAGCCATTTCAGCGGTGAAAGGCTCTCTCTCCCATTTATGATACCACTTAGTCAATTTCCTCTGGAGCAATTTTAGATATATCATTTCACTTAGTCAACCTCCTGTATATATTGATACCGCTATTCACATGCACGCGTATATACACACCCAACCATCTCTTGGATAGGGAGCCTGCAAATTTCAGCCCGCAGCCTGGAACAAACTGAATTCCCAACAGTCCCTATCCATCCCAACATACAAGATTCAAAATAAAAGAACATGTCTTGATCCAGATTATTTTTTTCTGAGATGTGCAGCAACCTCAGATGGAGGAATGCTAACAAAACACAGTTCACATTTCTGAAACTGGGAGGGGAAGCGCCCAAATTTTTTGCTCCTGGCTCCCCCTTTCCAACACTGTTTGAAATTAGAAGGCATAGGAAAAAATAGCAGTAGGTTAGAAAGGGAAACCGAGTTTAAGGTTTTATGAATTTTTTTGCTGGAAGATCTCCAGGGTAGAGAAATTCAATCACACAGTGGCACATATAGCAGCCCAATTCAGGTGACCTGTTTCTGCATATAGTTGCTTCCCCTTGATAACTCTTGCCTGTTTTATTTTTAATATCTTGTAAAAAAAAAAACCTTATGAACTTAGTAGGCTGGTTATAAGTATACCACCTGAATGAATCTACAAAAATTTAATGGTCTACATTTCTGGCTCGTTTGTGTCCAAAGGCACTTGAATACACCCAAGGAACTCAATATTCTATTTCTCAGAGAAATGTCCACAATTTCCAATCCCAGATGCTCCATAAATGCAATTCAAAGGTAAAGATGATAATAAAGTTTAGCTGACTTTGGCTGATTTCTGAATGAAGGCCTGCTTCGTACTGGGATAGGAGATGATCAAGAAATCCCAGGGCTGAAGGATCCCCAAAAACATCATAGAAAACGATAGCAGCAAATAACCTCCATATTGTTGCCAAGAAAACAACATGTCCTTGTCCATGTTCTCACCAGGAGTCAAGCGCTACTTGAGGAGGGCTTTATCTCTTTAAAGATAAAGAGTTGCCCATCCACATTTAGCCTCTGGAAATCAGACTGGGTTACCCAGTCACAGTTTTTGTCCTATGTTGAAAAGCTTTGCATTTTGGGGGGAAGGATAGCAATTATTTCTGCTTTTGTAGATCCACCTATACTGTACCCCAGTGCTTCTCAACCTCAGCAACTTTAAGATGGCTGGACTTCAACTCCCAGAATTCCCCAGCCAGCATGCTGGCTGGGGAATTCTGGGAGTTGAAGTCCACCACTTAAAGTTGCTGAGGTTGAGAAGCACTGCTATATACGACCACAGACCAATTTCGTGTAACTCAGTGCATTCTTTTCTTGGGTTATAACATGCTTCTTTTGGGGGAAATGCATGCCTGGCCTCTGGAGTTGGAATTCTCAGAGATAAATGAGTAACATACAACAAGGTTCTTCATGATGTTGATTTATTTATTTTGCCTCCTGAAGTGCCGGGATGTTGAATCTGCCTGAATGAATGGAGGGTCAAGAAGAACAGCGAGGCTCTGATCGAGTTAATGCAAGAGGGATGTGTAAGGAGAGCTCAGGAAGAAACAGGGTAACTTTCCACAGGCTGTATGACCCTGGAAAAGCCAAGTGAACCATCAAGGTGACTTGAAGATTTGCCCTTGATTAAGTATATTGGAACATTGGCCTTGGCAGAAATGAGCATGATGTGATAAGCTTTGTATTCTGCTAGAAGGAACCAAATAAATATATTTCCCTGGAATATTAATCGGTTGGAGCACAACACAGTGTCTGCAAGGACAGACAAAACATGACACACTGATCTTCTTGGACTGTACTGTTTCAGAATGCAAGGGGGAGATCCATGTTAGAAATCTCTAATAAATTAGTCTCAAGGTAACACAGGTTTTAGACTCATCTGAGTTTCAGGTATGCCTTTTCTGGGTGTTGGATTCCTCCCCCTGCCTTCCTAACGGAGAAATTCGTAGCCATCCTTTTCCATCTTCCTCCCACTCCTGCAACTCTGCAGCCTACAGAGGTCAAGTCCATCAAGGACAGTTTTCCACGATACTTCAGGTCTTTCTTGAAGTTCAGCGGTCGCTTGGATGAAATGTGTGCAAAGTTTCCAGACTCCAAGGAGGGCCTCCAAGAGAGAAAGGTCAATCGGTTGAAAATCTGTATTGTGTTTGGTAACCCCAGAGTGAAATGAAACATCATGTGTAATGCTTCGTTTTGGAAATTTTTAAAAGCAACTAGTTTGAAGAATGATGGGATTTCTGTAAGCAAACAGCCCTTTGGCGGAGGCAGGACTTTGTATCATGGAGAAGGAATGTGTTTCTAGAGAAACTGCCCAGCTCAGAGTAGGGTGACCGTGCAACTGCTAGCGTGTTCTGGCCAAATTTCTGGGAGAGAACAGAGACCTTTCTTAGCAGATCCCCTGGTTCTAATTTCACTGCTAAGTAACCAGGTTTATTCTGTGCTGAAATAGAAAGGGTAGTGTGGGGGCGAGGTGAAGGTGCTGAACTAGGAGCAGGGAGACCCAGATTCAAGTCTCCTTTCAGCCCTGGAGTCCCCCTGTGTGCCTTGGGGCCAATCTCTCTCCATCCAGCCTACCTCACAGAGTTGTTGCTGTGGGGAAAAGAGGAGGAAGGCCTGCTGTGTATGCCACCTCGAGCTCCTGAATGAAAGTGGGATACAAATCAGTAAAACAAATCAGCTAGACCAGTGTTCCTCAACCTTGGCAGCTTGAAGATGTGTGGACTTCAACTTCCAGAATTTCCTAGCCAGCATGCTGGGAGTTGAAGTCCACACATCTTCAAGCTGCCAAGGTTGAGGAACACTGAGCTAGACTATCCTGATTGCAAACACTGGCTCAGTGATGATGTTGGTCTGTGTGTGTGTGTGTGTGTGTGTGTGTGACCCAGGTTTAACTCCACTTTCAGCTACAGAAGTTTCCTTGGGTGACTTTATGACAGTCACTCTTTCTCAGGCCAGTCTACTTCGCAGGATTGTTGTTGTGAGGATGAGGAGAAGAAAGGAAGAGCCCAATATAAGCTGCTTTGTGCTCCTAGTCAGATTGGGGGGGAGGGATTCAGAAAGGAATCTCTGTCACTTAATTTCAGTCTTTGTCATCAGCCCACTATTCTCAGATGATAATGCTTGAGAAGTAGCTTCCTGATAAATCCACAGAAATATTTTATATGTTTGTATTTTTATAGTTTTGATAACCATGTTCTCAGGCTGGGTCCGTTAAAATCTGGTTTTGTCACCGGGCCTGGAGATCCCATGGCAGTATGGAGCCTGCAAAACAGTTATTCCATTTGTGTGTTTTGGAACGTACTCTCCTGTGTTTCTTGTTTTATTTATTTAGTTTTGTTTTATTTAGAGTTTCTAACTGTTTTAGTTGTATTTTAACAGGTTTTTACAATGATTTTGTTTGGTTTTTGTTATTTTAATCGTGGGTGCTGCCCGGAGACACATATGTAAGATGGGCAGCTATATATATTTAATAAATAAATAAATAAATAAATAAAATGGGGTTGGGTGGTTTCTTAACTTCATAACATCTGAAGGGGTCCTTGAGGCCATAAAGTCAAGCCCACTGCTCAGCGCAAGAGTTCCAGGTAAGGCACCCCCAACAGATGATTGTCCAGACCCTACTTGAACCCACCCAGTGAGGGGAAATGCACCACTTCTCTGGATCGTTGGCTCCCCTCTCAAACCACCATTTGTGGTCCAGTGTGCTGAAGGACACCCATTCAGTGACTTGGTCTGCTGTGTGAACCAGTCACCATCTTAAGCCATAATATGGTTTATTTTGATATAGCTTGTTATGTGACCACAGCAACTGTTTTTGTTTTATTAATCCAGGGTTGGGGTTAAGTATATCATCGTCATCAGACTGTCCAACCCTTAAGGGCCCTCATCAAGTGGTGTGTGAATCCAGACATGGAAGGAAATAAATCTGGGGACTTCACACTGTTTGTGCGCTTAGCCCAAATCCTTGAACTACCTTTAATGAATATTTCTATTTATTCAGACTGTTATCTTTCCACGTCACTGAGAAAATAATTATCTCTAAATGTTTTAATAAGTCCTGGGGACTGGCCCAGGAACCTGAATTCCCAAGATATTGAGGCTGGGGGAGAACTGTTACATATTTGCCAGCTTAGCTAGATTTTCCTAAAAATCAAAACAAAAACAAAAGTTGCTAGCGTAAAAGAGAAGAAAAGCAGATCCACACCAGATCTCAGATAGTTCAAAAGTACCACCAAACCTCTAGGACCTCACAAAGACACTTGATGTGTTCAGAACCGAACAATTTATTTCCAGCTCAGAGCAGGGTATTCAAATCCCAGTAAAATCTTTTAAAACGCTGTGGCTCTTTGGAACATGGGAGTACTCCTGTCCCCATGTGCAGGAACTCCTGCTTCACCATGCCTCTCAGCTCCAGGACTTTGGGTCCTTCAAGAGGAAAGATGGCTTGAAGTCTTTCAGCTCCCTCTCTCATGATTTGCTGGGATTTTTTTTTTTTTTTGCATGCAATCTGCCTAAAGGAGAAAGAACACAGGTGGGGTAAGGTTAAACCATTTATTTTGTGTGGAGTGGAATTGAGGGGAATTTTTATTTCTGCAAGGCCTGCAGAAATTTGGAGCAGGACAATGATGTTTATGTTGTGTTTCTAGAGTTTGAAGTCAGCAAAACTGAAGGCCATCTGAGAATGGGGAATGCAGTGCGCTACGCAATGGCAGTGTATCAGCGTCCCTTCCCATCCGTTCTGATTGCAGCAGGCTGGTGCATTTCTGTGCTCCCCCCCCATCCCCAAAGAAGAGAAAAAGGGAGGGTCCTTTGGAATTTACTACCCCAAATCTTGCTTGCAGGCAACTGATCTCCTCTAGTATCTTTAACGAACTAAGCTCTGAGTTTGCCAAATTGCTGCTTTTCAGATGATTGCCTGCCCTTGTTTTGTGTTGTGTGTGTGTGCTTCACTGAGAAGGAACAAAAGTTTTTGGTTCACTGGCAAAGAAAAAAAGAAGAAAGAAACAACATTCAGCTGGAACGGACAGCAACTTTTTTTTCTAAAAGTGACAGAGAAAGAAAGAGAAGGAAAAGAAACCAAATCTTCCACCTTTCCAACCCTCTCCAACTGAGTGCTCCCCAGATATGTCGCGCTACAGCTCCCATAACTCCTTAGATATGCATGGGATCTGTAGTCCAAGGCTCTGTGTTGGGAAACACCATTTTACAGTCTCAACATTTTGGAAAGTCTGATTTATTGCAATCCATAAGACCAGGCTTTCTCTGCAGATTCAAACACTTATCCTTCCCATTCACTTGTGTCAGTACAAAATGAGAAGAAGCAGAAGGTTGGTTGGCCTCCCACGCGGTGGCCAAATCAGAAGTGGTTGGAGGAGGCAGTTTCTTAAATCACAGCCCTGTCATTAGAGGGAGAAGAGCCTGTACTGATCATCTCAGCCTCAGCCCACTTCATGTTACTTGGCTCTGGATTGGAACCAGGACTTTATACTGATTATATAATCAGAATGTGCCTGGTAATACCTTTTCCAGCTAACAAATCTTGACTTAAGGTTATGGCTGTGTTCACTCAACAAACTACATTAGACTAGACTGAAGATGGTTAGTTTGCAGTTCAGTGTTTGAATTCTCAGAGCACCCTTAACACAGATCTGCCAACCATATGATGTTCACCTAACCCAGTGTTGTCCAAACTTGGCCACTTTAAGATGAGTGGACTTCCCCAGCATGGGTGGCTGGGGAATTCTGGGAGTTGAAGTCCACTCATCTTAAAGTGGCCAAGTTTGCACAACACTGACCTAACCAGTTGAGGCCTAAACAAATTCCCACAATGGCTGATACAATGTGCTAAATGACTGATGAGTTCCCCTAACACTGAGCCACAAATTACCCCAACTCTCTCTGAAAGTGCAGCACCATTTTCTTATTGAAGATCATCGTATATATTTTAAATAATACATTAAATTAATATCTCTAAGCATACTGAAGCCCACCAGGCCAATCCCTGATTAAAAGTGTTTTTTAAAAATAGAATAAATGGAAGGACAGACCCTCCAAGTTTCCTTGCATTGGCAGGAATTGCACGTGGGAGTAGTTGTATTCAAAGCACGTGCTCTACTCCTGAGCAGCAAAACTGCCTTATTCACATGATTAGCTTGTAGGCACTAGTGGGCTAACCAAAGAGCAGCTGCAGAGTTGTGAGGCCCCAGAATTATGAATAGCTGGGTTAAAGGTGGCCCATGGGGATGTGAAGAAAGCTTTTTCAAAGCACACAGACTCTTGAACATACTTACTGTACATGGATGCAAGTTAATTCAGTGGTAAAAACTTTGGGAATACTGTATATTGGTTGCAGAAATTTGGGTGGGACGATGATGGTAGAATGGGGATGGGGAATCTATGACCTTCCTAAAAAACACCACCCAGTTTTCCATCCCATTGGGATCGTTGGGAATTGTGCTTCAGCCACAACTGGAGTGTCACAGGATCCCTCCCCCCCCCCCCCGAGGTACCAAGGAAGGCAGAAGAATAGTCACACGGCTTCAGACCCAATTTGGATCACCCTGAGAAATAAATACATCTGGATGTCCTTCTTCTTTCCTCTTTTAGTGAACACACTTTGCTGGCCTGTTGTAACTGGCCAACTTCAAACAAACCTTTGAAAGAATATCCTCTTGGCAGTGCAACTTCCTATCAGCTCAAGGAGCCTTTATACATCAGATGCATTGAATGGAGGATATATTCTACAAATGCTTCCACGGAAGCACCGTGTTTAAAATGCTAACCCATCTCAGCTAAGAGAAGAAGTTTTATTTTTAAGAAATTGACAGTTAGGTACAGAATTCCTGTATAAAGTTACACAGTAAGTATTTTGCATTGTTGTGTTATGCTGAATATATCGAGGTAAATCCACTCCACCGTTGTTTCTGCTCAAAGAATAACATTTTCATTTGCATGTTCTTTTCTCTGCTTCGTGTATTTAGACATTTTGGTACCAAAAAGTCTTCCTGTTCACTTAAAGCAAGGGGGAAAAAAAGAATAAAGAAGTTGGAAAAAGCTGCAGTCCTCAGGATACTTAAGATAAAGACTCCCTTGAACTTAAATTATGGTGACCATGTGGGTACATCTGTGTGATTTTCTTGGCAACAGTAGAGAAATGGTTTCCCATTGTCTTTTTCTGAAATTTAAAAAAAATATTATAGTCTAGTCTAACATTTCTCAACTTTATCCTGCTATGGAATTCCACACATGTTGAAGTCCACGTATCTTAAAGTTGCAGAGGTTGAAAAATGACTATGGCCTAGTCTATAATCCTCAGTTTTCTTTGCGTACCAGTTTCAATGTTACTTAAGAACTTTTTTTTAACTGAGCCAAAAAAGGTGGGTGCTAGCGAGGGACTGTCAAGGAAATGACAGGATCATGCTTAGAAGAATGCTTATTATGATTAAATTTACGTCCCCCTTTGATTTTGTATAACTCAAGATGGTGTATGTCATATGCTCTCACCTCCCCTTTTCTCCACAACAACCCTGTGAGGTGGGCTGGTGGGAAGAAAGTACCTGGCTCAAAGTCACCCATCTGGCTTCCACGCTTAAGGGAGGACTAGAATTCATGGTCTCCCAGTTTCTAATCCAGCACCTTCACCACTGCACCAAACTGGCTTGCATTTGTTCCGCTTACTTTTGGGGTGTCATTAAAAAAACTGGGGAATGGATTTTACAGGTTTTCTCCCTGTTGTCTTAGTGAAGACAGGCTGGCAAACGGGCTGCGCTGCACGAAGAGCAGATTCCGTCTTCTCCCCATTAGCTGCACTGGGATGAACGTGTGACGGTTTAAGCCGTCACTTCATATTGATGAATGCAGAAAAGCTTCAGGAATTGCTTCTGTCATTTGATTAATTAGGTGGAAGGAGCGGGTATAATAGAGACATTCTGATTGCCGAAAACACATTGATTATTTCTCAAGGGAAAGGACAGAGCCGTCATTCTAGCCATGGACTAAAGTATAGCTGTTATGGTAGCTGATAATTAGAATTGTTATTGTTTAATCCACTTAATAAGCAAACTTGTCTGGGAAGATTTTCACACAGTTCCTTAACACAGCGTGACCTGCAAGGGCCCGATAAAAACAATTAGGATTTCTCTTAACTTTCAGCGATGCACGTGCCACTCAGGGTAACAGGGACATTCCTGGGGAAGGGGTCAAGATGGTGGGGAAAAGGTCCAGGTGGTGGAAAAATAAAAATTTTGCTGACAGTACAAGATTGGGAGACCAAAATGGGAGAATATGCAGCAATGGCAAAATTGAGGGTATATACTGTACCCATAATAGAAGTCTAACCAAATTTAAGAGGTATGGCCCCTTATATTATTATGCATCACACACCAAGGCAAATTTAGACATTTGGAATGTGACTTCTAGGAAAAGAGCTATGAGGCCAATCAAAAATAACATGAAATGACTTAAAGAGATACCACCAATAGCCTTCAATGTTCAATGTATAGTGCAAAGATTTCAGTTGTGGTTAGTGGTTGGGGAAACAAATGGAAGGGAAGGGCAGAATGCACCACTAAATTTTTTTCCATAATGTTTTTACTCATATTGTATTAGTAATTGTTATTCTTTCCTCTTTTTTCCTCTTTCTTCTGGGGTAATCTTCTTAAAAATGTGTTGGAAGAAACTAAATCGAATAAAGTCAAGATGGCAGCAGTGACTGTGTAATTGAAGGCCATCCTTTTTTTTACATGCACCAACACATGAAAAGGGGGTGGGGCTTCGATTGCACCTCCATGGCTACCATCTTGACTTTTTTGACCCTGCTTCCCCCTCCCCGGACCCTGGCTGTGACACTTTGCTTGACGTTTTGCTCTCGTTATGACAGTCTGTCACTTGTCCGACACAAGACAGTCTGGCATAGCATGAAGCTTTTAGCATAATGTGATAGGTGAACACAGCCAATGGTGACTTCCTCAGCAAATCATAGTTAAAAGATATTATTCAAATTATCTGGATCTAGCCAGGGCAGTGACTGGATACAGTTCCCAAAAATTCATTAATAGATTATATATTATGACCGTATTTGCAAAGCAAACCAACTTTGGTGCACAGACAGTACAAGATCATACTTCAATGGCCTTACAGAGGTCCCCTCTTTAGATGGAAACTTCTCTCCAAATATGGTAAAAGCAGGTCAGTTGTATTGGGGGGGGCAGAGATCTGATACTGAAATAAATGCCAGCACCCCTGAATTGAAGAAGAAACATCCTTTGCAATTCAGTGCTTTAGTAAAAATGCTGGTATAGAGTTTATTTTCACTTCCTTTGAAAGATTGCATCCTGTGAGAGTTGCAGGACAAATCGGATCTTTGGGTACTGAATTCTTTTGTTATTATTGGTGGTTTTTTTCCCCCAGCCTCTGTACCTCCAGTCACTGAAAATACATGAAAGCATTTCTTTCAGGATCAACTATCTGAAAAGATGCCATGGTGTAAAATACAGGATGGCTCCACGCAACATGTTCAAATCCATACTGGGGTTTTGAATGTAGAAGAACTGCTGTGTTCACATAGCACACTATACCCAAACAAAGAATCTTTAGGCTTAATCATGGCTTGGTTCATGCAAGATGCTAAGACAGAGGCTGGGTTCCTCCAACATGATAAAACGCAGACTATTCTACCCCAGTTTATCCTACTCTAGTGCTTGTAGGAAACTGGCCATAGAATTATTCTGCCTTGCAGAACAGAAGAAGAAGCTGAGGCTAATTTCCATGCTTTCATTTGTTTCAATAGAGGCACGTTGGAAATGGTGAGATGTTTACAATGGGGATGAATTTGAAAAAAAGGGGAGGGAACAGCAACTTACCTCCTACCCCAAAACCACCAGAGCTGAAATGCCTTTGGAGAAAACCATCCAATATTTTAGTGCAAAGTTTCTCTCTGTCCTAGGACCAGACTGGCATGTGGCAAAGCTGGAAGTTGTTAGTGGCTGTGGAATAAGATGTCTTTAAATCAGAAGTTTCAGATCTTGAAGAATTAGGATGTTTCTGCTTCCTTATCTCTCATATCCAAAGCTCTCCCTCCTCAGATGTTCAAGGGGGATCAGCAGGCAGAAAACTTCTTCCTCTTCTTCTTCTTCTTCTTCTTCTTCTTCTTCTTCTTCTTCTTCTTCTTCTTCTTCTTCTTCTTCTTCTTCTTCTTCTTCTTCTTCTTCTTCTTCTTCTTCTTCTTCTTCTTCCTCCTCCTCCTCCTCCTCCTCCTCCTCCTCCTCCTCCTCCTCCTCCTCCTCCTACTCTTTCTCTCTTTTTGTTCTTTAGCTGGATACCAACATTCCCCCCCTGCCCCCAATCCCTTCTCACAGCCTACATCATGGAAAATGCTTCCAGGCTCCAACAGTGTCCATTGGCCAGCCTCCATCCCACCACAGACTCAGTGATGCTCTTGCCAGAGGCTGGCTGAAAACTGAACACCATGTTCTTTCTGCCATCTCCTTCTCTGCTAGCTCATCTGACCTAAAGGCTCCTGTCGTCTTCTTTCTCATATCTGCCCCTGCCCCCAGATGCTTAGGAAACTTCAGGAATTCCTTGAAGAGAAGGCATTGCAGCAAGATGCCTCCTCACGCTTCCTCTTGAAAGACATAGCATGGTTATTCCATGTCCATCTTCTGAATTGACTGGCCTTTTATTTTGTCTTTTTAAAAAGTCAGACATAGTTATGGGAAAACATGAGAGGATTCCTAATGTCAGCTGAATGTTATAAAAGGTCATGAATAAAGCAGGAATGTAGCTATAATCAAAATCTGGTCAATGTAATTTTCTCTGGCAACAATACAGAAGTAGTTTGGCATTTTCTTTTTCCAGGATGTTTTTTCAGCTTCTGCGTCTAGTCTACAACCCTGGGACTTCCAAGTGGTCACTCATCCAGGTAGTAACCAAGTCAGGGGTATTGTCTAAATTAAGGAACAACAAGTTCCAATGATAATTGATAGGTTAGCCCTTCAAAATGAGAAATATTGAAGCAGTTAAACATCAGGTGTTCCAATGTCCCTAGCTATGATATATTGAATAAACCCCATTTAGCTGGCCCTCACAGAATATCTATTATCTATCTATATCTATCATCCTCTCTCTGTCTCTCTGTCTCTCCATCCATCCATCCATCCATCCATCCATCCATCCATCCATCCATCCATCCATCCTCTATCTATCCTATCTGTTTTGAATGCCACTGCAAGAGTTAATCTCTAAGTGGCTTGTAGTCCTGATATAATAGAGCTAAAGTACAATAGGGTTAAAAACAGTACAGCAAGGAACAAGATGCACAATGATGTAACTGTTCCCACGATATCCCATCAATAAGACTGTATTACAGAGATAATTCAACCATCCAGCCTGTTCCCAAAGGCCCCCTGAAAGAGCCAGGTCTTCATATCATGGTGCATTTGGATGATCCCATAATCCAGGTGCATAATTTAGGACTGGTTCTTTCTGGTTCCTCCTGCTTCCTTAACCAGCCATGCTGTGCCCACACCCTTCCTCTGGGCTTCCTTATTTGACTCCAGGCCCCTGGATGACACCTCCCTTGAAAAACTCAGGGAAATTCTGGTGCCACTTATGTGCAAGAGGCCATCCCACCCCATTGTCACAGGGTTCCCTTGGATTGGGTCAGCAGGACAGATGGCTCCCAAGAGTGTCCATCCCTGTGTTAAAAGGCCACTGGAGACAGGGTTGGAGTCTAAGGGAAAGTTGCCCGAGGGTTTGATGCAGCCCAGTCAAATTTTGGTTCCAAACTTGTTTAAACTACAACTCTCACAACCCCTTATCTCTTGTTGGATTGATGGGAGTTGTAGCTTAAGAAAATGGGTGGGGAGGGAGGTTACCAGGCTGCTTCCAGAGCCCTGCTGAATATTGCTGCTGACTTGCAATTCTTTAATAGGAGAGAGATGGAGAATGTATTCCCCTTACAGGAAGTCTTCCTATGAGCTAGATTTAATTATCTGAGGAGTCCTTGGTGCTCTCTGAGCTTGGTTGTTTGCTTGCAGAGGTAACATCATCAGTGCTAGTGAATGTTGGGTTTGCTCCCTGTTTTGTTTTAATACAGTAGCTTGCCCTGCCAGTGTAGGTGGGGGTGTGGTTTTCTCCTTGGTAGTTCCTTGATTAGGGAATTGTTTTTTGCTGGATTGTTTATCTGCTCATCTGGGTGTTGGTTGCTGGAGAGGATGTGTTCTGGTCTTTTTGTTTCCTTCTTAGCCTTTTTTTATTGTCTCTTTTGAATGGTGTTTAAATGTGGTTTACCTCTGTGTCTATTGATGGCTGATTTGTCTCAATGCCAAGCTTCCAGGAATTCCCTAGCAGTTTTGGATTTAACCTGGCCTAGGATGCTCACAGTCTCCCAACTGAAATTATGGTTGAGTCTGTCCATGTGTTGTGAGATTAAGGAGTTTTCACTGTGTCTTCTGACTGTTAGGTGGTGTTCATGGATGTACTCTGCTAGTCTTCTGCCTGTCTGTCCTACACAGTGGCTGTTACAGTCTTTTCATTGTATGTGGTAGATGACTCCTGTTTTTCCTTCTTGGGCTACTGGGTCTTTTGGTTTACTTAAGATGTTTTGGAGGGCTTTAGTTGGTTTGTGCACTATGGTGATGCCGTGTGGTTGTAATAGTCTGTTGTTTGTTTCTGAGATGTTTTGTATGTATTTGTTCTGTCTATGATAACTGTGTTTCGGCCTTTGCTTGGAGGATGGTGATGGTTTGGTCCTTCTTTAGGTTTTTGAGGGCTGCTCTGTCCTATGCTTTGAGTTGGTACTGATTCTGTGTTCTTCTGGTCTGTGGTATGATTGTCTGCCTTGTGTTTTCTTGGGTCTCTGTGGCAAGTCCTGTGGTTTTAAATGCTGCTTTTAAGGCTGTAAAGAACTCTAACTGATCAGCATCGTCTATGTTATAGTCTGTAATATAGTCTATATGACTATAACATGTAGTTATAGCTTTACCGTCTGCACGATTTCTTTGGAAGATTTGAAAAGACAACTGAACTAGAGAATTGGTGGATTGTTTGGACCCTGATATTGAGTAAGTGCTAGTGATCGGTTGAATTAAATTAACTTGCTCCTGATTTATTTGTTTATTGCAATTATTTTTATTATAAAGATAAGAATCCTCCCAAAGTGACCTTCAAACAACATAAACATATACATACTCTCTCTCCACACGTGTGTGTGTGTGTGTGTAGTTGCCCATCTCAGCATCATGACTCTGAGCATTGAACAACAGTTAAAAACACAAAGTAACAGTAATATTGTGCATGTGTATGTATGTGTGTGTATACATACGCGCGCACACCAAGCTGACTTCTAGGATATTTTCCACAAAAGCCCTATGGGGAGGGGGTCAGGGAAGAATCTGTGGTGATTGTGTTAATTAGAGGCACCCAAGCACCCAAAACCACCCTGGGGAAAATATCTTAAGAATCTCATAAAGAGAGACCCTAGATTTCCATGTCTAAGCATTGCGGATGATGCAATGCCCACTGAGGATGCATTATGCTGGATATATGGCTAATCCATCAATTGTCTGGATGGTTCACCATCTTCCCTGTTTGATGTCTGCCTCAGAGTCAGAGATAAGAACAGAACTGACAATGCCCTGAAAAATGCCAGAGCAATGATATACCCTGAATCTGCCACTCTTTTTTACTTGTGCATATTAGCCAAATATGAATCACTTATGGAAAAGCCACATGTTAGGAGTTTGGAGACATCACATTGGTACTAGAACACAGGTTTGCATGGATGGGACCTCAACCCAGGATCCTATAGCTCTAGTTAAAACACGAGGTATCAAGGGATGGGAAAAGTATCTCCTTGAGATTCTGGAAAGTTGTTGCCAGTTGAGTCGCTGATATGAGTAGAGAGACAAACAGACCATAATGCAAGTTCCTCTCTGGCCCCATAAAGAATCCTTCCTGTGTTTGCCCTAACCTTATCCCCACCGATGGCTAGAACATTTGACATTCCATTTCATTGCATTCTCATTGGCTGAATTCACAGAGTTGGCTAGGATCGAATAGGGTTGTGTTGTTTGCAATTCAGTATATTGCGGGAAACACAGCTGTTATTTTACCACGTTGTGTGAACCAGGCTTTCACACTCATCCATGATAGGGATTTAATTATCCATGGAGATGGCATGTTATGAGAACACAGCAACTGTGTTTTCTTAATCTGGTTGAGAGTTTAACCCAACCTCTCTGCATAGAGTTGAACCCAAGTTCTCTCTGGTTTGGGCAGCTTCTTTGGTTTGAGATGCTCAACAGTTATAGTGACAGTGATGATAGACTTATTATTAACCTGTATTCACCTTTCTCCAAGGAACTGTACAGTAGATGTCACCCTCCCACCTGCGACCTTACAACAGCCCTGTGAGCAGATGAGGCTGGAAATGCCAATGACTAAACAGAGGTCTCTTAGAGAAATGGATAGCAGAATGAATATTTCAATCCCATGTCAGAAAACTAATTGTCATGGTAGGGCTGTTGATGTTTTCAGAATGGTGGCAACTCCACCCACTGAAAACAGCTTACATTTTGACCATCTTCCATTCAGTCATGGATCCTCTGACTATCAACACAGGAAACCATCAGCTTTCTCTGTTTGATGGCAAGCTGACAAAATCTGATCCTGCTTGGCTAGACTGGCTCTGCTTGGCGACAGCCTTAAATTGAATGATTTCTCCTCTCCAGGGCCAGCTAGGTTGTCTTGACTGGGCACTGCAATACAACTGCAGAATCCTATAGTAGCAAAAGCTTGACCATCTTTTATTAATTGAGCCATTTCATTTAGGTTTCAAGCACTATTGAAGAGAATTGTGCTGAAACGTCTGCCCAATTTATAGTTGATTCGGTCACAATGACACCAAATTAATTTTAATGCAGATTGATGGGTTTCCTCTGCTACTGATACAACTCCCAGTTTTAAGATACCGTACTAAGCATTGGAAAAAAAGAAAAAATAAAAAGGTCAATTTAAAGGGGTAGGCTTGTATTTTAACAACACAATGCTGCTTTTGTCTGAAGGCAACTACAGATGAAAGGCCACTGGGTTAATTTGTTGGATAACTGGGAAGGGACTGATAATTTGTAATAATCATTATCGTTGATAATTCGATAATTTGTTGGATAACTGGGAAGGGGCCAGTTTGGTCTAGTGGTGAAGGCACCCAGCTAGAAAGCAGGAGACGGTGAGTTCTAGTCCTGCCTTGGACATGAAAGCCGGCTGGGTGACTTTGGGCCAGTCCCTCTCACTCCACCCAACCCACCTCACAGGGCTGTTGTTGTGGGGAAAACAGGAGGAGGAAAGAGTGTTAGGTATGTTCACTGCCTTGAGTTATTCATAAAAATAATAAAGGTGGGATAAAAAAAATCTAAAAAAAAAACGTTCTGGATGGTCATGCTGAAAGCAAAAACTTAGTTGAAAGCCACACCAATCCCCCACTGCAACCTTGGCACTCTCTTGTCTGTGCAACAGCTTCCTTACATGAGGCCCAAGCTTGGCAGATTCAAAAATAGAAGATTCTTAGTGGCAGACTCACACAACCTGCCTTGGCTCCCCATCTCACCAGTTGCCTCAGCTATGGTGGGGACACCATTCCAGTATCTGTATTCAGGTACAATTTAGTTGCCAGCCTTTGCATATAGACTACAAAAACCTGGCCTGATCTCTTAGTTTCTCTTTTCTTTCTGGGATGTGGCAGAAACTGGGCTCAGAGGAAAAGGACAAGTGAAAGGCGGCCACAATAGTGGTGAGAAAGGGATGGACCCAAAACAGAGTGGTGTATATTAGATGTAGATAGAGAGAGAACTAGATTCCTTAAAAAATAATTATAGTTTGTGGTGAGGTATTGCTAGACTGGGCTAAAATGAAACGGGATACTCTGTGGCCCATTCTGTGGTGAGAACCTGACCACTGTTTCGGTGTGTTGTGTGGACCAGCCCATCACTGTAAGCCATGCTATGTCATCACAACAGTTGTGGTTCGTTAGCTGGATTCTGTGTTTAGCATGTTGTCTAAATCCAGCCACTCTATCTTTCTTTTTCAAATGGGGGAAAATACTTGTGATAAAAATTCAACTTTTTCTTCTCAGTAGAGTCCACATAAGGAGGAAGAAATCCCCATGCAGGCATGAACTGCAACCACAGCCTCTGTGCATTAGGCGGAGGATGAGTAAAGGAGGTCTACACCTCACTGAAAACAGCCTTCTTTTACTGGTTCTTTCCCTCAATTCCCACCCCCACCTCTAGCCACTACTTTGGAGATGTGCCCAACTCCTTCAGGCAAGGCAACCTCCAAAGGAAAAGTGGTCCCATATGGCAGCAATTTTGGGTTGCTTGTACAGCTTGAAACGACCCCATTACCATGTGCAGCACCTTGAGTTTCCTTGTGGTTAATGAACTGCATATGTGAGGTCTTAATGAGTGGCTTTACAAATTCATGTTACTTGCTGCCTTATTCTCTGGCAGAATTCACAGACTCTCCCTGAAAACTCAGGTGGGTGGTGGAAGAATGACAGAAACAAAGGAGGAGACGTATTGGGAGCATCTTGGAGAGTGATGTTTCCAGATGGATTTATACAGCTTTACCATCTGGAATGGAAGAAATGAAATAATCCAGATTCTTCCCCTGGAACTATTTGAGAGGTTTCTCCAACAATATTTTTTTTCCTGTGATTGCCTGGTGGTGAGCAATTGGACTGGATGGATGGGGGCAGTCCTATGTCCAATCTCTAATGTCTCCAGGATGAGCAAGGAAAGACCCATGACTAAAGCCTTCCAGAAGTCTTTGCCAGTTGTGGTTGCAGACAATGATTGCATTACACATCACATCGAACAAAGGTTTGCTTTATCATGGGCTGTGGAAAAAGCCGAGTTCCACAGATTTCTGTCTTGAGGTGGAAGCTAATAAATGCAACAGAACTATATTGCACTGTCTCATGGAGTTCTTTGGGCTGAACCTGACATCAATCTCTCCAGACTGAACCTAAGTTCCCAAGCCAGCAAGCCACAACACCGTGAATTCCTTAGGGTGGTGCCAGTCTCATCTTCTTAAACTTCCCATGCTCCTGTTGAGGGCTAAGGAAATGCTTATCTCCCTGAGCATGGCCTTCATAACACCATTCCATCACAGTTCATGCAATATATTAAACCCAAACTGGCTAAGCCACATAATGGAGTGACAATAGTGTGATGCATGATTCCTGGCAGTAGATAAACATAAAGTCTACTTCAAGTCAAACTCAATCCCTGATGAAATAATGGACCCAACCTTATAGTTTACTTGGCAATAATATAGAAATGGATTACCAATGCCTTCTTCCAGAATTATTTTTTTTTTCAGGCAGTAGATAGCAAAATGCCGTGATATGTCTACACCTACAAAGATCAGAATCGTGCAAGCCATGGTATGGTATTCTCTGTGACACTCTAGGGAAGTGAAAGTTGGACTTTCAAGAAGCAGGATGGGAAGAATATTGATGCCTTTGAACTTTGCTGTTGGAGAAGGCTCCTGAGAATACCATGAACAGCCAAGAAAGCAAACTGATGGATCATTGAACAAACCAAACCAGCGTTCTCACTCGAGGCACCAGGCTCAAACTGTCCTACTTTGGACTCATTATGCACAAACCTAGCTTTCTGGAAAAGGCTCTGATGCTAGGAAAGGTGAAAGGAAAGAGAAGAAGAGGATGGCCAGCAGCAAGGTGGATGGATTCAGGTATGGTGGTGATGGGTGCACCATTGGGAGACTTAAAAGACCAAGTTAGGGACAGATTGTCAAGGAGAAAAACATCTGTGTGGTCACTATGTGGCACATAATCAAGATAGCAGTTTCATACTCTGCCATTTCATCCCTGCCATCCCCAGCTGGAGGGATCAGACAGCAAGTGATGGGAAGGCAACCACAACTCCTGCTGAAATGAACCATACAGAATCCAATGGAGACTGGGGCATAGAAGTGACTTCCAGGGAAGAAATGGTGAACTGAAGATGGCTCCACTGAGAGTGGAGCTCATGACTGCAGTGGAACAAAGAGCCGGAGTGAAAAGCCAACTTTTCGTGATTCGTCTCCAGACAAGGAGAGGACTGGGAACAAGTGTTCCAGATAGCTGCTCCTTGAGAGGAGACCACAAAATAGTGGTCTCTGGTGGGTTTAGAGTGCTGAAAGTCGAGGCAACAACATCATAGCCTAAGCTATACAATAAGATGGGATTTGAAGGTTGGACACTAGAGGGAACCAGAAGGAATTAAAGATTACACTTAAGCTTGATTTACTAATACAGAATGGAGCAAAATACTTTAACACTGGACATATTCAAGGATATTTGTGAACAATGGACTCAGAAGTTAATTTTAAAATTGTCTACCAATATAGATAGTCTGTGTTCAGAAGAAGATATGAAAAAGGAGTGAGCTTTACCAGATAGGACTGAGTCTGATTTGAAAGTGGATTTAAAAAAGATGAACTATGGAAATGATGTGGAAGGAGATGCTATACTGGATATACAAATGAAACCGGTTGTTGTTCTACCAAACCAAAAGAGTGACCTGGATAACTTTCTTATACTGGATTTACAAAAGAGACTTGTTAAAGTTGTGAAGAGAAAATGAGAAGAAATCAAGTTCTGGGACTTTATTTGAGGGGATTAAGGATCAGGATTGTTAAAAATAAAAGGAGGGAATGTAACATTGGTTTATTTGATCAAAATTAAAATAGATATGTTGTTATCTCTAGTGACCCTTAATGGACTTTTGCTGACCAGGACTGAAAGAGGAGGTTTTAAAGATTTGTTTATAGATAAGAGATGAGATATGAGAATAGATCTTTTGTTGTATTTTACAAGAAGGTGAAGTTATTGAAATTGTTTATACTTGTTGCTATGAAGGGGGAAATCAATTCTTCCCTTCCCTTCCCTTCCCTTCCCTTCCCTTCCCTTCCCTTCCCTTCCCTTCCCTTCCCTTCCCTTCCCTTCCCTTCCCTTCCCTTCCCTTCCCTTCCCCTTCCCTTCCCCTTCCCTTCCTTCCTTCCTTCCTTCCTTCCTTCCTTCCTTCCTTCCTTCCTTCCTTCCTTCCTTCCTTCCTTCCTTCCTTCCTTCCTTCCTTCCTTCCTTCCTTCCTTCCTTCCTTCCTTCCTTTCTCCTCCCTTCTCCCTTCTCTCTTTACTTTTTCTTTTCACACTTTCTATTTTTTCTTTGTATTTTTTCATTTTTTTTTAGTTTGTATTAGTTCTTATCTTTTAAATTGTAAAGCTCAATAAAATTACTAAAAAAAAGAGAGAGACTGGGGCATAAAAGCCAGCATGCTGCCAATTGCCAAGCAAAAGAGAAAGGGAAAACTTATTAGGCAGGAACAAAACTGGGTCAAGGCAAGATTTACAGGTAAGCATTATGTGCAAAGAATATCAAATGAGGATACAGTCTTGAAGGGGCGGAAGAAAGATATCCAAACTAAGCCACAGGTCTAGCCTTTTTGCAGCATTTTTTATTACTCAGCTGCCTCTTATAGCAAATCAATAGCATGCATACAAAATGTTCTACATTTAAGCCTTGGGATTTCTAGCTAAAATAGGGATCTACTGATAGGAAAGACGGATCTAAAATCCCTAGCAGAGAACTGCAGTTTGTTACAGAAAATATATAATTCCTAGGTAAGAGGGGATTATACCTTTGCTATGGATTCAGTTGGTCTTTGCCAAGATATCTGGAGTTTGCCAAGGTATCTGGAGTTGGTAAGACAGCCCACAGCTTTAGGGAGTTTACCATCTCCCTCTCCACTATTTGCACCTGCTTTGGTGCAAATGTTGGAGAGGATTGGAAATCTAATGCTTTCACTAGCGGTGATCTTGCTGTGCGTAGTGCCAGAATGAGAAAATGGGAGATTGGGTTATACGTTGCCCCAGCAAACTCTTCTTAAACTAAAAAACTTCTTAAACTATGTATTATATTCATTGGGGGCAATGCCTCCATACGCTTATCTCCATATGTTTAAACAGCTTCCCTGGGGAGAGCAAGGAGTAGACCAGGGCATGGGCAAGATTGATTCAAGGTATTGTGCTCCCTAGCAAAAGACATTACACATGGAAAAGTATCTTTGGCCTCACCTGAGGGCAGCTGTTGAGCATATGGGTGAAGAACACATTGCTTGGAAAAAGCAATGCCCGAGGAAGAGAATGGTTACTGCTTCTCCACTCAGCCCAGGCCCCTGCAATGGGCACTTCACACTGGCCTACAGAATCAGGAGGCCTCAAGAAACTGCATCTGGGATTAACTGAATAATTTTTTCAACTTTTCTGGGGGAAAAAAGAGGATCCTCTCCTGTGACATCTCTTTAAACAGAGGACAGCAGTGCAGATAAATGACCATGTGGAACAATTGGGAGGAGTAGTTAGGTCTCCCCAGATTGGGCGGGAAGCCACTATTAGTCCATGGGTCTCAGCAGATGCCAAAGGGAGTTGATTCCCAACAACAGCCCTGCTTCTGGGTCTTGGATGGCACAAGATTGATATCTTAGTTACATCAGAGAGCTAATGTATCTAGCTTCTCCTGAACTCGGGTTGGTGGAGGAGCATACAAACTTTTGAATGTTGTACTCACTCAAAAGCGGCTTCCTGGGGGAACCTGATCTCTTTGGCTGTTTGCACAATGGAAAAGGATCCTGCTTTCCCTGACATGGTTTCAATTATATAATAGGTTTTTAAAAAAAAGAAATAATGGAATATAATTATGTCAGCATTGTGGTGTTATGGAAAAAAACAGTAATGTGATTATGTGTGCTTTGCATTCTTAAGGAGGATGTTTTACAACAAATGCTAACAACTTGCCTAGACAACTTAAGCTCCAGGCTATATTTTACCTATTTTGATTTCAGGCTTTTTCTAAGTCATGTTTTGCATTTACAGTGGCGATTCTGGCTAGGAACATGACTTTGAGCATTAAAGGCCAAAGCCCTTAGCCAGAGATCTACAAATGGAGGCAAATTTGTGCCTGTGCTTTATTTGCTAGAGCAGGAATTATGTGCAAAAACTGGATGATTTTCCATGGGATGCATATGTTTCCATGCCATGTACATACATAAATCCCCTTTCTGTGAAATGTGAAGAATGGCTAGAAACCTGTAATTATGTGAGCATTTGCTTTTGTATCCAATTTATATCCATCATGGTAGTTTTTCATTTGTGAATCTCAGTTTCTATGGTTGAAGTTCATCTTCCAGAGATTGCTAGACTCCAATTTCTATCAACTACTGTATAATCAACATGATCAATAGCCAAGAATTATGGAAATTGACAGCCCAAAACATCTGGAAAGCTACAGGTGCCACATCCTTGCTATAATCTAACACAATTATATGGCCAACTAATTCAGAGAAGATATACCATCAGATAATTCCTCTCTGAGCTGGACGTCTGCCAGAGGTGAGCTTTCAAGTCCCAGGATTCTCTGCAATGGCTATGTTGGTGGTGGAATTTGGGACCGGAAACTTCAGATTTTACTTGAGCATAGTGACAGTCAATGAAACACAAAGAGCTGAGTTTGGATTTAAAAGATCTACCTATGGAGACATGATGGACTTTGGCCACCTGTGCCTCCCTTAACACTTAATTTATATATTTGTAAATAAATGTGAACATCTCAAAATCCCAATAGCCCTACTGTGATCTGTTTTCAAACTTGTTGGAGATGATGAGAATTGTAGCATTCAGTATATGGAGACTGATGTGGATGGGAGACACAGCTCTTCTGTTTTACAATCTGGACCAAAAAGAGTCAATCGACAAGATCGCTCAGAGCCTCTTGATGTACTTATTTCAATGAAAACAAAACATTTAAAGATTGATAATTAGCACTCTGCTCCATAACCAAAATTTGGCAACTGAAAAAGCGAGAGGTGAATGGAGAACTTCCATGATTTACTTTGAGATAAATTATATTGCTGCAATAGTAAAGAAATTAAAATGAAAGGGGAAAAACAAAACACCTGAGTCTGATTTCTTCACCCTGTGCTACTTACATAATGCTCTCATCTAAATTTTATAAGGGAAATATAAAACTGCCTGTGCACTTTTTTTTAAAAAAAAAAGCTTCATCAAATTGATAATATTGAACTTTGCAGTGTTTTGATCCAAAGCCAGGGCTTCTTCTCTTATTGGAAATGTAAATTATCCTTTTATCTAACATCACTTCCCTGGGAATTTACAGTCCCGTACTGCTTTAAACAGACCTATAATTAAAAACAAAAAATGTCATCTTGTACAATTTCTCCCAAACTGGCTGTTGGCTACCAACTGGCAAATCCTACCTTTCGTATTCAATTCCTAGTCTGAATTGTTGTGCTGTTGTGAAATGTTTGCAAGCATTCTGTAGAGGGTGAAATTAAGAATAATTACAATAATCAGTGTATTGGCAAATTCACAAGAGACAATACAATTAATTGAAACTAAACTCTTAACTGTAGCCTTCTGAACACCCTCCAAAGTTGCCACAGAGCTGTTGGATTAAACACAGGGAGACCCTTAACTATAATTAATTTTAGAGAAATCTAAGATTAAATTTGGGTTTTGTTCTTTGTGGTCCAGGCCCCTCTCACCATTGAGATTGTGGATCCCAGCATATCCTTCAAAGATCAAATAGGACTCTTGACTCTGCAAAAATCAGGTACTCATGAATTAATGTTGGGCAGTTCTCCTTAACCTATTAACCCTCCTGTTTTGATTGTAACTCCCATTTATCCCAGCCCCAGTTGACAAAAAAATGTTTGACAAACACTCTTTTTTACCGATTTGGAATGGAGCAACCTTCACAGGCAATGTTTGACTACAGGAAAGCAAAGTTGGCTGGACATACAAGAAGGATCTGTACAGAAATGCAGCCATGTGCATTATGTTAGAAATCCAGCCTGAGCTACCCCAGAAGAGAATGAGTAAGCTCCTCAGTTGGGAGGACAATGCAAAATTAGGGGGCAGTAGTTCTATTAAGCCAACCTAACCTTGGGAGCCACTTAAGACAGGTCCAAGTATTGCTGGTTAAGGGCAGGGAAAGGCTTCTCTCTATCTTAGACCTTGGGAAACTACTCAGCCATGACCTGCTTATAAGCACAGTAAGATATGGGATGTTCCATGGACTTCCAGTGGAAGAAAAGATGTGTATATGCACTGTACCAGCTGTTGAAGATAGAACACATATCCTGTTTGATTAAAAAACTTTATTCTGTGAAAAGGGTCATTTGCTTAGATCCTTAGGTCATACTTCCTGCAGGGAATGAACTTGCATACGATAGTGTACAGGGTATCAGAATACAGAACTAAGTGGACCAATTGTTGTATATACGATGCTAGGATTATTTTTTAGAATTAGCTGTCTAATCTAAAGCATCAGTCCAAATGTACAGCCGTAAGAATCTGATGCCATGGAAAGTCTGACAGTTTCAGCCCTTGTTGAGTGTACTTTGAACAGCTGATAACAAATTCTAGGCAACAGGATTGTTTTCATCTCTCTCTCTCTCATCTATCATTTTTTACCATCTATCACCTATCATCTATCTACCTCTATCTAATCCAGTGTTTCTCAACCTTGACTGTTTTAAGATATATGGACTTCAACTCCCAGAATTCCCCAGCCAGCATGCTGAAGTCCACACATCTTAAAGTTGCCAAGGCTGACAAACATCGACATGCCCCTACAATGGCATCCGTCCTTTTGGCCCTTAAATCAGAAGAGGGCAGGCCATTGGAGAAGGATCATTTATTTATATATTTATTTATCAATCATGTTTATATAGCCGCCCATCTCACACAAAGTTACTCTTGACTAATGATTTATTAATATGCAGGAAAGCGCACAAGAGTGCAAAACCGAAGGATGTTGAGTCACAAAGGCATAATTTAGTTTCCTTGAATGTAGCCAAATTCTATTATACTGCCTGTAACATCAGACACACCTTGACTGCCTCACTGATGAACCCACCACCAACTGTAACATTCTTATCCTGTTTGGGGCTTATTTTTAACAGGTTTTATTTTCAATTTTGGTCTGTGACCATAATAAAATCTCTTTCATCTCTCTCTCTCTCTCATCTATCATTTTTTACCATCTATCACCTATCATCTATCTACCTCTATCTAATCCAGTGTTTCTCAACCTTGACTGTTTTAAGATATACGGACTTCAACTCCCAGAATTCCCCAGCCAGCATGCTGAAGTCCACATATCTTAAAGTTGCCAAGGCTGACAAACATCGATCTAATCTATATCTACTTCAAGGGCCAGGAACTTGGCTGAAGAGCTTAGCAAATAGCGCCCCCCCGTCCCCCCCCCCCACAGCAGCTTCTGAGGTTTGCATCTACTTGGGCCTAAATGGTGGGCGGAAACAGCAGCCCTCATCAGTCCGGGGCAGTGGTTGTTCAGGAGGGTTAGGAATTCAGTAGCAGCCCGATGCTGACCCCTGCCTGGGCCCTGCTGCTCCTTGCAAGAAGAGTGTGGTCATGTTGCAGGGACAAAGGGTAGAACAGGCTACATTTTCAAGGCCCATGTTTCCGGGCTGGAATAGGGCAAAATAAGGTCCAGCCCTGCAAACCAAAGTCCCACTGACAGCTGCTTCTTGTTCTGCATACATCTCAAATTCAAGTAATGGGACATTTCAGAAATAAACTCACTCATCATCACAGAGTAGAGAGAATGTCAGACACTTAAAGCTTTTTCTAGATGAAATCTCTTACCCGGAGCACAGGAGGAGCCTGGCCGAAGTCTCATGGCCGCGCTCGCTTGTCCCTGGGCTGTTTTTTTTTCTTTAAAAACTTTCCCTGTAATATTTTTGGCTATTGCTGTCATTTTGTGCTTCTTTGCAAATCCTGATATGAGGCATCTCCCAGAGCTGAAATTTACTACTGTCAGATGATGTCAGTGATAGTTTCTGATAGCACAGGAAATTTTAATCAAGGCTCCTTGCTGAGAGGAAATTGAAGGGGAGGGTGAATCTAAATTTAGAACGTAATACATTCAGAATGGTGGTCTCTTCATGTTGGTCTGGTTCACAAAGAGCAAGCCTTCACTGTATCATGTCTAACATGTAAGAAATGTAGGTACTTAAAACAAGCAAGCAAACCGAACCCAAAATGTTTGAATCCAGTAAAGTCAACTTTCTTATCCCCCTTTCTATGGGCTTCTGACTTGGAGTTTCAAAGCAGATGGAAATGCCTGGACAAGCAGAGACATCTAAGCCTTTGCATAAGATTAATACTGGGTAAATGCAGCAGGAATGAAATTTTACTATATATGCATTCCAAAAAAGAAAAGGGGGGGGGGAGAATCCACAATAAGTCAAGATCTTAAATTCCTTTCCTCCCACTACATAGGTAAGAATGTTTTTTATCACAACTGGTCAAAATGTCACCCAAACGCAGTTTTAGGCTTTCAAGTTTTCCAGAACTCTCCATCAGGCAAAAAACACCATTTGGGGGAAAATAAAGTCCCCATTCAGTTTCTCTAGGACAAAGGTCTCAAACTTAAGATTGTCACAAGTGCTTCATGAGGACTAGTTCGTAAGCCCAAAGGCTGCGACACTGCAGACGTCTCATATTGATACAAAACTCTATTGAGTAAAAAATGAAGTAAATTATGGTGTGCTGCTACACATGAATATATTAAATTAAAACAAAAAACTGTACCAGGAAACTGCTACTTCTAGAACAGACCTGCACGAGTCCTTTCATTTTAGGCACTATGTTTGTGCAGTAGGTTAAGACTGGAACACCAAGAGATGGAGTGGTTGTAATCTGTAGGGCAGCATTTTTCATTAACCAGAACACCAATATTTGATTTTATTACTTGGTTGATAAACAATATTTTCTCTAAGATGATATAACCTAGGAAACCCATCCCGCCAAGGGCTGCCCACTTTTCTTTTTCCTTTTGTCTTTGCAGGCCAGAGCCATTATTCTTCCCTTCTGCTTTTTTCTCATCTGCAGAACATACTTCTTGCCCTGCATAGTATTGTTGTGGGGTGAGATTTGGAAGGCTGCAAGTGGCCTCTGGGTTGCAAGTTTAAGACCCCTCTCCAGAAAGTGCCTCCCGCCTCGTTAGCTCTTGTGCCAGGAGAGTACCAACCAGGCTCTCTTGTACCGTCACTAGCCCCAAGCCTTCCCATCGGTCCGGTGGCACCAGGAACCTTGGCTTGGGTGCTGCAGCAGAATTTGGAAAGTGGGTTCTGGGGGGCCAAACCTTGGCAGCAAGTTCTCTGCTGCTTTTGCAGATGCTCTTTCTTTCTAGTTCTTTTTCTTAGCAGACTAAGTAGGTAACCAGGCTTAGATGTCCTCAAGACAAAATTGGCACTGGGTGGAGCTAAATTAACACTGCACATGGCTGGGTATATTCTGGTTTAAATGTAAACGGTGGGGATGTCAATTGATCAGGTCAACTGAACTTTTTTGTGTTCACTCAACTACTAACCCTTCCATTGACCATGTGTATGGGAGGGATAGGAGTAGCTTGATATTCTGTTTTGTTAGTAACAATCATTTTCATGTCATGTGGCCATAAGCAACCATCAGAGTATTCCTACATTTAAAAACTTAATTAGCAAAATTGTCCTAGAAGTCAATTCAGAGAAAAGAAGCTCACTCATGAGTATTCTGTTCAAAAAAATTTGCTTTGCAAAAGAATTCTGAAAGACATAAACATGCTGTTAAACATTTTGCCCTACAGAAGCTGCAAATGGTTATTTTTTAACAAATATGCTTAGATAATACTAAGAGGAATTTACCTTCTACAATTATTCTCCCACATCACTTTAGAATTTTTTTTTTTAAATGTTCTCCTAGTAGAAGAGAAGCTATATAGAGTTACTGTTTTAATGCAAAGGTCTATCTACGGCACATCAGCATCTTCTTTTTGAGCCTCTCTATCCTTGTCCTTAAGTGATGGCGTAAGTAAGGCTTATATTCTTTAATGACTTATATAAAAATAGAAAGATATGAGACATATTGCCACTGCAGATTTATTCAATATTGTTCAGACTCAGCAACCTGGTTTGTGCATTATTTACACATTTTTATGTCACCTTGATTTTAGGAAGGTTACAGGGAGTCTTAAAAAGTTGGAAAATCAGAAGCAGAGATAGCTGTGAAGAGGATGTAACTCAAATGCCAACATCATTCCTGACAGTCATATCTCAAATTCACTTATAAGGCTGGTTACATATTCACTTCTAAGGCCAATGACAAATCACCAAGGATGCACCATCACCAACACACGGAAAAAGATACATCCTTTGCTAGTTCACATTTTTTAGAAAGGGATGAGTGACACTTATAGCACAACACCATCATTTTTATGCTAACCAAAAGCCTTTTAACTTGAGATTAAATGCTTACCCATTCTACAAGTGGCATCGAATGAAATAAATAAAATACCTCATTTGATTAGTTCAAGGATTCTTGCAAAATACCAGGTCAGTGTAAATCTGAAGGGAGGAGCAGGTTATGTGCCAGTAATAAAGAATGCCCTCTTCCCAAGTTATACTAGGTGGTTAATGAAAAAATTTCTAATGTTGTTGTTCAGTGTTAGATGTAAAGGACACTATTCAATTATCACTTGCACAAGACTAACATTGTCACAGACAAATCAGTTTTCAAAATGGTGGTCTCCTATTGAAGATTTCTGTCGGACTGCTCCGTTTGCATGTTCTTTTGATACCTTACATTTCTGTTCTTATTGTCTCTTCCAACCAAATGGCTCTGATCCATCAAAACCTCCCCCAGAGTATACTCCAGCAGAGTAAAGTAGCCAAATTTTGTTCTCAAGACTGAGAAAGTGATAGCAATTGGGAGCAGAACTTTTTCTGCACTATGGCATAAAAGACTTCCTTAGGTCCACAGGACATCAGAAGGACAAATGTGAAGAGATTATGCTTAGGACCTCTGAGCCTACCGCTGTGCAGATGCAGTTCATTTTATTTCAGCAAGACTTGAGAAACTCCCACACCAGCCCAACTGTAATGATAGGTGATGCTTAGTGACTGGTATGTTTAGCTCTTTCTGACTTACAATGAGAACAGATTCAAGCTAATACACCTGTGTGTAAAACAACAGTACTTTCAAAAACAAAGAAATAGGACCATCAGTATTTGTTTTAAAAAAAAACCAAAAACCTTGCCAGAAATATATATCATGTCAAAGCTGGATGTGTCCCCTATATACCTAATTCCACCTTGCACTGACCTGCAGGAAGATAGGAACTTAAAAAAACAAACAAACAAACAAAACAACCACATAGTCCCATAGTTGTGTTACTCTGATCCTACACCTAAATAGCTGGCCTACCTTCTGGTGGAACCATATCCAGTGGTCTTTATTTAACAGTTTTAATTTAATATTTTGAACTCTGAAATTATGCAGTGTGCAAAACAGGTATAATAACCTGAAAATTAATCTACTTGGAGATGGACCTCATTTCTCCAATTTACCAAATATTAATTGCCAATATTTAAATAGCTAAACAAGATAAAAGAACAAGGTTTAAAACTAGCCTGGTACAAACAAAGGAGCTCGATGAGTAATTCAACTGCACTGCTTTGAAGTATCTCACTCTTCCCTTACTCTCTTAAACCCAGTTGTAAGTTTTGTACATGTAGAAGCACACCAATGGTAAGCTGGACTCTTTTAGGCACTATCAATAGGTAAGTGAGTTTGCTTGAATTTAGCTTCCCATCAATAGAAATACTCAGGATTCCTCTTATAACTAGAGGCATCATCAAGATCTTTACAAAAGATCAATATAACCATACCCAAATTCAATTAGGAAAAAAAAAAATAAACATCTCTTCCTAGAAGGGAAGCCATCGCATCCGTTCCAAGCTGCCAAAGGGACTGAATTTCAGAATGCTTTCGATATTCTCTATCCACAACCATGTGAAATACGACCCGGTCATTTTCTTTCCAAGGTTCCAATCCACTCAGTCTTCAGGAACAGGAGTCTGGGCGTTCTGCTGTGAAGCTGCACTTGGAGGCCTTTCACAGCTTTGCCCCCCTGGCCCAGCCCGGCCCCGGAGAATTTCTCAGTCAGTCTTCTTCTGCTGTCTTGAACATGAGGATCGCATTATATATTTTCAGTGCAGGCCCCAGCTTGATGCTGAGGATTTTAACGATGTCTGACTGATTCAGAAGGAGGAAGGCTTCACCATCAATTTGCTGCAGAATGGAGACAGAACAATGGAGTTAGCGTGTTGACTGAGGGAATCCAGCTTCCGCATTGTCAAAGTTAACAGCAAGTGAAGGGCACCAAGAACAATAATTGATAGTTATGATTGCCTGGTTCATATATTACACTAAGCCATAATTGGGGATGATTTTTTTAAACATGAATTGAATCATTAGCAACTATAAACATCCTATGTTTAGAGTGATGTGTGAAGCCAGTTGCATCTTTGATATCTCCCTTTTCCATATTAATGTCCTTGAATGTACTTCAAGCCTCTGATGATAACCCCTTTCCATAAACGGATTATAGGATTCCGGGTAGAAGATATAAAATCTTCTAATTTGCATGTTCTTGTCTAACAGAGCAAGCAGGAAAATAATCATAGGAGGAAAAAATCCACCACCACGAAGGACTCAAAAGTCATTCTGATAATACATGTACTGCCCAAATGACCACAATTAGCACTTACAATGTTGATTAGCATTAACTATGCACAGTTGCCAAGAGGTTTTAGGTTAGGGCTATCACAATAGATGATGTTTGTACAGTCACTAAGAATTCCAGAACAGGTTCTTTGGATTATATTTCCTTCTTGTGATGTTAACTAATTTTTTCTCTCTCTTTTGATATATAGCATTATTGCAGGAGAAAAGTAATGCATCCTTTAAAGCAAAAATTTAGCCTTTTTCTGGCTAGACTGCTGGGCTGGCTTCTACTTATATTATATGGACAAATTTATCACTTTAAAAGTGGTTAAGTTTGCTGTTTTGGGAACTAATGTTAGAAAAGACTGGATAGGAATATAGCAGACTACAAGGTGATAAACTATCTCACCTCTGACATCCCCTCCCTTTCTTTTTTTAAAAAAATCTGTCACTGTAACCTTATCCATACTTCATCACTGGGTACACATATCATGGTGAGGCATGATTTTTAACCATAATTTTTAAGAAACCATGCTTCTTGATTAAATAATGACCATTGTGCTAAGCCATATCAGGTTCATACACAGCACTAAGCCAAAAACAAAGCATGTTATGGCTTTGTTAGAACTCCCAGTTCAAGTCTGCAAGATCAAGTTGACCACTAAATGGCAGCAAAGAGACCCAGAAAGCTAACTTTCTACTGCCACCTCATGGTCATCTGGTTTTTTTGCAGGCCAGTTATAGTAGCCTTAGCTTGGCAGAATACGTCATGCCAGCCTATGCATTCTATGGTATGTTTTGGGAAGGCTCAGCATTTATCATAATCCATTAGTTGAATGATTGTACTTATATGCCATTATAAACTACATGGACTTCCTGCAGTTTATATCCTTAAAATATAAATCCATTAAACACATTAAAACACAGAGCACTAAGATGTAAAAGGAACAAAAGGAACAATCAGAAAATAAAAGTGCAGAAGGTGGCCATCCTCAGTCCCCAAATGCCCTCACGACTGACGAACTGGGAGCCTATGATCTCTGCCTCTTGCTCCAGTAGCTCCAGGTACTCAAAGTTCTTATTCACTATCACTATCGCTCTGGTTAGTGTATTAACCTGTATAGTCAAGTGTATTCCACCAACATTCACAGCTCACTCCCTAACCATAGGCTTACCACTATATTATACCATTTATGCAAATTAATGCCAATTCTAGAACAGTGGTAACTATCTTAGGATAAAGCTGCTTCTCACAGAAATGATGATTACAGAATACCTTGTCATAGTTTTCTTAAGTTTCCAAGAGTATATTAGAACTGTAACTTTTGTGAAGCATAATCTGATCCTAACCATTATATTAGGACCAATATTGGTAGAAATGAACAGAATTAGCATATTCAAGGCAATGAATACAACAGAACTGTCTAAAAATAGCTGGTTCCTTAGCTGTAACTGGTTCTTTAAGAGGTTATCCACGAATTCATATATAGAGGTCTGTGCTAGTGCAATAGCCTATTTGGAATGCCCCAGAACTTAGAATTTTTTTTGTGAGAGTCCTGCCACTCCATAGCACACATTATATGCTGTTAAATGCTGAAACCTAAATTTCTCTCAGTTCTGAACCTTCCTGCAGACCCTAATCACAATAAATTATCACTGAGCTTAAGGAGTGCGGAAGATGGTTGGTTGGCCCCCAAAAAATGCAATATCAGGTAATTAACCAACTCTTCATTGTGGCACTGTGTGGTTATTTTACTTGAAATGAGAGAGCAGCAAAGACATCAAACAGATGACAAGTCAGTGGACTTCGGCACAACAGATTTTCAACATGGCCACTGAAGAGATCACGGTCCTTGTCAAATGACTCTGATTACCCATAGGGCATGACTGCTTAATTAGGTTATAACAGCCTAGTAAGGGCTGTGACCCATTTAGCAAAATATTAAGGAGAAATTATGTACTTTGCCTTGACCCAAATATTAATAGAATAAGCACAGATTCTTATTAAAAGAACTATCAGAATGGAGATAGAAAGCCACAACCCTACAAACATCAAGAGCATGGAGAAAACTCTCCAGAGGATGTCTTGCTTTTTAAAAAATATAGGAAAAGCACTCAGAAAACTTGGTGACCTTGGTTATAAAAGAAATATCTAGCTATAGGAGCACCTTGTCTTCTGGAAAACCAAATCACAACCACATTAGAGGAAAAGAACAAGATGCTACTTCTGTGGCAGATGAAAACTGAAAAAATAGGGGGAACCCTGGCTGCTGTAATGGCTGGTACAAAAAGGGCAGGGTTTCCAACTAAAAACCTAAACTCTGGACCATTCTGTATAGGTTAATATGCAAATGTGGTATCCATGTGGGTAAAACAGAGAGACTAGAATGAAGAAACCTGTCTTTACATTCTTTCCTTATCACACTTCCTGGTAACTATAACACTAAAACTTGGAAAATTAAGATTGATGGCTTGTGACTGGATTGTTTAAGCAGGATCAACTAAAAACATATTTTTAAGTATCTAACTCAAGCCTTCTATCTGTACATTGCAGCATGCTTTTCAGCATAGATATGGAATATCAAACAAATGAGAGTATTAATTTAAAAAAAAAAACAACCACTCAGCATTATAATCACTATTCAGTAGAGACAAGAAGTAGGTATCTCATAAAGCTAAATAATATGCTTAAGATCAATCTTAAAATATATAAAATAATAGCTTCTGCAAATGTATGTAAAAAGATCAAAGCTTTGCAAAACTCTTATGTTAAAAAGCTGGAACCAGTTAAATAGAAGGCTCCTTCCATAAAACAATATAGCTAAATATCAAAGATTCTCATTTATACTGGACTTTCTGCATCCACATAATCCTTTGCAAAATCACTTAATGTTCTTGTTCCTTGGTCTAAAAGTGTAAAGAGTGCAATTCCCAAGAACATTTTGGGATGGAACCTCACAGTGAGATGTGATTGTTACTTTCATATGTAGTACGTCAGGAACTTGACAGCGATAATGTGGAAGACCACTGTAACCACCCACCCACCCACCTCTAATTAAAATAGGGCTGGAGAGGGGAGGAAATCAGATGCACAACCAACCTACCAGCCTTCAGAATGTATCTGGAAGTATGATTTCTTATAAGAGGATTCTGCAGCAACAAGGTCTAGACCCAATCTGTCAAATCAAGAACCCATAGCCTCAATATTTGTAGAGCAAGTCTACTGCTCCCAAGAGGAAATTGAAACGGTCTGGACATCTTGAGCTTAAATCCTCAATTATTTTTCCTGGCTCATTTCAGCTCCTCCTCTGCTCCCCCCCCCGCCCATTGGTGTTTCTGATGCAAATAATACAAACAATGAGCTTTCCTGCTCTGCTTGCATACTCTTCTTCTATTCCTAGTCTCTATTATCTGGGAAACTTACAAAGAATTCTGTATCTACCCCACGGAGTCCTCTATTATCACATGCATTCAAAAACACTAACCTGCCTCAGCTCCAAGGCTGTACTGTAAATGGGGACAAGGAAATTCTCCACCTAGGTCTCCAGGACAAGAAGATATTAAGCTTCTGGCCTTGCTTCAAGCTACACACAAAGCAGTGTTCCTGTCTTTAATAAACTGCACTTCTGTTGCAATTGATTTCATCCCACAATACACTGCCTTTAAATAACAACACATATCCCAACACACATCACATCACCCTAACCCTTCCCTATGCTGTAGGGTTTTCAAAGTTCTGCCATTGCTATAGCATTGGTTAAAAACAGTGAAAGAAGGGAACAAATTTGTAACAGATGTCTACACATTTTGCTTCATACCTCAAATTCTAGAAGGGCTGCAGACTTTAAAAATAAAAGCAATGTGGGGATTGTGACCTCTCCACTGAAGACCCTATTTGCCCCACTGGCAGTGCCCAAGGCTTGCACAAAGGGCGTAACAGATACCTCATTTTATGTACATTCCTGTTATACTACATAGGCCCCCAAATTCTAATCACGTAGAGATAATACTGTAGAAAGTTCACCTTTCAATTTCTTTCCAACCTGTTAACTATCAAGCCATTCTATTTAGAGATATTGTTTCAGAATATGCCTTGAGATATAATCCTCATTTTCTGGCTGCCCCTCAATAGCAGTTTTGTCCAATCCACTTGGATTCCTTTTATCATTTTCACAAGTTGTTTTTCCTTCCACCGTTGTCATTTAGTAAATAAAAATAAAAATTAAACTGAAAGCATCACTACCTGGACTGCCTAAAGTTACTTATTTAAACATAATATGCCTGGGCAGTCAATTGCTTCTAATGGGCTATTATAGCAGAGTTCAGCAATTCTGTCACTTACATCTTATTCCAAGCCAAGCCTCTCTCTTAAAATAGATTTCATTTCAGTCAAGCATTGTTAACAGTCTGAAGAAAACTGCATCTACTTCATGTGAAGTGTAGAATGTGGTGTCCTACAACCCATAATTTTGCTTTCTGAAGCCTGATGTTCAGAATCTGGTTCTACATGCACATATTCTTCTTATAAATTCTTCCCAACTTACTTGATTAATTTATGTCTGAGTCCCCCTATGGGTTCATTTCCACATAGCAAAACATTTTGCAGATGAAATCCAGTTTTGCACTAATAGCAT
The DNA here is from genome assembly GCF_059951505.1 of Python bivittatus. Taxonomy (NCBI): domain Eukaryota; kingdom Metazoa; phylum Chordata; class Lepidosauria; order Squamata; family Pythonidae; genus Python; species Python bivittatus. Next base: position 11,514,243 of record NW_028277054.1, on the reverse strand, counting down.
ATGATTTGTTATTATAGCTGCTTACCCCATAAATGCTTGTCTTCTCAATATTTCTATACTGCTGAGTGATGATAATAATAGGCAGAGCCGTAGATGGCTAGAAATGTTACATATTTTCTGCAGTGTTCCAGTACAAGACTATACGGGGCATTGTAGCAAAGAGTGTTTAAATTATTACACTGCTATGACACTACTACTGCTGTTTGTCAACCACAGGCCTGCTCTTTAGTTTATACCAATCCTGTTGTCCCAGATTTACAATTGTAAGGTTTCTGTTTATTGGGCTTTGTAAAGCCTTGGCTTCAAAACTGATTCCAAACCTGAGCAACTTGTTCTCCATCCACAGCCACGTCTAGATAAACTGCTCTTTTCTGAAACATAAACTCCTTTGTTTTTTGATCATCTGCTTTTCCTTTTTATAGAACTTGATCTAATGAAAACCTTGAACAAAATTTTCTAGTCCTTTTGGCATGACCTCTGGAACTTGAATTCTGCACGTCCTGCATCACACTACACACCTTTGTCCCCTTGGACTGCTATAGGGGTCCACTGCCAACTGTAAAACTTGAAAGCTTTCTGTTTCGGAACCATTGATCTCTGAGAGATTGACACCACAAGCCTACTAGTTTCTTCTGGGGCATCTTTCCACAGTATCAGAATAATGTTGCAATTGTCATGCTAGGCCAAATGTAAGATGAATAATTCCTAAATTATTTTGGTATTGATTTTATTTCTAGAAAAAAAGATTTTCCAAACTGGGAAAGCCACTGAGCATGGCAGAAATGCTATTGTATTTTTAGGTTGATTAAAAATAACATAATTGTTTAAATACCGTCTAATCCATTCTCAAGGGCTTACTGCAGATAATAACATTATAAGAAAATATTTTTATTTTCAGATGAAGTTATTATCTGCAATAAGTTAGGACCTTATTAAAATATATATCAGGCCCTAATGCAGGTTACTAAGGTATTAATTCTATAAGCTGAGTAGAAAAGAGACAACTATAATTAGTTGTCAAACAGGACCCCCAATGACAGTTTAAGGATGGAAATAATTCCCAGGGGAAATAAACAAATAAATAATCAACCAATTGTGCTGACTTCTGTAAACAATCTGAAGAGTTTCCTCCTGCTTCCAAAGATGGGAATAATTCTGTGGCATTAACTGCAGTTTTATGGGTTACATGCAATGATCAGAAAGAATGAAGGATATTGTACATACCAGGTAAAACCTAAAATCTCCAAGAAAACAAAACTAAAAATTTTCTGAAGACTGGAGAGTTAAGGCATCAACTGGGATTTCTAAGAGTCTTACTACTGCAATAGGTATTATGCAAGTGATTTACAATTGTAAGGTTTGGGGTGGTGTATTTATGGCTGCTTCAGTGTCTGCACATCAGGTCATGTTTTGGCTGAAAGGGGAATTGGGAGACTGGTAATGGACAGATGAGAGAAAGGGGATTTTTTTTTATGGAAGTATGTAAAGTTCTAGCATGTGGGAAATGAGTAGTTGAGAACAATAGTGAACTCCATGAATAATGAAAGGTCTCTCCAGTAAGTTTGGGAGACTATTCCTGGTTTCTCTAAGGATATGAGAATAGATGAATCTTCCTCTTGGAGGATAGAGAGTAAAATGGAATGTAACTGAATCAAGATTACAGTTTTGACCAGGCTATCTCTTGTTCTCGGAGTGAACCATTGATCAACAGTAGATGGTCATAAAAATATACTCTTTTACTATTCATCATTTAACTTAAAGCTGAAAAACGTCACTGTAACATTCTAAAAGCACCTACCTTGCAAACAGTTCAGTTACTCCAAAAAGTAGATTATTTTTAATTATTCCACTTTTCAAATACAACTCAAGATTAAATGTCCACTGAAAACAATTGAGTATTCTAGCAAGCCAAAGTAAAGTCAGTGTCCAAAAGAGGCATTGGATGCCAACACTCCCAAAGTGTTGAATGGCAAAAGTTTCTGTTTGTTCAAAGCAACTGGAGTAAGCAGACACTGACCCTATTCTACATAACAACTTTCTCCAGTGACTGTGAAAGGAATAAAAGAATAGGCAAATCTGCTTCGTTTGCAGGATTTATCCAGTTTTACAGAATACATCTACTAACTTACTCCGGAACTAAATGTGGCTTAATTTGGCACAATTTCTATTCTCCAACACAAATTTTGAAACCATTCCCTGCAGAGAAAGATGTTATGACTCTCCAGAAGCCTAAAACAAGCTAACTTACCTCTTGTCGGAAGAGTGCGGCCTGCTCTTTGCAACCGGGCAGACGCTGGACAAAGCAAGCCACCTAAACAAGTGTTAGGAACAATAGGCAAAAACGTTACAAGGATAACCAGCAACTTGACAATGAAAGCATGATTAGAAAAAAAAAAGAACTAAAATTATCCTTCTACTTAGCAAACACTTTTAATTAATTTGAGCAAAATATTGTAAACATAAGGGTTTTTCTTTTCTTGGTCCTACCAGGAGAGGATCCTGCAGCTTCATAAATCGTAAACACATTATAGTTGCTATGAAGTTGGCAGAAATATGTAAAATTTAGCTACATGGGATACAAGAATCATAGCAGGCAGGCAGGCAGGCAGGCAGGCAGGCAGGCAGGCAGGCAGGCAGGCAGGCAGGTATCCTCTATGGTAATCATTCTGATCTAAACCAAATTCTCCTGAGTTGTGACAAGCACAAAATTCCTACCATAAATAGGAAGAGACAAATCATTAAATGTCAAAAAACATTTATTTCTTTTAAAATTCTTGCTAATCTAATTCCTTGCTTCTGAGAAATCTATGTATTACAGATTCTCAATCCTGTCAATTTGCATTGTTCTTTTAGTTTTGCTTGCAAAAGATTCTTCTCATTTCTTCAGCTACTTATTTTTCTTTTGGCAGTCAAGAGTAAGACACTCAGAAGGCAGATGTAATCCTGAGAAGTAGGGAAGATCTGCAACTCACACTGATTTACTCACGTTGATAACGGTAGTTGTTAAACATAAGAAACATATGGGGCTCCTTATACTAAGTCAGATGATTTGTCTATTTAGCTCAATACAGTCTCTACTGTGAGGGTTAGAATCAGAGGGCCTAAGAGTAGGCAAGTCTGTTACAATAACAACTGCTCTTTGCACAGAAAAATGACCAACTCACAGTGTGTTCAGATGGAGGAGAAAAAGATGTAAAATATGAAGCTTGGGACTGCTGTAAATATAGCTTGATTCTTAAAAAAAAAAATTATTGAAGTTTTTCAACAGAATTAAAACAGTTCAAATTTTGAATTAATGAAGAATAAAGATAAGTAATAAGAAAGTGAAAAAGAAATATAGAAAAAGAAATAGAAAAGATTCTAAAGCTTGATTCTTATAGATGTCAAAAAAATTCCAATCCACTGCAAATACCACCATTATAAAAAAAGTTTCTTGGTCCTTCCAGCAAATGGCTCAAACTATGCTAGTCTGTAACCAACAATACGGCTTTTTTTACAAATCTGGGTAGCCTATGGCAGGATTATTCCAAAATTGTACACAAAGGAACCAGCCTAGTGAAGCTTAGGAGAGGATTTCCATTCCCATATTAATGTCTCCTGGGGAATTAATTAAACAAGTTTCAAACAATTAAAACAGTCACAAATGACACAAAGTATCCTTTCAAAATGTTGGAAAACTTGCTAAAAGGCTTTTGAGAAATACACAAACAACCCTCAAGAGATAGTTCTTGCTTTTGGGAGAAGAGCAAACTATTACTTATGTTCCCTCCAGATTGCTTCAGTAGTTGCTAGCATCGACAGAGGAATCCGCCCATTCCTGCAGCAATTTGTGAAAATTAAAAAGAATCTCCTTGTTTTTGTTTAAGGTAGAGGTAATTACAGAGGTTTTCTTTCTCTTTTTTGAGACAGAGGCTGTGAGCTCTCTGGCCAAGGCACTTCTGAATCTACATCATACAATCTAATTCTGATTTCATGTGCAACAAAACAAGCTATGTCCACATTATGCTCTTGTTTCCTCTTGACTGGTCAATGAATAACACTGATTCCACTATATTAGAAATTTAAAACATAAAACTAAAGAAACTGATCTTATTTTGTGATATATCAGTTGCAATCAGTTGCTTAGGGAGCCCAGAGGTGAAACAAAATGCAGAACACTATTTTCCCCATGATGTTATGCAAGACGGGCCTATTTTTGAGCTTCACTGTTTTTAATCAATGAATGAAGTCAAAGCATTTATTGAAGAGTGAGCTCCCTTAAAACTGGTGGAACTTAGTTCTGAGCTGCATGGCTAAAGGCACTATATTACTATGGTCTTAGAAAACTTTTGTATAATAAAAATTCTTCACTCTCAGTGCTCTATGTTCTCATCTCCCCTCAGATTAGAGGAGAATTTATATGTAGGTTTTCAAATTGACCATTTGCCCAAAGGACAAGAAACAGAGTGAACATTAGTGCTTCACATTTATCATTGTGAAAATAAGATTAGCTTAGTCCTAATAGGTAAGAGAGACAGTAGTATTATGACGTATTTGATATCTAATAAAAGTATGCCCAGAAATGCAGCTTCGTTCTTCACATAAGTGTGAGATCTGTTTAACTCCATGGGACCGCCATTCAAGTAAATGTGAATAGGATTAGGAGCTAAGTGTAGAAGGGATTCATGATGTAAACTGAATGCCACACACAAAGTAATTGCACACATCTCTGCAAATGTCCACTTTCAAACTCAAAGCAACTGTTTCAAACTTGCAACAGGTTTTTCTGACTTAACCCAGAAATATTCTGAAGAGGCATTTTGAGCTCAAAGCATTCTGCACATCTCTAGATTACTGGCTACAAAAACTTCATACAGCCAGATGGGCTAGGGTTTAGTCCCAGGATTATGGACAGGAGATGTTTTCTAAACCTGAGCATGTGTGGAGGTCGATGGGTCAACAACTCCTTCTCACAATCCTAGCTTCCTTCCTTTTTGTTTTTTAAGTTTTCAGCTCTTAGGGAGCCAAGAAGTGAAACAAAATGCAGAACACTATTTTCCCCATGATGTTATGCAAAACGGGCCTATTTTTGAGTTTCGATGTTTTTAATCAATGAATGAAGTCACAACATCGAGAAATCTATCTGGAGAGAGAACTTTAGTTATCTATTCTGTTCTCAAGTAGAAATGAGCATCACCATTCAGCTAACTATCATTTTGCATCTGAGATGTTTTATTGTTCATAATGTCATATTCTATTTTTAATTATCTCATGTTGTTGTTGTTATTACTATTATTATTATTATTTAAATGTGTATACCACCCTACTTCCAGAGACTGCTGCATGCCATCCAGAGTTGGGATGAAGTCAGGCCACCTATGAATTTAATAAACAAATAAACAAGCAAACTAACATTGGATTGGATAAATAATATCCAATCAGAAAAATATATCACCTGGCTTTAAAAGCCTAAGGGGAGGTATACTCACAGCAATGACTCTGGTCTGCAAGAGAGCACTATGGCAGTCAAGAACACAAGAGAGACCTTCTGCCTTCCTTCTGTTTTCCTTTGGCTATAATAACTTTTGCCAGGAACAGATAGAAGGTGGAAACTTAGCCTGTCTACACTTAGAAGAGTCCTGACATTCCCAGTGACAAAGTAACTTAGCAAAGCTGGAAGAGATCACCAGAAGCCATCTCAGATCAAACAAAGCCACCCTCCCCCAGCCTTATGGCCTCTATGTACATAGAGCTATCACTCTCACCAGTCTCCATCAGCAGCAATGTTGGTGGTGCTGGTTGGGGATGGTAGGTGCGTCATTCTGCACACCTGCCGGGCATGAAGTTGGGGGAGCTGGGAGAGTACTTGGCCAGCTGGACCAATGGTCTCACTTAAAGAACAGCATAATGCCTCTATAAATTATAATTCAGTGGTCCAAAAGTGAGTCTTGGGTTCCTGAACTTCACCTCCCCTTCTCCAGCACAATTGCAAAGGGATCCAAAATGTCTGGTTTGGTACTACCCATAATGTAAATACAGTATTATGTCTGAAGCTGGATTTCCATCCACCCACATGGCTATGCATAGCACCTAAACAGAACCATTCACTACCATATTTAATCCATCACTCAGCCATTTCTAAACCTCAACAAAATTAATACAAATGGACTATGCAACATAGGTAAGGGTGCGTATCTAAAGCCAGCTGGAAGGGAAAATACCACAATGTGTAGCATAGCCCCAAATAAGCTTTAACTATAAAATGACAGCCTTGGCAGAACAAGCCGGTGTGTCAGCAATCCTGTTACACTGTGGGGATGGTTTGTGACGCAGCCATACAAGCATGCGCAGGGCCAACTGCGATGGAAAGTGAGTCAGCAGCAGAAAGAAGCACAGAAAAAGCTATTGTCAGTGGAGGCCCCAAAGGGGGCAGCTGCTTAAAGAGGAGGGTTCGCTGCAACACTAGGATCTATCTCTCTATCTTCATATATTCCAGATCTTGGGTTAAACTTCTGGCTGAGTAAACCCCCCCCCCCCCCCCATTCAACCACAACTATAAAGCAGAGGAAGGAACAAAATCACTGTTGTGGGATTAAGGATGCTTTCCAGTTAGAGAGAAGAAAAGCAGAAAGCAGAACTCACCTCTTCCACACTCCATTTGGCCACGTTCTTAGCGGTAAGGCCCGAAACCTCTGGCAGCAGTTTGCAATGTTGCTCCCAGCAGAGATGGAGACGGTGGGTCGGATTGGCAGAAAGGGAAGGCATGAAGACAGACTGGTGGAGGGCCTGCTGTAGAGCAAATGCCGTGTCTGGTAGGAGGGCAGGAAGGGGGGGAGAGAGAGAGAAGGGAGGAAGGAAAAATAAACCTATTAGTCCTTGTTCAGGTGCACTTTGGAAGTCAAGCCACTTCCTCCCCTGGGTTTCTTCCCTGTGCTCAGAATATTCCTCTTCCCAAAAGGGAAAGAACAGAACCCTGTGCTATTCCAGCAGCTCTTAGAGATGTCCTGATGCTAACACAGGAGGAGTTGCCAGCATTCTATTACCAGAGAGGAGGCGGTTGGGTGACTGCATCTTCAGCTGGAAATTAATGGCACCATTCCAGCTTACAGTCTGTTCCCAGCTTGCTGAGAGCACTCAGCATGCCAGATAATGACAGGCACTGGCCACCTCCCAGGGGAGAAGACTCCATGGTCAGGAAGTCTGGCAGTTCCATCCAGATGTTAGCATCACTCCCCATTTGTGAAATGACTGAGATGTTAAGAAATTGAAAGCATTTTGTTCCTTTCTCCCTCTGCCCCTCCTTGCCCCTTCCCTCTGATGTGACGTATGTGAGATCATTTGGTTTTTGCTGTATCATACTGCAGTAAGAATCAGTGCCTGACTATGTGTAGAAAAAAACAGAATTGTTGATTAACACAGCATAGCAATATTTCTTTGATTGACAATATTAACTAATTATGGTTTCCACTTCCCCTCCTCCACCTGGGTACACATAAAAAGAAGGTAATAATTGAATACACGGACATTTCAGGATACAATTATTGGAAACATCTCCAGTGACATCTAGTGGCAACAGCAAGGGATTGCTGCTTGACACTTCACTACTCTTAGGTTCACTCCTAGTTTTAAAATTATTCTTTAAAAGATTCACACATGGCCTGGTTCATAAAATGAGCTGAACCAATACTCAAGAGCTTTCTGTAAGAACTCTCAATAGAGTGAAAACATAACGCATCTTAGTATGCTGGCTGAAAGTTAGGCCTGGATAACTTATCTCAATCAGGAGCACGTTCAGAGGAATTTAAAAATCAGGTGAAGAGATAAAAAAAGGGGGATGTGATGGGAAGGAAAAAGGGGGTGTGGTTCACTCAAACCTACAATTGGGGATTTTTTGGAAGGGGGAATATTTGATAATGCTAAAAGCTGGCTGGAGCATCTTACAGAATCACAGCATTAAGAGCTAGGGATATGCAGCAGCATTTTATTATGGATCCCACTTTTTGGCTTCCCTACTCAAAACCAAGTTTTAAAAATTTCCCAGTCAATCAGCAATGTCTTTGTAGTGAAGACAAAACTCTCTAGGGATTGAATTTGTTTTTACTGATTGTTGCAGAAAGAGAGCATTTCCTTTCAGATGGATCTTCAAGAAGTTATTGGTAGAAGCACTTACAATTCAAGAAAGAAGCAAGGTAAACTTGAACTAAGATGCAAAATAATGGGGTTCTAGTTATCATGGAACCCCCCTATTCAATATTTAGAATCAATCAGCAAAGAAATTCACAGTAGTTTCAATAGGCACTAACACAGCTTAACTAACCTCTTTCATCATCAGCCTCCTGCTTCACTAGCTGGAGCTTTATATAGCTATGTGAGCAACCAATCCTGAAAAGTCAAATTTGGGTGTTAAAGCCATAAAGTATTAATAGAAGTACAGAACAGTTTGTCAAAAAAGAGTTTTTAGCCAGGGAGTATAGCCATTAAAATATTTCCTGAGGGTGGCACCTTAAGGACTAACAGGAATATTGTGGCATGTAGCTGCATTAAAGCCTATTTTAACTAGCAAAACAAGTATACAAAGGCATGGTAATTCTTAGAGGCCTTGAGACTGATGGAAGCAACTTGAATTGATTTCGGGATTGTTTGGATATAACACACTGAATGACAGTCCCTGCGTTTGTAAATAAAGTCCTCTTCCCATCTGCAACCCAACTCTTTCCAAACTTTCTTCAAACTTAACTCCTCGTAGGTTGGACTGGTTGAAACATTTTGCTTACCCCTTTGCTCTGATTTTAGTAATAGCAGATGTTTCCCCTTCAGCCCAGTCCTTCTCCTGGCTGGTTTCAGACTGTTCAGAAAGACTATGAACACTGCTTCTCCCTGACCTCTCTCCTTCTTGCGTGGATGACTTTCTGATAAGAAAAATATATATTCTATGTACATTGATCCATATCTGTCACTTCCAAACCATCCATCTACCTAGAGAACAGGACCCAGGGGAGGTTCATGCAAATTGTTAGATTGGTAGGTCTGGCTCAGAAGTTAGTCTCTCTCATTAAGTTCTCTGAGGCAATCTTGTATTTGGGATATAACTGGACTATACTGGAATAAACATCCCACCATACAACAAAGTCTGAGCTTCAGACTTTCTCCCATTTCAATTTTTCCAGAACCTAGGCCTGTACTGTAGTTCCTCCCAAACGCCAGAGAAGCACAGAGAAGAACGGTGCTGCAAAAATCCAGCTCAAAGGTTAACCACGTTTTGCCACATTCTAGGAACCAAATTTACAGTAATGAGAGAATAAAAGCCAGCAAAATGGCAAAAATCTATTGCAGTAGTCAGACCAAATAAAAGCTTAATAAATGTGACCAACATGAAACAGGCCTTGGGATGCAATCTACAACTTCACCTGGACTGTGGAGAATCTTCTTGCAAATCTGTAAGTTGTACAGAAATATCAGGTTTCTTGGGTTTTGGAGCTCCACTACCAGGTGATGGTTTTTCTACACCAAGGCGATCCTGTAACAAACTCTCTCGGGTGCGACTGGTTTCAGAATAAGGGCAGCCAATTAACCTACATCAAAAGCATAACAATGTTTCCATAGCAAAAATATGCCACTGATTTCCCCCCCCCACTTTTTACAGAAGGCTACATTAAGTAAGCAAGCTAGTTTAACACAGCAACCCTCCAAGGGCAAAAAAAAGAAAAGATTTGTAGACCAATGGAGCTTGGGAAACAAATCAAATGGTTTACTAAATAAGAAATTCTGCAGAGAGAAATACTTTTCAGACACACTGGGAAAAAAAGAAGTTAGCTGCCAAAATGACTGCTCTTTAGGAAGACTGAGTATCTGGGTGAGCTTGGAGCAATGTTAAATAAAAGCAAAATCCTGCACTGAATCTGACAAATAAGTTATCAAGAAGGCTAGCTAGAGGCAGCATGTATAAAGAATTAAGAGAAGAATGGTTTAACACATGACTTTAAATAAGTTTAGAAGAAAGGAGCAGGACAAAGCTGGCACCAGAGTAGCAATAAAACTGTTTTAGTAGAATCTAAAACAGTAGATTCTAGCCCTCTCTTCTTCATAGCCATGAGCAGGTTTTCCATGCTGAACATAAAAGGATGCAAGTTTCTCAAGCCTGATCTCTACAATTTACAGAATCACATCATTCATTCAGACCAGCAGATTTCCGTTGAATCTTTTTTCTAACTGCTCCACGGACCTTGATTGTCTCTCTCTCTATATATTCCACCCCTATTACTCCTATGCCCATTACTATCATCAGGGAAGGATCTGTGACACACAACTCCTTCTCTAAGGAAGGGAACAATTCCCTATTATTTGGCTAGTTAGGGAAGGCAAGGTAAAATATGGGATATTGTTCTGAGCCACTCCAGCTTCCCTCACCTCTTGGCATAACTGTGAGAAGATTGTCTTTGGACTTTAAATTATCAGAGCTAGTAAATAATCATGCGAATAGCCCTAACAGGTAGACAGATTTTGATACTGCTTTTCTATCATGTTAGTATTTGCCTTGTGGCTGAGTGAAGCCAAATACAAAACACAAGAGGGAGCTATAAGACAGCACTTTAGAACTAAGACCCACATCCATATTTACAGTTTATTGAAGCTGTGCCGTTTTAAATACAGGAGATACACTCCTTTGGAAATTTGCCCTGTAACTCTCAGGCATACATACGTGTAATGAGTCCCGTATCTGGGTCCCCTGACATGACCCAATCCCTGACAACCAGGAGTAGGGCATACTTGTCCTGCTGGCACCGATGCTGCATCAGCAGCCCCTAGAAAAACAAAGGCAGTTCAGGAATAAACCTTGTTTCAAAGTCTTCTTTCAAATTACGAGGTCCAGAGTGGAGAAAAAAATAGCTCATGTTATTTCTCCTCTTACCTGGTGGGAGCTGCAAGGCATGTCCAGTTTTGGCACACCAACCTATGGGATGAATGTCTGGACTGTCAGCATCAACCCAAAAATCAAAGGTATGATCCCAGCCATCGAAGTGTATCTTAATAAAGCAGATAAAAAAGGAATAATAAAGTTTCCTTACAACTCGCATTTACGCTCCCGATTCCTTTGGAATTGGACCTAACCCAGTTTTCTGGCACATTAAAGTAATCTGGCAGCTGAATAAAGAGAAGAATCCAACTACTAACACAGGAAGATTCTTATTATACTGGAGATCCATCTAACTCAGTACTGTGTATGCTGGCTCCAGACTAGCCTGCCTGGAGTGTGCATATCTGACTTTGACAATTAATAAATGAATAATAATTTTAAAAAATAGAAGTAGCTCTTTAGATTTCAGACAGAAGTTTTTTACAGTCCTGTCTGGAAATTAATGCTGTGATTTACTGATTAAATAAAACAGCTCAACTGTGTTTAGTGTGAGCTGGTGAGAACCTGTCAACTTAGTTCTAAAATTATGCTAGTCTATGACCATAATAAATATTTGATTTGATTAGTTCTAAAATACATTAATTAGTTATCAGTGATAAATCCAATTCAAAATATTGCTTCTGATTTTAAAAGCCCTATCCCAGCCTAGGCGCTATCTCAGAAAACATTTTCTTGCACTGACATTCCATTGGATTTAAAATGAATAAGTCTCTAATTGAAGTATCATCTTTCTGAATGCTGTAATTAAATTCCAGATGGACCATAACCTTTGGCTTCACTTGAGTTGGTAAATACTCTTTTCTGAGGGATTTGTCAACGTCAAGGAAAAACGTCACCAAACATTTGGGATACAAGAAGCCGCCCAGAGTCACCCGTTGGGGGAGATGGGCGGCATACAAGTTTGAAAATAAATAAATAAATAAAATAAATAAATAAAACAGTCCTGCTGAATCTATGGTAACCAAGAGGAATTTACTCCACCATCCTTTTTCCTCATAGTGGCCAATAAATATTTTGAGGCGTCTCATAAGATGAAAGCTGCATCAGTTGAATGTTGGTCTAATTCAATCCTTCAGAGGGACAGATATTTTGTTAATCTGGGGGCTGTTTCTTTAATATTTAGATATTGACTTCTACTGGTGGAATCCTTACATAAATTGGTGGTATCAAACCAAGATCTATTCAACAGCTGCTCTTTTATTTTCTAGCCTAACATCTGTTTCTGCTTTTTTAACTCTTTATAACTGCCTAATCTAGTAATTTCTCCAATATACTGTAGGTTCCTCCCAATTTCTTGGAAAAAAAATAAAACGGAAATCAGCTTAAGTCAGCGGCAGCAAGCTAACAGATGCCCCCATCTGATAATATTTATTTTTTCATTATTTTAATTAAATAAAAGGACAGCCAGCTTGGTGTGAAGCAAAGAGAAAGAGGCAGCGAAATTACAGTACTGAAGTTTATAATTTAAATATATTTTAAACTGTGCTATTGTACTAAAATTGCCTTGAGAACTGAGAACCCTCAATGTGTTCTACAAGACTAAGAAAAAAGATACCTAATTATTAACCCCAACATTTACTGAGACTTCATCTATTCTGTAGCCTCTATAATGAACACTGCAAGATATCATGACTGCTGATAGACAGACAGACAGATAGTGCTCAAAGAAAGATAGATAGATAGATAGATAGATAGATAGATAGATAGATAGATAGATAGATAGATAGATAGATAGACAGACAGACAGACAGACAGACAGACAGACAGACAGACAGATAGATAGATAGATAGATAGATAGATAGAATATAGAGAAATATAGATATAAATGTATAGGTTTATAGTTTCATTCACTACAGTTCCTGTTTCCAGATTCCCTCCCATTTGGAACTGAGGAAGGTCAGAGGTCTTAATGTAACTGTAGGAATGGTAGAAAGGTGTTGCTGCTTTTTTTCCTGGCACTGAACTTCATGGCATAGAAATAAACCCAGCATTAGGTTCCTTGGAGATCAGAGCCAAAGCAAATTCCACTTTCTTTTCCAGCTCTCAGCCCCAAAAAAGGGAGAGGCTGATTGGCTTGCCTTTGTAGTACTCCTTCACCTGAAGAATGAAAGTAAAAACCTGAAAGCTTAAGATATCAGATTTCATCCTTCTAATTAGGATATTCTTATGAGGATTGCTTATTTGAATGGGACACATACCTTGACACGATGGTCATCCTTTTCAATTATGGTCGCCACTCTAATTAGCATGGGGTTTCTTTTGTCTACAGCTTCTAGTTTCATGTTAGTCTGAAATCCATGAGCTGGGCGCTATAAAATAGATTATATATGCAGTCAGACGCAACTAAGGACAATAAGATGATACCTATATCATTTAAACAGCAAATTACATGTAACTGGGCCAATTTGTGAATATGGTGATTCAATTCTCATTTTTGCATATCACAACAAATTAGCTTGTTCAATTGTGGAAATAGATGTTTCCAACTTTCTCTTCTGGCATGTGTGTTATAATAGCAACTGGCACTTAAGGCCAAGATTTCTATTTAATTCATCTAGATTATATTTTCTAATATGATGGGAAAAGTGATGACAATTATGACGATCATAAACATGATAAATATGCCCCAACCATAGTTATTTAGGAGACAGTACAAAAACACAATTACATCTTCCAGTGATGTGGTTAACCCAGTATAAAAACAGAAAAGCTCTTAACAAACCAGTTTAAATGCTCTTGCTGGTGCTGCCTGAGAACCAGTTTCTTCCAGGTATTTCTCCCATGAGAAGCTTTTGAAATCTTTGTATTCTGCAAAGAGATTTTAATTGTCCTCAGTCTTCACCTACCCTTGCAAGAGTAAGTATTAATTAATTACTGGAGGGCTATGATAAGAACTGAAATTTGAGATCACTTGCCTATATTATGCCTAGCTTAGTTTAGCTTAGCTTAATTGCAGCCATAGACCAGAACAACTTAAAAAGCAAAATAACAGTAATAAAAACACATTCATTAGCCAATTATTTACTTATTTTAGTGAATGTGTACAAAGTTACTGTAAGCTTCCACTTTGCTACTACATAAATGAACCTTGTATTCAAGTATTCTTTCTCCTCCCTATGCTTTCCAGTGTCCCTCTTCTCCTGGCAAACCATTTGCTTGTCATTACATTTAAAACAGAGACTGATGGTTCAATATTTTCTCCTAAATCAGAATTACAACCACAGCTATAAATCATGGTTTGTCAGGAGAGAAATAGAGTGTGAGGTAAAAAAAGAAAAAAAGGGAAAATAAGAGCACAAATCAATTCCAATTCTGATACGGAGAGGCCATCTCATTGTTGCATATTAAGCTGTTGGTTTCTGAAATACGTCAGTGATCAGTAACAGAATTAGCATCCCAAATGCTAAGGAGTTGACAAGGAGTTTCCATACCTATCTCTCTATAAGAGAGGGATTTAAAGAAGACACCAACAGCTATTATCGAATGTCTTAAGTAGGCACCCTCCATACAAAACAGTGTAACCGGCATTTGTTTTTAAATATCTTTTATAACGCAATTATATTTAAAACTTCCAAGTGAATTCTCTTTCAAGTTGTTCTATGCTCATCATGGCAGGTGGGTTAGGGGTGGTCCCGGGAGGATGAGCAAAAAATGCAGGAAATGTATGCCAAGAATATATAATCCAGCAGGGTCACCCAAGGTGTGAAGGTCATTCATCCCAGCTGCCCAATTAAAGCAAGCAGGCACCTATATCAAGCAGCAACATTATAAGATGCTGGAGGCACATTATCACTTTGGTGATAATGGCAAAAGTATCATTACATACTGTGTTGGAGAAGGCAATGGAAAATCACTCTTGTATTTTAATAAGAAAAACATGGAAAGACAAGACAAAGTGATTGACAATATAGTGCAGCTAGATTAAAGCTTTGGGGGCTAGTTGCTGATGTTGCCATGCAGGAAAAAAAAGTCTGAAGCTGCAAATACCAAATTATATTGGGAACATGAAAAATAAGATTCACTGGGAGTCTGGGGGGCTTTAAATTTTATCAACAAACAAACAAGCATGAACATGGAAAAGCTCAATACAGTGAAAGATGAAATGAATCAATTGCACACTGACTCTTAGATATCAGCAAATTGAAATGGAGTGGAATTGACACTTTCAGTCAAAAGATCATACTGTTTACTACTCAGGATATGAAAAACAACAAAGCAATGGCGCTGCTTTCCTAGTCAGGAAGGATATTGCAAGGACAGTATTTGGGAATAATGCCCTCAGTACTGAGTAATATCACACAGACATCATGGATAGCCCTTTGATATGATGATTATCCAAGTTTATGCTCCACCCTCTGATGCAGAAGAAGAGACTGTGGATGAGTTTTATAATCAAGTTCAATCTGAAATTGACAGAACATGCAAGATGTGTTGCCTGTGGTTGGAGACTGGAAGGCTAAACTGAGAAAAAGTGAGGAGGAAAATATATTTGGACTGTATGCCTGGGAAATAGAAATGAAGCAGGAGAACTTACCAGTTTCTGCCAATCCAATGATTTCTTCATTGTTAATAGTTTTCAAACAACCAAAACAACACAAGAGAGATAAAATTGATTACAATATTGGTACAAGGAAGTGGAAGAAATTAGCAAAGACATGGTCAGGAGCTGACTGTGGAACAGATCACACTCTACTTATGTGCAAATTCCAGGTCAAGTTAAAGTGGAAGAAGAAAGCTAGTTTCCACAATATAATCTTGAGCTACCATTTTCAAGAAGAACATCAGGAATCACTTTGATAGAAAACCATAGGAACTCATTGACAGGAAACCAGAATAACTGTGACATGAAATCAAAGAATAAGAAAAGCGACTGCTGAAGATCAAGAAACAGAAGAAAGCAGAGTAGATATCAGAACAGACAGTGGAAGCTAAAGCCAAGAAAGAGAAATATCTTAGAAAGCAACTTAAAAGAATTTCAAAGAGCTGTTAGAAGAGACTAGAACAATATTACAATTACATCTGTAAAGATATGAAAGATGGAAATAGATATGGAAAATCAAAGAAAATATTCAAAAGATTTCTGAACGCAGGAGGTTCCAAGCTTGATGTTAAAATCTGCCAATGGACAGATAGTAACTGACTGAAAGAAGATCAAATGAAGATGGAAAAAACATACCAAAATTCTATACAATGAAATATCAACATCTAAGATATCTTAGAAGATATTCCCTATTTACAAGAGCCTGTAGTACCAGAAGATGAAGTTGGATCAGGACTCCAGTCATTACCAAGTCAGAAGACTACAGGAATTGATGGAATATCTACAGGAATATGGCAAGCAACAAAGTAAGAAACAGTAGAGGTTCTAACCAAACTGTGCAGGAAATTTGAAGAACATAATGGAAGATGTCAGTCTATATACCAATGCCAAAGGTTTTCCCTATGATGCTCTACGGAAGCAAAAGTGGGGCTATGAAGAAGCAAGACAGAAAGAGTATAGACACTTTTGAACTTTGGTGTTGGAGAAGACTCTTGAGAATTCCACAGAGAGCCAAGAAAACAAATGGATCATAGAATAAATAAATCCAGAAGTCCATAATGCTGGGAGAAGTAGAAGGAAAGAAAAGAAGAGGACCAGCAGCAAGATGGAGGGACTTGATTACAATGATGATGGGTGCACTGTTGGAAGACCTGAAGGACCAGGTTGGAGATAGATCTTCCTGGAGAAGGTTTATCTATGTGGTTGCTAAGAGTTGATACCAACTTTATGGCACAAAATCATAGTCTGAATTTGGAGAAATGCCCTAATAATAGTGGCATGGAGGAGAAAGAATTATATTCCTTCATGATTTTAAAGATAGTATATGAATATTATTTGCATTTTTTTTTCAGTCAAAGAAAGCTTTTGGTGGCAGGACTCTGGTATCCAGTTGGGGAAGAGAATATCTCCTTTCATAAATCCATTCAAGTAAACTGAGAGCAAAGAACCTAGCAGACTCCAGAGAAGGAAGAATAACTTGTTCCCAAAAGACAAAAGGAAAGAATCAGGATGTTCACTATAGAGACAGCAGAAGGCATACTTCAGGCCATTCAACAATGCTGCCTCTTTTGAAGGGACTATGGCAATTGATAAGCTTTATTTAAAAACTTAAGGATGTTCATGGACTTTGGATTTCCTTTTATTAATTTCCTGCTCTTCCAGAGAAGATGTTCAGATCCTGCATTCTCCTTGTAAATAACACTTTTGTTAATCAATTTATGCTGCAACCCTCAGACAATTTAGATGATAAATTTCCTCAAATTCTGTCTAGCACTCCAAGGATTCAGAATTTGGTTGGGATAAATAGACTCCAAAAATATCTGTAGAACACTGCACTACAAATAAGTAGGGTTTCTCAGTGTAAGCAGTCCAACTGAAACAAGCCTCATAACGTACTAATTCTGTTGTGGCTGATAAATTCCTTGCAGATACTTTCATAGTGACAGAAAATGATGTGCTTTTAACATACCAGCTGGTGTTGTTAGGGGAGTTCCAGTTTCTTGGCAGTAACCAACAGGTCGAATATATGGACTACTAGCATCGCACCTGTACCAAATGAAAGCTATTTTGATCATATTCTACACATGAAGGAATATAGCTATGCAAACTTTGCCTGATGCTTCTTTGCTGAACTTTAATATCAAGGATGCAATAGTATAGCCCAATGGGATCTGTTTTGTAGCTTTCAAGCTCTATAGAATGGGTAAACCAGAGTTAGGGGTTTTTGGTTTTTTTTAGTATTTATGGAATATAAGGAGTTTTAACAGGCAAACTGAAAATAATAAGTCTTCCAGAAAGCTAAAACACCCATTTTACCCCTTATTCTCCCAAACACCCCTCAAGCAGGCCCTTGAGCCAATTTAAGTTGTATATTCCTGCATTATCTCATACATGCTAAGCTACATGGTTTGAATTTATAAGTCTACGTTTTACCAAACTAAATTTAGATTTTAATTCTTTATTCATTACCATGTGTAGACAAGCTACATGGTCCAAATATATTTACCTGGATGGAGTGCTGAATGTAGTTCACCATGGGCTTAGAATTAGAACTTCAACAAACTGAGTGATGAATAAAGCTGGATGCAACCGAATACAGAATCAGCTCCAGAGGTTTCCCCATCTCCAAATCATCCCCCTCACCACCAAATTATTTTACATTCTGCAGTTCCTGGGCAATACCCATTACTCTCATCAACATACTGAAGTTTTGTTCTTACCAGTAATCATAACTTTCACCCCAGTTGTCAAAATGAACTAGCAACCGGTTATCCAACATGTCTGCAATGGTTGCTACACACATCAAGGAAGGATTCTTTTTGTCTACTGCCTCTAACTTCATCCCCACCCGAAAACCAGAAGGTGTGACTGGCTAAGGGACAGGAGAAAATGAAGAAAAAAAAGTTGTCATTAGATGCATTTCTATAATTACAGCCTCGTTACTATTCTTTTTTTAAGTCCGCTTATAGCGGACATTAAAACTCAGAGCTCAATATACAGATGGTTCTTGTTATTAATAGATTTTCCATTCTAGTCTATCAACTGTGGAAAATGATATTGTAGGTAACAAACCTTGAAAAAAATGTACTTTAGATACACACAAAAGCCCATCCACCATTTGAGCACATGCAAAATCCATACAAAAAATCTTTAAAAGTCTTCCTCCAAATAGAACCACAAGCCAAAAACTGATACATAAAACTCTTTACCATGGGTAAGAAGGTCTGATCTGCATTTACTACATGTGCATATATAAAATGACGAATATTGCACCTGTGGGTAATGAAGCCCACTTGTATGCTAGAGAATCTGATCAAATGCTGGATAATGAGAAGCTGTCTTTTGCTATGGCAAGCTAAATTGTTCATCAAGTCTAATATAGTTTACATAAAGCATAGCAGACCTAAGAAATCTCAGGTAAAAGCCTTTCCTAGCTCTAAAATCTGAGATCCTTTTAACTGGATATGCTAGAAGTATGTACAATGTTCTATCATGAGACATTCCAACCCTGAAATAGGTATTCTTGATCTCAGAATGTATTGTTCCAAATTATCTGACCTTAAAACAGGCTTGTTTTAAGATTGGAACACTTCTGGAAATGATTCATTCAAATGTTGGAACATTCAATTAAAAATGTTTTGCCTGTTTCTACTGGGCATCTTCTATAGCATGCTATAACACTTGAGGACACTCAAATGTTCCTTTCTTCCTATATTATCTACTCTGGTATTTAGGGATCAGAACAGAAGTACCATTTCTCACTTTGATCAATATCTTGAGCTAGATTTCAATCTTAAGAAAATTATATTATGGCAACAGCATATTCTTACAAATTATTTGACAAAGTACAAGGAAGTAGTTGATGTTTTCCATAAACTGAGAAAAAGTAACTAGCCTAAAATCTGAACACTGGAGTTTTTCCATGCTGAGGGCTCTTGCAGACAAACCCTCATAGTCATTACTGATGTAATAAATCCAGAATTGCAGTTGCTGGTTCCCAGCACTGAGTTGAAGAAAATCCAGTCTTATTACCTGGGTTCACATATGATTCTAAACCAAAATATGGCTTGATTTTGGCTTGGCGCATTGTGAGAACCCAGACAGTTGTGTTTTATCTAAGAAATCATAACTGAACTATGACTTCATGAGATTTGTGACCCTGATCATAAACCAAAAGCTGTGAAACTTAGAAACAGCTTTTTAATTCACTGAAATCCAAAGGATTTGACAGCCTTTGCTACAGATTGGCTAATGGTATATGAATGAACAAAGGGGGACGTGGTGGTGCAGCGGCTTAATGACGCTGAAAGTTGCCGGCCAGAAATGGTCGACGCTTCAGCGGTTCGAGTCCAGCCTTCGCGTTAGCAGGGTGAGCTCCTGTTTCCTCCCCAGTTCCTGTAAACCCAACAGTTCGAAAACTCACGTGAGTAGATAAATGGGTACTCTCATTCCGGTGGGAGGAAAAATGCTGGCGGCGCCTTGCAAAAAAGGAGTCGGGAGCAGTTGCTGGTAAGCGTGAAAAACCGTGCGCACCCGAAAAGGGCGCAAAGCAACGGAAACCCCACCTCCTGTGGCTGCCAGCTGGGGCCTGCTCTAGGAAGGAGGCTCTGGCAAACCACTTCCGAAACAATTGCCTTGAAAACTGCAAGGACTCGTCCAAGCAGTCACTGCAGAGTCGGTAACGACTGAGCGCAGATTAAAAAAAAAAAAAAAAATGAATGAATAAATGCGGCTACTTGACAGAGTAGAACCAAAAGTAACTAAAATAGCTGAAAAACACTGGATATGCAACTAGAAAAGATACTCAGATGAGCAGTAGGAATGTGCTTCAATAAATGTTTTCAGCTCAAACACTGAACAAATGCTGGAGCTTCTGCAAACAGGGTTAACACAGGAGATAAAAAGCAAGCTATTCTGTGCCACCTGTGCTTGGCTAATTTGCTACTCTGCTCATATAAATACAAACCAATAAACTCTGAATTCTAAACAAATAAATACAGGCAATAAACACTGCATTCTAAATATAACGTGAGAGATAAGATTATTTCCTATTTCATATCACTTCTCTCTTTCTTAGAAGTTTTGTTTCAGTTCTAAGCATTGGCAAAGGGTACAGTGGTGCTCTGTTTTAGAAAGGACTTGAACAATAGACAGTTAGAAATTGGTATTGCTACTCACTGTGCTTAGGATCTTGAAAAGAGTTTTTGGGGCAGCCTGAGCTTTGCAGTTCTTCAAGTATGAAGCCCAGTTAAATTCCCCATCTTTGTAACCTAGACAAAGAAAGAGATACTGATTGTTAAAAAGCCTATGTCATACTGTACAGTAGCTTGAATATTCAGATTGCTTTTTCAGAAATAGAAACAGTATGGGAAGAATTTTAACTTTGCATGATAGCTGTCCTTGTGGAACAGTTAGGGTCACCAGGCTTCTATCCATATTTCTCCTTTTTTTTTTCCTTCTATTTTAAATACATTAGTGCAGTTGTGAATCATTAATTTGAAACTTCAAAAATCTCTATGAAACAAAATAGGTACTGAATTCATTTGTTAAATTATGTATTCCTGAAAGAAGTTCCAATTATTTAACATTTCTAATGCTTGACTTTAATGGAAAAGCATGCATCACTTCTTAAATTACAGGGTAAATACATGTAAGCTTTACTTCTCATTAGATTCTCCAATATATACACCTCAAAACAAAACAAAAAATCCTAGTAGTTCATTTTCATTGTGACACAAATCCAGCTGAGTGACTTTGGGCCAGTCACTCTCTCTCAGCTCTAGGAAGAAGGCAGTGGCAAACTACTTCCACAAATCTTGGCAAGAAAACTGCAGAGACTAGTCCAGGAAGTCATCAGGAATCAACACTGACTCGAAGGCACCCACATAAACATGGTAGAAAAAATGTGTTTAATCTTTCAGATACATGAATATATACAGGAAAAAAATACTATGTTGCTATTGTGCAAAGTGGGTGTCAGGTTTGATCTCAATTACTTCTTTCCTTTATAAGCAATTCAGTAATTTACATGAGATTAGTCTCTTCATTAAGGCTATTGCTTGGTTCAAGCACAATTAGTTTAAACTAAGTTTTTCAGAAACAAGCCTTGATCAGATTATAGATCAAAAAGAGTGGAGCTCCCAGTTTCAACAAAATGAGAATATACTGTTATTTGAAAAAATGTGTCCACTCCCTTCATCACAACACAAAGAAGGGAAGGAGAAGCATTTAAGGTCACTAAACAAAGTTGCACCAAGATGATCAGCCTAGGAACAACTGCTTTGTGCCTGGAAGACCTGGCACACAAGAGACTCTGGTCCAAATAGGGGTTGAGCAAACTGGATTTAGTCCATAGTCCCATCTCTGTTCTAGAATGCTTAGAAATATAAAACCATATAAATATGTATGTGTACACACACGCACACCTGCCTACTTACCTACCTACTTACATACCTTTAGGAGGGAGCAGCTTGTGACCAGTTTTTTCACACCAGCCAACAGGATGGATATCTGGAGAATCGGCATTAACCCAGAAGTCATAGCACTCTGAATAACCATCAAAATGTAATCGCATTCGGTACCCCTGCACCTGTAACCATCCACAAGTGCAAGATTGTTACCACTTTTGAAAGTCACAAAAAATGCACACTGTGTTAAAAAATTCTGCTCCCTTTAAGTGAGTGCTTTTCAACATGATAACTTTTAATAGTGGATGATTTATATTAAAAGAAAATGTATCCATCCATCCATCCATCCCTTAATTTATTGCTGACCTAGTGCCTGTTTCTGTAGCCTTTACTCAGTAGAACTCAAACATCTATAATGAAAGGAACACTATGGTGGAGTTCTGCTTGGTGTAGGCCTTTATAAGAGACACCCAAGGATTATATAAAAAGCCAATTAAATATGTTCAGATTGTTGGCCTTACCCGCCAATATCTTTTCAGGTTACCAATATATTTTTTTTTGAAGCTGAAAATTATTCAATTCATTCGTCAGTATGTATATCACACTGTCAATAAGTATATTAAAAATGTTTTAAAATGAGCAGTCAGGCATTTTGATTAACTTGAAATGAGGCAGTACTTTGGCCGGAACTAATTAACTGATCTCTGACATGCTTTTTATCTCTCATCCATTTATTTTCTCCATTATTCTAGAAAATCAGATTGGTACCTCAGCAACAGAAAGGACACAACATAACGATGGATGCTCAGGGTCCAGTCCTTCAAGCTTCATTCCAACTTTAAATCCATTTTTGTTTTGTGGAAAGGACTGAGACTATAGTGGAAAGAAATAAAACATCATTGTAGATCTAACAAAGAACAAATGTCAATACTCTGTGGGGAAAACAAGAAAATGAAGCAGAAGTGTCAAGTGTATTCCTTTTCCATAATTAAGATCAACTGACACTCTTTAACGTGTTCTTATTTTTTATGTGGGAGTAAGTTGTTTGTAGAAATGAAGGACTATCAAAGTTTAGTTTAATTCTGAGTTAATGCAGTGTCTGAACTGATAGACTTGTGCTTATAGTCTAAAATGATACCTTAATGACAAACCATGGATTGTTCACTTCTTAACTGACATGCTGATAGACTGCTGATACTCAGAGACTGCTGCACTTTGGAGATAGAAGTAAACCGAAGAAGTTAAATGAAGAGGAGGGGAAAAAAGAGGCAAATAGCTATAATGCTTAATTTTGACTATTCTACATGTGGATACCCTAACTGTGGCTTCATACCCTAAACTTTAGTTAGTGCAAACCATGATTTGACATGGTGTCTGGATTGAACTTCTGACTCTGACCTGTGTAAGTATCAGACAAGAGACAATATTATTCTGAAATCTGGACTCAGGCAAACATTAAATAAAACTCTGTTGATGACAGCTGAAAGCTTTTTTAAAATCAGTGCCCATTTCTTCTAAGAAGCAGAGCTTTACAGACAGAACTGAATAAAGTTTAGACCTGCCAGTGAAATATGATTCAGATTAAGCATCTTCCCAATGCTCCGTGTGCTATTTTCTATTATCTCCATTTTATTTGAAGAAATTGAAAGAATTTAGTACAGAGATGCTATGTTCACATTTTCTACAATTTGGTTTTGTGCATATTTTTAGATATGGCAATTGGCTGCTACTTGTACCCTCACTTGTAATGATTACTTTTTAATAAGATAATCTACAACATGCTAAAAGTCAAGGGCCAATTAATGTCAGCACTCTACTAATTACCAAAGCTGAAACTAGCTTTACATAGTTGCTGGCTGAGATACGATACTGGTGCCAAGTAATTTCATGGATACAAATTAAAACAGGGGTTGTGGGTAAAATTAAATGTAAAGATTAAACTGCCTACAATGGTTAATTCACATATTATCCTTTTAACAAGCGAGATGCACAATAAAGCCTCCCCCCAACAGTTTACACTGAATCCCTTTCCTGGCAGCTGCTGATAGAGGTTTGTCTTGTTCCCTCCTTCTCGTGCCCAGCATGCCCTCCCAACAAGAAACCCTGGCCCGAGTTGCCACTTTTTTCTATTGAACTCAGACAAAGTAAATGCAGTTTGAGGGCAATCTAAATCTTATACTAAGATTATAAATCAGGATCACATTTATGGTGTGCACTCATGACTTGTAAGGAGTGCTGAGATGCGGTTCCCTGCTTGGATGCCATGAGAAAACTAATACTACTCTTCTACAGGCAGTCATGCAAGATGAGGAGGAAGAATGAAGGAGGAGGTGAAAGAATACCTATCTCCACACTAACAAACTATTTTGAAAGACTCAAAGCCAGTGTGAAACTGCCACATAATCATAATATGAAAGACAAGTGGGTTTGGGCCTCTTTAGGTTTCTTAAAATGATGATGAACCCAGGCTTTTTTATTCGCTGCAGCATTAAAGAAGCCAAGTTGGTGTTATTTCTTCCAGTAAAAGAGATCTGAGGGGAGCAGGATGTGTAGGCTTTTATTGTCCTCAACACGTCCCATCCCATTACAGTATCTAGTTCTTTAGTCTCCCACCCACAAAAGGTACCAGAGCAATACAAAGAACTTCACATATTCAATATTCATCAACAAGAAAACATCTAGAAGGCTGCAAACCTCTTTGAAAAGTTTCAAGGGAGCAGCTGGCATTCGTTCTTCATCTAAATATGTCATCCAGTTCCAAACATTCTTCTTTCCAGGAAGAACTGAGAAATCAAAGATAGAATGAAAAAAAATGTTTCTGGGAGGCAGAGTATTGAACCACAAAGATCCATGGAGAGAGCAAAGTGGGACGAGTGCTAAAACATTTGTCACAATACACTTATGTATTTGTGTGCAACATCATGATGACACTGTACGTAATAGAGCTTGCATTGTGATGTAATAATGCATTTTGCCGTTTTGACATTATCGTGTTTAAAATTGGATACCTATGTATTGAACAGAGGGCTATATATGTAATTCTACTTGCCATGTAAATATTTGATTGGATAGGCATAACCTTCTCATCACAATAGCTGGATAGCAGATTTCAAGAATCACAGTTCTAATGCCATTATCATCTTCTTTTAGGTGATTAATGCATCTTCTCATTTATCACACTTACAACACAATCCCATACATATTCACTCAGAATTAAATCCTTTTGAATGGATCTTACAAATAAGTAGATATAAAATTCTATACCCACAATATAAATCATATATTGTTACACTGCCCATTTTATCACCCATGGCATCTGGCACTCAATTATCAGAAATGTTAGTTGTCTCTCTTACAATCTTCCTTCTGCAAGACTTAATTTGGACAACTACTGTAAAGTCTGTAAAGTTTCTAGCAATAGCTATGGCTTGCAGAAGCCAGTTGATATCCTCTTCTCATCATTTTTTCAGGTTTGGGTTTTGTTCTGTACTTCAAATTTTGTACTTGTGTTTTAATGGTCTGAGACCATAAACAAACAATTTTGGCATTTTGGGGGAGACTGCAGATATAGTTTACAGTTTACAGAAGGGACTATGGCCAGATGATGTGAAATGAAATGTTCTAATATTGTGGCCCCTCCAATAATACATTTCATGGACTATAAAAGTTATGTGTAAAATTGATGGAACATTCTTTATAACATTCGTATACTGGATAATATTACAGAGGTTGCCAAAGTACTGAATTTATAGCAGCATTTTGCCATGGAATAGTTGAAGATCAGTTTTGCACTCTTACCTTGCTTAACTGGTTTAGCATTCCTGCGGTTTTTCAGATTCAATTTATTCTTTTCCTAGATAATAGAAACTAGATGAAAATACACTGACATTTTTCACATATAGTTGAATGTCATTTTCCCTCTTTTGCAATATTTATTTTTCTCTCAGTATTTTAAATTGCCATGGCAGAAATATAGTATATAAATAAAACAAATAAACTACTTTAAATACACTATCTGCCATTCAGAGCAAAATAACCATTTTAAACTTTCTAATGTGGTGGCATTCTCTGAATGCTAAATTTCAACATGTCAACTAATTTCTGATTTCCAGGAGTGAATTGGTGGTATGTGTTGTTTGTCAAAATCTGATTCCGAACTAATATTTTTCTGATAAAAGAGCAAAGAAGAGAGATTTCCAATAATCTTCTTTTTTTCCTTTTCTTTTAATATAACATCACAGTGTTATCATATTTATATGTATGCAGTATGTATATTTTGGTTTGTTTTGTTTGCCATAATAAATAACATTTCTAAAAATATTGCTTAAATATAAAAGGATTAATTAAATTTACATGGTTAATTTTTATCACTGCAAGTTTCATTATAGCCTTCTGGCTACTCTTTCACTTAAAGAAATCACATTTAGTTACCTCCTCCTCATCTGCATTTTCTTCTTCATCTTCAGAATCTAAAAGCAACTTCCTTTTCCTTCGAAGCCGCTTGGACGGTCTATCAGTTTCATAAACCTGACTGTTATTTGTCTGTTTTCCACAGTTGGTGGTATTGTCCTTAGAAATTCTATCAAAAGATTTAATTTAAAATAAATGAAAGCAGTCGTGTGCACTTAGAAATCATTGTCTTTTAGATGGTATCAATGGTTATTTTAAATCTGGATCATTTTTTTCTCTACAGACCTAGCAATTTAAATAATACTGTGAGGCTCCACATTCTCCATCTGTCTTGCGTGGAGATTATATGTGGCTACATCAGATATTGCCTCTATAGTATTGATTTTGTAGAGTTCCTTTCCGAGGAAGGCTTGCCTCACATCCTCATTCATACATTAGATAACCAGTGTTGGTATTTCAGAATGCATTTAGGGTTGTGTCCCATTTATTGTTGCTGATTCTTCTATATTACTGCTCTAGCATCATTTTTAATTCTTTGCTTTTATATTATTGCTAAACCACCTCATTCAAGTCCTTTTTCAGTCTCCTGAATTGATCCAGCATAGACAATAAGGCTGCAAGACATGTGACTAGTAAGCCACAAGTATGGATTAAAGTAGGGCACTAACTCAACTGTTATACCCTGATTAAGTTTTTCAGCTTTAGATAGTTAATACTACTTCTCCCCTAATTAGAAATTAATGGATTTTAAGGACATGAAAATCACATAGGTTGCGTCTCTTGAAGCAAAGGCCCAGAGTTGCATTGGTGAGATGGGCAGTCATATAAATCGAAATAAACAAGCATATACATAAATTAACTGCACACAAAATGTAGGGTATAATAGCCTACAACAGAGAGAAATCTGGGAGGGACAGTTGAAAAAACAATTGCATTTTGTATTAAAACCAAAAGAGTTAGGGCTCCTTTTTCTGTTTCCCTATGAAATAATGATCACCAATTCAATTTTTAATTGAAAAATTAAACTGAATTAAAGCAAACTGAAATCCCTCTGCAAAAGATATTCCACTGAATCATTTGCACAGTCTCATTTCTTACCCTCCTGTTAGTTCTCAATATCCTTTCCAAAACATGGACATGAGAATCCAGAGACTACTGTTCAATAATAGGCTTTCAGAAATAATTTTGCACAGTTCAAAAACTGTGGATGTGAACCTTTAATCCTCTTATTTCTTTTAAAGTGACCTTTCCAACATAGATGGGTTGCATCAGGCAGCTATACTGTTATTTGGCCTTCTAATACAGAAAGATAAATGCAGATTTTATTTGTACCACATGACTATATTCATGTTAGTATGTATTTTAATGAAACAAGGCAAGCAAGCAAAGGCATCACCTGTCTTTACTTTCCTGATGAGAATTCTCAAAGCCGTCCATTTGTCCAGGGTGGGCGAGTTGTGAGTTCTGGTCTGGCAATGCTGTCTTTGGGGTCTGCAAAATCCAACCACTGGCAATGAATAAAAATATTTGGGACTTCAAATATTTATTATGTAACAAACTCCCTCTCTGCTTTTTCAGTCTTTCATTAGTTGTATCTCACATTCTCTAGCAGCTGAATTAATCATTATGGATTTTAATGAAAATGCTATATACTCATACCTAAGCCCAAGCCACAAACAGCTGACACGTCTGTGATATTTTAATTGTGGAGGAGCTTCTGAAATGAGCTGGTCTGAAAATTTGTTAAAGGCCTCTGGATACTCATTTATATTGATAAATTCCAGAGGAGGAAGCTATGTGTATTCTTTGCAGCAAAAATACTAAGAGCAGGTTGTGGTACGTACTTTAAAGACTTACAAATGACTTTAATGGATGTTACAGACACCTCATTAAAAATATCCTTTAAGGATACATCCAAGAAATGAGTGATTGAATTAAGTGTGATGACTTAATTGAATCACAGAGCTTCCCTCTACAATTTCTCCTATCTAGTGTAATGGGTATTCTGATAATTCAACCCCTGTACTTCAAATTCAAAGTAGTCTTTCCATTATATTTATATAGTTCTTAAGGACAAATATAAACTACAACTAGTAACAATACTAAATGGCATATTTAAGAATTATTTTACTAATGCAACAATCAATAGATAGCAAGCTACAGCATAAATCATGCCTGCCAACATGTCATTGGAGAATTTGGTTCTTTTGTTTTAGGTTAGCTTCACACTCTTGAACTATTTCATATTTTAACTCCCAGTCTAGGGCTCACCTTTAGGATTAAAGGTAGTTATATTGCTGGAGACAGAAGGAGACAAGCTATAGATAGCTATAGCTGAACTGGCATTTACTGAAAATGCAGAGAGAGCATGTATGACTTTCTTCAACCACCTAATGAAGTCACTGTTCCAAATTCACTTAAACAAATATACAAAAGGAAACAAGATGAATTAAACATATAATCAAACAATATGAACAGATTTTGGAAGGAAGTACAGAAGACATTTCTATCAAAGAAACGCAGAGTAAATATTGTCCTGATAACAATTGCTAAAACATTACCAGTTTGTCTTAGACACCTATGAAATGGATATAAATTTACTTCAGTGTTCATGGTGCAAATATTATTGGCATAACATGAAGCAAACTAAAAAACCTATGGTGATATGATAGGGAATGCTATTCAAACTTATAGCACTTTTTAAGGTAGAGACACATTTTTTGGTAGGGCCACTTGTATGGAATCCAAATCTGGAAAGAGAAAGACAATGACTGCCAATATCTGGTGGACTGAAAGGGGCCTCAGAAGACCATGTTGATGTTGTCTTGCTACAATAGTCATAAAGTTCTAAGCACTCATCCTGGACACTCCAGATAAGTGGGCTTTAGCTCTCAGAATTTTTAACAATAGCCACAGAGGCTGAGAAATTCTAAAAGTAGAAGTCCATACATCTGGAAACCTCCCAGGCTGGGGGAAGTTGTTTTAGTATATACAGTAATAACCTAAAGAAGAAAACAATGTTTTTCTATTAATCAGATAACATTATAATTCCTCATACTTAGCTATCCTTAAAGAGTGCTAGATAGTATTTCTACTCCATAATTTACTTTACATTTCTACAAAGGCTCCTTTTAACATTTCACTGGTATCTGCTATTGTTTACCAAGTCATTATTTCTAATCAATGTTAAACATTAAGTTCTAATGATTTCAGTGTGAAAGATTTAAGGTGCATTAAATCCAAGGTGCTTCATTTTGATTGAATGTTACTCCATTTCAGGAACAGACCTGTTATTAACTTTAAATGACAATATAATATTTTAAAATACAGAAATAAATGATAGAAAACTAAGATCTCAAGACCCCTGAAAAGCAAGGGAAGACCTTTTTTGGTCTTAACCAGTTTATGGCAACTAAGTAGTATGATATTGTTTGTTCTGCAATTAAATTGATTCATCCCAGGTCGATACAACAGTGTCTTACTGAAAAATGCAGTTTAGGCAACTTAGTCAATAGATATACACAGACCCAATGATTTGTATTAATGGAACAACACAGAATGCCCACAGGGGGGTTAAAATGTTGACCTCAGCACAATTATGTACAAAGACAAGAGGAAATTACAGGAAGGAGATGATTATATTATTGAACGTTATTACAATATTATTTTATTTTAAAATTATGCTAATCTTGACATCACTCTTTAAATTTAATTAACCAACTGATTAGGTATCACCTGTCATTGATTTATGAAAAGTGTCTAAACCAACTTTAAAAATAATTTGCTGTAGTCTACAAGCCTCAGTCCTGAATATGAGATCAGAAGTGAAAAAATGTTCTCTACAAATGATACTTTTATTGTGGAGTTGGTGCTCTGAGCTTGGTTGTTTGCTTGTAGACATCAGCCATCAATAGACAGATAAACCACATTTACACACCATTCAAAAGATACAATAAAAGAACTAAGAAGAAACAAAAAGACCAGAATGCATCCTCGCCAGCAACCAACAATCAGATAAGCAGGAATTAACACCAGAAAACAATCAAGAAGAAAACAATTCCCTAATCAAGGAACTACCAAAGAGAAAACCACACCCCCACCAACACTGGCAAGGCAAGCTACTGTATTAAAAAAACAGGGAGCAAACCCCACATTCACTAGCACTGATGATGTTACTCAGTCAGGTAATGAAATGCCTGCAAGCAAACAACCAAGCTCAGAGAGCACCAAGGACTCCACAGTTCAACCCTGAGCTACATATAATTTCTTCTACTGTATACTTTTATTTCATAATAGCTAAATGAGCTCTGCATCAGATAAAATCCTTTAATGGTATTTAGTACTTGAAGATACTATTTTTAATAAAGACTTTAACAGAGTAAAAAAATAAATAATATACAGTGGTACTTCGGGTTACGAATTTAATCCGTTCCGTGTCTCTGGTCGCAACCCGATTTGTTCGCAACCTGAAGCAAATTTTCCCATAAGGTTCAATGTAATTACCGTTAATCCGTTCCGGCGTCCGCGGACCATGCGTCAAGGGTGGAAAAATGGCCGCGGACCACGTGGCAGGGCAGAAAAACGGCCGTGGACTGCGTGGCACGGGCGGAAAAATGGCCACGGACCACGTGTCATGGCGGAAAATGGCCGCAGATCCGGTTCGTACCCCGAGGCGGAGTTCGCAAACCGAGGCAAATTTTTGCGGCCAGAGCTGGTCGTATCCCGAAAAGTTCGTAAGCAGAGGCGTTCGTAACCCGAGGTACCACTGTAATGCAGGTTGCGGCGTATGAAATGCCACTAAGGGTCTAATAAGAAAATCTGCCTGTACAAAGGCACTTCTCCCCAGTAGGTGGGGCTGAGTGTGTTCTTCAACAGGTAACACACACTGAACAAGTTCTCAAACCAGCTTCTGAACTACTCAGAGCTACAGACTATTCCACAGCTTTCCAATTATATATCCACCACTGCTATAAAATCAAGACCAAATACTGTGTTTCAAGTTTCCATAGATGCATATCAATACAGAAGGAAGCATACTGGGGGGAGCTTGTGTGCCAGCAAGTCCAAAGGACAAGATACTATAACTCATTTACTACATATTCTGCATAGCTTCTGCAGTGTAATTATAGATAGAACAATGCAAAGACCAACGACTATAGGTCGGAGTTTTTCTTAGTCGACAAATTGTTTTTAGGATGTGTTTTGTCTTCTCAGTTAAGTGTTCTTTGGGAACTGGAAATATATGAAACAAGTTATCCAAGGCTAAAAAAAACAAACTGCATTTCTTAGGTGAAAACTTGTCTCCAGAAACTTCATATTCATTGTGCAGTGGGACAACAGTAGGCATCCATAAATTCCAGCCTTGGTATCTCAGTTTCCTTTTGTCTGCAAGTTATGAGGGAGGGCAATACATTTTACAGCAAGTGTTTTCTCTGAGCAAAAGAACATTAACCAACTTGTTTCTATACTAAGACTCAACACTTACTATTACTTTTTCCTTACTTGTAAGTTGCTACCAAACAAGGCCACAAACCGTCTTTCCTGTTTATGGCACCTGTTACATCAAAGTCTGCAGTCTGGGCAACAGCTGGATTTTTCTCTGAGAACTGTACAGGTAGTCCCCAGATTAAGAACACCCGGGTTACAGATGACCCATAGTTAAGAACAGAGCCTACTGTAACAAAATTCGAGTTAAATACATAATAGTTCAAGTTCATTACACAATACTACTTATATAGTATTATACAATCCAGCTTATATACAAATTCGACTTAAAGACAGACCTTGGGAATGAAACTCGTTCTTAAACTGGAGACTATCTATATTCCATTTTCCAGCTTAGCCTTTGATGTAAATGGATGGATGGATGGGTTTGTGCATGTATACAAATGGCACAGAATCAATAAGGAGTTATTTATTCCAGAGAGGTCATATTTTCAGGGGGAAAGGGGCATTTACAGATAGGAAAATGATCACACTTTAGTAGTCAATCTAACTAAATATCCCCAGTGACTACACAAAATAATCAAATTGGAGACACCAATAATTTAACATAAGATCTTCTATAAAGCATGTACTCTACCACTGAACTATAGTATCTATAAATTGTGGTTTAAAGGATTTTAAGTAAAAGGCTTAGGGAAAAATATTTTCCTATAGCACTGAAGAACTGATACCAAGCAAGATAAACAAAGTCTTGCTAGACAGATAGGTGGTTTTACTCAATGTAAGAATGGTTCTTATATTCATTTCAGAAATTCTAAAGTTATGCTGTGAAAGCTCACAGCACTCAAAGCACTAACTCACAGAGACCATACTCTGGTCTGGCCTTTTTGGGGAGATGCCACTTCTCATCACTGGGAGCAAATGAATTACTCAAACACTTCCACTTGAAAAGTATAAAATTTCTTATCAGTAGCGGCTCTGGAAGTACCAGTTTAAAATTCAGAGGCACACTCAAAAGTGACTTAGTCTGATAAAAGGTAAAGATGTTCTCAACTTGAGCTGAACTCCATGCAGCATTGTTTGCAGGAGTCAAGCAAGTGGAGGGGCAAATGACAACACCTGCATGATGACATTGCACGTGTATTGTCATTTTGGTATCATCATGTTTTGCTACAGCTGCTGTTGCCATGCAGCATGCTTGGCACTGTTACAGATGTTTTCCACTACTTTCTTCTGAGACTTTTTTCTCACTTCTTAGTCTAGCTTACAGCCCTGGGATTCCCAGGTACCACGATCCTGCTTGATTCTGAAATCAAGTTAAGTTCCCTAGAGTGTTGTCACCCCCACTGATAAGACAAATCATACTTCTGTATTCTTCCAAGGTATAAGAGTGGCACATGCTCCAAATGTTAAAACGGGGAGAAGCAGCTAAATACTTCAGAGATGCCAGAGTATGGTCCAATTGGGGCATCGTTCTTTCTTTCAATTTCTGACTTTTCAGTAATGGGCAAACACGCTAGTACACATCCCTTGATTCAATTTCTCCTCCATGGACCCTCCTGCAGAAAGTGTGGACAATAAAACATGGTTTATTTGGCATTTGATATGGTTACTCTAAATCAGGATCTATTTCGTCTTCTGTTAATCCATAAGCATAAGTCATGGTTGCCATGTTAAATCAACCATGGGAGACTTTCTAATTTCTGCAGCAATTCCCACAAGAGGAACCAAGTGAATTTGATCAAACAGCATGAATTAGCATGGTTAATCTATAAGATACGATTCTAAATAATTCTGAACTTCCCTGCCTTTATTTCATATTCTTGCATGAATAAAACAAGCACTTGAGCAAGCTTGCAAAAATACACATTTTAGAGTTCATGGACCTAACTGCATGTGGAGCTAGTTTTCTTTCTATTCAGCTCCTGCTTTGCTAATGGTATAATAGCTGTTTCATGCTACATAGTAACTCATGTTATGGGAACTCTTATTGGATTATTGTTGCAATAATTATATAACTATTTTCTAGAAAATAACTGGATTGGAAAATATGCCTTACCTTAATAACACTGATGAAAAATGACCATCTTTGCACAAATTCTTAATCATTTTTTGGTTGCAAACTGTATTACACTTAATCAAGGGAGGAAATATGGATAGCCTATTCATTTCACCTTCTAGGTAGAAAAAACCTTGGGGAAATCACTTCATTTGTATGGGTTTCATGTCTTTTACTGACAGAACATCATGTCACTCAGTTTAATTAAAAAGACATCCTTTGAAAGGCAAAGGTCCTTTGGTCTGAAGAACCATACATGATTCGCGATGCTAAGGCAATCTGGATAACAACTTTGTGCAGTTACCATCAAACAGTTCCTCCAATTAGTTTGTGAGTAACACTAAGAACATAACTATTGCCTTTAATGATGGCAGAGCACAATTTAAGGGTAACACAATACATCCATAAGCAGATTTGTTTAGGGATTTTTATTAATTAAAAAAACTTCCACTGTTGCTTCTGTAACATGTTATGAACAGGGGGACAAATA
This sequence comes from Python bivittatus, assembly GCF_059951505.1. NCBI lineage: Eukaryota > Metazoa > Chordata > Lepidosauria > Squamata > Pythonidae > Python > Python bivittatus. The sequence goes on along the minus strand of NW_028277054.1, from coordinate 11,479,997 downwards.
TTATTTTCTTTAATCACCATTAAATCATTAGTTTATAGTTAGGTTTGCATCAGACTCAGCTGAATCCCAAACAAAATTGGACTATTCAAATAGTCAAATTAAAATGCCTTTGTAATAGAGGAAGATTGATCTGTACCCCTCTGAAACTTTGTTAGCAGGTCCAATGAATTCCAAACTTTATTTCAAACCTTCCCATTCTTGTTTACTCTCTCAACTGATTTAAAAACATCAGTATTCACCTTGCTCAACAGGCAAGGAACACTGGTATTACCTTTAAGTCTCTCTCTTCTTTAGTCCTATATTCAGTCCATCGCCATGTCATAATACTTTTTTTTCTAAGACACAAAAAAACAGTACTTGGCTGAATAATGTTCCAATAAGAGCAGCAGAGCTAGAGGCTTCAAACGTCCGAAGAATGAAATTAGAGATAGACCAAGTCACTGCCAGATAGACTTTAACTGAGAGGGTACCTGAAAACTGACCAGTCTAATATCTTGGAGAAAATACCCACATCCTGTAATATTCATAATCCTAAAACAGATAAATGACTTAGAATAAAACCTAATTACATGTTTTCCATAGGATGGTTTTTGCACTACTAAGTTACTAGCATTAACTAATGCAACTAGATGGAAACTGGGATAATGTTCCAAAATCCCTTTTTATTTTGTGCCACCCAGAATACAGTCTCAGAATCTGTGAATCTTGTGTATGATTCATTCTGAATACATTTGTTTATTTTTGCACAGCAAACAGGTTTTGGATTAGCTTAAAAATTAATTCAGAGGTCACTTGTTCTCCAAGATCATTCTTCATGATTATTTATTTGTATTATCCAGCTTCATTCTGGTGCCTCATGCACGTTCCCCAATGCAAGGTCCTTGAGGCTTCTCTAATTGTTTCAAAGAATCCTGCGTTCCTTTGTACACAGAGAGAAACTTTTCTTTTTAGCAAAGGATCAGCTGAATCCAAACTCTGGTTTTGCCCAAATATAGCATAACCTGTGAAGTCCCTATGTCCTTTTTTTAAAGTGTTGTGGGAAGACCAAGTCTTATTTATGAACTGCTGGTTTTGAAACCAATAACAGTATACAGGCAGGGAATTCTGAATATTTGAAAGAATCTGAGTCAAGGCACTAGCAATCTTCAAGACCTTCTGAATTTCCCAATGTAAATTTCAGCTTGTTTGTTGCTCCTCCATACCAGTATCATATCCATATCTTTAAAAATGCCACAGTCTCATTTGGATGCTTAGCTAACAAAAAAGAAGTTATCTGCAAATTGGTGGTACTTGCCCTTTTCAGGATCTTTGAGCAGAGATAAAATAGCATGCTATATAAAATGGAGTTGTGTGGTACTCTATAAGCTGAAACAGAAATCACTTAGCACTATTGTACTTTTTGGTACCAACTATCAAAGGAAGAATGGCATCACCTTAATATCTTAAGTCTAGACAGCTGTGATAGGATACCAAGACCTGTGGTTTCAATTGCCACTGAAAATTCCTGAAGAACCAAGTAAGTAGCACTCCTTCCACACAGTCCTCAGCAGGTCATCCAGGAGTAAAGCATCCAATAGTTTACAGTATATGCCAAATCCAAACTGGTTAGATCCATTCCTGTCTAGGTATCAATTTCCTCCAAAGCCACACAGAGTTAAGAGACTGCCATTCTCTCCAATATTGTGGATGCAGCTGTCTAAATTCAAAGGATCTAATAACAGTTCATTTAGTTCAAGTGCTTTTCAAGTTCTCACAAATGCAGAGAATCAATGCAAATGCATGCAACAGCGTGCATTCAACCACTATGTCACTATGTAGCACTATGTCAGGAGCAAATCAGCCCTGAGTAAGAAACATTAATTATGTGTAATATAGAAACGAAATAGGCAGCAGCTAGGAAGAACTGCCAACAGGCAGACTCAAATATTTACCACTAAAAAGTTTTCATACGATTATTATTTCCTTCTAGTTACAAACATTTCAATTTAGAAAATTTTACAATAATATGTAAAATACATTAAAAGGCCAACTGATGGGGATGGATGATTGCATTTAAAATAATTTCCTCACATGACTTTATTGCACAGTAGTGAATAAAAACTGGCTTACTTCTGAGAAGTCTATCTTTAAGTAATTACTGCAAATGGGTAATACTGATACAATAGTGCACAGTAGTGAATAAAAACTTTTTTCCTTGTCAAATGGGTTAGGGTTATTGATCGGTGGTTCAGTTACCTCTATAAATTTATCTACCCATGTCATAATCACATCAAGGATATTGCACCAACAGATTACATCCAAAACAAGCAAAAACTTTTTGGAGATGTGATTTTAACACTAGGAGCGGGCAAAAAATGAACAAGAGCCATATAATCTATTTTTTTGTGTGCCTTCTAGTCAGTGTTGACTCCTGGCAACTGCCTGGACTAGTCCCTGCAGTTTTCTTGGCAGGATTTTTGGAAGTGGTTTACCATTGGCTCCTTCTCCTAGGGCTCCTCCTAGGACTGAGAGAATATGCCTGGCCCAAGGTCACTCAGCTGGCTTTGTGCCTAAGGTGGGACAAGAACTCAGTCTCCCGGTTTCTAGCCCAATGCCTTAACCACTAGGCCACACTAGCCCTCTTAATGTAATAATTACCATCAGTATATTTTAAATTCTGATATTTATAGCTCTATTTTTCAAAAGTACCTGAAGCAGACCTTGGGAACAGCTCACAAGCTGAATCATTGACTTCGTCTTAGGTATGTTGTCTGAGCCTTTACTAGAGCAGCTCATTATTCTACCTTACCCAGTATCATTACTAGTCTAAATTTTTAATCTAAGCAACAGGTTGCTCACTACAGTATAGTCTGAACCTCTTTTTGAAAGCCCTGCTTGAAACTGTTAAGCTATTAGCCTGCTTTCCAACTGTGGAGTTTAGACCATTTCCACATCAAGAAATCAGTAAGATATCCAAATATTACAGTAGTGTTAATGTAATGTGCTAAAAGCAACAAGTTTAAGGGAGATAGATGTTTATTGTTCATGAGAGCAACAGACTGCAATGCTCTCCTGTGCATTAATATCCATTCCATTAAAATTAACACTGCTGATTGTTGTTGCAATGAACTGTAATTTCATTCATAAAGTGATAGAGGTTCACGCTAATCAGAGCAAATGAGAAGTAATCTTCACCCTGATAAAATTATACTGAAATTCCATAGAGTTTCAAATACAGGTATCTGTTTTGGCACTGTTAAGTATATTTCCCGAGAAACTAATTTTAGTGAGGAACATTTGCATAGTGAAGGGCTACTCAGTTAGTGATGTCAAAACCTGACACAGGCCTTCTACAATCAAGGGACAAACACTCTGATTTTCATGGATAAACTAACTCTCCCATATTGATGAGTATCATTGACCTGCACACTTTACACTGAATTAATTATCTAGTCATATAATTAGAAACAAATTTCAGTATTTAAAATCATAATAAACAAGACTGAAAAAGACTGTGAAGGGGGAAAAATATGACAGTGAACTACCTCTTCTCTCTGTAACAGATGTCCAATATTCAGTGAGAGTTTCTGCCACTGTATATTCCTTCCATTTTTACTTACAGTACTAGTAACCTGGAGATCCTGATACAACGTAGCCAAATCTTACATTAGAAATGCAAATCATAACTTCCATTTCAGTTATTCCCTATGCATTATCAATATTACTCTACACTAAAGGCAGGTAGTAATTCCAAGACAGTAATTCCAGCATAGAGAAAAATGTCCTAAAAGATATATTATTTCTGCAGAAAATGTACGGATACACAATTAGTATGGCCAGCATCCACAATTTTCTTCCTTATTTATTATTTAAAGAATACAGTTTTAAAACTACAAATAAAGAGTTGAAGATCATGTTTTTCATCAGGATGTATGTTAATTAGTGCCAAGACAAGAACAGTTTCATTGAAGGAACGATTTCAGTGAAATACTTCTGCTAAGCTACTCAATAAAGCAATAATATATCCAACATCTCAAATACTTCATATATATAAGATTAATACATATGTGTATGGGTGCATGTATTTGTGCACACAGATGTTGTTAATGTGAGTCCTGCAGCATTTTAAAAGCAAAAAGTTTATTACACTTAAACTTTTACAGGCCAGAGCTCATTTCACTAAGTGTATCAAATATTACTCTACATCGGCAAAAGAACATGAGAAAGCCCAAAACAATATATTGTGTGTACCTACTAGATTGCCTCTACTTGGGGGGGGGGGGAGAGAAGGCTGCAAAAATTCACAATAGAGATTGCACTATTTTTCAGAATAACCATCTGCATATTTTTTTGATGTTCATACACACACACACAAGTGAAGGAAAATCTGCAGATGCAAGAAGTAAAACTTGATTTATACTCATTTTAATTTTAGACAGAAAGAAGTTTTTATTTATTTATTTTTGTGGTTTATTTATGGTACAGGAATAGACAATCTGTAACCATCCAGGTACTGTCAGTTTATATCATCCTTCACATCAGTAATCCTGGCTACAGCAAAAGGGAATCAGAATTCAGTGAGATCTGTCTATCATCATGGAAGGGGACAGTAGAACAAAGGCAAAATTTTAATTCCTGACATCCTACTTAAAAAAAAAAAGGCAGAATTCTAAGGAATGAAAAAGTATTTTAGTGAAACTCTGAATAGATGATGCCCATTGGAATAGATAGTTATAAGACAATTTATATTCCTTAAATATAGACACATAATTGTAAATGGTGGGGTCATTACGCCATGAAATATGGTTTATGAGAGTTCTTTATAGTACGGGGACACAGATATCCATAAAACATTTCACAACCCATCTCTCTCTCTCTCTCTCTCTGCATGTTTTAGACATGCTGAAAGGGAGACAGATCAAATATAAGTGGAATGCTTGAAGAAGCAAGCGCTAGTCCATGAAATATTTTCTCTGAACCAAATAAGAAAATATTATGCCCCTCTACTCAAGAGTAAAATCCAGGGAGGCACCTCCAAGGACCTTAACCAGGGATCTGGGATGCAAAACTCCAGGCAACCACTGGATGGCAGCCCAGAGATACAACAATTTCACCTCTTTGTTGCCACCTGGTGGTTGAGCCCATTTTTTAATAGCCCAGATCTGGATGCCTTACCTCAGATAAACACAAAAAGTTAATTTTGCTCAATGACCAGATAAAGTCAACACCTACAAACCAAAGTGAGCAAGAACCACCCCCACAAACATCATGATGCCCCCTCAACTTTCACCCCACACGTGTGTATGTGTGCGTGTGCAGCAGCCTTTTCCACAGCCCCCTTCTCCTAGTAGCTGCGGTGGTTGGGGAGGATGGAGGTGGTAGTCCACCCCTCCCAACCAAGAGTGGCCACCCTCCTCAGGAAGGCCTCAGGCTGGGGAAGGGGCTGTCACTTAACTCCCCTCCCTCAGGTTGAGGGAAAGAGCATCAGTTCAGATAGGCTCCTTCCTCTGGATGTCGTTTATTTAGATTATGGCATAATAGCCGGGGGGCGGGGGCGCCGGGAAAGAAGCTTGTCCTGAGGGAACAACTTGCCGCGGTCCTCCAACTTCCCCAGCCGATTTCAGCTCCCAAAGCGTCGCGAACCGGCCGCCGGGGAAGCGTCAAGGACACCCGCCGAGCCGCCAGAGGGGAGCTGCCACGGGCTTCCCCTTCACCACAGGGCAGGTCCTCCCTTGCCCCTGCCCTGAGGCGGGCGGGGGTCACCGTTGTCTCCCCCGCTCTGGGCTTCTCCCCTTCAGGCACAAAATGGCGGGAGGAAGCGCAGCCTAACGGTGGGGTGGGGGGCACTGGCCGGGTGGGGTGGGGGACGGCGAAAAGGTTCTTGAGGGGGAAGGCCAAGCGAGTCCTGTTGCGCCCGCCTCGCCCGGAGTCTCTCTCCATCCCACACCGAAGTTCAAACTCCGAAAAGTTCTGAGACAAAGGGGGAAAGGAAGAAGAGCGCCCCCCTGCTTCCCCCACTTGGTACGCTCTAACTCCCCCCCGCCAGTCCCCACTTTCTTTCGACTCACCTCCTCCTCCTCTCGCTCGATTCTTCTCCTTTAAACTCCCACAACAATTTTTTTTAACGAGCGCTGTTCGGAACAGCCAAGGCGCATGCGCGGAATAACTGGGGCGCGGGCCGTTCCGGCCGGCTTGTGAAAGAACTGAAGAGATGAGGAGGCCAGAGGAGGAAGGGGGGGGAGGGGGCGCGCGACAGCTGAGCTTGGGCGCATGCGCGTCGTGGCCGGCCCTGGGTGGAGGCGCTGCTTTTGGCGGGCGCGGCTGGGGATGGAGAAGACCCACCTCGCGCGCCAGTCGTGGCGATGCGCGCGGGGAAAGCGCCGCGCTCCGACACGGGAGTTAGGCGCAGGGTGGGCCCTGGGCTTCGAGGTAATCCGTCCAGGGAGCGTGCGAGCGGACGAAAAACGTAATGAATATTACATTAAAGGCTGATCAATTGTGTGCTTCAAGGAAAGGAGCTGTGCTCCTATATTGCTTGCAGCAAAAATCCAACTGTCACCAGGGACTTCCCATACATAATTGATTCCTCCTCCTCATCACTACCATCATCCTTCTATGTCTACACCTCCTGCCCTCAAAGGACCCCAAAGCAGTTTGTGGGAGAACAATGAAAAAGCAGTCTTAATATAAAACCATGACAAATCAATGCTTGCAACAAGGACAGAAATTAAAAGAAGTGCTTTTGTAAAAAGTCAGAATAACAGACAATTGTGAGACTGCGTGGAGTTGGCGATATAAAATACTGAACATAAATGCAGTTTGGATCTCTGGAAACTTTTCTAAGTGCTGTAAGCTATTTGATTTCACCATAGTTAAGGTCAGCTATCTTCCCTTCAGAGGAAGCAAAATGTGTATATCATCTAGGGTTGGACAAATAAAAGCTATGTCTCTGACTCCCACCCGTAGATTTTGTTTTGCTCTGCTGTTTTGGCAGAAACTTGTGTAGCAGCTAACGGTGCCCTTATTTGTTTTATCTTAGCTATACTTAATAAGAAATCATATCCTACTCTTGACTCAATGGATGTACTGTAAACCCCAGATGGCTAGGAACAAGCACCACCACTATAAAATCTGAATCAAACAGGGAACAAAAACAAGTCTAAAAGACAGTTACAAAAAAATCTTAATAGAGATGGAGATTGTCCGAAGGTATCTTTGACCAAAGTCCTTGAGATCTTTAAAGGCCTTCCCCAAAATATTTAATTGTGCCTGGAACCTTGTAATTAAGGCAGCCTTTTCGGAATTGGGATTATATATGTAGTCCTCTTGTAAGCATCCACCAACATTTTTGCTGCTACATCCTGGATGTGGTTTCTGAAGACTTAAAAAATAGCCTTTTGCCACTCAGTAGTCACTCAGTCTGCATGTGACAAAGGCACATGCCACTGTAGCCAAGAATGACCCCAACAGGAATGGGTGTGTTGCTGCATCAGTATAAGATGGACAAAGCAAGTTGCAATCACCTGAGTTGATACTGAGCTGGGTGTAAAGCTTAATCCAGAAGCATGTCCATCCTAAGAACTAAATCCAGAACCGATTAAAATCATCCATGAGTCCATCATCTTGCTAACCTGTTTTCCCTTGATTAAATTGCTAATATTCCTCATCCAACCTATTCCTGATTCAGAACATTATTAGTTTCTTTGGAAATAGATGAAAAAAAAATATCACTGCATGTCACACAAGACCCCCAAATCCCTTGATGATATGTCTTAACAGTTTAATGTAAATATTAAATAACGTGGGATACAAGAGTGAAATTTAAAGACTAACAAGTTTATTACAGGTTTGCAGCCTATAAATGCTTATGTCATAATAAGCTGGCTAGTTTTTATAATGCCACGGGTTTTTCATTTTGTTGTTGTTGTTTTCTGCTAGCCCTCTGGAAAAGAAAAAAAAGAAGCCAAGAATTATAGTGGGGAGTTGATACATTTATTAGACCAAATTAGGGTGGTGCAAATTTTTAACTGGGTTTGAACATTGTTTGCTTAATCTTGATTTGGTATTGAACAAATCACACTTGGCACTAGTTGACATAATGTATGGCTTAACTAGGGCTTCCAGAACTAAATCAATAAATAAACTGGGTTGCAAAACTCTGGTCAACCCCTAGAAAAGCAGCAATGAGAGTTTCCTACATATCAGTGGTATCACTGCAGCTCAGATCAGGTAGCCCTATGAAGCTAAATGTTGACCTCTCTGCATTTAGGAAGCTCCTTCTGTCTTCAAATCAAAGGACCTTTCTTCTAATCAAACCCTTTTAGAATGCATTGCTATGGTGGCTGATGGTTTCATGGCCTCAATCTCACTTGAACATTTTCATTACAAGTAAAAATATTCTGTGACACATTTTGGGTGTCATCTCATAGGTTTGAAAAAATGCTTTTATGCCTGTAATTCATAAACTGGTGTTTAGTTTGTTTTGTCTATGCTTCTCATCTTTCACAGCCATTCCTGAAACAGAAAACAAATTTATTTATTTATTCAAATTATGTAGCCAGTACAATAACGGTGGAAGACAAACTGCAAAGCACAGGTGGTTTGGGAGTGGAAGCAGTTGATTTTAAAAATGTTCACCTTCCTTTTTGCAAAGTCTTGCAGCCTGTAACTTACTGCAGGTCCCCCCAATACATCTTTAACATGGACATTTTTTTTTCTTATAGCCAGAGCAGTTGCCTTTGTGTGTCCCCACCCCCACCCCCATCCCCATCCCCACCCCCAACTGAATGCCTAAAGCCTGTAATTTTGGGATGTGTAATGGGAGCTTCTCAATTTTCTGTGCTTTGGTGATATGGAGTGCAAGTATGATTTGAAAGGAGTGGGTCCAAGTCCCATTTCTCCATTGGATGGCTTCACGTGTGCTAAGCCATGATTTATTTCAATTGTGTTTTGTGGAATAACACTGTGCTGTGCTGTATCTGCCTGGTTCATTCATAATACTGAACCATAAATCGTGACTTATAAACCACAGTGGCTGAATTCACATATTGTGCTAAGCTATAAACAAACTACCTTATGGCTTAACATATTGTGTGAACCAACACCCAAGGAAAAGGTTCTTCCTCCTCTATTTAAAGCCATGTATGCCAGGGAGTTCTAGGAAGAATCCGGGAGTTCCTTAAATTAAGCACTATTTCAAGAGGGCATTTCTTGTTTTTCCTGAATCTATTGCCAGATTCTACAAGCAATCCCCAGTTCTACAAATTAAATGGCATCTTAGCACATGTCCCATGCTTTTAGTGGAACTTCTTAAAGCAGCCGTTCCTTTTCCCATAATTGGGCAATTGCCCTCCCACAGCTGCACTGTGATCCTAAGTGAAGGTGCTTCCCCACATGTTTTGCTTCAAATCCAAAGCACTGCATAGCTCTAGCTATAAATACAATAATATGTTAATTCATGTGGTAACAGTGGCAATATATTTGTCCTGGTCACCACACGCAGCATTAAGTGATAATTTATTGGAGAGGGTCATGCCAGTCAAAAACATCTGATTATGGGCCAATTGTTTTGGGTGACAGTGAAAGATTCAGATCCATTTCTCTTGAAAGCATATTCTCTTTTGCATGTCGTTTTATTGCTTGGGAAATCTAACTTTGTCAAGATGGCCTTACTACTTTTAAAACGTATTTTTGCTCTTTTTCTATTAGTTCAAAATGTTTACCTCCATAATTGGGAATGCTTTATTCCCCAGTTAAAACAACAACATTCCCCCGTCACTTAAATGCTGTCCTACCCCATCTCTAAACCTCTGAGTTTTAACAGAGAAAAATAAAACCCTGGGCAGATATGAAGCTGTGGCAATTTAAAGGAAATGGAATTGACAGAAAGGAGTAAGTGAGAAATTAAACGGTTCAACTGAAGTACATAAAAAATAGCCTTGATTGCCAGAGTCAGATGCTTTTGAAACAGCTATTAACATTCACAGAAAACAAGTACATCTTTTGCCTAATTTGCATGTCTGATTTGAACATAAGATCCTGATTCTGCAAATTGTTAGACACATATTTATACAGTTAAATCTCCTTCCCCATGTACATACATTTAAATAAATAAATGCATTACACATTTATGTATTTAAATATATTCTCAACAGGTTGGATCTAGGCTTGGCCATATTTAGAAAAGTCCTGCTGGATTCACTGGAAACTAGTTTGTCTTACATCCAACTGTAGATTGTAAATCTAGTTCTGGCCATGAAAGACAATACTTTACTAGAGATGCTGGCAAGTCATTTATGTTAACAAGTTGAGAAATGTAAATATGTGATTTTGGGGAGGGGGCGGGCAGGAAGATACAGTTATTTTGTCCAAGGTAGTTTATTCTAGATCTTTTCCGGAATAAACCTGAATGGCACTTTAATGACTAGTTGTACTTAATGTGTATAAACTGTAATGTGTATCTAGTGATGTAAAGCCATCTTATCACTATTAATGATATTCAGACATCTGCCTTTTAATCTAGTAGTCCAGTGCTAAAAACCTGTTAGGTGACAGCAACTGACTGACCTTGGCTGATCTTAAAAAAACTAAGCACAGTTGGACCTGTTTATCACATGGATGGGAGACAATCAGGAAATTTCAGGGCTGTAGGCTAGACTGGGAAATAGAAAAACATCTTGGAAGAAAGCAATGGTGCATTGCTCTTGTACTATTGCCAGGAAAACCACATGAAGTCACAAAAGGTCAAGCTCAGCTCCAAGACTTGATATTTACCTGCTGTCTAAACAGAACATTTGTACTGTACTGATGCAGAATATTTTTTTCTTGTCCTAATATTGCAAGTATTCTGTAGACTGTGCCACAAAGGGACCATAAAATATTTGGCGGGAAAAATTGTGGCTAGACTGTTGGAAGAGGATACAGCATTAAATAATGAACCTGAAATGTTATTAGCATTTTTTAATCATATACTGTTTATTGATTATACCATTATGTCTCCAAATATTACAACCTTGCCTTATAGAACTGGGAGCAGTGTGAAAGACTATGTTCGCTCTTCAGGGCTTCATTGGTGGTGAGAGAGAGGGGGAAAAAACTCTCAAAATTGAAGGGACATTTCCATTTTTTCACTGGAATTCAGGAGACTCAAAATACTCTGAAAGAACATTTTTGCATTTACTTACCTTGGAGCTACATTGAGACCCATGCCAGATTTGTTAACAGCCTGGTGAGGTTTATTGGACTTAAACTACTCCCGAATAATTGGATTATAGATTTCTGAACAAGGTATTGTCTTTACTTATTGTTACTGGAACTTTAAAGCTGAATAAGTTGAACTTCTGCACTTGTATGTTCCACTAATGTAAAAATAACTCCAGACCCAAATTTTACATTTGTGTGGAATTACTGAAGATATTTTCTCAAATGAGTTGCCTTGCTCCTGAATGAAAATGGTAGCAAAGGTAGAATCTTAACCCTATTACATGGGATTATCAGATTTTTTTTTCATTTTTAGACCATTGGAAGCAATCTTGGGGCTTTTGAATGTTCAAGATGCACAAAATACACATGTATGTAGTTTTTAAAATGTTGGTTAGTTACCACTAGGTGGATATATGAGCAAAATATTATTTTCCCCTCTCTTCTTCCAGATTTACTTTGCCAAAGGGAGGGGAAAATAATTCTTTCAACGTTTAGCTGTAGCCTTGTTGTTCCTTCCTGAATTACGAAAATATTTTCCCAAACAATGTTTTTTCAAAGAAGGATTTTTGAAGCTAAGAGATAAGGTTCGTACTTTGCATCTGTCTTCACAGAAGCTATTAAATCCTTATCACAGATTGTTTATAGGCTCAAGATTTGGCATATATAAACAGGCAAATGTAAATGTCTTCCATGTTTTTTCTCTCTTGGACGCATTGGAGAGACCAACTTTCCCTTAGATCTACAGCTTTTTTTGTTATTCCACTGAGGTCTGCTGAAAACAGATAAGAGGAAAACCCAGCGTAGTGTACTGATTCAGGCGTTAGTCCTAGTCTAGGGAAACTCAATATCCCCCCTCCTCCCACTTTCTTAGCCCAATGTATCTCCCAGGGTTGTAGTGGAATGAAAATTAGGGAGACCTGATATAAGCCACCTTTAATTCTCAGAGAAAAGATGAGATAGAAATTCAACAAATAGTAACCCGCTAAGCTTTCCCAAGGGTTGCCCTTCAGAAGTGATTGACTTCAACTCTCACAATCCTTAGCCACCGTGGCCAATTGCTAATTAGTAAAGATGTAGCTTAAAGTTTCTAACATAATTGGGGGACGTGCTTTTTGCTTCTTCCTGATCCCCTTAGGAAGTCCATCTGGAAGCAGCCTTGGAAAAGAGGCCAATAGATTATCTGATGGAAGAATGCAGAGATCTTTTCATGGCTATACTGTATGTCCCAACGTCATATACTGTATACCCTTAGAATGTATAGCTAAGGAGGGAAACATCATATGAACTCAGGCATCATGCAAGGTGATGGGAAATCCTAGAGAATGAATGAACCATGAGGAAAAAAAACCTCTCAATAGGTAAAACAATGAAACGTGGATTTGCATGGCCAGGATTAAGCTTGCTAATGGAAAGCTTTAAGTAACAAAGGGATTATTTTCCTTTCTAAGTAATTTCAGTACACTGCCAGAACAGAATGAAGTTACATGCAACTTATGGAACTGAAGATAACAGTTGCTGGAGGCTCAAGGCTGTTGGAGAGCAGTTAGGTGTTTGTATAGTTTAATTAGCAAATTAGCAAAGAAAAGGAAAATAGATTTGGGATGTGTTTATTCCTTTAAAAAAACAGCACCTAGGCAGACTTTTTAAACAGAAAGCAACAGCCTGACTGCTAGGAAGGTTATCAACCTTAAATACATTTCACTAGGGCGCATAAGCAGGTTTTTCAGAAGTGTGTCCTTTTTCCATGCTCTCTACTTTTTTTTTTTTAAACAGATGAAAATTTTCATTGATATGAAGGGCACAAATCTTGGGGGTTGGCAGATAAACATGAAAGCACCCATTTTATGATGCTTCTATCAAAGCTTAGGTCATTTAATTTTTTTAAAAAAAGTCAGTCTGAATGAACACAGCCTCTCACACAGCACTATGAGACACTAACATTCAACATCCACTTTCATTTTTCATTTTCTATCGTTAATTCTATCCTCAGATGTTCGTCTACCTATCCAATGTTTCTTGCAACAATTCATGAAATTCTTCCTTTGCTCTGCTGTGCTGAGTTATTTTATCTTGTTTTATTTCTTTGTATGCCAGCTTTTTCTAAACAGATTGAGAAAGGCCATTCTATGTATTGTTCCTGGTTGAGTCATGAAATCCCAAGGTTTTCAAAACAACATACTGATTCAGATAACATACAACATCCTGAGTGTGCCTGCACATTGCATAATCTTCTTGGTTGGTGGGGTGCAGGCAAGTGTCTTTTGGGTTGCAAAGTAGTCTCTAAAGATTCTAGCTTGCATAGAACAACATGAGCATGCTTTGGGTAAAATTGGGAGGTGGCTGTACTTGTGCCATACTGCCTGAAATATGCCCAAATTGATCAGTACTATTTTTATTATTAGCAGGGAATGCTGTATGTGGCCTGGGTGCAACTAAGGCTAGTGACCTAGTCTACATCTTACTGTCCTATTAAAAACATTATGTGAAAGCCTTGATTAGTGGAGGTTAATATTTAGGGGCCCATCAGGTTATGAGAATATTGAAAATTGTAAGGCTGCATGTGAAAATGGTGTAACTGGAGAAATGTTAAAATATGGCTGTGATTTACTTATGGAATAACTATGCCATGCAGCCTTAATGTGTGTGCAAACTGAGTTTGTGCCCAACAATTGGAAGAATGCTATTATTGTTTTCTTTACAAAGGAAAATATAGTAAAGGTGAATGCAAAAAACAGTAGAGGGATTCATTTCTTATACAGGCCTGGGAAGGTGTTTGGAATTTTGATTGAAAGAATAAAGAGTGAGCTCCTGTTTTGCAATAGCTTCATACATTTCTAGAAAGGCTTTTCAGGGTCCATCATTACAACCTATTAGGAAAGTTTCAGTATGTTTTCTGTTCTTTCCAGTCTTCCCCTTGTTGGGATTATATTGGACTGTTCTAAGTTTGCACCAGAGAGCCAGTTTGGTGTAGTGGTTAAGGCATCAGACTAGAAACTGGTAGACTGTTAGTTCTACTTCCACCTTAGACACAAAGCCAGCTGGGTGACCTTGGGCCAGTCCCTCTCTCAGCCCTAGGAAGGAGACAATGGCAAACCACTTCTGAAATCTTGCCAAGAAAACTGCAGGAACTTGTCCAGGCAGTCACCAAGAGTCAAGACTGACTTGAAGGCACCAAAAATATTTTTTTTTCTTTACACTTTAGTTGTGTTGTCCTTTTGGGTATGAAGGTAATATTGTAACATTGTTGACAATGCCATCGAGTGTTGATGACTATTGATCCTGTAGCCAATCTTTGGTCAATCCAGGACTACTTGATATATAATTCCCAAGATGATATATCAGTTGGAACTCTGTTTCTCTGAATATTCCATTTGCTCCTACTGCAGTGTAAGTTTTGAACACCTGCAGGAGTCTGTGTATAACAGCAATTCCTTCCCAGATATATAAGTTACAATAACCATTTGTCCAAGTATGTCTATATTCCACTTATGGAGAAACCTAGTTGTGCTTGAAGTCTATCACTATTTGATTATCACAGAAATAGGCAGACCAGATTTAACTGGAGTGCTTTTGCTTTTCTTTAAAATTTGAACTATGTTCAGAAAAGTGAATACAGATAATCCTTGTTTAGTGACTGCCTTGGACAGCAACCATTTGCAGTTACAACAGTGATGAAAAAGTAACTTTGTGGCCAATGCCCACATTTACGACCTTTGCAGGTCTGTAAAGCAAAGGAAAGCTGAAGTAAGGACATAAACAGTTGTGGTTTCACTTAGTGACCACTTTGCTTAACAACCAAATTGCCAGTCTCGATTGGGGTCACTAAATGACTACCTGTACTGAATTAAGAAATGGGATGCCTCTGAGAACAAGTTCTGACCAGGACTCTGAACCAGTATCACGACTGGCTGCAAAAGCTACATAGAAATGAAGCTGGTTAGTATTTGGAGTCCCAGGGTTGTAATTAGGGGGGGAAAAAAACTGTGTAAAAGACAATGGCAAACTACTTCCATACTGCTGTGAAGAAAATTAGATGGGCACATCCATAACTGTAAGCTGAACGTGATTTGAAGGAGACTTTATCAGAACTGGAACTACTGCACAAATTGTTTCTCTCACAAATCCCTTTTCATATTTTCCCCTCCTCTGAAATAGCTGAATAATTTGGGAAGGAAAAAGACAGTTGTTGTTACTTTTTGTTAAACAACTAATGTCAGAAATATTTGCTGCAAATTCTGCCTACAATGGGCTCCATGATTGACTTGAAACACCTGTACATTTCTTTAGGGGACAAAGCAGCATAACCTAAAAGCATTACAACATCTGGTCAAGCAAAAATAGTCTTTATTCAAATTTAATGGAAACAGGGGTCACTGTACTTTGCAAGATGGGGAAAAATAAAAAATATAAAACAAGGATATTGTCACAATACCAGAATGTGGAGCTCTACTTTTGTTTCTTCCCTTCCTATAGTTTACTGTAGGTATCTATTTTCCTGACTGTGCTATTCACAAACTCTGCAAGTCCAAAATATGAAACAAAAAAGTATTATGAAATTTAAGACTTTGCACTTTTCACTAAATGGCATACATCAAAGGGCATCAATTTAAGGGCAAATTGTTGAAATTACCATACCTACCTAGGAGTCATCATTCCAATCTTAGTAGCCCATCAAAATGCAGTGCTCATTCTCTATGGCTGTTCTGGAAATCTAGGATGATGCACGGTATCTGGGTAAAGCTCTCAATCTCTAGTACCAGAATGTCCAACAGAGAGGGAGCACTGGATTGAACACTTACATACACACCATTGGGGGGTATTAAAAATGTACAGCAGTGACATGTGTTCTACTCCAATCACTTGTGCTACAACTACCAAACATGTACAAAAGACTTCTCATAGAGCTCTAATGTGGTCGCAGCACGTTTAGGATCTGGAACGAGATCGTGATCTAGATCGAGAATGTGATCTAGAAGCAGATCTCGATCTAGACTTTGATTGGGATCTTGTTTTTGAAACTGATTTGGATCTGGAGCGAGATTCTGATTTGACATTTTGTTTAGACTTGGAATTTGATCTTGATCGAGATTTACAACTGGTGTCCATTTCCTCACCCTCGCCTTTGGCTTCTTTTGTGTCAGGTTCTGCTTTTATACGCTCTTTTTCCTTGGATTGAGATTGAGATCGAGACCTAGACCTAGACCTGGACCGCTCTTGATCTTCTCTCTTTTTCTTCTTGCTACTAGACTTGCTGTCACGTTTATTCCTTCTCTTGTTTCTCTCATTTCTGCTGTGACTCCTGCTCCTGCTCCTGCTGGCCTCCCTGCTCCTCTTCCTACCTTTCCTTTTGTCTTTGCTCTTGCTACGGCTTCTACTCCTGCTCCTCTCTTTACTCCTGCTCCTCGCCTTGCTGACACTCTTTTCTCTCTCTTTACTCCTACTGCCCCTTGCGCTTCCCCTCTCCTCCCTTTCTGCCCTCTCTTTACTGCCACTCCTACTCCTGCTTTTACTCTTACTCTTTTCCTTGCTGGGACTTCTGCTCTTTGCTTGGTGGTCACCATCATTTTGAACTATATCCTGTGGCTTGTCTTTACTTTTACTGTGAGATTTCTCAGCGCTTCTACTGCGGCTCCTGCTTTTATCATCTTTACTTGGACTCCTGCTTTTTTCCTTTTGGCCTCTGCTATGACTTTTGCTTCGACTGCGACTCTTGCTTCTGGAATGAGATCCAGACCTAGTAATCAAAAAGAAAACAAAATGTAGAAAGTTTTGCAGGTATTCAATTATTTGGTAGCACTAAACCTTCGCCTTGCAATTCAGCAGATGTCTTTGGATAGCTCAAATACCAGATTATAAGCACTGGCTGCTTAAATAACATTTTTATTTTCACAATTCAAATATGATATTCTAAATGCTTAATAATCCCCTGCACCTCATCATATAAGACAATCAGTGACTATTCCTGAACAGTAATTATTACAATACCACCAACTTTTTTAGAATGTATATTACTGGAACATAAGCCTAAATTACGTCCGCTATTAATTAAAATTTCCTTTACTGTACCTGGATCGTGATCTGCTCTTTGAATGGCTGCTTTTACTACTGCCACTACGACTCCTGCTTTTACGAGAGTGTCTGCTTCGAGAGCGAGACCTGGAGATAAAACAATCACATCACAGTTATGAGTCTCTATGGGTATTCAGGAAAATCAGTTGAGCATGGCATAGAAATTCCCTTTCAAACTGCACAAAAAAATACAACAGCAGGTGCTACCTCCCTAGAACATTTCTGAGGCAGCATAGTTCTGGGTATATATTGCTAAGACATCTAACAGGTTTTTGCAAATGGGGTTACATAAAGTCTTCTAATGTCAGTGAAAAAAAGATTAGTCTCATTAAGTGCCAGAGAAAAACAAAAGCCGGCTTTGACTTAGATGCAAATAGATGAAATAAAGAGAATGCAGCTGTGGTCAGAGGGATCACTGGAGTAAGAAAAGAAAGGAGGAAGGAAGCTGTTCAATAATTTTGTTATGACAATTCATACTACAGAGACACAAGGCTTTTCCAACAACTTTACATTGGCAGAGAAAGATTAAATGTGTTATTTTATTTGCTTTTTTATCATTAAGAAACAGTTGTGCATTTTGTGCTATGCTGATACTGTGGAAAATAGGCCAAGGGTTCTCAAACTTTTTTAAAGAAGACCCTTCAATTGCCAAAGTTTCTAGAAGAACAAGTTCATCAGGCAATACCCCCCCAATCTTCTTGACAGGCCAATAACAAGTAGGATACCACAACATAAAAGCTTTGGTGGAGAAATGCATGTAGATAGCCCATTAATGATTAGCACTAACAGTAAGTACAAAGGGTTAGCACTGATTTCTGGCCTTACCAAGGTATCTACTAGTGGATTATGGGAAGAGAAGCCCAAGTCCAAATAGCTATACAATCCAAGCAAATGATCTATCCTATTGCAGCAACACTAGATTAACAATTTTAAGCAAATCAAGGCAATAGGCAGGTTACTATTTATTTAGAATATTGCAGAAAAAGTAATAAAATTTATATTCAAAATCCCACTGAGACAGATTCTTCCCATTTATGGATTCTACCCATTTATATTACACATTTATGTATCCAAGTTTTAAATAGTCCATGGTTAGACAGAATGCATAACTAATCTTCCACTAAAACCATTCTGTCCTAGAACAGAAAAAATGTCCATGTTTCCAGGCTTGTTAAGATGTAGCAAAACATGAGGCCTAGAAAATGTGAACTTGCTCACTTGTGCATTTTCCTCCTGCAAAAAAAGTATGCCTTTTTCGTAATTTGAAGAAAAACCTAAAGTCCTTTTGACCTGTGGAAGCTGTGAATGTGGATGTAGGAAGTTGTTTTATACTAAATCCTTGTTCAGGCACTACCTTTGCATGTTCTATCCAATATGCAAAGAGTGATGAGCAGCCTGTCATCTTGTTGCAGTGATGACATACATAAATAGACAGTTTCCACGCTTACAGCATACATACAAATATTTCTGCATGACGTGGAACCCTCCACTATAAGGGTTCCAACTGATATGCTATGGAATTAAGAACTGCTCAGTGTTGGACTGAACATGTGAAGGTAACCCTTGAACAGAATTCAAGTCATTGACCAGCCTACTCATTATTCTCTGCAATAATTGGCAATCTTTCCAGACTTTGGGTAGGCTGTTTTTCAAAACTCTATCTAAAAATGCCAGGCATTGAGTTTGAGACATTTTATAACCTAAGTATATGTTCTGTCAATGAGATATAGCAATTTTCAAGTTGCACCCTGGCTTCTGATTCTAGCTTGCAAGATTATAATATACCATACCTGTACAGAATACTGATATTCTAAAGAAAAAGTAACATTTATCAACATTTTCAAACTTTATATAATAAGAGGTGGCTTTAAAACACAATTGTTCACAGTCTCATCAGAGTCCAGCTTTTATGTACAGATCCTCAATTAATACAACTTCCCCATCCTAAACTCCATTATCTGCTCAAGTCCTCTCTAGCACGGCTTCACAGCAACCCCTCTGGGAGAGGATCACACAGCCCTTTCCTCAGACAGGTGATTTATTTGCTCTCTCAAATGAAATGGCTACAGTTTGCCTCAATGGAAACTGGAGATGTGTGCAAACATGACTCTCCTGATTGCTCAGTGGTATAACACCGAGCCATAACTTGGCATTATTCCTGAACCACACCTCTATTTCTGTATCACCAGCACAACTCATTAAGACAATTTCAGTTCTTTTAACACTCCATTGCTTTTCCTGCAAGGGAATATCATGTTATTTTTCATTAACTATACTGAACTATTGCCCTAGTAAACAAGATACTATGAACAAACTTACCTTGAATGAGTGCGACTTCTGGAATAAGAGCGGCGGCGCCTGGACCCAGGCCTGTCTTCCACTAATCTTATCTTTCTACCATTTACTTCTGTCCCATCCAGCTTTTCAAGGGCTCTTTTCATGTCTGAATAAGATTTGAATTCAATCACACCTTCATTTTTTCTCCCCTTGTGTGCGTCAGCATATGTCACTTCACCTGCCTGACGCATGTAATCCTAAGAACAGATACAGGGTTTCAATACCTTTGTCTTTAATTCCAATATTGTCTGACTAGATTTTGTTAGAGGCTACAAATGAAAAAATGAGATGCACACATATATACATGCACACCTGAGCATGTACTCACGTGCAATGCAGGATCTGTATGTCTAAAACAACTTTACCAATTTATTGATCAAGATTCCTCATATGTCTGTCTGTCTATCTCAACATCAACTTCTAGGTGCCATGGATAATTGCTTATTTTACCTAAAATATCGGCACACTTGCCTTTCAGGTCATCATTTTTGCAGAATCTTAAAAGGAGATGGGACAGGACAAGAAATCAATAGATTGGGGGGGGGAGATTAAAAAAGTGAGGTAGTTAGGAAGGCTGGAGTTGGCAAAGTGGGAAACAAGAGCCCTGGGACTAACAAGACCATTAGGTGTACCATTACAGTAAAGGTGTAATCAACAGCCCTGCAAGAGAAATGCGTTGTAAGCAATCCAAAAAATCCTCAGGTTTTATAACTTGGGGAGACACACACACACAAAGCAGATTTTTAGACTATGTAGAATCTGATCTTTGTCTGAGGACTACTCAGCTGTAATAAAAGCATCAATCTACTCTAGAAGAGTACCTGAGAACAGTTTGAGTTCCTAGAGATAAAGAACTATCCCAGGGGCCTGTGTGTAACCATGACAAGTAGGTTAGGCAATTCAAATGTACCATTAGCAGGATACTCAACAGTGATCCAATCTTAAACAGAAGAGCAAGCCACTGCAGCAAGTGCACAAAAGAGGCACTTGCTCTCATACATACATACTTTAATCTTATGAATAGCTTCTAAAAGATCAAGGTCATGCATGAGATTTGGTGTAGACCTTTATTCATTTGGAAGCACTTTCTCTGTACTTAAGAGTGTAATGCTAATATACATAATGTTGATATAGGTAATAAAAAGAGCACAGACAGTGAATGCTTCATGCTCAAGAAGCTCATCACTGTGCTTAGTACACTGCACTAGGATTTCAAATAAAACTATTCTAGAAAGAATGTCCATGGGAAATAAGTGCCTATTTCCTTTGGTATGGACCATACAGCAAGAATTAAGGCTTCAATTTACATTCTCACTATTTATCACTAAATCATAACTGGCAGAAGCCCAGAGACCACTTACCTTCAAATCCTGCCAACTGCAACGGCTTGACAGATTTTCAACGATCAATCTGTATTCAGTACGGGTCGGAGGCCCATACTTATCCCTTCCACTTCTTCTATAACCATATCCACCTTTAGAGGCGATAAGCAGATGCAGTACTTTAGCTAATATAGGGGAGTCAGGAAATAAACCTACATCCCCCCACCCCCCACAAACAATATAAGAACTAGTCTACCCAAAATTTAACAATTTCCCTCCCCCACCCAAAGCATAAACTACATTCTCCTTGCTTTAAAAGTTATACTAATAGAGCCAGCCAGATATCTATGTACAAGTCTAGAATATTATCACACAATAAGATTGTATATTTTACATTAACTATTAATATTGAACATGCATCTACAGTTAAGCTTTTTTAAAAATAACATTTTTGAAAACAAAATAACCAACTCACTATAGTCAGTTACTAATGTTACTTACATTGGTTTAAAGTTTTCTGAATATCTGACATGAATAATGGTTTTCAGGCACCTATTTCAGATTAATCACATCTGTCTCTAACCCTTGGGGTCCTCACCACCCAGGTCTAATGGGAAAAGGTTGCGGTCGTCACATGGCTTCCTTTTTTGGTCAGCCAAGGGCCACAAAGGTCAAAGAGCCACTCATGGAAAGGCAACCCAGGGTCAGCAAATGGAACAGGCAGTCATCTTAGCCTCAAAGGACTCTTAATTGAAACATTGAGGTCTTTGTTAAATCTATGTTAAACAATCACATTACAAATAAACCATTTATATATTTACAAAAGTAAAATAATGAAAATTAAATCTCATTTAGTTAATTACATTAACAAAAGTTGAATACAAATTAACAACTAGATAATATTACTTTAACAGAAACTACAGTAGTCAAATTTTACATTTTTAAAAAAATTACAGTTTTTAAAATGTTCTATTTTAAACAGAAAGAAAAGTCACTGATACAACGGTATGTAGTGCTTACTGCGTCCAGAACCATAACTGCTGTCACGGCGAGGGCCCCGAGCATGCTCAACAATTACACGCTCCCCACAAAGATCTTTGCCATTTAGTTCATAAACAGCATCGTCTGCATCACGTACATCATCAAACTCAACAAAGCCATACCTAAGAAGAGAAAAGGGTACTCCAGAATCAAATATGTCACCAATTACCCCAGCAATTCCATTGGCAGTAGGAACTATCTTGACAAGTTAGGGAATGTGGGAGCTACTTATTTCAGAAAGCATCTTCCTCTAAACAAAAATGAAGTAACCTGATGGTGGCAACAAAGGCTTTTCTTTACAGGAAGAGCTCAACATAACTATAAAAAAATGTACAAAGCAAAAAGTGCATTATGGCAGCATGTACTAATAGCTTAAGAAATCACAAAGAAACAAATTGCTCTCTGGCATTAAGGCTTTTACAACTTTTTTTTAAAAATTATCAATTATTTAAAGTACATTATAAACAGCAAGTAGAATATGCAACATAACACAGCTAGGAGGCTGGTACTGTAACTTCTAAGAACCCAATCTGGCTCTTTTGAAATTTTCTGATACAGATGGATAATATGGAAATTCTGTAAAGTATCTTCTTGCATTTCCCCTCAATTAGGAGCCACTTTAGGTAATTGCCATTGCTTGAAGGCTAGCAGTCACCAAAGAACAAAAAGAAAGGATGCTGTTTGGGCTGTTGTGGACAGCTTCTAGATAGAAATTCTTACCTGACTACCTGATAAGTAAGAAATTCTTATTTATCACGGCTGACTAAAGTGAGCTGCTGTTTGCCTGTATGAGGGAAGGAAGGAAGGAGCAAAAGGAGCAAGCTGAGGCAATTTCAGAAAAAAAGGTTATGCTTTCCATATTTTGCTAGGTACTTTTTTCTTTTTCCCCTAAAGCAGAAACAGAAAATTAGGGGAATACTAAAAAAAGTCTTACTATGAAACATAATCTCTTTTGAAATGAATGAAATGTTTTCCAAATTTATAATTTGCCCATTAGAAATATATTAGGAATGTTTTATGGAAGGAAACCTTTGGCATTAATAATTCATCACTATTTACTTCAACTCTAGAAGATTTCACAATATCCAGATACGCCCCTAGTCTTTAATACCATAATAGTACAAGAGTTTTTTTATTAGACACATATGCTTGAGTGGCATATGGTGAAACAGTTTGTAGCATTCTCTAGAATTAGATATAGCTGTAATTTTGGTTGCAAAAAGATAAAGCATTTATTCTTTGGGTCTGCAGTCTTATACATGTTTAACTGGAAGTTAGCTTCGCTAGACAGACATCCAAGTAAATATATCATCCAAGTAAATATATGTACAGGATTCTTTCCTGTGAGTTATCTTGAGATGGTTTTTCCATAAAGGCCTCTGAAAAATGAGTTGCTATTCTACAAACTTTACAAATAAACCAGATAGTACAACTGTACATGCTAGCTAAAATAATTAATGTGTTTAAAGCAGTAAAACAAATATTTGGGTTGATACAAAAAATTGCATGTACTTCAATTTTCCTCCAAATGGAGAAAAATGTTTTTTCAAACTTTCAAACTACAGAAATTATATTTTTCTAGTTGCAATCCATTCCTTCTTGTGCTAGAGACAGATTCTGATGACATTTGTCTCCTGAAGTTTGAATTGTTAAAAGGCACCAGTGGTCTGAACCACCAATATCTGATAGAAGCCTAGGAGATACTGTAAGTCGTCCAACAGTTGGAATTTTGAATGATAGACTAATGCAGCAGGACAGCAAGCTTCTACTGCCCTGAAGTCACAAACAATCTTTTATTTGTGAAGTTTTATTTAATAAACTCTTAAATCACAACTCATTGTTTGCTTTTTGCTTAGAGAATCAGAATGGATGAATTATGGACCATCATTCTTAGCAAGCAAAATCACTTAATTTTTCAGCTACTAAATGTTACATTAACTTTCTGGCTAACTATATTCTTCAACATATGAGTTCAATTTAACAAGAGACTAATAGTTAACCATAGGCCTATCTTCCTTGAATTTTAATGAACAAGTTGATCTAATATGTTGAAGGAATATTATTGATCTAATACGTTAAGGAAAGAAAAAAAAAATTCTTCCAGATGGTCAACTGGGAAAGCCTCCATAGATATATTTCTCAAGAGTTCATACATTCATATTATTCTCTATCATGTTTCCTATTAGCTGAACTATAGCTATAGGCACTTCTGCATTACTAGAAACCTGTCCTATTACCATGATGCTTTGTGAAACATTATTTATAATTTCTTTTTCCAGATGCACAATTTACCATGCACTGTGCAAAATCTCTTTCAGCATAACAATTTTCTACAGTAAACTGCAGTATTATTTGCACACAACTCTAAGCCGAAATTTTAAAGATTGTTCAAATAGGAAAATGAGGAGAAATATGGCGCATAATGATGCATGGTTGAATACCAGCAACTGATCCTATCTGGCTCCTTTTATTAATGGATGACACTGATAAACCCAGATGGCATTACCATTAGTTTATTGTTAAGTGCTAAGCAAGAACTTTTGCTTGTTTCTAGTTTATTTATAGAGTAAAACCTTAATTTAACATACTACTATAACCAAACATCTGTTAAATCTGAAGTGGAAATTTGCATCAGCCTGCATCATGTCTGTAATGACATTATGCAAATGATATGAATTGAAGCATAATACATAATTTGTATCATTTGTATAATGACAACACAAATGTAATGACAGAGATAAATTTTGATGCTTGCAGTTAAAGACTATTAATAGGGGCCCTTACAATTGAAGTTTTACTTTACACCTGATAAGAAATAACTAATGCAGGTAGTCCTTGCTTACTGATCACTTGTTCAGCAGCCATTTGAAGTTACTTCAGTACTGAAAAAGGAGACTTGTCCTCAAAGTTGCAGCTGTCACAGCAACCCCACTGTCACGTGATTGCGGTTTGGGCGCTTGGCAACCAGTGCACATTTACAATGGTCACAGCGTCCTAAGATTGCCATTTGCTACCTTCACACCTGGCTTCTGACAAGGAAAGTCAGTGAGGAAGCTGGCAGGATGTCACAAGTTGCAGTCACATGATGTCATACTTAACAACCCATGGTGATTCGGTTAACAAGTGCAGCCAGAACCGATCCCTTAAGTCAGCGTGGTCAAGTGACATTTCACTTAACGACTGTGCCACTTAACAATGGAGTTGCCAATCCCAATTGTGGTTGGTAAGTGAAGACTACCTGTACAGCCATCTATATTAGTTACACCTTATCAGGAAGTACCAAAAAAGAGCCACTGAGCAATGTACACTAACATACCACTCATTTATGGGTAAACCAAAATTCCTAAAAACTCTGTTGCATGCAGACACTTTCAATTTATATTCAAATTTACTGTGGGTAACTTTTGAAGAAACACTATGCCAGAACCTTCACTTTGCACCAGGGGTAGGAGACTCATTTTCATCTTTTGACAGCTGTTAGAAGAATTTGTGCTAAAATGAACCTGCTCAATCAAGAGAGATCCATGCAAGACTTAGTCATGTACAATTCATGTATCCTAGAACATTTATCCCAATGTGGGAGATTTCCTGGATCAACCGGCTGCTATAAGGGACTATGGATTGCTTTTTCTCATTGCCCCACCCTTTATTACTGTATCAATTTCACAGTCCTCCTTTTTAGGACAAATATTTCAACTACATAATTATTTTTGTAAACTTATTTCAATTTTTCAGAAATACTTTTAAACATGTTCATGCATATTTACATGAGAATAAACTAAACCAGAATAAATTAAATAACATTAATTTTCAGATAAATATACCTAGGGCTGCTCTATAAATCGTGCTACAATTCTATCATGAAATAATTCCTGAGAAAGGAATGAAGCCTACTCCCTTCAAACTCAGGCTTAAGCCCTCTCACGAGGCAGTATATTCTGTAAAAATGCAATGGGCTTGCTTTTAAACACATGCATTTGATTGCACTGCTTTACAAGTGCTAAAAGAGCATTTTAAAATCAGATTTAATTTGTATTGTAAGAAAAAAGACAGCATAGCACAAATTTTCTAAGCAACCAATATGTTCCTTATCCCACTCCAAAATGCCAAGCACCATATCACATTTATTTATTAGAATGGCCGCTGATTAGACATAGAGGATGTTCTTATACAAGGAAAGTCCCAGGTTCAACATCTAACATCTCCAGCTAAGCCAAAGAAAGACTCCTTCTTAACACTGAAATTAGACTAATGGTCCATGCAAGATGCTGTTTACCCATTGTACAAAATGCCACATCAAAACTGGCTTGCCTCGTCTTGGGTTAGCATGTTGCCTGAATCGAACCACTGTGGTTTGTAAACCATAGTTTGTGGCTTACCATATTGTTGTGGATCTGGCTGTTATTCAATAAGCCATGGTCAATCAAAGCACAGCACAATGCATGAACCCAGACAGTACACTGCAGCTTCCAGTACTGCTTATTCATTAAGAAAAGGGCTTCATCCAGGACCCACTTCCAGTTCTTCCTTCAGGAAAGAAGACATTTCATTTTGTCCTATGATAGACTTAAAAACTAGATGAGAGCAAGAGAGCCACTTTGGTGTAGTGGTGAAAGTGCTGGCCTAGAAACCAGGAGACTGTGAGTTCTAGGCCTCCCTCAGGCATGAAAGCCGGCCGGGTGACTTTGGGCCAGCCCCTCTCTCTCAGTCCAACCTATCTCACAAGGTTGTTGTTGTGGGGAAAATAGGAGGCAAGAGTATTAGGTATGTCTGCCACTTTCAGTTATATAAAAAAAGGCGGGATAAAAATCTAACAATAACATCCAAGCTTTGGGCAGGTGTAACAGTTAAGGGAGAGCCAGTTTGGTGCCATGGTTAAGGCATTAGGCTAGAAACCGGGAGTCCACAAGTTCTAGTCCTGGCATGAAGCCAGCTGGGTGACTTTGGGCCAGTCCCTCTCTCTCAGCCCTAGATGGCAAACCACTTCTGAAAAACCTAGCCAAGAAAACTGCAGGGCCTAGTCCAGACAGGAGTCAAAAAGTGACACCCCCCCCCCAAAACCCGTTAAGGTACTGGAGTGAAGACATGCAGATTCAAATCCATCCTCAGCCACTGAAACTCACTGGGTGACTTTGGGCCAGTCAACTCTCTCAACCCAGCCTATCTTACAGGGTTCGGGGGGGGGGAACGGAAAAGAGAGCGTTTTTGCTCCTGGAGAAGAGGCGGGCTAGAAATCCAGGGAAGGAATGAAACGTAACTGAACGTTGAGAGTGGGCCCCTCTAAAGCGGTTTCTTTGCCTGCCTCGACCGGGAGAGGAGTACGCGCGTTTCCCTCCAGCAGCACCGCACGGACCACAACGCAGGAGAAGCGCAGCCTCCCGCCGAACTCGGCCCAGGAGCAACTTCAAGGCTTCCCCAATGCGGATCTCGGCGAAACGCAGGAGTGTCGGGGGGAGGGGGAGGACAGAGAGGCGCGCGCGGGAAAGGACAGAGAAAGGGCGCGCATGCGCTGTGGGGCCAGGCCGCGCTGACAGGAGGAAACGCGGGATGAAAGCCCGGGCCGAGCTAGGCCCAGGGAGGCCCGTCCGGCGCCGGGCGAATGGAGTGAAGAGAAAAGCCGCCGGCACGCCTCACCCGTTCTTGAGATCCACTTCGAGGATTTTCCCGTAGCCCTTAAAGAAGCGCTCCACGTCCCGCTCCCGGGCCTGGTAGCTAAGGCGCCCGATATAGACCCGAGGCATTTCCCCCTCCACAAAAGAACCAGCACGGGACCCCGCGCCGGGGACGATGACGGAGGGGCGGCGGGTGCACGTGCTGAGCTCCACGCGGGGCGGCCGGGTGAGGGGGGGCGGCGGCGACGGCAGCAGCGGCGGCGCTTTTTTTTCGCCCCCCTCCCTCTCGCTGCCTCTCGCTGGCGTAGCACACGCACGCAATGGCGTGCGTGCTGACGTAGGCACGTCACATTACGCCGCCAGTCGGGTGGCTTCTAGCAGCCTTTGCTGCGGCGCTTTCGAAGTTCGCCGGTTTCTTCCGGCACGCGGCGGCGGTTCTTAAAGGGGACGCGCTCCTTGGACCAGGACGGGCGCTCTCTGAACCACGTTACGGCGTTGGATTTAATTCAGCGAGGGGGGTGTCCTATAAGTCCTGCAATGATACCGTATAGGTGTGATGGACTACCATGGACATGATAATTGATTAAACTTGTAATTTAATAATTTATTAAACTCTCAACGACTCATATATTATTATATTATTATATTATTATAACAACACAATCATAGCCTTGGTGGTAGTGGAGAATGGGAGCTGATGTCTAGAGAGCCTCAGGTTGGGAAAGCCGTATGAGAATTATTCCTCTGAGAAGCATGCTAAAGGTTGCCCTTTGATAGTGTGATTCTATGTGTTTATCTACTGCAGTGTTTCTAAACCTTGGCCACTTGAAGATGTGTGGACTTCAATTCCCAGAATTCCCCAGCCAGCATGGCTGGCTGGGGAATTCTGGGAGTTGAAGTCCACACATCTTCAAGTGGCCAAGGTTGCAAAACATTGATCTATTTGAAACATTTCAGTACTGTACCATATTCAATTTATTAATTTCCAGGGAACTTTGTAATAGGTCCTTGTTTCCTATAGGGGTGCCCTTCAGCGGTGTGGGGCTACCCTGCACAAACTTTCTAGCCAGCCTGGAATTTCTAGGAGTTTCAACTCCTGCGAGAGGCACCACATCAGAGAAGTCTGCTCTACTGTCAGCAGAACTGTATTGTCACTATTACAAGGGTGGACAAGATGTGGTGCTCTAGATGTTGTCAGGCAGCACTGTCTCTTGCTATGCAGCCTAGAATTGTAGGCAAATCTTGAAAAGTGCATTTCCATCATACATGGATGTTTATTTCTATACAAGGAGGATATGACTGGGGGCAAATAGTCCTAAAGACAGTGATTTCTGCCAGTGTGGCTGCTTTATCTATCTATCTGTCTGTCTGTCTGTCTGTCTGTCTGTCTGTCTATCTATCTATCTACCTACCTACCTACCTACCAAACTTATCCCCGCCCATCTCCCCCCAATGGGGGACTCTGGGCAGCTTATAACAGATTAAAACAATAAATAAAATGTTATATATACATACATACATACATACATACATATATATATATATATATATATATAAAAAAAATAGTTAACATTTATAAAAAACACATTTGCACAGAATAAAGGAAGAGGAAAAATCCAGGAGGCCAATGGAAGCAACTCCAGGCCTCTAGGGGGGTAGCCAACCCCATATCTGATGACCTCCCTCCCCACCCCAGGCCAGATGGCAGAGCCAGGTCTTCAAGTCCTTCCGAAAGGCCGGGAGTGAGGGGGCCTGTCTCACCTCCGGGGACAAGATGTTCCAAAGGGCAGGGGCTACAGCAGAGAAGGTCCACTTTCTGGACCCCACTAGTCAGAGTTCTTTTGCTGAGGGGGTCCGGAGCATGCCCTCTCTGAGATCGGGTGGGACGGGTTGAAATTGTGGGGGAGAGGCGGTCCCTCAGGTAGCCTGGCCCCATGCCATGTAGGGCTTTAAAGGTGATAACCAACACCTTGAATTGGACCCAGAAGCAAACCGGTACCCAATGCAGCTCACGGAGCAATGGTGTTATATGGGACCCCAAAAATAGCTTGTGAGGCTGCATTCTGGATCAGCTGAATGTATCTATACCTAACCTTTACTGTTTTATCTAGTGACTGACCGCTTTAAATATTTCCTTCCTTCCTTCCTTCCTTCCTTCCTTCCTTCCTTCCTTCCTTCCTTCCTTCCTTCCTTCCTTCCTTCCTTCCTTTTCTTTTTTTTCTTTTTTCTTTTCTTTTCTTTTCTTTTCTCTCCTCCCTCCCTGTCTCTTTTCATGTCCTCCTTCTCTGCCCTTCCTCCCATAAGTTAGAAGAGTATCACTTTCTCCAAGCTCTTTCTCCAAACACTAGAAAAAAATCCAGCACTCGAGACCCTCCAATTAGACTTATGGAAGAAAGAGGGACTGGGAAAACTTACATTTAAACATTAAGGATATAGATAATGGGGACGAATAACGAATTCACACACAAATTGAAAGACTTGTGGCACCAGAAAGATGTGCAGTATCAAAATACAGCAAATGCTTTGTTGCATGCAGTCCAGATGGATGGGATATAATTCTGATAAAGGGATATTATATACCTACACAGGGAACCTCAAAGATGGAAAGGATTGGAGAAAGTTGGAGAGTTGATTGCCCCACCCAGGATGACACCTGCTTCACTGGCAGGTTCCAAGGCAGTCAAACATTGCACCATAGTGGGCTTTCTCCTTAATATCTATCCATCCTGGGTGTAGACAAAGCTTGGAATGAGATCAAGCAGAGAATTTTTGACCTTGACATGCAAAGTGATAGATTTAACACCTCAGATCCCTCCTATAACGATCATGTATCAACCTTTCACTATCCCCAAATACTTCACTATACATCTGTGCCTTCACATAGGAAGACACTCACACTGGCAGGTTTAGATGCTTTGCCCTCATGGTATTGACTAGGAGATTCAATAATAACCTCTATCCACGGCACTTATATAAGTTCAGATACTGAAATTAAGATGGTAGCATGTGTACTTTTGAATCGTCTTATCACGCTTAGAGGACTCCAATCCACAGATTAGCAGGCAATTATGTTTTTCCTATTAAAAGACCAAGGCTGCAATGTCTCTAGGAAAGCGGCTAAATTCTGTGCCATGGGAATGGCAGTCAGAATCCACATTCTTCCCTTACTTTATCATCAGGCTAAAACAAAAAACACAAATCAGGTGCGCTGAGCAATACCTACACATTTGCAGGGCTGGGTATACATTTGTACAGTGGGGCAAAAAAGTATTTAGTCAGCCACCAATTGTGCAAGTTCTCCCACTTAAAAAGATGAGAGAGGCCTGTAATTTTCATCATAGGTATACCTCAATTATGAGAGACAAAATGGGGGAAAAAATCCAGAAAATCACATTGTCTGATTTTTAAAGAATTTATTTGCAAATCGTGGTGGAAAATAAGTATTTGGTCACCTACAAACAAGCAAGATGTCTGGCTCTCACAGACCTGTAACTACTTCTTTAAGAGGCTCCTCTGTCCTCCACTCGTTACCTGTAGTCATGGCACCTGTTTGACCTTGTTATCAGTATAAAAGACACCTGTCCACAACCTCAAACAGTCACACTCCAAACTCCACTATGGGCAAGACCAAAGAGCTGTTGAAGGACACCAGAAACAAAATTGTAGACCTGCACCAGGCTAGGAAGACTGAATCTGCAATAGGCAAGCAGCTTGGTGCAAAGAAATCAACCCTGGGAGCAATAATTAGAAAATGGAAGACATATAAGACCACTGATAATCTCCCTTGATCTGGGGCTCCATGCAAGATCTCACCCTGTGGGGTCAAAATGATCACAAGAACGGTGAGCAAAAATCCCAGAACCACATGGGGGACCTAGTGAATGAACTGCAGAGAGCTGGGACCAAGGTAACAAAGGCTACCATCAGTAACACACTATGCTGCCAGGGACTCAAATCCTGCAGTGCCAGACGTGTCCCCCTGCTTAAGCCAGTACATGTCCGGGCCCATCTGAAGTTTGCTAGAGAGCATTTGGATGATCCAGAAGAGGATTGGGAGAATGTCATATGGTCAGATGAAACCAAAGTAGAACGTTTTGGTCTAAACTCAACTCATCGTGTTTGGAGGAGAGAGAATGCTGAGTTGCATCCAAAGAACACCATACCTACTGTGAAGCATGGGGGTGGAAACATCATGCTTTGGGGCTGTTTTCCTGCAAAGGGACCAGGACGACTGATCCGTGTAAAGGAAAGAATGAATGGGGCCATGTATCGGGAGATTTTGAGTGAATTTCACTCAAGGGCATTGAAGATGAAATGTGGCTGGGTCTTTCAGCATGACAATGATCCCAAACACACCGCCCGGGCAACGAAGGAGTGGCTTCGTAAGAATCATTTCAAGGTCCTGGAGTGGCCTAGCCAACCTCCAGATCTCAACCCCATGGAAAACCTTTGGAGGGAGTTGAAAGTCCATGTTGCCCAGCGACAGCCCCAAAACATCACTGCTCTAGAGATCTGCATGGAGGAATGGGCCAAAATACCAGCAACAGTGTGTGAAAACCTTGTGAAGACTTACAGAAAACGTTTGACCTCTGTCATTGCCAACAAAGGATATATAACAAAGTATTGAGATTGACTTTTGATATTGACCAAATACTTATTTTCCACCATGATTTGCAAATAAATTCTTTAAAAATCAGACGATGTGATTTTCTGGATTTTTCCCCCCATTTTGTCTCTCATAGTTGAGGTATACCTATGATGAAAATTACAGGCCTCTCTCATCTTTTTAAGTGGGAGAACTTGCACAATTGGTGGCTGACTAAATACTTTTTTGCCCCACTGTATATAAATTTTAAAAATCTGCATTAAAACTTTGGAGATGCTTTCCTTCTGCTTTAATTTCTATGTTATCACTTTTTAAGTTACTGGGTTTCCTCGGTTCTGCATAGTGTATTAATTCCCATTGTATTGTACACTTTGGTTCTGGCACAAGGGTAATTATATCATAGGCCATTTATTTTCATTTACCTTTTGCTTTATGCTGTTACAAGATACATCTGATTATCAGCTCCGAGGATCGGAAAGCATGCCCCCAACATGTATGTATAAACTTGGCCTTCCAGCATTATATACTTCAACCAACTTTATTGTCAACACAAGTTTACAAAGTGGGGTAGAAACTCAGACCCCTGCAACCAGAGCTGTAGCAAGAATAGAAAGCTTATTTTCCAGAAGTTTTGGACTTCTTATAACCCTTCCTATCTACCCACTATATGTGTACATATATACAGGTGAAACTCGAAAAATTAGAATATTGTGCAAATGTTCATTTATGTCAGTAAGGCAACTCAAAGGTGAAACCAATATATGAGATAGGTGCATTACATGCAAAGCGAGATATGTCAAGCCTTACTTTGGTATAATTGTGACGATTATGGCGTACAGCTTATGAAAACCCCAAATTCACAATCTCAGAAAATTAGAATAGTGTGAAAAGGTTCAATATTCTAGGCTCAAAGTGTCCCACTCTAATCAGCTAATGAATCCATAACACCTGCAAAGGGTTCCTGAGCCTTTAAATGTTCTCTCAGGCTGGTTCAGTAGGAATCACAAGCATGGGAAAGACTGCTGACCTGACAGTTGTGCAGAAAACCATCATTGACACCCTCCATAAGGAGGGAAAGCCCCAGAAGGTAATTGCAAAAGAAGTTGGATGTTCCCAAAGTGCTGATTCAAAGCACATCAATAGAAGGTTATGTGGAAGGGTAAAGTGTGGTAGAAAAAGGTGCACAAGCAGCAGGGATGACCACAGCCTGGAGAGGATTGTCAGGAAAAGGCCATTCAAAAGTATTGGGGACTTTCACAAGGAGTGGACTGAGGCTGGAGTTAGTGCATCAAGAGCCACCACACACAGACAGATCCTGGACATGGGCTTCAAATGTCGTATTCCTCTTGTCAAGCCACTCCTGAACAACAAAAAACATCAGAAGCGTCTTACCTGGGCTACAGAAAAAAAGAACTGGTCTGTTGCCCAGTGGTCCAAAGTCCTCTTTTCTGATGAGAGCAACTTTTGCATCTCATTTGGGAACCAAGGACCCAGAGTCTGGAGGAAGAATGGAGAGGCACACAATGCACGATGCTTGAAGTCCAGTGTGAAGTTTCCACAGTCTGTGTTGATTTGGGGAGCCATGTCACCTGCTGGTGTTGGTCCACGCAGCTGTCTACCAGGAGATTTTGGAGCACTTCATGCTTCCTTCCGCAGATGAGCTTTATGGGGATGCTGACTTCATTTTCCAGCAGGACTTGGCATCTGCCCACACTGCCAAAAGTACCAAAACCTGGTTCAATGACCATGGGATTACTGTGCTTGATTGGCCAGCAAACTCGCCTGACCTGAACCCCATAGAGAATCTATGGGGCATTGCCAAGAGAAAGATGAGGGACATGAGACCGAACAATGCAGCGGAGCTGAAGGCCGCTATTGAAGCATCCTGGTCTTCCATAACACCTCAGCAGTGCCACAGGCTGATAGCATCCATGCCACGCCGCATTGTGGCAGTCTGCTGCAAAAGGGGCCCAAACCAAGTACTGAGTACATATGCATGCTTATACTTTGCAGAGGTCCGATATTGTTCTATTTCCAATCCTTGTGTTATTGATGTCATGTAATATTCTAATTTTCTGAGATTGTGAATTTGGGGTTTTCATAAGTTGTACGCCATAATCATCACAATTATACCAAAGTAAGGCTTGACATATCTCGCTTTGCATGTAATGCGTCTATCTCATATATTGGTTTCACCTTTTGAGTAGCCTTACTGACATAAATGAACATTTGCACGATATTCTAATTTTTCGAGTTTCACCTGTATAGCTGTGCTTTTTATTCCCAAACGCACACATGAATAAAAGGTCTAGCTGTTACTTACATTAGTATGCCAATGCATTTTTGAGCCCTGTTTTTATAGATACAGTATATCAAAAAGTAGAAACTAGGACCGTGAGAAGCTATCCAATACTGGTATCTCCTCATCAGCTGCCAATGATGAAGAGTAATTTCTACTGCTTATTTTGATAGTACATCAGTGAAAGATTTTGTCTTTTTCCCTCTTCAGCAAACCAATGCTGCTGAAATAAGGGGGTGGGCTTATCATTTTGATCCATATCCTCCTGGCTTTTGCTGTTGAGTTCAACCCAGTTCAGTGCAAACATGGGAAGGATCCTTGAACAATAGAAAAGGAACTCTGCTTCAAACTGGGGCAATGCGTTTCACAGAGTACATGGGGCTAGCTTGGATGTTTATGACCCATGTTTCTGTTTTTTACCAAATTGCAACCATCAGCATGGACATATTGCTAGGGATCCACAATAAACTCACAGTTCAGGGATCTACATCCGTTGCATTTGAGGGGGTGCATTTGGGGGGGAGTCCTTCCCCAAACCCGTTTTAATTGATACACACCCTAGACCTGTGGCGTGGCATTTTCATTCTTCATTTCTTTCAACCCAGGAAGGCCTGAAAAACCTGTTACCAAGTAGTAATTTTATATTTACAGGAAAATTATGAAAAGCATAAGTGCAGGATAAGCATATCTAATCTGAATTATGATTAAATGAAAGGTGTTATAATCAAGTAATTCAGGTGGCCCAGGATAATATTTAGCCAGTTGTACACTGCTTATGGCAAAACGCACCCAAGAACATAGCCCTTGTTTTCATTCCCACTGTGTTTGTGTCTGCCAAGAATCACATGTATCGTGAAATACCAAGATATGGATAAATCAGGATATTTTCTAGGAACCATAATCTTACATGGCAAGAAGTTCTATTTGCCATGCCTCTCATGAATGGGGGCAAGCGGTATTCTCTTAATTTAAATAATTTTCTTAACCTGCTTTCTTTTAATGTTAATCCCGAAATGTATTTCTTTCTAAAACCATGGCCTGCCACTGCAGATGACAACCCCTTGCTTCTACTGTACTCCTAATGAACAATGTCCTGTATCTGGCAACAATAAGCTTTTTCAAATCCTTGATATATATCAGTGTTTCTCAACCTTAGCAACTTCAAGATGAGTGGGCTTCAACTCCCAAAATTGCTGGCTGGGGAATTCTGGGAGTTGAAGTCCACTCATCTTAAAGTTGCTAAGGTTGAGAAACACTGGTATATACACAGACTGTAGAAGGAATGAGGAAGTTAAGCACACGTCTGCATAATGGAGAGTGCCCTGTGCTGCTTTGCGTTGGCCGTTTGGGTGACAGAACTGGCCACTCCATCCTTGTTTCCTACTCCAGCATCTTGTGCCTTTTACCAAATGGCGACAGCTAATCCCCCCCTCCCCCGCCTCTTCAGAGACACTCTCCCCAGACTAATGATCCAGGGAAGTCAAAAACGGAAACTGTTTTAAGGCAAGTATGAACATTGCTAAGAAAGTTGTTTTAAATGGGTTTAAAATGGCTTTGGGCCACCTTTTTTCCATCCCCCCTGCTTTAGCTATTGTTCTGTCCCATTAATCCCTGTGCCATGTGGAACTGTTCTTCCTTCCCTACCCATCATGGCAGCGATGATAACAGGAAAATGGGACTCATTTCTCTTGCAATACAACTCCAACGAAGACAGCCATCACCATCTGCAGCCTGCTGGTGCTAATGGTCTGGAAAGAGACCCGTCACTTTTGTTGTCCCCCCAAGGGCTCCAAGCACCTCCTGCCAGATTGCTTTGGGGGGAGAATGTTTATGGAGAAACTAATTGCTTTCTCATAAACAAAACAGTTCTGTTAAGTGGGAACACACAGAAAGGGCAGCTTGGCTTCATAGCCCTAGTTGTCATCCTTTTCCTGATTAGGGACACTGAATCAGTTTCCCAACCCAGCCATGTTTTGCGTTCACCGGCTCACGTATGATAAACTGCAGCTGCTTCTACTGCAAAAGCAAAGGGTGTGCGCTTGCTTTCTCTCTCCAAGTCTCTGGTTAAACGAAGACAAACTTCTGTGCTCCAAGATGGAGATTAATGGGCAAAAGGAGTAAGAGGCCAATTAAGAGATGATGGATGAGTCAAAACAAGGAATGTGGAGCAGCTGCACAAAGAGATGGATGGACTCACAAACAGACAGCACATCCAGCCACCCTGATTCATCTGTGCCAGAACAGCACAGGAACTCAATCCTCCTGGTCTTTGTATACACTCAGCTGGAAGGCAAGAAGGAAACCAGAACTAAGCAGTTGGCTTCACACATCCCAGTAAGCCATAAGGTGATTTAATGTTGACTTGCTGTGTGGTGTGAAGAAGCTATTATGGTTTGCAAGGCAAAATTTATGGCTTAGCATGTGGGATGAACCCAACTAATTGTGACTTATCCAATAAAGCAAGCAATCCACAGCTCAGCTGGATGTGACCCAGCAAATTAAGAAATACTGCTTTCTAGGTTGTGTGTGTGGTTTTAGCACACTGTCATGGAAATTCAATCAAGGCTGGCTTAGCCAAAAAAAATGGCTGTGCAAATCATGGTTTAATGCAAGGTATAAACTCACAGGGTATGACAAAAATAAAGTCTCCTTTGAGTTGAACTCTACTACTGGTATCTTCAAAGACAATCCATGTAATTTTTCTGGCCGTTATTTAATACTATTAGGTTCCATTTTTTTTTAACCAAGTGTTTTCCTTTAGTTTTGCTGCTAACTTAACAACTTATCATTTAAACAACATTCTTTTAGAGGCTTATTACTAGACAGAGAAGCAGGACAGCAACATATTATAATAAGCCATTAGCTGGTGATTAAGTTAGAAAATATCTTGTACACTGATTTATGTTAAACCTCTTGCAGCCAGTGACCTCTTATGATCTGCAGTAGAGATTTTCTGATTTACTTTGCTTTGATATGAATGACCTTAGCAGGGATATTTTTTTTCTTTTTTAAACCTTCTGCTGAATTAAGATTATTATATGCACAACGACGGAGGAACACTGAAATTCTCACAATGGAGGAATAGACGATGAAGATGTCAGAATTGGCAGAAATGGCAAAACAGACCTATTTGGTCAGGGATAAAACAACAAACACGTAAGACTGAAAACCTTTTATGGACTTTTTGCTGAAAATGGAAAAAAGTGAAGGGATGATATATGGTTTTGATGACCGAAAAAGGACTAAATAAGGGGCTGAAGAGATTTTTGTAATACCAAGAGGGAGAAGGGATAATGAATTTGTTGAAAAGAAGGTCAGAAGTTGCATATTTTTTGTTTCTTTAACTATTTTTCTTTCTTACTCTGCTTTGCTTTTTGCACTCTTTCTTTCCCTTTCTTCTTATTTTTCCTTTACATTTGCTTTTTACTTATGTAAAAATTCTTAATTAAAATTATATATATATAAAAATAAACCTTCTGCTGAATTGTAGTCCAGTGGTATCCGGGATAGCATCCCAGAACCATAGGTTTCCTCAGATTTCTCTCTCTAGCTTCAGAGGGAATATAACAAGGACTAGAACATTTAAATTCAAAGGGAGAAATATAACATTACTTTTTCCTTCACATCCTCCATGGCTCTCTTTTCAAATTGAAGAGTCCCAGATCTGAGTGGCATGGCTTCAGCTGAGGCATACAAAGCCCTTCCATTTGTGTGCCATTCTTTGAAATGCAGCAGACCATTTTCAGAACAGGTCTAATTATTTAGTTCCCACCGCAAGCTATGGAACGGTAAATGCAAGCCATAATAAAGCAAACCAAAGCCACTCGAAACTAAAATGCACATACGTCTTTCTCATGCTGTGCCCAACTTACGTAGGACCAATCTACTATTTCATTCCATGCATCCGTCTAAATCCAGCACTTTCATTTGCATTTTACACATAAGAGCACAGGACTCCTACATATCAAATCTAATGCCTGAAAGCATGACACAAACTATTAAACCAGTACAGTGGAAGATGTTCGAGACTGATGCAGCAACTTGTGCAACTGAACGGCTTCCAGGCTGTCATTTCCTATTACTAAGGCCAAGCAAAAATCCTTCCGTGGTCAGAGCTAGAACATTTTATTGGAGATGAAAATCACTGGCTTTCAATGGCCGTTTCATGGCTTTGCAAGAACAGGTTTGTAATCAAATGCAATTTGCTTTCGTTTCAGTTACGGCCATCGTGATATAAATTACCAATTCAAAACTGTTCTTTTCCAGGCTTCCAGTTGAGAGCCATGGTGAGCTAAACATTCCTTTTTCCAGTGGGATGGTGTTACGACGGAGATTGATGCGGGATGCAGGATGCTGGCCGCCAAAACGCTCTCTGGATTAAGGAGAGTTCTTTGAGATCACCCATGTGACTCTGCACAGCTGCTCCTCGTGAGTAAACTGCAGGAATAGTTGTGTTCCAGTTTGCCTATGGGTCGAGCAACTGGGAGTCAAGGGAGGAACCATCTTTGCTCACAGTTGCTAATGCAGCCTTTTTAAAGGACATTAAGCTCAACCGAGCCTCACTTCTGAATCACTTTGGATTTGGATAAAAAAAAATTTTTCTGCTGCTTTAAAAGGATTAAGACCCTTTAAAATGGCAAGTTATATTGTATTCATTAGGTGAATCACTTCTCCTTAGAGGAAGAACTTTTAAATACGATTTTTATAACCTTTTGAAAAATAATAGTTTTTGGATTAAGCAGCTAAAGGTTGCTCAGAATATGGACTTTAGAAACTTTAACAACTGATTAAGGGCTCAGATGGACTTTGAATTATAATTTTAAATGTCCACAAAGAGCTTTGAATTAACTAGAAGAAATTTTCTCACGGGAAAAATGGCGGTCGTTTTGAGTTTTTTCATGTTTTTCATGATAAGGGGACTTTGAAGGTTGGACACTAGAGGGAACTAGAAGATAAAGAAAATGGAGCAGAAATCTGTAATACAAACTTGGGAATATTTGTCTGCCAAGCTTGATAAAATAGATGAATTTCTTGACAAGACTGACAGAGCAAGTTGCAACGGATGATTTTGAAATTACTTTGAAGGGGGACTTAAATGTAACAAGTAATGAGAAAGATATGGGCACACAAATGGAAGTGATGGATGACTTATTCCCAAAAGAAGATATACAAATGTTGAACCAGGGAACTGACTTGGATTTTTTTTACCGGATATACAAAAGAGCTCTGTTAGGA
This sequence comes from Python bivittatus, assembly GCF_059951505.1. Classification (NCBI taxonomy): domain Eukaryota; kingdom Metazoa; phylum Chordata; class Lepidosauria; order Squamata; family Pythonidae; genus Python; species Python bivittatus. Next base: position 11,440,295 of record NW_028277054.1, on the reverse strand, counting down.
TTTTGAAGGACTTTATTAAAAGTGACGAACAAAAGGACAAACTTTACTTATTGGATATACAAAAGAAATTGGCTAAAGCTCTGAAAGATTTTTGGCTTGAAACCCAGATGAACAGAAAACTAGCTCTGGGATTCTTTTTGAAGGGGTTAAAATATATTTTTAAAAACTGAGGGAAGGAATACAAAGTTGGCTTATTTGACCAGGGCTAAAGGAGAAAAATAGTTACATCTGGTTTCCCTTACTGGACTTCTGCTGATAAAGAACAATTGACGAGGGACTTGGATTTTGTTTTTTTATTCAATAGATGAGATATGGTGTGAAGAGAGATTATGTTGTATTTAGAGATAGTGATAAGCTATTAAGATTGTCTTTACTTGCTGGGATGAAGGGGGAAGTTACTTCTTTCTTTTTCTATTTTCTTTTTTACACTTTCCTTTCTTTTGTATTGTTCTGTTTGTAGTTTCTGTAGCCTGTATTGGCTTTTATTCTTTTCATTTATAATTCTTAATAAAATTATTTGAAAAAAACCTGTTCTTTTTCAGACATCATATCCCAAAGGAAAGAACTTTCGATGTTGCAGGCTACATTTGACTCATCAGGGCTCTCAGATTACGCAGCAGCCGTTTAGAAACTCCCCTGCAAGCTGGCTGCTCCAAGGAAAACACCTTGGTGGGCTACTTACCCCTCCTGAGTTATGCCATCCACCTTTAATAAACTAACAATGCTCAACAGAATGAAAAGGAGCTACTAAGAAACCTACTAAGTGAAACTAGTTTTCCTTCTTGCATATTACAGCACAGATCATTCTCTATTTCTAACACCTGCTGCTGCTGCATAGCTTTGAGAATGCATCAGAATGGCTTAGAACATTCTTCCCCAACCCGGTGTCCCCCCAAATATTCTGGACTGGTTCATATAATTCCCAGCCAGCATATCAGTTATGTGGGCCAAGAATTATGAAAGTCAAATGTGAAGTTGGGGAAAGCTGCCTTAGAAGCCACAGAACTAATTTTGGAGCTGAATGCATCCACTATGATTTTCTAGTCCAATGACTGACTTGTCAGACTCCTTTTGCTCAGGAAAAGAGAAGGATTGGTCCAATGCGGCACAAATTGTCAACAGCATCCTATTTCTGTAAAGGAGGAAAATACCTAAAAGCTACCTAGCTCAGCTCATTCATTATAATCTGCAGAATTAGAATTAGATTTCTATAAAGTCTTTTACCAGCCTCTGCCCCATCTCATCCCACTCCTGAGGAAGTCTCATCACACTGTCTGATAGTAGATATTCTGAATGTGCACACATACATCAGCATAGATGGAGTGTCTCCAGGATAAGAACTGTTGAGAGCAGGTCTTCCATGGGCTGAAATGTCTCTTTTCCTCCACACTTGTATCAAGTCTACAAGAATTCCCTGGTTGTGTAGAAACCAGAATTGCTTTAGCTCCCATACCATCATAGTTATTAGTGATTTCCTATATATGTTAAGCCTGCACTGTTTGCTCCCCTGTTTCTCCCTGTTGAGCCAGAGGATGGATGAGGGGATATAAATCAGTTCAGTTCTGTAATTCTGAATCACTCAGGCCTCCTGGGACTGAAGTCCACTGGAAATACTTGGGTGCTATTTTCCCATCGGACTAGTTTCACATCCGGAGGATCTGCTTAACTGATACATATGGTTCCAGGGAGACCTTCAAAGCTGCTTGGAAATCTAACAAAGGGACTTCTTGGCACATCGGAGCAACCAGTTGACCCTTTCGAATGAGACTGCACAGGTCTGCTATCATTGTTTCCAGCTTCTCCTTGTCTGTGTACAGAAAAGAAAGCACAAAGCAGATATCAATTGTTCTTTCTTCTTGAACTACTGGGTTTAGATTCAAGAGAACAAATAATAATCATTACTACAATAAATTCTGCTTTATACCTCCTCTGCCTGCCCTCTGGAATGGTATTCTCACCAGAGGTTTGTGTTGCTCCAACCCTGCCATCTTTTAAGCAAGCCTTGAAGGCCTGGCTCTTCCTCCAGGCCCTGGGATGAAGAGTAGTTCTCTTTAGTTCTCTTGTATTACTGAGCCTTCTTCTGTTTTGGTTTTTATTAGTTTTATCAGGTCATGTCATTTTAGTGGGGATTTTTTATTGGTTGTTTTTACTGTACGCTACTGTAAGCCCAGAATCAATTGAGTTAGGCAACTCTACACACTGGATAAAATAAGTAAATAAAATGCTCTCTAGAGTCAGGCAGCCTGAAGACAAAAATCAGCAATACCCAAAAGTTCAATACATGATGCAGTTTGAATTGTCTCTTTTGGTTAGGGAAGGAATAAACAGACTTCAAGGTTGTGGGAAGTACTTAATGTGCTTTTGTAATCCACAGATCCCAAAGGCCCTACCATCACCAATTCTAACCCAAGACTATAAATTGGCCAGCAAAGTGTCATCAAGACCCGATTAAAGTCAACCAATATCTCTGGCAGTGATTTTTCTTTCACTTTTCACTGGAAATGCAAGGAGGTCGCATCACAGGTGTTCTGCCACAACCTTTTTCACTTAACTAAGAACCATATTCTTCTCCATAGCCCTATTTTTCTAATACACACAGTTGTCTTCCAATTTTAATGTATGGAGTTTTATTTTAGTTGGCTGCATATTATTTAGCATGTATTTTAATCCACCCAATTAAAGAGATGAGAAAGCTTTTTTAGAGGTGAAAATAGATTTCATCTATTTCTAATATACAGACAGACAGACATCACTTACTCTGGCTATTGGCCCTCTTCCACTGGGTCATCCAAAAGCCACAAAGCTTGATATCCTTAAAGATCAATGCGCTCTGCAGAAACAGGCAGAGGAATTACAATTCACAAATTCTGAAATATATTTTTTGGATGGGGAGAATTTTGCATCACAATATGAGGATATCAGAATGATTCTCCTCCTAGAGATTCTGCTCTAACAACTCAATGCACTGGAAAACATGCTGTACAAATAGAAATAGCTATACTATCTCAGGAAAGGGAACATGTGCAGGATAAATAGACTGGCCAGAAAACTTTACGGCTACTCACCACAGGGACTGTCACAGGCTGCTTTGACATCCCACCGTAGGTAACCATGGTCCCACTATGCCTAATGGAAAAATCAGGGACCAGATAAAAGCAATTAAGTTGGCAAATCACCTTAATTCAGACCCTAATTTACTGTCCAGCTTCCTTGACATTTGGCCACCTGGTTAATTTCTGCAGCCTTTAATTGGAAACTATGGGGTCCAGTGATTCAAAGCAAGAAGTAGTACACTGCCCGTTTCTGGAGGGTTCACAGGATTAAAATTTAGACAACGTAACGTACTAAGTAAACTGAAAAGGGTTCCCTTCCCAAGTCCCACTAAAATCTTCAACATAGCTGTCCTTTGCAGAGAACTTTTCCCCATGGCTCTGGTTCAAGGCTTCTTGAAAGACAACAAGGGGGTTTGGCCACGTATCTTCAAGTTTTCAAGGCGTTCTCAAGTGAGCCCTTTAAGCTATAAAAATCCAGATCAACTTTGATCTATAAAATCCCTACAATTCTGGCAACTGGCTTAGAATACCAGTCTCCTTCCCTGTCTAATCATGACAAGTTACATTTGCTTAAAAAAAAAAAAGTCTTAATACACAGTAGGTTCGTCTTACTACAATGCAATGGTGATATGAGGATCTTTTCTGACTATCCCAGAGCTATGGAGCTGGATTTCACTGAAATTATGGAGTTTAAATATTTTACAGAAGTAGCATAAAATCCTTCAACCCTAACTGGCATTTGGCAGCTTGCTAACTCAGCAAGTAGGTTTTTCATGAGGTTTTTAAGTACCTCTTAATTTCTTTTTTAAGTGTCACTGAAGCGAAACCTTTTGGACAGCATTCAATACAATTGCAAATTTGTTATCTTCAAGACAAGAATGATACACATGGTACAAATCTGCCCTATTAAACAGCAAATCCTTGCACTAATCCATACTAGCAAATTTAAGGAATTTATATGCCATGCTTTGAAAATACTTTTCTTAGGCAACTCACAACACAAATGAAAATAAAAACAAATTGCCCATTAAGCATTTAAGTAGAGTTCAACAATTACTACAGATATAATTCAAGCAAACAAAAGCTAAATTTACCGCAAGTGACGCATCAGCTCAGTAGCACTTTTCCCTCCAACGCCATTCAGAGCTAATGAGGGCTTAGGAATTTCCTGGAGGACAAAATTGTAAAGAAATAAGTTGCTTCTTGCTTTAACTCCTCCAAATTATTCACAGAAAGAAATGTTTAATTCTGCTAAAACATTCTTAGGCTTCTGTCTTACAGAGCTTTGGATTCTTTCAACACAGAATGGGAAGTCAGACACCTGATTGTAACTTTGCTGTGTTCAGAAAAAGCAGAAGCAAGAAGGATCATAGGTGAAATGTCAAGACATTTGTGATTTTGCCTAATAACTGGCAAGGCAAACCTGAGGCAGACCAAAGACACGCATGAGGAAGGTTTTGCTGATTTTGTTCATTAAGTATTTGATTAGGACTATCTCAGTGTGTGCCACCTGTATGTGCTGAACATTTTTATCTGGACTCTGGAAATTATTTCCCTGCAGGGTGGAATAAATAGGGAGCAGTCTGAACCAAAGAGAGAAGACAGAAGAGAGTTACATTATGTTCTTGCCTCTAATCCCAATCAGTCTATCTTATTAAAGAGGACTTTAATAGGCAACATGGTCTGAAACCTCATTGCACAGGGCAATATCTATATCTATATCCATATCTATATTCATGTCCTTTTTGTATGTCCTCTGACATTAAAACTATAATTTAAAATTGTAAAATTGGACAGAAACAAGGTTTATAAAAATAACCAATAAACAAACAGCACCCACATGATTTCTTTTCACCACATGGAGGAGTTCTTTTGTGTTCTGTTTTCCTAAACACCCATCTTGGTGTTTCTTTTTAACCTTTTGCAGTAATAAACATCTACAGATTTCTTAGTTTTGTAGAACCAAATGTGGCTAAGCAGGCTTCTAACAAGCAGCTTTTCCTTGTATTTTCTGATACAAACTTGGTATTTCTTACAATAAAACATCAGAATTGCGAAGAACTTAATCCATAAATTATTCATGGGAAAGAAGATCAAAACCCACATTTCTGAGCTGCATTCAGTAGCCATTCAGACAGGTCTCTTTCTCACTGTCCGTGCTACCTCGAATCTTTCCCTGAGATTCTGTGAAACTTCCTGGATTCACATAATATACTAAGTTTCAAATCACAAGGATTAGGTATATACAAAACAGTAGGACAAAGGCAAACAAACTGCATTATGACTAGTTTGTGTGAAAGAGGTAACTAACATGATCCAATTCATTGCAGCAACCCTGTTTCCTTTGCCTATTTCGCAGTCACAGCATTTTTGTTGTCTTCTATACCTTAAACAACTCTTTCATTTCTGGTTTTCTTAGCATCTCCTCTGTGATAACATAGTCTGCTCCAAGGGACTTAAGTCTGTCTGTAAGATCCTGGAGGTTTGGTCTGTGAAAAAAGAAAGAAAGAAAGAAAGAATTTAACTAAAAAGGAAACTAACTTGGAATAAGCTGCTGGGAGTTGGGTGGTGTACAAGTAATAATAATAGCAACAACACTTGCCAACTGCTGAAATGGTTCAGGGGACTTGTGAATTCTGCCATGTATCAGCCAGACCACTAGGACCCTTTCTACAAGGCCCAGGAAGATCAGAACTGGGCATTAATATGACATTTTATTGAAGTATAGTTGGGAAGCAGGTAGAAGAGATCCTAGGCATCCTGAGTAAACACATGTGATCTAATATGCAATGCTACTGATACCAGGGATCCAACTTTAAAAAAACAGGAATAGAATAAACTTTTTACACTCAGCTGAAGGGATACCTTAGTTGATTATGTAGTAGTTTTAAAATATATATTTTTATTAAAATATGTACGTTCTATAAGGGAAGATCTCTTCTGAGAAGACAGCTGCTGAAATGACATATCCCTCATTCAGAAACAAAGAATGCCATTAATAGTAATTTTATCAATTACTATGAATAAAAATTAGCATCAAGTAGTTACAAAAGCCTGAAGCTTTCAGATAAAGGTCTCCACAATTGCTGTTCAGTTGCAGGAAAAATCTCAGCTGCTTAAAGGAACTGCAGACAGGTGCTACATTTGTGCCCCCCATACTCCAAAGCACCTTTTCAGAATTGAATCCAAAGCATTGCGCAGTCCTAACAGGCAAGTCGTGACTACCACCCGAGACCATTGCAAGAGTTGCAGGGGAACATTATGCCACAGGTCACACATCAGGTGGAAGGCAGAACATGGAAACTTCTCATACAAAAACCCTGTATTCCAATTAAAAATACATTGTCTCAGATACACATTGGAAACCTTTTGTATGTGCCTAATGGTCAAAACGATGATCTTTTAAAAAACTGTACGAGCATCATATAAGGCAGCCTAGGACATGTGAACTATTTCTAAGCAAAAGAGAATCTCCTCTTTGTGCAGATTTAGCATAAACCAAAGGGCGGTGACTGGACAAAAGCAACAAGAAAACAAAGAAAAATACCCAGTTTTATTAGGTAGGCACTCACCTATCTCTTACTATATTTATTGTTTTGATGCCCTTGGCTGCTGCAATCTGGACCACAGCCTGTCCCACTCCGCTATTGGCTGCATTCTGGATGACAGACTCTCCTACAAACAGACAGACAAGTCATCTCTGGTTTCAAAAATCCTTCTTTCCTGCTCCTTCAAGTGGAAGACGCTCTCATCATTATTATTCGTTGGAGAAAACAGCACAACCAGTCCTGTACCTCATATGAGCTGATACATTTTATTCCCAATTTAAAAGGTATGCCTTAGAAAAGAGATGGAAGTCCAACTACCAGTTGCTGCTAAGTCTTAATGGCTGTGTCTTGTTATTTCTTTCTGTGGGGGTTGTTTTGGTGATGGACATTTTTGCTAAACCACTACCAGCAGAGAGGCAAGGAAAAGATTTTCAAAAAGAGCCCATGAATAGCAGGAAGGGTACTAGAAAACCTAACTCACAAATCTGCAGGAGGAAAAAGAAACATCTTGCCAAAAAAACAATGTACAATCCCAGTTACAATTATTTCTCTACTCATATTTCATGCTGCCCTTTCTTATTCCTGGCCTTCAAGAACCACTCTGATAAAACACGTCTTAAACTTTGATTCTGTCAGGTTTTCTGGAGGGACAAAATTAACCATTAATGAATGATATCCTACATACCATTGAACTTTAGACTTTATTAGCCACTAAAATGAACAAATCAAATTAAGACATTATTTGTACCTTGTTCCTACTCCCTCAGGCATCATTGTTGGAAATTCCACAGACTTTTCACAAAATGTTAAAAGAACAAGCCCACTGACTCAGAATGAAGGCCCCTCAAGACTCCTCTCAAGGCCAGATATTTCTTGGAAATCTGCTATAGCTCTTGCTCACTAGCAGGCCTATCAAAATATGAATGACAAAGCCAATAACAACATGTACAAAAGGTCCACAAACTAGTGCTAAGAACTGACCATTGCTCAAGCGTGTACCTATCTGTGCCCCAAGGAATGGCAAATCACTTTGTAAACTTGCAGACTAATCTTGTGTGTTATTTAAAAAAAAAGCTCAGCATTTTAAATTAAATTTAAAAAAACAACTCAGCCCTTAATTTCCCTTTGCCTAACTAATCATAACTATATGAATGTTCAAATCAGTAAAGGTGAAGTAATTCTAGTCAGCTACAGCAAATACTTTTGGAAGAAGAAAATGTCGGTCAGGATGTACGAGAAAGTGTTTCTATATCAATGTGGATTATCTAGATTCCTTTCAGTTTGGATTCAGACTGGGACACTGTACTGAGACAGTCTTGGCCACACTTGTCACTGAACTTTGATGGCCCCAAGATAGGGGTACGACGTCTGTTCTGGTTCTCCTTGATCGCTTAGCAGCCTCCAGTGCCATTGACCACAATATGCTTCTGGCCTTGACTCTATTGGTATTAAAAAAACTGGCTTTTCCTTCAGGTGTTGGGGTTAAGGATGACTGGAGTTCTCATATGGAGAACTGATCATCTATTTACATCTACTGGCTTTTAATTGAGATTATTTATCTTGTGGGGCTTTTTGTATTTTTTCCTGTACACTGCCCAAAGTTGCAATTTTCAAGTTGGGTGGCCATATAAATTCTATAAACAAACAATCAAATAAATAAACACCTGGATCCAAAATCTCAAAATCAGACAACATCCGATAAGCTGTGCAGGGGTTAACACCCAGTGTGGCAGCACAAGTCAATGGAATATCCGATGGAATTTTCAGCAGAGTTTTCTCATCAAATACTGCTTCTGTTCGCCAAGTTCCTTTGGTAAGGGATAAAGAAAGACATGATTCAGGTTATGAAACAGCTAATCACAGTTTGGAAGTTCTCAGCTCAATAAGAGGTCTAAAGTATTGTCATGAAATAATCAACAAATAAACCACTGAAAAGATAATAACTGGTTGGGTTTGCACAACATACTAAGTTATAAACTATGGTTTCCAAATAGCTACTACGTTTCACACACTGGGCTATACTATAAAATGATTTCCTCAGTCCTGGCTTAGTATGCCAGTATGCCAATCTGGCCACTATGATTTGTAGACAAAGATTTAAGGCTTAGCAAAGGGACTGGACAAAATGGAAAAATGCGTTTTGCTTCAATTCCCAAAAAACACATTGTGTTCCAGGAGTTCTGCCAAACAATTCTGGATCAGCTGTGGTTTGGCATAGGTTTTGGCTGAAACCAAACCCACAGGGATACTGGATGATGTTATTGGTCGAAGGGCAATATGTCGCCTCCTTTCTCCTGTACTCACAAAGAATATTTGGCACTGCTGCTCCCTACTCCACTATTACCAAGAAACCACCCCAGCCTTGGCTTTTCCTCTGCTCTTTCCCCCACAAAACACTTCTGCCTGACATCTGGGTCCTGGTATGTGTCTGGAACTAAACAGTCCTGCTTCATTCTGCATCCAAACCAAAAGCACATTTTGGTTTGGGCATGAACTTCCTGTTTTACATATGAGACATTTTGCATACCCTTAACTTAGTTTGTTGTGAGCCCAGGCAATTATGTTCTACCCAATATGCCATGATTAAAGAAACCACAGCTTAGTAGAATAGATGAATTACAGAGAGAACTATGGAGTCCTTGGTGCTCTCTAAGCTTGTTTGCAGACATTTCATTATCCAACTAGGTAACATCATCAGTGCTAGTGGGTGTCAGATTTGGTCCCTGTTTATATACAGTAGCTTGCCCTGTCAGTGGTGGTGGTGGGGCTATGGTTTTCTCCTTGGTAGTTCCTTGATTAGGATATTGTTTTGTGGTTGATTTGTTGTCTGGTGTTAATTCCTGCTTATCTGGTTGTTGGTTGCTGGCAAGGATGCGTTCTGGTCTTTTTGTTTCCTTCTTACCTTTCTTTTGAATGGAGTATAAATGTGGTTTATCTCTATGTGTCTACTGATGGCTGATGTGTCTGAGAGAACTATGGTTTGCTCTCCTTTGTCACTGTTAAAATGTTAAACAAAACCTTGAGTTCTTCTAAACTGGACCAGGGTTATGGTACAGGGCACCATTCCAAAGCTGTTTTGTGGCCCATATATTAGGGTAGGAAAGGAAATTATGCAAATACACTTGCTAACAGTGCCTGAATCATGGCCAAGTTCAAATGTACTATCCACTGAACAGCACTATCTCAGTCTACCCTCTGTACACCTAAATTCTTAGTTTGTTGCAAAAATGACATAGATACAAATGTTATCTTAGAGGACATTTGGTAGAAGTCTCTATAGGCAAGTTGCTTGGACTGTTGGCAAGAGTGTAGCAGATGGAGGAAGTTTCTAATTTGGAGAATTTGACTGTCTGATAAGCTTTGCATCTTGTTGAGGCCCTTTCCTTCCCTGTTCCCTTATTAAGTGGCGAGATCTAGTTCTTTTGTCTTTTTTAAAAGTTTAATGGTAACTTAAAAATTCACCAAGTCCTGCATCAGCTGGAATCACCCAATCTCCTGGTTTCAAAGCAGTCACGCAATTCCCTGTGTCCATCACTTGCCCAACTCCTTCGTTCCCACCAACTGCAGGTAAGCCAGCAAGAATGGCATAGGTTCCTGCAAGGCAACAAGAGCAATTTTAGGATATGAATTAATTAATCCAAGCTTGCTTTGGCATTTATATTATTTTCTTATTCAGTAGCAAATTCCAATAGCACGTAACATACAGCCATAAAGGTTTCCAAGGTAGATTACAACAATGTAATTATACTGAATCGGTTTACTTATCTCTCTAAGCTATGGGCACACAACTTCTCTCAGCTCTGGGCCACACTGGGGTTACCCAGTAGGCTGAAGCTGCATTCTCAAATGGGCAGGGCTAGGATTCCAATCTTGGAAGAGGGTTTCAGGATTCTTAATGGATGAAATGTTCCACTAAGCCTTAGTTAATTACTGTAGTTCCATTAAGCAAAACTTTGGCAATTTTGCCTCTTAAAACACAACTGGACTGGATTCATACCATAATGCTAAGCCATAAATCATAGGTTAAAAAACATAATGGTTCACACAACATGAAAAATCTAAATCAAGCAAATCATATTATAGCTGAACGTGTGAATCCAGGCATGGAGTGGCTGAATTTTGTCTCTAGAGTTCCTAACTCTAACTCAATTAGGTCTGGTCTTAGAACTCCGGTTAGAAAAGATCCTGCAGGGTTGATAGACTACTGTACTCGCACAAATAAGAAATAATCCCCCCTTCCCCCCCCCCCTCAGATCTCTATAAATACCCACAAAAGGGTCACATCACCCTGGGCACAGAGAGAACTGCTCCTGTCTGTGCTCCTGCACTCTGAAGATGCCGGTCACAGGTGCTGGCGAAACGTTAGGAAACAAAACTTCCAGAACACGGCCACACAGCCTGGAAGACCCACACCAGCAATCCCCCCTTCCCTTCTTCAATCTTTGGTATAATAGCCATCTCCAAGTTTATTCAGATAATACTGCTTATTATGGATAGCATGTATATATTATATCACTTTGGTATATATGTGTATTTTGTGCTCAAAATGCTACTTAGATTGCCATCATTCAGAGGCCTCTGCATGTGGTAATTTCCAAATACACAGCAGTAACTTTATTACTGGCTCTTAGGAAAGTTTCCAGAGATGCAAAGTAATATAGCCTAAGTTGAACTGATGGAGGTAGCAGCAGGAATAGGAAAGCTAACTGTCAATCCTGTGTACTATCTCACTGGGGATTCTATTACATGTGGACAATCTAGTTGCTTAATTTTCACTTGACAGCACCATATAAAAGAAGAATATGGGGGGCAAGAATTAAACAATGTGCATTATGTCAATGTTACCTTGAATCATATTGATGTCTGATGGATTGATAGGAGCTGCAATCATTTTCACACGGACTCCAGAATCCCCCAGTTTTGCTAAATCTATGTCTTTTAGGCTGCAAGGGAAAACAGACAAATATATATATTTATTATTCTTAAGCTTCTCTTTGCCAGCCAGGAGATTTGTAAACATTTCATTTGGGGCAGTTTGTCAAAAAAACAAGCTCTATCAGCTTGTTCATCAGCACCAACCTTTTTTACAGGAAAGGAAACATATATGAGGTGCACATACAGATTATACTAAAGCATACTAGAGTCGCTTTTGTATGATGTGAACTCAGCAGTACATTTAAGCGCCATTCTTCCTTTAAAGCCAATATCAGTATTTATAAGTTTTTATTTTTTTCATTTGAAAACCAATTTCATATATAGTTACAGATTTATTATTTAGTCTAGGATGAATTCACTTGGTTTTGACAGACAGACAACCAGATAATACTGCTGCTAGCCTATTTTCTTATGTTGCCCTTCCATTTTTTTTTCTTTAAAATCTAATTTCTGATTACTATTCTTCCACCCCCAATTTAGTACAATGTCAGCTTATTAAATTCTAGTAAAATACTACTGAAAATTTTTAGAGTCAATTTCCTTTTCTTATAAAGAAATGAAAAGGACCCAGTCTATAGAAGTAAAGTTAACATCACATCTCAGCAAATATATCAGATTGAACATAGAGGACTGGGGAATGCTGTTTTAGTATATTTATATTTCTCTTAAGTGTCATATTATTATTTACTTATTCTCTTAAATGCTATACTTATTTTAAAAATTTTTTAAATTGTTATCTGTTAGCTCAGCTGGTTTTCTCTTTCTCATTCATTTTGAAAGGAGTATCTCCTAAGCCAGCTGATTCTATTACAAAAATAAAAAATAATTCTTAATAAGCTTGAAAGTTCACAGGTTGCATTAAAAATACCTATTTGTGGTTTGAATCTCTCAACAGGAATTTCTCCACCAGGACCAATATGCAGGAAGCAATATACAGAAAGAACACATTCCAGCTCTTTAATCTTAACACTATTAAATACAGTAGGTTGGTAAAATCAATTCACATAAAACCAAAGGGATCAGGTTCTCTAACCTGCTATCAGATTATAAAGAAATCTAGTTTTAGATTATTTCCCCCTTCCATCACACCAATTTTTAGACATCTAAGATGTGCCAAATAACACAAGACCTTTTATTACTCAGAAGACTTGAACACAGATAGGATTGTTTAATTTCTTCATAAAGAGAAAAGCCACATACTGCTAGAATTAAAATAAGACTGGCTGTTTCAATAGAACAGCCTTGATAACTCAAAAGTGTTCAGACTGAGGTGGTTTTAAACCAACTGATCCCAAAAACAATTGTTCAGCTTTGACTATTAATGTCACAGGAATGTTTGTATAAGCTCTTCAATACAGAAACCCAAAGCCTTTTTCAAATTCCAAGTAACATCTGTGCTGCACTCAATGAGGTTTTATGGCTTACTTCAATCTAGAATTACTGCTCATCTGTTTGAATTTAATTAGAATAGAGTTATCCATCATCCACATGGCTGTGGTGGTTACTTTCTCCCTGAACCACCAATGATAGAGCCTTTCTCTATCATTAAAATGCGTACTATATTTTATATTTCCCTGCTTTTCAATTCTATTCTCCCCCAAGAGTGCAAATAATTGCCCCTTCAATTACAAGTAGTTCACAGATTCAGCAACTGGAATGGTGCTGGTCTAATTTAAAATATATTTCAAATATTTCTAAGTTGCCTTTTTATATGATGTGTTTTATAAAAAACAAAAGATGCAGAACATCAAATCATAAGCTTACCAACACAAGATAACCCATCATTAATCCAGGACAGTCCATATAATAAGTTTGTGTGAGTCATCCAGAATCACATATGTGACTCTGGGCGGCTATATAAATTGAATAAACAAACAAATAAATGAAATGCATCTCAGCTAAAAGTAATTAGAAACAAATGGATCCTTAAAAGCCTTAAGGGAAAAAAAGGCAATACTCCCTTGAGAAGGAGCTGCACAAAGAAGGGGATGTGCCTAAAAAGGCTCATCTCCAATGCCTGCCAAATACTTGATCTTATATCCACAAGTCAACATGATGCCGATTTTAAACCCAGAGAAGTTTATTTACTTCCAATAAAAAAAATTAAGGGTAATATTCTAGGACTGAATATTACAGTGAGCTTTCAGTTTTTCTTGGCAGAGCTAGATCCTTGGAGGTGTTCCAGTAGCTCACCTATAACTACAGACTCATTGTTACTTCATGTCAGGCATTTAGCAATTTCTTTTAAGCACTTCCTATTTCCAGCTCCCCCTTTATTCATGTTAAAAGATCAGGACATATATCAGGTGGGTTCCCCACATCACACTAAAACATAAGATGGTTTGTTCGGTTCTGGCTTAGTGCAATGTATGAATCTAATCACATAGTGAAAAATATCAAATTGCTGCCCAGTAAAGGTAACACAAGCAGCATTCAGATTTTTTTTAGAGGGGGCTGTTTGCTATAAATTCTGGAAAACAAAACACACTTCTAACTAGTTGTACTGGCCTAAAAAAAAAAAAAAAGTCAAGTGCCAAACAGCTGAAAAGAGCACATGTAATAATCATCACGCTCCCTTAGAAGAGATTCTATCCTTGGTGCTTCTCAAACATTTAAAGGACATGAAGCTTTGGGAATGAGTTTAGGTTGGGAAAGGCCACCTGATCTAACCTTTCTCACATAGCAATTGCATGTAGAACATGCATGTTTGTGTGTGTGTGTATACACAAAATATCTATTTAAGGCACCTGGAGTTAGAGTCAGCTTGAATATTTAAAAAAGAGATAGGGATAATTGTGGGGAAATCTTTGAATATGGGCTTGTAACAAAATTTGTTCCTTGTGGAACTCAGAATGGGATTACATTTGGGGGCCTGCTAAATATGCCATAATACTGGAAACTACTTCAGACATAAACGATGCAAGTAATAACCCTGGCAAGATGGAGTTGGTAGTGAGTGGCACAGTTTTGTGCTGGTTCACTTCCTTCTTCCAAGGTTGCTCCCAATTGGTGTTGATTGGGAGCAAGAGGTCCGGCCCACGGCCCCTCTGTTGTGGGGTGCCGCAGGGTTTGGTACTCTCTCTGTTCCTTTTTAACATCTACATGAAACCACTGGATGAGATCATCTGCCACCATGGGATGAGATATCATCAATATGCAGATGGCATGGGTCCAGGTTACCTGAGGGACCGTCTCACCCCCATTACATCGACCTGTCCCACCCAGTCCTGCAGAGAAGGCATGTTGTGGATCCCGTTGGTGAGAGAATGTCGACTGGCGGGTCCTAGGAGGAGAGCCTTCTCTGTCGTTGCCCCCACACTATAGAATACTCTCCCCCAGAGGTGAGGTGGGCCCCTACCCTCCCAGTTTTTCGGAGGGAATTGAAGACTTGGCTATGCCAACTTGCATGGAGTGAAGAAAGATACAACCAACTCTGGGGATGGCTGGCACCTTGATGACGCTCCCTGAGTTTAACACCTAATTAACATCAGCCTCTTGGAAGTATCATATAGGAAATTTGTTTTTTAGCTTATTTTAATTAATTAATTTTTATTTAATTAATGTTTATTCTGTTTTTACTGTAAACTGCCCAGAATCACTCTGTAGTGAGATGGGTGGTGACAAATTTGAAAATATAAATATAAAAATAATGGATAAAGCCTTTATCTGGATTGTACCGCTTTAGCTGGCATATATTTCAATTTTGTTCCTTCAAAATATTCTTCATACGCTATAGATGAAAAAGATATAACATAGGGGCAAAAAGCAAGCTTCTACCCACATTAGCTTTCTACATGTAAGACCATTTTGGGGTGGTGAGGACATGTTTAGTTTGCTAGTGGAGTAGCATTCAACTATACTAACTTTGGCTTGCAACCTGAAGGGGTTCAAATCCAGGAAAAAGTCATTAACAAAGTCTTATGTATGTCCTACTAGTGTTAAAATAATAATGCGCATGCTAGCCTTTTAATACTTTAAAGAAAAGGATCCATTCTGCAGTGTTCAGTGGTCTCTCTCTCTCTCCCTCCCTCCCCAATCACCATCTTCTTAAGCATTCCATCCTAAGCATTCCATTGCTAATAGGTAATCTTCGACTTACAACCACAATTGGGACTGGAACTTCTGTTACTAAGTGATGCAGTCGTTACGTGATTTGCACCTGATTTTACAACCTTTTTTGCTGTGGTCGTTAAACAAATCACCATGGTTAAGCAAATCATACAGTCGTTAAGCGAATCCAGCTTCCCCCATTGACTTTGCTTGTTGGAAACGCCCTGAGAAGGTTGCTAATGGCGATCACATGACCCCAGGACACTGCAACTGTTGTAAATACATGCCTGTTGCCAAGCACCTGAATTCTGATCACATGACTGTGGGGACACTGCAACAGTTGTAAGTGCAAGGACCGGTCATAAGTCACTTTTTTCAGTGTTGTAACTTTGAATGATTGTTAAATGAACGGTCGTAAGTCGAGGACTACCTCTAATAGACAGGATTTACATATTGCACTAAATCATAATGTGATTTGCTATGAATCCAGTCATTCAGTTAGCAAACCATGATCTGTAGTTTGTTGTGATGTGTAAACAAAGCAGTTTTGGCCTATTCAAACCACAGACAATACAAACCATTTCTCAACCTAATCAAGCGCTGCTATAAATGGAAATTTCAGAGTATGGTAATGTTGCATAAACCTTTTATTTTTGCACCTCAATTCTAGGGTGCTTGTCAGCTGACTTTTCCCCCTCCAGTACAGGTATGTGACTAATTACAATGCTCTTAAGAGATGCTGGATGAATAGGTTTGTGGCTAATGAAGAATCAAGTATAATAAAGCCAATATAGAGAAAAATTCCACATGAGACACATCTCATTATTTTTGCATAGACCATATTTTTTTAATCAATAATTTATAGCTCCCTTGAAAAACTGATGTTAAAATGGAAATGCTGACAGACCATTAATTACTACATTGCCCGCAAAGTATGACAGAAACCTAATTATCCACATTTGCTCAAATATATTATGCCACTCAGCTGAATAACGGTCACTTGCCGCAACGGATCATGTAAATTGTGTAAGAAACCTGTTGCTTAATCTATGAGATGCTGGGTAGGGAATTTTATGGCCAATATCATATTTGATTTCCTCTCTGTACACAAACTAAATACCACAGCAGCACTTACAATGAAAGAGTGATGGAATAAAAGCATAGGATCACTGCAAGCACAACTCTCTTGAATAAAAAGAGAATAATACTAACAACTGTCCAGTCCTCACTGTTTCTTATCTTAGACTTTGTTGACAGCATTTCAGCTTGCTGGTTCTTTGTCTCTTCTTTTAAATCCCTAGTCAGTCTAGTTCATACCTGTTTCGCAGATTGCTCAATAATCACAACTTTAAGATGCCTAATGTATCGAGCCTCTTAGACTGCTTTACTAATAACATTTCTTCCTTCTCAACTCTCTTTCCTATTGTGTGGAAAAAGGAAAGCCTGCTGGACTCCTGTAATGTAAATCAACCTTAACTATCATCTTATTGGCTTTACCTATATAGCATGCTTCCATGGTTGAGAGTACCCCCTGGTTCTAATCCAACATTTCAATCACCACGCACTCTCTCTATTGTACATTGTTTAGCCTGACTAGCAGAGGTAATCCACACACCTCTTGACTCTTTCCTCTTAACACATTTTACAATTTCTTGAAAAAGAATAACATTGCACATTTTACAACACTTAAGTTTCAGTCAAGGCACACAGCAAACATTCAAATAAAACACAAGCTGCTTAATATAATTTGTTAGACTGAAAAGGTGCTACCAGACTCCTCTTGATTTCAGTTACCCTAAACTAGTACAGTTTTCTTTCTATAATATCAGAAATGATGTCAGCATTTTGTTCACAACTCCATTTTTTTAACCTCAGGCCTTCAAAACTTGCTACACTGAAATTAACATCTATTATCCAAGCAAATGAAGACATTCGACAATTTGACTACTTACAATAGGGATTTAGAATTTTTACAAAAAGTGCCAAAAAAACCCAAAACTTAGGTTCAGATTGGACATAGAAAAATTGCATTCAATATTTGAGCTGAATCAAAAACTCTATTCCAAAGTTACAGATGTTTTTAATCAGGTCAGAATGATCTACCTGCAACAAAATTTAAGGGAAAGCTTTACAATTGGAATTTAAAATCTCATCAAAGCTACAGAAAGTTCTCCTGTTTTTGTTTTAATATATAGCCCCTATGCAGATTATTACTATGTGTGATATTTCTGGTAGTTAAGCCATATCCTTTAAGTTCTCTCTACAGGAGTCCTTTGCAACACAAGAAGAGAAAGAACCACCCAGTTCGGTATTATTGAAATTAACCAGTTTATGACTTGGCACAATATGTGGACCAGGTACTTAATTTTGGGATTTTTTAAGTAATAAAAAGCAATTCATTTTAAAAAATAAATAAAAGAAACAGGGTTTGCCCATCATGTAAAACTATTGTTCATTTAACCATGATACTGATTCTCACAATATTCTGAAACTTAAACAATGGCTCGGTTTTCCTTCCACACTATATCACAAACCAGAAAGCTTCATTTCAATTTACATTATGAATCTAGCCACTGACTGGTAACAGTTCTCTAAGATTTCAAACAACTTTTTCAAGACTGAGCTCAGTGCAAGGCAAGCAACAGATCTTGGGGTTCATCGATTTTGAAAGAAACATGATGGATGGGGAGATGAAGATCTGCATATCCATCATCATGCAAAACAGAAGATTCAAGATACCTCTAAGTCTCTATTTATCTGTCAGACCATGAAAGGAAATTCAGGAGTGACCAGAGGCTCTGTTCACCCCACACACTAAGCCATTTTTGTTTAATTGATCTAATCATAATTTGCCTGGATTCATAAACATCACACAACCCTAAGTCATGGTTTGCAAACCATGGTTCATGGTTCTCAATTGCAGCAGGCACCCCCTCATAATTATAGGAATAATGTTAATACTCTACACAGAAAGCAAACACACCACAGAACGGCTTAGCAAATTGGGAAGCAATCCATGGGACCACCCTATTGTCTTGCTGTGATCCACATCTTGTGAAAGTAGTGTTGGTGTATAGTGTCCTTTGTACATCTACAGCCTGCTTTTCACCACTACTCTAGCTAATGTTGAGCCCCTGGGGAAAAGGGTTAGCAATACAAATAGAGAGAGAGCACCAGTTTGGGGCAGTGGTGAAGGTGCTGGCCTAGAAACCAGGAGACGGTGAGTTCTAGGCCTCCCTCAGGCATGAAAGCCCCTGGGTGACTTTGGGCCAGTCGCTCTCTCTCAGCCCAACCCACCTCACAGGGTGGTTGTTGTGGGGAAAATAGGAGGAGGAAAGGAAGGGCCATTAGGTATGTTCACCGCCTCGAGTTGGGGATATAATACTAATGATGATGATGATGATGACAATAAAAAATCTTGCACTTTGCCCCCCGAGGAGCAACCGATGACCAAATAACACAGTCCCCCTTCGGGGCGAAAGGACGCCAAGCCCAGCCTTTCTCTGCTTACTGTAGGACCTGAGCCGGCTCTCCATGCTGCTCATAGACCAGCCCTCGAGGCCCCGCTTGGGTCGCTGCCACGGCTGACCGCGCGCGGAGGCCGCAGCCAAAGAGGGGCCGCAGTGCCCGAGCCCGCGCTCCTCCGGCCACCGCCATGCCCGTGGCAACCATCGCTAGGGTCCGCGGGCGCGCCGGTGATGACGACACGCCACTTTACTCGGCGGGCCGTTTAAATACACGTCATCAGCAAGCATTGGTGTAGCTGACTCCGCCCTTCTGCGCAGCGGCCCCGCCCCCTCGGAGAAGGCCGCGAAGGGGGCTGTCAAGTTTTGGGGAAGGGACGGTGATCGATTGCCTGCGTGTTCATTTATTTATTAGCCGCGCTTGCACGCCCTCATCAAGTTCTCTGGGTGATTTGCAACAACAGGAAAGAAATCAGTAAAATAATGTAGCCGTAAATCGCAACCTATAGCGCAGGGCGTGGGTCTCTGCGCGCAGAATGAAAACAGCCTCCTTATACCGCAGCGAGACGTTATTAAATTAAAGGGAGCGAAGTTTTATGGTTGACTCGGAGTAGCAACCTATCATAATAACTGACAAACCTAAAACGAAAATGCAATCGTAATTGCAAAGACAAGAATATATACAGCAGCGTGCGCGTTTCAGCGGAGAGAGGCACGAACGGTCTCTTGCTGCAGCAATATTTTCTTAATTAAATTAAACCAAGTTCTGCGGGTGACTTTCAACAGCAGAACAATAAAACGCAGCCATAAAAACAAGAACGTATCAATAGCCGCAGAGAAGGAAAACCGCATCACAGAACACCAATATTGTAATAATCTACTTAACTCAGGAGCGCACCTTTTAAAAATAAGCCTTTTAAAAAGCCAGAGCTTGGTAAAAGTGCCCTTCCCCCGACTGGTTACCATACTTAGAGTGCAAAACAAGCGATTTTTATTCTTTCCAACCCAAAATGTTGGAAAAGTAATTTTGTAAAGGGTTCTGGACTGTCAGTGGGGTAGCTGTCCCAAATAAGAGTAAAATGGGATCAAATTTGGTGTGGCGGGAGAAGCTAACAAAAGATGGATTGAGTTCAAACATGGGCCAGCGAGGAAAATAAACCTAGAATCAATTCCCACAATGGCCAATGATTTTCTGTGGGAGAGACAGCTGGGCAGTGCCTGGGAATATTGGTGACTTTTCCATTTTAAGCCCCCTCCAGAGCAGAACTGCCAGAAAGGGGTTGGAAAGAATTCCCAAAGCCATACCCTAGGTTTCTCTATTACATTATGCAAAACGAAAAACATTTCATCTATTTTCAGCATGCCATGTATTGTTCTATAAACCTCTACAATTACCCCTCTTATTCTCATTTTGTTCTGACCTAAATAGTTCCAACAGGTTCAAAGTATCCTACTTTGCATACATTATGTGAAGACCCAGCTCTCTGGAAAAGGCTCTAATGCTGGGAAAGGAGGAAGGAAAGAGAAGAAGCGAGGTGGAGGCACTCAGTGGTGATGAGAGCATTGTTACAAGACCTGAAGGATCAGGTTAGGGATAGATCATCATGGAGAAAACCTATTGATGTGGTCAATAGTAGCCAAAAACAACTTGATGGCACATAATCAATGAAACAAAACAAAGCAAAAACAAACACAGTTCCAAAACAGCTTTTTTCAGAGAGGCTGCTTCAATCCTTGATTTTTCCCCCCTTTTTTGGTTATTTTTCCCTGCATTTTTTTCCAACATTCCTGGCAACCAAAGCAGTACTTTTCCCCCAAGGCTGGTCCTAGTGTAGTTTTAAACAAGGCAGAGGAAATTATGCAAAGCAGGGCTTCTTAAATTCTTTCCATCTTTTTACGAGCAGCGTCCATAAGAGGCTTTAGCAGTTTCCTTTGTATAAGAAACAACTGTTTTATGATTGTTTTATAGTTACTGGTTTTATTGTTGTCATGAGCTGCCCAGAGTTGTTTAAGATGGGCAGCCGTGTAAAGCTTTTAAATAAATAAACTGTCTTGCAGCTGTGTGTGTTTCTGCTCCCCCATTGAGTTAGGTCTGGATATGTCTGGGTGCACAAGCCCCCTGTCTCAGGGTATGCTGCCATAGTGTACCCATCCTATTCCCCTTAACACAGTTGGTAGTGTTCCATTGGGTAAGTGTCTTATCCAAACCAGGACTGGATTTGCATTTCCAATTAGCATTCCCCGGAACTGTTGAAACCAACCAACAATGGATAATTGTTTTTAACTTCCTCTTACTGCTAACTGGACATGATGATTGTTCTATAGTCTTAGCCCCCAGAAAGCCATCAAATATAGCCAGGGTAAAATAGAAGCAGGGTGTTTCTGTTACCTGATCATGTTATGTGAACACCCTTCCAGTCCTTGAAAAACAGATCATTTATCTATCTATTTCCATTTGTAGCTGCTTTGCCAGAAAAAAGTATCTTGGGAGAGATTACACATGCCTGCTATTTCATGGTGTTCCATTTTTGGACTTCTTTTCCTTTCCTCATCAGGGGAAATCAACCGCTGACTTGCATCAAAAATAGCAATATATTTCAAGCCCAAGCATTTCAACTCCTTTTTGCCTTAATAAATAAATAACTAAATAAATAATCTGCTGGATCAGCTCCAGATGTTCAGAAGAAGCCAAGTTATTGCTGTGGTTAAAATCTTGCACTTAGCAATTTCCCGACTTATCTGAAAAAAAAAGAAACATTAATGACCTCTTTTGCTTTAATGTAAGTTCATAAACACATCATTTTTGTAATACTTCTAAATCTGTCACATGCAAATGGGCTACATTCTTTGGGCCAAATGAAGCCCATTAGTAGAACGCTCAGCACCCAGAAGCTCAAAAAAATGACATTCTGTTGGAATCTCACTTTGCTCTTCTGCATATAATAGGCAGAAAATGGTGCAAAGGAATGCTGTATTTATGCAAAATGATTTCCTAGAAAACAAGGGGGAAAAGCCTCATAGATCAGCAGCTGGGTTCACATTTAATGCTAAAACATAGGTTATTCAGTCACAGCTTTACTGAATAATCCAGAATTGGTTATCCTTAGACAACTAGGTTGTTATTGTTGGCTGGGTTCATCCATATGCAAAGCCCAAACTGAAGAAGTCTGTAATGGTTGGTTCCCAGACTGATCATGATCCAGGAGACCAAGCAACCAGCTGCAACCTCCTTTGTTATCAGTGAAAACACCACTTTGCTAGTTCATGAGAAGGCAGTTAAAGAGAAAATGAAGAATGTTCTGCCCAGTGTCCTGTGGGATATAGGATTGGAGATGGGAATTGTTCAGTTGCTGGAATTTTTGTCATCCCAATCCTTTCTTCACAGTAAATCTTCTTAAAGAGACTCTGTGAGAATCTTGCTTGAAAAAAAATTACTTTTGGTTAGGCAGATGCCAAGAGCTTCACAAAACCATGTTATGGCTTAGCACAATAAAGGAACCCAGCCAAATTCTTCATAAGATTAGTCTATTATTATTCTCCCACTGTTAACATGTATTGCTTTGATGCCATTGTCTTCTAATAGAAAGAAAACAAAGGGCAATCAAATCATTGCTTCCTTACACATTCTTTCTGCAGGCATAAGGGAAACGAGCTTGTGAATTTGAGAAAGTTTTGGCAAGCATGACTTTGATATGCAACATCCAGGTGACTACCTTCTGCAGTCCCTCTGACAATGAAATATTACTACTCAAAAAACTAGCAATGTCTCCCCCACTTGAGAAATTCTGCATTGATATTGTAAGTGATCATCTGCTCACAGTCCTTTTCCTTCAGCCATTACACAGCTCATGTGGGCATCCTTATCGGCTAGAAACTGTTTTACATTCAAGCTGTTTGCAACACACACTGAACCACAAATTAATCCATTACATTTTGGTCTAGGGTGGTATGCAAACTCAGCCCATGTTTATTAGTTCTTAGTTCAGTGGGTTGTGAGAACCCAGAAAACTGGGTCAATTCCATATACTATAATGGATTTAAAAATGGGTCACTATATTGTCTGAATGCAAACTCATTTTTCAGGAGTCAAAATTTCATCCTTGCAAGGATAGTATCTGAATGATTGGACAACATTTCCCAGCATGGTGCTTTCCAGGCTAGGGATGATGGGGCTGTAGGTTAAAAAATATCTTGGAAAGTAACAATGGTAAGCCATTTCCTAACTGTTGCCAAGAAAACCCCACCATGGATGTGTCCACCAGGAGTTGAGCTCAAGTGTAGGGAATAGGGTGATCTTGGTCAAATTCAATGTTTCTCAACCTTGGCAACTTTAAGATGGGTGGACTTCAATTCAAGCTGGCTGGTGGAATTCTGGAGTTGAAATCCACCCATCTTAAAGCTGCTGAGGTTGAGAAACACTCAGAAGTGGCTGTCTTGCCCTGTTGTTATGTACATTAGTAGACATTAAAAAATGAAAGGAGTTGGAGTGACAAGGTTGAGTAAATGGGATGAAACCTTCTCCAGAGACTCTCTGTCCTACCTTATTGTCTTGGTGTAGCTGCTATTGCTGGCAACATCTGTTTCCATGGAGATGCCTTTTCTTGGGATCCCCAGTGCTGATCCTAGCAGGTGAGATAAAAAGGGATCCCACAGCCTGTGTTCCTTTTTGACAACTGAAAAATAAAATGATAAATGATGAAAATGAAATAAGTTGGGTAGTCACTTCCTAACTCCATAGCAAAAGGTATGTAACTAGGAAGTTAGAGCACTTTCACAAGGTATAAACAACATTTATTTAAAACAAAGGTGGGAGAAAAAAAATCCTTGTTAACCTTAAGTATTTGCACACAAAATAACCAGTGGTAGAGGAAATGAAAGTAGAGGGTTATGAAACCCAGACAGATCTCATGAGAATCTCCAATGGAAAAAATACGTAAGATTGGTCTGTTATCTAAGACTCACAGTTCCTGAGCTTGCATAGAAAATAGACTTCAGAGAAAATAGATATCAGAGACCATAAAGCTTAATAGCCCCACATATTTGAAAATGACAGTAACCTTACACAATATTTCCAGCTCAATCGTGCTACCCATTCCTTAGAGATAAAGGAATTACTGCCACAAATTTTCCTGCTTGCTTCTCTGAAATTTTTCAGATTCTAGGAGATTCTGATCGTTAATCAGAGGCTCAGAAACAATTGCTTTTCCCCCTAGCCCTGGTATGTTGCTTCTTTCTTTTAATTTTTAAAAGATGAAAATTTTTCCTCTAAAGAAACAGGTGGGATTGATGGATCTCCCTTTGCTACATGCTAAGATAAGCATTCTTCTTTCAAGAGGATCCTGCTTATGTATACTGGAGAATTCTGCCATCTAGGTCAGGGTTCCTCAACCTTGGCAACTTTAAGACAAGTGGATTTCAACTCCCAGAATTCCACAGCCAGCCTTGCTGGCTGGGGAATTCTGGGAGTTGAAGTCCACCCATCTTAAAGTTGCCAAGATTGAGGAACCCTGATCTAGGTGACATGCAGCTGATAGTCTGGAATATTGTACTGCCAAGTCATAATGGGGGAGAGAAGGAGAGAGAAAGAGGCTGGATTAACATGTTGGCTATGCTTATATGACCTACTGAACCATAAACTACACTTTATCTTAGCATATTGTGTGATCCCAGGCAATGTGCTTAGTTTCGGATTCAGCCTGTATTGTGAATTAAATGAACAAACTATGATTATGTTAAACGTGGGCAAGTGTCTTATGCAAACATTCATTGTGCAAATCCATGGTTCCCTTTACCATTGCTGAGTTAACCACAGTTGGCTAGGTTCAGACATGAACCCAGAAAATATGGTTTACAACGTCAGCCTCGTACACGTTAAGGCAAAATCAAACACATTGATTGATTGTATTGTGGTTTATCGCAGTGAATGAACCTGAAGAGCTACATATACACTCTTCACACAGTGTACTAAGCTTAGTTTTGGCTTAATGTGGTTTGTGAACAGAGCTATTGTTGTTAGTCAGCCATAGTATATTTATTTATAGGTTTGTTTTTGTGTTTTATTTATTAAATTTGTATGCCGCCCATTTCCCCCAGTATATGGCTTACCATGTAAAGTACTGTTTCTGGTTTATCCCATTATGCTGGAATAATGCTGGAATAACACTGAGGAACCAGGCAGCTGGAATGTCAGGTGACGATTCAGGCCCAATCCCCATTCAGGGCAGGTAAATTCATTCTTAGCTTCCAAGCTAGCCTGTTTGATAGGGGTGTTATGAAGGAAAGGGGAGAGAGTCAGAACGGAGCTGCAAGCTTCTGGTTAGATAGATAAATAGATATTGTTTAGCAATGTTTTAATGTTCTTACTGATTTTTGCACGTTTTATGTATTTTATTAACGTTCGGCTACTTTTAGGTAGGCTTGATCTTATTTGTTCTGATTGGCAATCCAAACAAATAACCATATTGAGATACTGTTTGGTTGTTTTTACACCGTTTTAACGGTTTGTAAGCCGCCCAGGTCATATAGACGAGATGGGTGGCTATATCAGTTAGAAAAATAAATAAATAATAACATAGGCAGAATATACACGTAACCAATAAACACTAATTTAAAGGAGAGAACGGGCCTATGTTGCAAGTGAAACATTCTGGCTCCGTAGTTACCATCAAGGGTTCTAAACTTTCCTGTCTGCAAGTGTCAAATTGCTTGAAAGCTATATAAATACCAAACTGGATCAAGAAAACAACCTGTTTGGTTTGTTAAATACACCCAAGTAAATATGTCTACTGTGAGCTCCAGATGAGCTTCCTAGAGGTTAATGAACAATTTGAATTGTAAATCCAATTCCCTCTGGTTCTGTTCAGCATTTGCCAGGAACAGGATAGTTTCCTTGCCACAAGCTTGGGGTGGGCTCAGTGGGTTTTCCTCCCAACTAGCTGTCAGTACTGCTGGCAGATCTAAAGGCTGGCTCCCTCTGGTCACTGAAGATAAGTTCCTGCCTGCTAAGTCCCTAAACGCTGCTGCTGACCTTAGCATGGAGAAAGGTTTTACCATGTCTGAAAACATAAAAAGACTGCAAGGCATTGTGTGCGGATTTTTAAAAACAAGAATATTATATTGCTTTGTTTTTAAGTTTTTAAATGCTTATTTCAGGGCAATCTCAAAGAATGTTCAAAAGGAAACAACAGCTCAGCCCAAAGCTGTCAACTACTTATCTAAGACTTTCCCATCCTTATGTCTGGAGGTAGTTGGAATCACAGCTCCCGTAAATCTCAGCCTGAGAACCGTGCTACACCACACAGCTGGGAGGAAGAAGGCTGAAAAAAAGCTGGGTTGATTTACTACTATTTGATGGTGCTTTGTGATTTCCCAGAACAAGGATCTAGTTCATACCGTGCCCTGTGCCACTGCTTGTTCAAAGATAATTTACTGAATCAACCACAATTGGCTGGTTTGCACTGTATGCTAAGCTAGAAGCTATGGTTTACAACCCCAGTGAGCGGGGTTCAAAGAACGTAAAAAGTCACAGCTAAACAAACCACATTATGGCACAGTGCGATACATGAACCCATCTGTTATACAGCAGTTTGGATCCTTGGCTGACAGCTCAGCAGGTTGTATGAACCCAGCCAATTGTGGCTTAGTCAATAAAACATGATGAAACAAACAAAAAAAAAGCTTAGCATGTTGTGTGAACCAAGACAACAGTTTGATGAACATTGACAGATGATGTAACTTTCAGTTCAAGATAGCAAACAAGGATTACTTGAAAATCTTTCAGCTCTTTTTTTTAAAAGTTGATAATTTGGTATAAAGATGTCTCTTATGGCAAAGGATGGCATTGCCTTTCTTCTCAGCGTTGTTCTGTTGTGGCCTTTTCTCCGCGCCTAGCACAAGGATGGGGAAGCTGGATGCTAGAGCAGTGTTTCTCGAAGGAAAAATAGTGAATAAGAAAGAAAATAGAAAAAGAAAGAAAAAAGAAAAAGAAAAGGAAAGATGATAAAGAAGCAGAGAGTTTGCCCCCCCCCCCAGTTACTAAGGTACAACAGAAAAGGTGGGGTGGTTTGTCAACGGCCATTCAGAAGTTGCATGCCAGTTTATTGGGGTTCTGATAATCTTAGGGGAAAAAAAGGTTCTGGGGCCTGAAAAAGTTTGAATACCCCTAGGTTAGGGAATGAATGAACCTGGTCTAAGAGAAAGATCAGCTGTTTGGAAGGTGGTGGAGAGGGTCTAAGGAGGGCTTGGAGAGTTCCAGCCATTTCCAAAGAAGTGACTCAGAACTGTAGATCTTTGGGTGCTTTACCCAAGGAAACCTTCTCATTGACCCAGATTTTCTGGACTGGATCTTGGCATCTGTTCCTGACTTTGTGTCCTTGTCTGGGTTCCCGGCACTGAATGGTGCTAATAATTAAAATCTTCACTGAATGGAATATTGAAGAATGGAATTAATATTCATACAATGCATCAATCTAGACAGTATTTCTGCCCATTTTTTTGTTGTGTAATGCACTTGTAAGCACAAGGTATGGGGATAATAGCAAGTATTGAGCAGACTCAATCCCTATTTAGGTTATATTTAAAACAAAAATCACTGACTGCCCATTGCCTCAAGTTGGTTCTAATTAATTCCTCCATTTTTTGATTTGTCCAGATTGTAAATAATACTTAAGATTGGCAACCTTTTTAAATTTGCTTAGGAGTTAATTATGGACATTGTGTTTATGAGCAACTTCAGGGTGGTTCAAATGTCTTGATTCAACCTGATTCAACCACATTTGTTTAGAAGCAAGTCTGATGCTTTTCAGAAGGATTTACTTGTTTTTATATTTGCTTGATTAGAAAATGCAGTATTTGTTGAAAACCACTCCTAATGTGACTTCCAGCATGTAATGCTGTTTTCCAGATGTGTTGAACATCAACTTTCAGAATCCCTGGCCAGCATGGGGAGTTGAAGTCCAACATACCTGGAGAGTATCAGATTCCTCCGGAGCACTTGGAGAAAGCAAGATTTTATCAATACAAGAAAAAGCAATTAAATCTCATTCCTTAGTTGTGGTGTAGCAAAGAAAAATACTGATGAGATGTAGTATTATAGACAGCAATGCTGTTGAAATCAGCAGTAACTCAGTTGGTTTGTTATAAACCACAAAGTTCATAATTCTCAAATGTATAACAAGTCTTAGCATGTTTGTAAGCATGATTAATTCTGCATTCATGTATATTTTCCACATCCGCATAAGCTTCATAACCAAGGGTCCCAACTCAAGGACGTCATAGCATTGGAAGAAGCAAGGAACTAAGGCTGGTCCTATTCTCCTCCTTTAGACACAACAGAATCACTTCCAGGAATCTGCAAATAAAGGCAGTAGAATGGTTGGTCTGAGGCCCAGGATTAAAAGTACTGGGCACGTTTGCCAGCATGTTAGATATTCTACTTATGAAGAAGCATCCTCTGGATCACAGCTCTAACTATGAGAAGCAGAACTACAATCTTACCCATGAAACAAATTAGTTGCAGCCTAGCTATTGTAAGAATAATATTGTTCCTACTCATGTGACTGCTGTTAGGAAGACTGGATTTATTTATTTTACAATCTGGGTAGACCTTCCCAGTTGATTCTGAGAGGTAAGCAACAAAGCAAAATAAGACAATATGCTACAAAATGGGTTTGCTCCCTAAGACAAATCCTGAAGTTTCCAGACATTCTTAATAGCAGTAGCAGTACTATAGTCTGAGTCATACAATAGGATTATACAATATTTTTGGCTGTTGTTCAGAAAGTTATATGGTTGGAAGCACTGTGGTTTGTAAACCGTGGTTTATATCCAGTTGTTATGTGGATCTTGTCAACTGTGGCTTATTCAACAACCCCTCATTAAGCACACTATGCCTTAGTGAATGTGTGAACAATCCCATTTAGGAATGGTTATTGATGCTTGGCTTCTGTCTGTAGTTACAGGATGCTTTTTAACTGTAGTGTCATTTGATTCATTTTTAATATCTACTGGTAAGTTTTCTTTTTAAAGTGCAGTAAAAACCATGCAAGGCAGTCTCCAGTATATAATTTTATTCTTATAAGCAGTCTTAACTTTTACAGTGGCAGAACGCCATAATAAAATGATGAGTAACTAACTCTTCCAGCACAAATAAAAGCTCACCAAAGCTGGATCAAAACAGCTAACATCTCACACAGCAGTCTGAATGTCCCCCCCCTTTTTTTTTTTAATAAAAAGCAATAATAAATACGTCTTTGGTGTCTTCTTTCAACACTTGTCATCATGATTCTGCTGATGGAACTGAGATCTGTGATACTGCAAGAAAAACCTGTTCCTTTAACTCAGTGCTTCCCAAACTTTTTCCTTCATCACCCAAAATCCTAACTTCGAATGGTTGCTGAACGTATGGTCGTAACTCGAGGACTACCTGTATTGTAAAAACAATATCATTGAATGATCTTTATGTCATTTCAACAAATTACCATTGGTAATTTCATCAATTTTTGTCTTAAGAGGAATACTTTGGGAAATTTTTGAATGCATTTTTAAGTCAACTGAAATGTCCCTGTTGTGATTGGGTAATGGGTTTGTGTGCTGTTGCCCAAAGACAAACCTCTTTTACCCAATTTTAGGTAATTTGCCTAGGTTTGGGAAGCACTGCTCTAACTGCTTATTCTCACAAATGGATATATAAAAATAGTTTTAGGTACTGAGCTAAGAATAAGAGTTGGGCAATACTGGATGAAAACAGCGCTTCAAGTAATTCTTCTTGAGGAATGTCATAAGTACTGGCCAAGTGGTCCTAGGAATCTTGTGGAAATGCTGTACGGTTGCAAAGGGGAAAGGGAAGAAGTTTGCAAAACGGCTAGTGACTGAATGACTACAATATCAGAAGCATGATGCCCCTGTGACAGAAGTCTTCCTTGGCAGATGTTGCCTGTCGTAATAGCTATAAATTTATCACATCTACAGGCTAGCAAGAACTCAAGAAGAAAACATTGCCCATGTCCAGAGACCTGCCACTGAATTCAGCAGCATGCTATCAATTTAAGATGCTTGCAATTAAATTATTGATTTTGCACTAGTGCTTTAACTGAATTGCAGTAATAGAACAAAAACATTTAAACTGTGTTTGAAAGTCTGGATTTCCAATTATGCCAAGTATCCTTCATGTTGTGCTTTCTTTTACTGCTATTCCTATGGCTTGTCAATCAGTGCTCTTATAAAGTTGGCTTGAAAATCATTTGATATAAGCGAGCGTGGAGAGGCAAAACAAGTTTGTCATGCTTTCTCTGGGGATGATATTGGCAAGAAACAGAACAGAGATCTTAAATGTTACATTATGCAAGCCACATGCTGAATGCAGCTGAATTATATGTGGGACATGGTTTGGGTTGGAACATACATATATACAGGTACTTGAGAAAATTAACTCAGTGATCACATCATGCAGAGCTGTTTAGGAGACTGAGTAAGCCAGGTCTGGCTTGGGTTCCAGAGAAAAATATTCTAGAAAAAATCCCCCCATGCATCTCAATGGGAGAGGCAGTTGGGCAGTGGCTTCGTATGCAATTGACTGCTCCATTCTAAGCAATCTTCCCTCCTGGTCATGTGGCCCAGCGTGGAGCATATGCAGCCCATCCTGATCTCCCCAGTGCACATATACACACCCTGATGCAGCACAAGGGGAAAGCAGAAATGCACGCTCTCTCTCTTACACGAAGAAGAGATGCAACATATTACTTCATTAGACAGAAGAAAATATAGGCCTCTCCTATAGCCTCTGCTTACAAAGTAGGAGGAAAGAATTCTAGCTGTCCTGCTATGTGTGATGGAATATATCTATGAAGAGGAGGAGATGTCAGGCCCAGCCCAAGAACAGCAGTGAAATAGCCCAGTTGAGTTCAGTTTCTTTGCTTACACCTTATAGACAGAATCTTGCCAGACTCACTCTATACCACTGCAACTAGTGGATATACCCTGGGAGATTCTAGGAGTGGCTCTCCTGAACCTCTTTCACTTCCCACACTCCCCCTGCAGACTGTGTGTTCTTTTGTCTCCTTTCCCTTCCTGGAATGCACCCCCTCCTTCCTGATAGCCTTGATCTCCCACATCTGCAAGTTTTCCCTTTATGTAATGGATGGAGCCTAGTCTTCAGTAGCTTCGGCCATAATAACTCTGTATTTATGATGTATCAAGATAATGTTCTTTTTCCACAAAGGACGAACATTGTCACCATTGAGTCCTTCCCTGCCCTGTTAACTACTCCTGTTGTCCGTATCTTCTATCTGTTTGCAGTGGTGCCATTTGAACTGGACTTCACAGTGAAAGCCCAAGCTTGCACTCCCCTGTATGGGGCAGCTCACTGCATTTTGCAATAAGCAAAGTGAGTGGTTCACTTGCTTTAAATTGTGGTATGTCAGCCCTGCTACATTTGGGTAATATTTTGCCTGTTGCAGTCCTGGACTTCTGCCTACCCATCTTGGCCTAATGATACCTCTGCATTCTATGTATCTTTACTTCTGCTGACCAAAAATATCCCAAATTACTTTTTTTGCTGAATTAGGTATTTAACAAAGTGCCTCTGTTCTGTAGCTTTCCCTGGTTTTGATGTCTCTATCATGATCATCACATGCAGAAAATTGGTCTGTTTGCTGGGTTTCTTTTCATCTACTATCTGTCTCCTTTCCGACCTCCCCCATCACCCCCCAAAAGGTGTTAAGGAACTAATTACCTTAGCAAAATGAGATTTGCCAGCATATCGGTCAAAACGGATGAATTTGAAAATCAGAACTGGCAGATGATTTATGATTATTTTGTTAATGTTTCTCTTTTAACAAGCACCATTTCTCATGCTAAAGAGCTTTTCATCTCTTTAGGGCATAATCTGTTTGTTAAAAAAAAAGTTAGGAGCATGTGGTTTCTGACTGCCCTTGCAGTAGACGGTGCTGCTTTTCCTTAGCTTGAGAAGGGTGGAAGTGCAGAACTTTCTAAATCCAGACAGGCTCTCATGGCTTCATTAGTCTTGATCTCCTCCTCCCCCAAAGAGGAGCTGGACTGGAGGATGAATGAGTCTGTTTGCTCCTTTCCACCTTGCCTACCTAATAACCATTATTGTTAATTATGAAGCAATGATTTATTACAGTCCTGGATGGATTCAAGTAATTCCTGCCTGCTTGTGTCCTGAAAGCCAACGTGTTGCCAATATGACATTGAATTAATGTAACACCTCTGGGGGTGGGGAATTTGTTTATTTTTTTTTTTTGCATGAAAGGAAGGCAGGTGTGACTGTACAATATATTGGATCCATTGATTCACAATGTGGGCAGCAGAATATCATCTTAGTCTTGGTAGCAATGCTCCCTAGCATCAACCTTTTGAGGTAGACCAATCAGGAAAGAGATTCCACAAGAAATGCTAGAACTATAGTTCATTACTATAGAGTATGATAGCAGAATCTTGAAAGCCTGACAATGTTTCTTCTCCTTCCCTGCCTCTTATACCAAATAGAGTCAAGGGTGGGCAGTCTTGAGTTTCTTTCTCACACCTTCCTGCTTTCCTGAGCAAAGCTCTTGTTTTCCCAATGGTTGCCACGTTTTCTTTAAGGCCATCTCTGTACTCCTCTACACCCAGTGTTGGCCATAATCAAGGGGGTATTGCTGTCCTTTATCAGTCAATCTTTTTTTCCTTGCTTTCTTTGATGGTGGACTTGCATTTCCAGGACCCATCCAATGGAACAGGGGTGGACTTATCCTAGTCATAAATAATACCGTGCTAGAGCGTACTTTGTAGAATCTCAACATTTGTCTTCCCTTGACTTCCCTTTCCCTTTATATCTCTGGGAGCTTAGGAATTTCTTTTGCATTTCTCTTGGTGATGCTTTTAAGTTGGCACATCTTTCACCACTTGAAGAATTCCCTGATGGGATGTATATCTCCATCTGAAAAAGCCCCTTATATTCTCTCATAGAGTCTCCCCTGAAAACTGAAGGGAAGTGAGGAATGTCAGGGAGGTTAGAGATGATTGGAAAGACAATTGGCCAATGAAGGACTAACATATCTCTTGGCTACCTTATTACTAGACATGTGTGAGAGCACCACACTCTACCAGCAAGAATTTAATCCATGTTCTCTTCTGCTTTCAGAATTTCAGAATCAAATTCTCTTCTATAAGATTGAAGGGGAATTGGTAGGAGAAAAATTAGGATTTTTCTGCCCAGAATTGGGTACTGACCATTTCAATCTTCCAGGACACTCTATTGCAGAACTCAAGAGTGACCATCTTGGGAAAATGAGATTTTAACAGCATCATTGAGCAAGAAATGGCTGAACTCACATATGTCAAAAGGTTTCAGGCTATTTCAGAAGGTCTCAATAAACACAATGCATTTTTAACACATTGCAATTGTTAATTGATAATGCACTTGTAATCTGTCTCACTTGTAACCTGTATCTGCATAGCCAGCCTGTCTTCTCCTCCCTTTCCCCCCACCTCAACCCAGTTTAAACCCTACATCAGTCTAGCCCCTCTATGCATTTGATGAAGTCAGCTGCAGCTCATGAAAACATATGCTGTTTAATAACATTTGTTAGTTGGAAAAGGTGCTACCAGACTTCTGATTTTTGGCTACCATAGACGAACAGGGTTGTCCTCCCATAATGTCTACAGTGCCCAAACTGCTGGAAGAGGGAGGAACAAGAATGAACCAATGAACAGCTGGATCTGGCAAATTCTGTGCCCTCTGTCCATCAGTATCAGCAAAACGTGCAAATTCAGCAGATAGATTAAAAAGAAACAACCTGGCCAGGGTTATAAATGTGCATTATTTTTCCTTTTAGCATTCTTATTATCCTGTAGCTCGTGATTAGCAATACATAGCCCTGCCTTTCTCCAGTTTGCTGGTCTGAATAAAGAAACCACCTATAGTTTGCAACAATGGAGAGGTAACTAATGAAGCAGATTGGGCAGAGGAAGGAAAAAGATGTGTGCATAAAAGAAAAGCTTGTTTTCTAAGCATTATGTACAATTTCATCCGCTGCCTACAATCACGCATCATGCTAACAGCGGAGCTGAGGGAGATATGTCAATCCAGGCGTCATCTCTTTGTTCAATTAGTTTATATACCACCGGATTTGTAAACTGCTGGGAGTTGTTTCTGCCTGAAAAAAGACACAAAAATAGTCATACCCCCCGTCTAGTATAATAAGATAGGCACAATAGCAACTCTTCCCTCCCATAGGCCCTTCTTAAGGTTTTTTATTAAAGCCTTTATTGAAGATGCACCACCAAAACCCTTCTTTCTTTAGAAGTGGAAAAATGACGTGCTTACAATTCGGAGCATCTTAAAGCCTCACCGAGGTATGATTGTGGATCACAGTTCTCTCTCAGAGAGGGGTGCCGTGGAAGGTCCTTCTGAGAAAGGAGCACGAATCCTTTTCTCTTCCATCTCCCCCAACAACCTGCTGCAAGACATCTTTTTTCCTGCAAAGGTCAGTAAAACTAAAGTCTCCTTCAGGTCTGGTTCAACTCCTGCGCCTTCATGCAGGTGCCCTCCTAATTTTCTTGGCCACAGCCCTGAAGTAGTTTGCTACTGTTTCGGTCTGCACTGATTTTTGACTTCCCAGGCATGAAGGCCTGTACAGCTGACCTTGGGGGTAGCAAAGGAATAAGCGAGTGGTCAAGAGGGAACTTGCAGAAAGTATTATCCGGTCCTGAGAAAGAGGAAAGTGGGGCGTCCGCCAGTATGGCCCAAGCTGGCTGGGGAATTCTGGGAGTGGAAGTCCACCTATCTCAAAGTTGCTAAGGCTGACAAACATTGGTTTAGAGAGTTAGCCCAGGTTTGGGGGTTCCCACAACACGCTGGCCCCAGGCAGGCAGGGGCTGCGCAATGGCGCCTGGCCTGGCTGCGATTCCCGAGGCCGTGTGAAGAGAACAGGCTGTCCGTCGTGTTTCACCACAAAGGCTATGAAGGAAAAGGAGCTCAGCCCCCCTGGGGGGGAGTGATTCAACCAGACTCAACCATAGTTTTAACTGGGAAACTGTCAGCATTTTAGACCAAGCTAAATCCAAAAATGCAAGAAAATTCTTGGAGCCTTGATATTCAGAAGGCAGCCATCAACAGGCACATAGAGATAAACAGCTTCTACATCCTATTCAAAAGAGACAAAAGACCAGAAGGTCGCCTCACCAGCAATCATCGCCCAGATAAGCAAAGGTCACCACCAGGCACACAATCCAACAGCAAACACATGCCAATCAAAGGACTACCAGAGGAGCAAAACAGAACCCCCACCCTTACCAGCACTGGCCAGGCAGGCCACAGCACATAAAGAGAGAGCAAACCCCACCCCATTTTAGCACTGAAGATGTTACCCAGCCGGGTAATGAAACGTTTGCAAGAAAAGGACCAAGCTCAGAGACCCGCAAGGGCTCCACGGGAGCGATTCAATCACAGCGCCTCACTCCCGCCTCTAGATGGCGCCCGAACCCCAGGTTTCCGACGGCCCTGCAAGGGGGCGGTCGGGCCGCGGGGTCTCCTCGTCCGTGCCCGAGACAGACTTCTGGGGGTCTTCGGCATCCCCGAAAACGTTCCTCCCTCCGGCGGAGTTGTGGGCAGCCCCGTCTAGCGAGCAGCCATGGTTTGGAAGAGCCCTTCCTGTCCCGTCCAGGAGCAGGGGCTGCGTTTCTGAACCGTGCAAACCAGGTAGCCCAAACACCGCGTGATGATGATATGAGCAACCTCCGTGCCTTTTTTTCAAAAGCTTTTTTTTTTAAAGCATGGGACATGCATTAATATTGTGCTTATTTTTTTCCTGACATTGAGTATATTTTAATAAACCGCCCCTTCTGTTTTAATCTAAGGTATGATATAATCAGTTATAAATCCTACTTGCAATTGCATCAGGGCCCAGAGTCGCCTTTATCAAAGGCTGGGTTGCAAATCTGGAAAACAGAGTAAGGTGAAGGTAGGAGCAGATGTTTGGGGATCATGTGAAGGTATCTTGACAGGAAGTCATCAGGAACTGAGTTTCACCTGAATTTTCTTTTTCCTTTTTGACAGCCGCTAACCGTTGCATGAGGTGGGCTTGTAAGTTTATTTATTGTTAATTTATTAATCAAATTTGTATAGCTGCCCACCTTACAGAATGCAACTGTGGGCGGCTTACAACAATCCAATAAAAGCCCAGGTACAATAAACGATATAAAAATCAATGTTAAAAGATAAATATGGTAAAAAACAGATATACAAACCCTCAGCAAGCGAGATTAAGGATAGCTAACTCAGCGATGGAGTCATCTAAGCATAACTCCGGTTCCCTGGGAGCCCGGCCCAGGCCTGGTGCCATAACCGGGTCTTGAGGGACTTCTGGAAGGTCAAAAAGGATGGAGCTAATCGAAAAGGGGAGGGGGATGTTCCACAAGGTGGGCCCCACAGCAGAGAAGGCCCAGTGCCTAGGACCCACCAAATGTACGTCCCTAGCTGATGGTACCCTCAACCTGCCTTCTCTGCTAGATCTGATGGGGTTAGGGTTGTTTGTGGAAGGTTGGTATTCCGAGGAATAGATTTTAAAGACTCTGTAAGAGTCCTTTGCAAGTTGCATTTGTCCTTCAGGAAGCAGATGTGGGACACACATTCATTTCTCTTTTAATCAAGGGGGAAAAAGCAGACTCCTGGAATTTTTTCCAACCCCTTTACCAGCTCTGGTCCCAGCACTGTCTGTCTGTTCTATGTCATGAAGTCATGGGTTGGATCCACCTTACGCATCTCTGTGTTTCTGCTTTCCTCCTCATGTTGCCTCTCTACGTATATTTGTATACTCAAAAGCACAGGGCAGGTTGCAACATTGCTTGGAATAGAGCAGCATTGAGGGATTGCTTTCTGGATTTTTTTTTCCAACACGTCCCCTTTTTAACACCCAATATATCTTTAGCTGGCTTCTCCCATCACACCAGATTTGGTCCTGTTCTTCTGGAGAGTTACTTGCTGATAAATAGATGGCCTGTCAGAGTCCTTAGCCATTATTCTTTCCAACGTTCCATTGAGTTGGGAAAAATAAATTGAAAAATAAAGGGGGTTATTTGTTGCTTGGTGATCCAGGGCACATGACTATCTTATCTGGGTGCCCTCCAGATTTGTTAGACCACCACTCTCATCACCTTCTTCCAGGACAGCTAGTGCTTTTGCTGAGTGGGGAAAATAGGTTCTACATGCCTAAAGAATGCCAACTTGGAAAAAAAATAGTTTAGGAATCTGCTTCTTGCCTTGGGTATAAGAGTATAAGGGTTCTGCTCCTTGGCAAGCCTATACATCTGGGGAAGGAAGTTTTTGAACCATAACCTCATCAAATGTTTGCTAAGCCACCAAAGAAGACTCCTCGCCAAAATACAAATTAAGCTTAGATGTGTAAATGCTTGCACTTGGCCTGATGAAATATGTCAGCTCAGCCATTGAGTCTGGCCCAACTTACCCAACCACATTTGAATTAAAATATGAGGACTAGAACCTTTTTGAGTTTTAGAGGAAGCCGCCTCCTCCTCCTCCTCCTCCTCCTCCTCCTCCTCCTCCTCCTCCTCCTCCATATAAGAACATAGCAGTCAGAGATACAATATTTGAGGTGCAGGTTAACCGGAGCAACACACAATTTAGCCACAACATTGGAAATGCTAGCGTTGGAGTCAGACAGTAGAAGCTTTGGTGGTCTGCTCATCCTGGATACTGTCACAAAAGAGGTGAAATTAGAGAGTTCTGTACATCCTGTAGAAATTGTAGATCAGTTGTAATGGTATGTGGGAAAGACCTTGGGAGACTGGGCCAAGAGATGCTGCCTAGGGAACGGTCAGATAAGAGACAGTGTAGCCCGCAGCTGGATAGTGGGCGGGGCAAGAGGATCAGAAGGGACCCTCCCCAAGTTCTCGGGCTGTAAAGGTGGGAGAATTTTGGACTTGCAAGATTCTGTTAATGTAGCTTTACAATAAAGTAGAATTAGCTCATCTGGTTGTGTTTCCTGTCTGGTCTACCTAGTAAGGCTGACATCAGCAGAACATGGGCATTTGTTTCAGGCTCTTCTGAACTACAAGGGCAGACTTGCTTGGATGGGGTGTTGGGACAATTGTAACACATTATGCCATGCCTGAAAGAAGTCCTTAACGTGAAGAAGGTGAAAGGGGTTTGGCTGGCCTCCAAGGTCCCCCTCAAATCCAGATGTTCTTTGGATTATTACCAAGGAAACCTATTTTCAAAGAACAGAGATCATTGGTGCTCCAGAGAGTCTATGGAAGGGTCACCTGCTAGTCGTGGCCTGTTCACAAAAAAGACGATCCTGGCATTTTGGTCTTTCAATTCCCCCCCCCCCCCTACATAGATACTGTAGGTGGGTTTCTCTCTCTGCCTTTTGATTCGCATACCTGTCTTCCGAGAAGCTTTGTGCTGACAAAGCTCTGAATCTGGAAGGCATGCCGCTTTCTGGAATGACAAAAATAAAAAGAAGTACTATAGTTAATGCAGGGGTGATAAATATATCGTGTCATTTGAATGAGACACTCTAAGCATCAATCGCTGAACAGATGCCATGGCGGGGGAGGGAGGAGGGCTTTCATGTTCGGGTTTTCATTCATGTGGTTTTCTAGAAGATGCCAGTGGGAGAATGAGACTGGAATCCTTCAAGGGGCATCTGGGGTTTGCTGTCCTAAATTGTCGCAGCCTAAAAGTTAATTTTTTACAGCCACCTACGTAGTACCCATTGACACAATTTGGTTTTTTTTTTAAATCCGGAGTTCCTTGTCAAGGATCTTGAGACATCACTCTGGGAGATCAGTGATGATCAATTTCCAGGTATTTTTGATGCCAGCCAAGATAAATCGTTGCTAGGTCCAGTGATATTTTAAGTTGGCATATTCCTCTTCATCTTTCAGCACTTCATTCCATGCTTCCTCCTTTTTTCCTGGGTTTCTGTACCTTAAAGCTGGCTGGCAGCCTATACTGGACAAGCTCTACCTTCCCTGGACCAATTTGATTACCCTCCCCCCAAAGTTTTCCATCCAATGCTACTGGTCCTTTTTTCTACTGTGTAGGTAATGCTGTTTTAACCCCCCAAGCAGAGCGCTCTCAGCTGAAACATCATACTAATACTTAACATCATACTAATATTTAAACTACATATAATTGGGGGTGGCAAAATCCACCTTGGTTTTCTTCCATTTCCTTCCTTCCTTCCTTCCTTCCTTCCTTCCTTCCTTCCTTCCTTCCTTCCTTCCTTCCTTTATTTATTTAATATGCTGCCCATCTCCCCCAAAGGGAGCTAGAGAAGCTGTACAATGGTTGTTCAAGTCTGCCATGTTCTAAAGAGCCACCCTGTTAGTGGTTACTTCCTGGTTAGTTAAAAACTTCCAGCTCTACAGAAAGGGCACGATCTTCCTTCTTCCTTCTTAAGCTATAATGCTGTCTCTAAGGCTCTTAAGCCACATTCATGAATAATGCAGAGAAACGTGGCTGTTCAGAAAATAAAGCAAGACCTTAAGATCAATTGATTTTCTTGTTATTAGACATGCATGAATTGTCTAATAATAATAATATAAAAATCATGTACTGAAAGATGTACTTTCCCTAATCCATAGCTTATCCCCAAACCTTATTTAACGCTTTTTAAGGAGTTGGACAATTCCATAATTTATTTGGTCTCCAAGCTCCTTTAGTGAAAGCCTTTCAATTCACACGGCCCTCCTTGAATCGAATTATAGCATGCATCTCTCTGTCAAAAAATGATTACCCTCAGGCCTGAGTCACTTCAGGAGCAAGGAAAGCCGTGCTATATTTTTCTTTTACCTAGAAGGGCAAAAGCAAGTAGCAAAATTGCCACGATAGTTAATAGAACCTCCATGTTTGGGGGCAGTATATCCCTGAGGGACAGCAAATCCAAGATTGAGTCATAAAAGGCTCTGTCCTGAACAGGGAGGGGGAGGAGAGGTCACATGTGCTCCCATTCATGTGCATGATGTGACTCCACCCACTCTGCATTCAGTCATCACTCCACCGTGGGCAGCTGGCAGACTCTGGAAAAAACAGTAAGGACAACCTTTAGACACCAAATAGGTGCACACCTGTGATTAAAGTTATAATGATGCAGCGACAGTCACTTGGGCTCTTTTCTGCCCTGAGCTGTTGGCTGGCACTCGCTGCCATGAGCATATTATACTTACATTGTGGGCTCTGCCTTGGCTGCCGGTACGTTTCTCCGGGCAATCCAAAATTCTGGTTTTAATCTGTAAAGCCCTTTATGGCATGGTTTCAAGGTACCTGCAGGGCCACCTTTTCTAACCAGAACTGACCTACTTCTCCAGGGCAATCTTCCCAGGAGAAGCTGCTGCTGGTGCCCCTTTTTGTGAGGTGGGGGGGGCCTAGAAGCATTGCTTCTTGGTGACACCCCTTTGCCAGCCCCACTAGTTAGACCAGACCAAAAAATCAACTCCATAGGAAGACCAGAACTCTTCTTTATGGGCATAGGCCAGAATAACAGAATCTTGCAGATCGGATTGTGCTGTCCCTCCTCCCCTTTCTGATACCCCAGTGAATCAGGGAGGCGTCTGCTTGAGCAGCTTCCAAATGTTATCTTGCTTCCCAATTCCCTTGCTGGCTGGGGAATTCTGGGAGTTGAAGTCCACACATCTTCAAGCTGCCAAGGTTGAGAAACACTAGCCTAGGTAATGGTTCTTGCATCTTTCTGTCAAGGTCATCTCCCTTACAGGTAGTCCTCACTTAATGACAGTTCTGTCACTAAGCAATGCGTTCATAAAGTGTGACGTCACTGAGCATGCCGCTTAGTGGCAGCAATTCTGGCACTTCCAGTTGCTGTTGTTAAGTGAGGACCATGCAGGTCATTAAGCGAGGACCTTATGTGAGCGTGACTTCTGACTTCCTGCTGGGTTCCCCATTGACTTTGCTTGTCAGAAGCCAGCAGGGAAGGTCGCAAATCATGATCACGTCACTGTAGGATGCTGCAACGGTCAGAAATCCAGGCTGGTTGCCAAGTGCCTGGATTGCAATCGTGTGACTGTGGGGGTGCTGTGATGGCTGGAACTTTGAGGACCAGCCATAAGTACCACTCATTCAGCCCTGTTGTAAGTTCGAACAGTTGTTGAACAAGTGGACGTTAAATGAGGAGTACTACATCCCTATAGTTTGGAACAGCTTTCCCTGAAGCTCAACTAGTTCCTTCCGTGATTCCCTTCCGGATAGCAGTTGAAATGGAGCTCTTCTGAAGGGCATTTAGGGTTGAGGTATGATTGCCTTT
Organism: Python bivittatus; assembly: GCF_059951505.1. Taxonomy (NCBI): domain Eukaryota; kingdom Metazoa; phylum Chordata; class Lepidosauria; order Squamata; family Pythonidae; genus Python; species Python bivittatus. Next base: position 11,398,962 of record NW_028277054.1, on the reverse strand, counting down.
TTTATTTATTTTCTGTTTGGAATGATTGTTCCATGTAATTTACATTTTACTGTGGACATTTTGATTTTTTTTTTTATTGTATGACTATTTGTGGTAAGCTGCTGGGAGTCTGGAATGATTAGGCAGGTCTAATAAATTAATACATAAAGAAATCCAAATCTCTACTTAGTTACAGAACACAGTGGATGCAAGTCTTTTCCACTTCACTAAAGCATCGTCTCTTTGCTTGCTATGACTAAGGCATCCCCCTCTTTTAGCCACAATTTTGCCATTTAGTGTGGAATAGAAGATGCTTCTTCCAGTTATATTTTTTCATATCCCAATGCATGCTTTTTCAAAGAATAAAATTAGAATACACCAGGTAATCTTTCCCAAGCCCTTTGCCAGCATCCGATGTTGTGTGATGCTTCTAAAAGTTTCATTGTTTTTTTGACGGTGAGCTTTAGATGGATGAAGATGAATTGTCTGTAAATGTGCTAGAGAAGACAGAACCCTTGCTGAGCATTAATGGTGACTCTGGTAGTTATGTAAGATGGCTGCTGAATGATTGATTGGCAGCTCTGCCAGGTGAACTGCTACCTACATGTCCTGGATGACCCTGTTAATCACTATGGTGTCAAAGCACCTCTCAGGATAACAAATTTATCTCAGCAGAATGCCACGAGTGAAGACAGCATCAGGCTAGTGCTACAGAGGATTCCAAAGTACAGAAAATGGATTTCTTCAGACAGAGGTGAAAACAGATTGAGGGTGACTGTGGCCAATGTAAACACTCATTACTATAGCAGTTGTCAGTTGTGGGGACCTTATTCAAGGAAGTATAGGAGAGTCAATTTTCACCAAGGTACAGTTGATAGGGAATACATCTATATTATATCTGAAGATGGCCCTGAAGATCCAGTGATGGTATAAAGTTCAAGAGCCGGAAAGGAGGATGGAGGTCATCTAGACCAATCTCTTTGCAGTACAGATTTGTACAATTCAGGATGTAAGTACACCATTCCAGCATAGATAGCTGCCCAGCTTCTGCTCAGACACATCTGGGGCATTCTTTCATTTTGTACTCAGGGGAGAGTATCTTCCCGGTTCTTCAGCTGTGTGGAAGGAATCACGTCCCTTAGAGCTGTTATGATGGTTTAAGTCCAGTACATTGGGAGGTCATCCAGGAGGACTGAGGGCAGGGGGAGATGAGGACTCTCATGCAGTAGTGTGAAATTGCTGGTGATGATTGAGGGGCTGAAACTAATGCTTATGTGGTAGGGACTTTACTTGGCCTTGCAGCATGGAAAAAAGATGATTGGTTGAAAGTGTTTTGAGTGTTTTAAACTGAATAGTCCAAGCAGCCTAATTTCCTTCACCAGGAGCCATGGAGTGTCCCATCATCCCTGATCTCCAACTGTCAGAGCTTTTGTGCTTTGGACTTAGGGCACAGGGTCTTGGGGGACTGCCTCCAGGCTCTGAACGAACTTTGTCCTTGGTTGGATCATTGGGTCCAGCAAGAAGGAGTACAAAGAAGTCTACTCCCTGAGCAATTTGGTTGAGGAAGATCCAGCGCTCAGCTTCGTTGAAGAAATTGCTGATGTTGCCTTATATTGAATGCAATCACTTTACTGCATAAATGGCACTTTTAAGGTCAATAAAAGGTAATTTTTCTTCTAGCTGAAAATGAAATCATCATTGCTTACTGATTTTAAGTGATTTTTATCTGCTTCAACTGGTAATAATCAAATGACACAAGGCAGCATAAAAATTGCTTCTGCTTAAGGTGATGTGCCTAGAAAGAGTCTTCCTTTCAGAATAAAAATCTCTTGCAGTCTCCTTTCCACTGAGTAGTTCGTGATCTCCATCTGCCAAGTAAATTTGGCTAGAACAGCTTTCAAGATAATCCTCCTTAACTTTTTAATTGCAACCCTTTTGAAAATGAGTGTATTTGGCTGACTTTGGTATAAATTTATATGAAGTTGAGTTTTACTGTTCCAAAGGCAAAAAGGGCTGGTCTGGGCACCCTCTGGTCCTTCGGAAGTTGCTGGATTACATCTGTCATCCTTCTTGATCCATAGTAGTGCTGGCTGAGTTGAGGAAAGCTACATTTCAACAACATCTGGAGGATCACAGCTTACTAAGCCCTGATCAGAGCAGTATCTAGATTATGTACAGTATGACCTGACTTGACAGCATTTTCGGCATCTATCTTATGTTGCTCGTGAAATATTGGCTGCTCCTGGGAGAATTCTTTTGGACAATTTTGGTGGCTTGACCAATGGTGACATGGATGATATGCACATGGGGTAACATGGGGTTGCAATTTCATTCTTGGATGGCATCCCAGTGAACAGTTTCCAATGTTTTATGTCACATGGTCAGTGAAAAGATAAACAATAGGATGCATCTAATAGCAGATTGTTCTACTTCCTTCAGGGCACTAATATATACATAGTTAGTAGAACTGCCAAGTTTATAATCAAGTCTGCTCAGTTAAGAACTTGTTATACTGTTCAGATCAGGGTAACTTGTAAGGTGACACTCTTATCTGAATATACACTGCTCTATATCCTGTACGTATGTATCCCCTTTATTTTAATTTGTCAACTGAAATTGTATTGTGTTTTTGATATGACCGAGTGACCAATCAGTAATTTTAAACTAAGTTAAAACTAAACTATAGGATGTCTTGACATCCTTCTTTTTCTGTTTTTTTTTCATTGTAGGATTTTTTTTCTCTAACTTTTCTTTTGTACTTCTCCAAACTTTTGGATTTTCCAAAACAAATTTATTTCTTTTCTGATCTCTGTGTTTGTAGGGCTAGAGCTGTTTGGGCTGGGAAAGCATTAACCCTCTAGGTCTGAACACTGGAAATGTGAGGAATGATTGCTGTAGTACTAGCAGACTGAACAAAGGGACAAGCAATGTTCTGGACGTCTGGGGAAGGTAAATGAATGGATCCTGAGCTCCATCTTGTTGCTTAGAAAGAAAGGGGCTTTTTGCATAATCAAAAGGGGAAAAGAAGGTGATTTGAAGAAAAGAGGTTGAGTCCAATTAGAGATAAAGATCTGGATGGCCTTGTAATGGAGTACAAACATATGCAGAAGGAAAGATAAAAAGCACGTTGCAAAAGTAATAAAGATAAAGATTATGGGCCTAAAATTGCTTAAATTCATGTAAAGTAATGGACATACTTTGCAGAGTAATTTTCACACCACTTTGTAAAGATCTTATTTGGAGAAAGTTACAATAAAGCTTGGCTCAGATGGGCAAAGCAGAGTGAAAATGCATTCTTACCCAAAATTGAAAGGATGTCTGGGGAAATCACATCCTTCCCCTAGCGATATTGTTCAGCCAGTACATCAGGTTTGTTCTTAAAATAATATAGAAATGGTTGAGAGAGCTTTCAAGATGAGGGTTTCTTAAGCGCAGGGGCTACTGGGTCAGCCTAAAAGCCATGTAAGGGCTTTGTTGCTTGCCTTAGGAATGGTTCTGCAATCCTAAAGCCATTGACTCAGAAGAATTAATTGAAATAGAAGAAGGCAGCTTAATACTCCAGTCCACCTCTCCCTCAGTAGAGCTGGGGGGGGGGACTAATTTTTACAGCCATGAGCCTCTAGCCATCATGGGAGACCTCCAACATTGGTGAGGGGGAAGCATGGGAGGGATAAGGTTGCTATAGTGGTCAAGGTGTTGGACTCTGATTGGGAAGACCCAGGTTCCAGTTCACATTCAGGTCTTGTAATGGGTAGTAGGAATAACCTTGAGGAATAGGAGGAAGAGCCGCAACCAAGGCAATAGTCAGACAAAGGAAATCTGAGTCCGGAGCAGAAATGTAATTTGAGAAAGCATCTCAGACTGGACCCTCCCTCATTCTCAAAAAGGTAATGGGAGGGAGCGGGGGAGCGCATTCAGACTTGCAAGATTCTGTTACTGTAACCTTATAAGAAAAGCAATATTAGCATTTGTAACTCTGGTTTCCTAGTCTGGTCTACCTGGAAGGGCTGACAGCTCTAGAAACTCACTGGATGATTTTAGTCCATCCTACGGACTAAGGTGCTGGTTGTGGGGATAAAACGTAAGTCTCTCTGAGCTCCTGGAGAAAGTCAGGATAGACTTTTGTGTTTTTTCTTGCTCTTGTTTCAATAAATCTGTAACATTCCTAATGTAATGTGTTGCTTTGGGGGATTTTTTCAAATAAGGAAACATTCAGTGTAATTTGGGGAATTTGGTGATTTTCAGTGGGCATGGGCAGCCATTTCCTAACTACAATGATGTCAGATTCCATCATGACATCACAATGCATGCCTTACTCTTTTGAACTTGCATCGTGATGTCGCTACGATGTCACAACCATGTTTTGCCACTTGCTCCCCCTGCCCTGCTGGAATGCAAAAACAAAACAGAACAAAAAAGAAAATCCGAAAGCTGGTGTGTGTGTGTGTGTTTATATGTTCTAGGAGGTTGGGCTATCTTCTACAACTACTTCTGAACAGTCTCCCCATTACCCATTTGGCTATCATGCCAGGATCTTTCAAATTATCAGCCCCGGCAAAAATTTTAAAATGCACACATGCTGAGGACGATATTTTATTTTAATTTATTTATTAAACATTTTAAACAAACCAAGTGCTGCAGCTGTCTGGGTGGTTTAAAAGAAAATACACCCCAAAATACAATTCAGATAAAACCATATATCATGATTTTTTTTTTTTAAAGAAAGAAGGCAAAATGAAAACACCATACAAATCAGGCATCAGGAAGGCAGTCATTCAAAATAAAAAATGGTGTGAATTAAAATACAATTAAAATGCAATGGAAAGTCAATTAAAAAGCCTGGGAAAATAGAAAGGGTTTCACCTGGGGCAAGAAGGATGCTAATGTGGGTTCCAATTGAGTTGCGCTGGAGAGGGAATTCCATAAACGGCCAGCTAAGTAGGTGTGTATAGTGAAGTGCTTGTATGAGTGGAGAGCTATTGATCCATCTTATTTTTACTGCACATTGAAAGCCACCAAGAGCTCTATAACTGAGATAGTGTACCCCAGTCACCCGGCAATCTCCATTTCTAACTGCTTCTGAATGTTTTTTACAATCACAGAATCATCCGGCTGGAAGGGATCTTGAAAGATCCTCTAATCCACACCTTTCCCTAGGTCTGGAATGATTCTTTTATGACCCAATCCATTGGCTTTTTGCAATCCTGGATACTTCGAATTCTTTCTCAGGAGCTAAGAGAGTCAGAGTGCAAATATTCTCTAAAGGCTCCCTCACAACAGGAGTGGACAACCTTTTGTTGGCCAGGAGCATACTTTGGGGGGTGGGGTAGGGTGGCTAAAGGCTCTAGAAGTGGGTAGGGCTGAGCGGGCTTTTTGGAAGTGTTCTTGGTTTTCTGTTAGCTATAGTATGCAAATTGTACAACTTACATTTTTTGTTGGATTTCCATCTGAAAATGATTATGTGCTGTCAAGTCATTGTTGACTCTTAGCAACCACAAAGATAGATTTTCTCCATGATGATCTGTCCCTAACCTGGTCCTTCAGGTCTTCCAGTGGCGTACTCATCAGTGCTGTAACTGAGTCCATCCACCTTGCTGCCGGTTGTCCTCTTCTTTTTTCCCCTATCCATCTGAAAATAGCATGTCATTTTTCTGATGGGGAGAGTCTGAGGATTACCAGAAAGGGTACTGGGGGCCACAGGCTGCCCACTCCTGATCTACAACACCTTTCCCTTCCAGCTATGTGGGTTGTTCAGAAATAGAGAAAAGCAAACCTTTGCTGTCCAAAAGGCAAAGAAAACTAGTAAAACAGAGCAGAAATAGCTTTGAGTCTAGGGTCTTTTTCTACCTAGAAGGCAGAACTGGTTACTTTTTGGGTCATGGTGCTGGTTTTGAGCAAGCTGCCCTTTTACCTGTCTAGTTTTCATGGTGAAAATGAACCATTCCCAAAATTGCACCTAGGCTGATGGAAGACCGAAACTGACCAGCCCAAACCCAGGCAGCTTGTTTTTAACTGAAATCACATCGCTGTCATCTTGGCAAAGACAGCTATTAAGATACAATTGCCTTCCTCTTCAGGCTTGCTGTAATCACACAGTTTGTCTTTGAAAACATTTCTTCTTGGAATGGAGGTGACAGTCTAGAGCATTTGCAACCACCAAGCCCTATATTTTTTTCCTTCAAATGACTATGCTTGGTGAATGATTACTTCATTTTTAGCTTGAGTATTTTTGTCTCATGACAAGAGTTGAGAACTTGGTAGGGGCCATCCTTCTATGTGAAGAGAGCATAGGGAAACTGGATTCTTCTTGCTGAATCATAGGTTAGACTCAGGTGCCTTGTTTGGCTTTGGTTCAGGCTGAAGTATGAAAACTCAGCCATTGTGGCATGCAGATCATGATTTATGGCTTAGCATGTTATGTGAACCCAGCCAAATGTCATGTGTTCCATATGGTTAAGAAAACCATGGCACATTTTGTGGTGCCTTCAAGTCAGTCTTGACCCCTGGTGACTACATGGACAAATACATGTAGCCTTCTTGGCAAGATTTTTGGAAGGGGCTTGCCATAGATGCCTTCCTAAGGCTGAGAGGGGGAGACCGGCCCAAAGTCATCCAGGTGGCTTCATGCCAAAGCCAGGACTCACAGTCTCCTGGTTTGTAGTCTGGTGCCTTTAACCACTACACCTAAATGTTTTTCAAACCACGGCTCAGTACATTAGCCACCAAGCTGGAAGGGACCTCAAGGTCCAGGTCCAGCTGATTGGCTATCCAATCTTCAGTATCAATAACACTGGGCAGTTAGATCATTCTTGAAAACCTCAGATGAAGATAAGCCACCCACCACTTTCTGTGGCTGTTTATGCCTCATCTAATTTGTATCATTAACAATTTCTTCCTAATATTTAGGCAATCTTTCCTCTCTTGGAATAGGAGTCTGTTGATTAAAGTTTGACCGTCTAGATTAGTGCTTCCCAAACTTTTCCCTTCATTACCCAAAACCACTTATTAAAAGGAGGGTGCTGGTGGGTGTGTGTGAGCAAGTGAGCGAAGGGGAGAGGGAGGGTGCAGTGTGTGCAAATGAAGAAAGGCTGGAGTGGGTGGGGGAGACTTACCCGAGTGACTTGCAGCCTCCCCTGCCAGCTTCCCCATTGACTTGCTTGGGGGAAGTCAGCAGGGAAGGTTTCAAATGGTGATCATGTGACCTCAGGATGCTGCAACCGGTCATAAGTGCAAGCTGGTTGCCAAGCACCCAAATTTTGTTCACGTGACTGCAGGGGTGCTCCAATGGCCGGAACTTTGAGGACCAGTTGTAAGTCCCTTCAGCACCATCGTAACTTTGAATGGTCACTGAATGTATGGTCATAACTTGAGGACTACCTGCATTATAAAAACGATATCATTGAATGATCTTTATGTCATTTGAACAAATTACTATTGGTAATTTCATCAATTTTGATCTTAATAGGAATATTTTGGGAGACTTCCGAATATATTTTAGTACACATGGCAATCTTTAAATCAATTTAAATGCCGCTGTTGAGATTGGGTAATGGGTTTGTGTGTTGTTACCCAAAGAAAAACTATTTTTACCCAGTTTTGGGTAATTTACCCAGGTTTGTGAAGCACTGCTTTACATTATGCCTGTTTGAAAATAGACAAAATCTCTTCTCCAGGTTGAACATATTACATACTTTCACCTGATCCTTATTTGGATTTGGATCAGCAAAATTCTCACTATCTTTGTTCCTTATTCTATATCTCTTCTACTCTGTTAATGTCTTCCAATTGTGGTGCTCCAATTTAATGTCTGAAACTGTCCTTCTCAAAAAGCAGTTACAGATTTGCATCAGAAAGATAGTACAATTGCAAGATTTGTTGAGCTTTGGTTTTCTTCTCGTGAGATTTTGATATCCCCCTTTGAAATCTTCCAAACTCTTGTGAGATTTTGGTCCACTTTAATTTTTACTGAATTTTGGGGAAGTGGCATTCTTTTGCCACATCACAGCCTCAATTTACTTCAGGCAGAAATGGCTAAATTGACTTGTTTGATCAAGGAGGGAACTACCCTTATTTTTATAAAAGACTGGAAATCCTTTATAGACGTTTTGCTGAAAATGGATGACAATGAACTGCTGATTTTGGGATTTATTGATTAAAAAGGTTTGTTTATGGGAAGAAGAGAATTATGATAGGCAACATGGAGGAGGTGGAGATGGTAATTAATAGATTTGTAACTGCTTCAAAGGAGATCTTTTTTTTTCTTGCTTTTTTGCTATTCACTTTTTGTTCTACCCTGTTATAATCTTTTTCTCTTTCTTCTTCTATGTTTCTTAGTTTTTTAAATCTTTGTAAAATCTTCTTTTAATAAAAATCATTAAAAAAAATTAGTTCAGGCTGATGTTTTTGAAAAGGAAACACGCGCGCGCACACACATACATACTGTACAGAGGAAGTTCCAGTCAGGGAGCATCTGAGGAAAAGAGAGAGAATGTAATAAACTGGCCAATCAGATCTTGCAGCCCACTAGATGTTGTTCATCTACAACTCCCAGAATCCCTCACCTTTGGTCTTGCTGCCTGGGACTGCTGGGAATTGTAATTTAGCTACATCTAAGATATTACAGGCTCTGTGCTCTCAGTACAGATGATTTCTTGACCTCTTTTCATGGAAGGTTCCTTCCAAAACCTTTTTGTGCCAACAGTATTAAAACTGGGATGCTCCAAAAGGGAAATTTTGGAGCAACTTTCACACCCAAACCAGTATGAGGCAGCCCTGACTGCGTCAGAGAGGGCTACTTGCAATCTGCATGTGGAACCCATCAGACCTTCTCCAAATACATTCCCACAGAAGCTCAACAGGCCTTCGGCTTCCAATCCTACACCATTGCATTTCAGGTTAATTAAAATGTTCATCTAAACAGGCCCACTGAGGGAGAAAAAACACAATTAGAAAAACCCCAGTACTTCATTAAATTGCATCTCAGCAGGAACAGCGAGAGCAATGCGACATCTTGCCACTACTTTTGCCATTATTTTATAAGCAGGTCAGGCACACATAGCACATTCCTTCTTTTGCCCCACCTGAATTTATGAGCTTTTCTGTAAAATTTGACTCAAGGCCCAAGCTGTACTTCTGATAAGCTGCGAGTTTGTCAAGGATTGCTTTGGTGTGCTTCCTCATTATCCCTACTCTTCATGGCTCACGGGTACACTATGGCTGTGTTCGTGCAACATTCTAAACCCGGATACTGAATTCACCCATTGGGTTTGCACAATACATCAAATCGTAAACTTAACCAAATGGCCTCAGTTCATGCAAAACATCAAGCCAAATGAAACTAACCAAGGTTTAAAATAAGCATAGCATGTTGTGTGAATGCAGCTGCCAGGGCCTGTGGGAGATCTCTTTACTCAATGAACTTACTTCGGCTCCTTTGGCACTCAGTCTCATCTTGAGTTTCCTTTCCAGTGTGGTAGAAAAGCCATTTACTTGCTGCAATGTATTAAGGTTTCAATTGCAGTCTTTGTCACTTTGTGTGACTTCCCTGATTGATTATGTACCATCAAGTCAGTGTCAACTCTTAGCAACTACATAGATTTTTGCCACAATTATCCATTTTCTCCATTTCTCCATGTTTTTAACCTGGTCCTTCAAGTCTTCCAATGGTGCACCCATTGTAACTGGGTCCATCCACCTTGTTGATGGTTGTCCTCTTTTCCTCTTTCCTTTCACCTTTGCCAACATTAGAACTTTTTCCAGAGAGCTAGATTTTCACATAATGTGTCTGAAGTAGAATATTTAGCCTGGTTGTTGTCTGAATGAGAACTTTGAATTGATCTGTTGATTTGATAATTTTTAAAATTAATTTTATTGCTTTTTAATTAATCACATAAAAAGAAAGAAGAAGAACAAAATACAAAGATAATAATGGAGATACATACATTGTCAAGGAGAAGGAAAAAAAAGAGCTTTAACAAAAAAGTGAAAGAAATACAACAGAGGAAAAAATGTTAATATCATTATAATAAACAATTACAATCATACACACACACATCTAATGCTGGTGTTATTCAAGTACGTATATACTTCTAATACATTTATCTAACTATCATTTTTTGAACTTACTGTATTTTGCATAAGTGAGTCCCATATTTCATTATACTTGTCCATACAAAGTCTATGTCTATAGACAATCTGCTCTTAAGTAGCAAGTGCAATCAGGTGTTCAATCCACTGAGTGAGTGGGGCCATACATTTATCTTTCCAATGCTGCAATATCAGTCTTTTGGCCATAGTAAGGGCACAGAGAATCCATTTACATTGTCCGGTTGTCAAGGCCATAGATAATCTTAACAACAATAGCTGAAGTTTGTCTTCTCTATATGGGCTTAGATCATGGAGCAACTTGCTGCTAGAATTAAATCTGCCCCCCCTTCTTGTAAGTCTAGAAGGGGGCTGAAAACATTTATTTTTATTCAGAAATATTTGAGTTTTAAAGAATATTTTAAAAGATTTTAAGGCAAGTATTAATATTTAGCTGTGTATAAAAATTTGCAAGACATCAAGAGGCACAAATGGGTAGGGGCAGATATAAAATTTTAAATTAAATGTAAAAAAAAATGCTCATCTTCACTTCTTCACCTCAAATGTAGCACTTCATTCTTTCTGAGAGTGAGCTGCTTAAGAGTTTTAAATGCTGGTAGGACTAGAACTCAACAGAGCCCCCAAAGAACAAGAGGAGAGATCTTAGCATGTTTTCTTCTGTGGCTGCTTCCTTGTAGAAAATGTTGGACACAGCACCTTGGAGAGCTCCAGGAGAGTCTTATTTGGTGAGTTTCCCTCCTGTTAGAGCCCCTGTTCTTAAATTATCCCTTTTCCCAGTCTCCAATAATATCATTACCCCCACAAAAAACCCAGACTGTTGTTTTACACAAGTGTCTCAGCAGGGGCAGTCCCAAACTGGATCCTTGACTCACAAACAAGTAATTACAATTGCTCCATTACCCCCAGGATATGTCCAGATTCCCCCCTTGGGGGTAATTACTCCTGTTTTAAGAACCACTGTATTGGAGCAATAGAAGAATGTTCTCTTCAAAATGCACAAAAGCTTTATATGGCTGAGCATACTTGCCACAGTGAATTACAAAATAGCCAACCACATTTTAGTTTAGCGTGCTATATAGATCTAGCCCAAGTATTTAATTTTAGCTACATCATTTCATTCCCTTCACCATCAAAATTCAGTTGAAGAGAAACAGGTGGGGTTGATGGCTCCATCTTCAGTGGCAGGATTTTCTGGACTGTTCAGTGCCTCTTGTCTTGCTTTGCAGCCTCAAACCTAGTAGCCAGAGAGATAAAAATCCTGCAGTAGTTCGTCCTCCAAGCTAAAGGATGGTGAAATGGCCATGTGCAACCTCTGACTGGAAGGACCCAGAGAATGAGATTGACTGACTTCCTAGTGAGGATTTTTCATCCAGGACTCTCTTCTGTCATATATGTCAAAGTTGAGGATAAGGTTGCAGATTTGGCATCTTCCAGAGAGCTGCTTGCTCCATGAAATCCTAAATTTGTTGACTTACCTCTCATTAAAATATAGCAACAAATTACCCATTTGCATTAAGATATTCTGCTCTCTTAAGGAAAATCCTTCCCTCTAAATCTTCCACCATCCCTTCCTGTTGCCTTTTCTTTAAGTAGAAGCCATTTTAGTTATGCTAAGGTTCTGTGTTTAAATGAAGTCAACTAGTGTCTTTGTCTATAGGAGACTAAGGCTTTAAGAAAGCAGGAAACTAGTATGCAAGTACCACACTGTTTCTTGTAATTTGTTTACAAGAAAATGAGGAGGTGGCTCTGACAGACACCTCCTGAATTCACTATAAGGAGGAGGAGGAGGAGGAGGTGATGGAACACAACCAGACTTGCAAGGTTCTGTTATTATAGCCCATCTCAATAAAAGTAGTCATCGTCTTCTTGTGGGGTTGATTTCTTGGTCTGGTCTACTTAGTGGGGCTGACATCAACCTATCAAGGTCATCTTCCTTACTGTCTACATTGCTTTACTTCTCCATCACTGAAATGGAGTAGCTGCCTCTCTCCACTGGTGAGGCACAAGTTGTTCTAACCCAGTTGTCTGAGCCTGCAAGAGCTCTGTGTTGGTGTCTTCCCTATATCTCCCTCTTAGTTTCTGTCCAAAGTCTCTTCAAACCTCTGTGGTAGCACAGTGGTGAAGATTCCATGGTGATATCCCCTTACTCCTCCAGTGAGTAACACAGTGTCTTGAGGGAACCTTCTCTAAAGACAGCATGACTAAATATATGCACATGAGATTTGGAACAGACAATATAGAATATTTGCAACAATGCAAATACTCTAAGGATCCACCTAAGCAATGGCCAGAGACAGATATCTTTGACCTAGGCAAAGTAATGTATTTGAAAGAGGTTCTCTCATATTAAAGAAAGGTCAGAAAATAGTTGATGTGGGGTGTGGATTGTGAGAGGAAGTCTTATAAAAGGAAGGCAGAAAGTAAGGCAAGTAGTTTAGAGAAAAGTAAAAAGAATGTGGAAGATGAAATACAAGCACTTCAAAAGGAGTTCAGTTTCTCAAAATATAAAGAGACCTCAGCTGAAATCTATCTACCTTTGCTGAGAGAAATAGATCTAGAAACTCATCATTATCTCAATTTATTTCATCCATCCATCCAACCCCACTTCAGGTCCCCCAGCCTATTATTGTCTTCTCTCCTTATTGTGGGGAATGGGGTCCATATTCTGCATCATCCCTGGAGTCCCTCTTATTTAACTTGCATTGCAGATGCCATACCATGATACATGAGGATTCAGGATCATTGGGTAGGAAAAAAATACTTTTTATGGTCGTCTAAAGTGCAGTGGCCCTTGAGTTCAATGCCATAGAAAGATCTGTGTCTAGGTACATCTGATGAGTCCCAAACAGGATGAAACTGGTCACGTACTGCCCCCTGGTCATCAGAATAAGTAAAATATGTGTGGTAGTTAATGTGTCCAAGCTTCCCCAAAGTGAAGAAAAAGGAGAAAAATTCTGGCCCTGCCTTCTTCAGGAATGTCAGCCTATTGCCACCATGTGCATCTCCCAGACATTAAAAAGTTCCCTGCTCTTGATCTACCACAAAGTACCAGAAGTTTCTGAAATTTCAAGTTGGCCCTGTCTGGAATAATATAATACATCTGTGAAAATGTCTTTGGTTCAACCATAATATGTTCTGGTTCCCAAGACAAGAAGCCAGTCCAATTAATCACTGACCTGGGGGTTGTTTTCTTGCTTCTTTCCTTCCTTCTCCATTTCCCACTGGTAGGTGACTCATTCATTCTGTAACTGCTTCTTGGTAGAACAAGATGGGATTCTGCTTTGCCTCCTGATTGCAGTATAAGCTGTTTTTAAATTGCAATTAAGGGGGGAGAAGGAAGAGATCTTCTGTACCACATGAAAGCACAAGATCTTCTCTCTCATTTCACAGATGAAAATCAAGGGCACACTACAACCTCTCCCTGTCCCTTGTTGGTTGGACCTCTGCTGGCTTCAAAGCCAAGGCTGAAACCAGAAGCAAAAGCAATGATATCTCTAGAGAGCCCACAAATAGAATACAAGGGCACGGGCTATGGTTCTTTTTTGCTCTCAGTAGTACCTGCAGCTTAAGAAGATGCAGATGGCAGGGACTGGCTAATTCATCAACAATTCAGGAGGGATACCAAGAGCAGCAGAATTCACAAAACCTCTCATGTTGGCTCAGGAGCCATCAATGACCTGTTAATGACCAGCATGTGGCTCCTGAGCCATGGTTGGGTTGTCCATGTGCTGCACTGAGAGCCACTAGGGTCCTGTTTGTGGAAGAAGCAGCACACAGTAAGATGGCTAATTATGATGATTAAGATGAGGTGGGGATTTTCGCTGGTAGTTTTAGCAACACATGTGGCCTCATCTTGAAAGGATGACAACAAATGGAAAGGAAAATGGAAATGGCAGCACGTTGGAAAGGCTGAAGCACCAGTTCCAGAAATGAATTGAGACATTTTATTTATTTAAACCTGAATCAAGGTGACCCATGGGGCTGAAGTGAGATGCAAATTAGAAGAATCCCATTGAACAATACAGGTGTGGGAAGGGGAATCTCCTCCCATTCCTAACACAAGATCATACCCTATTGCAGTGTTGTCCAAACTTGGCCACTTTAAGATGAGTGGACTTCAACTCCCAGAATTCCCCAGCCAGCCATGCTGGCTGGGGAATTCTGGGAGTTGAAGTCCACTCATCTTAAAGTGGCCAAGTTTGGACAACACTGCCCTATTGTATCTTAATGGTGAAACTCACTTAGATGCATAGTGGATGTATCTGAGTGCCTGCCTAACTGTTGGCAAATAAGTGCTCTTTCTTTTGCTCTGCAGCGTCCTTTCCCTTAAAAGGAATAGCTTAAAGCAAGAATAGGATTGCTCCAGTCTGAAACATCCTTTACTATTTGGCTTTTTTCATGAAGCTTGCCCAGAAATGCAGTCTTACGGATCACATCATGGCCTCTCAGTTTTCGACTACCTTGGGGAGGACAACATTTAAGACTTATGGAATATGTCAGCTCGCTCTGCATGAGCATAAGAATAAAAAATAAACCAAGACTCCAGTTTGCCCCAGAGTAGATCAGCCTTCTCTTTCCCTTAACAGCCAGTTTTATTAATACTCCTTGCAAAATGAAGATTGCTTCTGGCTACACAGGAAGCAGGGGAGAAGCTGGCCACCTAACCCAGAGAGCAATGTGAAAAGTTTACATTACATTTTTCTCCACATGATTTTGACTCCACTGTAAAAATTTGCCTTGCTCTAGGCAATTCACTATTCAAGATATATGTGTTGTCAGAACTGGGTTTGGGGTGGGTGGGTGGATGGGGGAGCAAAGGCCTAACAGTGCATGCAACCAGCAGTATGAATGGCCCATTAAAATGGAGGCAAATGGGGAGTAGGGGGAAGGAGGCCCATAGAGCCAGGCTTTTTGTTCCTACATGGTTTGGGCAATTTTAGTTATGCAGCTGGACATCCTGGGGAGTGGAAATGCCCAGCAGGACCTGGATGTAGGATCAAACTGAGGCGTGGAGGCAGAATTACTACCTTTCCCAATTGGTTCACTTGAAACTGCCATTTAGTTACTGCTGGCTTTGATGAAGGCATGTGGTAAAGGCATTTTTACTCCACTTTTTAGCAGAGGATGAAAAGCAAAGGATGCCTGCTTCCTATGTGACTTGCTCCCCACAACAGAAAGAAATGTGCAGATGCTAATAAGCATGGCTTGATACAAATATAGAAGGAATTGCTATCATTTCTATTGAGATTTTGTTGGGACTTTCACAAAATAATTGCTATTCAGTGTGGGGTAAACTAAGAAAGGTTTACCTGTTATAAAATGCTGCCATAGTGAGAGCTGGAAGAGAGATTTTGACTGAGACCAGATGAGCTTTTTTGCAGGTAACTGGATGCAAGTCTTTTTACGTGAGGCTTAGTATACTTTCTGAGCTTCTGGATCTCATTTTGGGGCTGGTATTGGATCTTCCTGACCTGTTAGTACTGGAGATTTTAACCCCTATGTTCTAAGGGTGGGATCCAGGAGTTCACACCTCCATAGGTCACATACATGAGGTCACATACACCTTTATATATGTACTTTGGACCAGATGAAAAATGCAGTGGATGTTCTTACTAGATGCCTGGAGGTAGTAAAGGTCTGGGTAAGACAAAATAAATTGGAACTGAATCCTAGCAAAATGGAATTGTTATCCAGAAACTGTCAAATTTAGCGGTGGCCCTTAGTGAGGCAGTGGACAGTATTGTCCTTTTCTTGAAAGCGTGGGCTTGTGATTTGGGGGCTCATTTGGATCCTGCTTGAGCAGCAGATGAAGGAAATGGCCAGGAGAACCTTTGCCCAGCTTTAGTTAGTCCACCAGTGCAGGCTTTCCTGCCATGGGAAACACTGCCAACAGTGACTCAAGCCTTTGTTCCCTTGAGGCTGGATTACTGCAGCGCACTATCCTTGGAACTGCCTATGAAGATGACTTGGAAACTACAGCTGGTACAGAACGTGGCAGCCCATATATTAGTGCACAAGAACTGTTTCAACTGTGCTACAACTATGTTATGGGTGCCACATTGGTTGCCAATGTGTTTGCAAGTATAATTAAAGTGCTGGCTTTGGGCTACAAAGCTCTATATGGCTTGGGGCATGTAACTTACAGGGCTATCTTCTTTGGTAATGTCTGCTCACCCTAGGTGATCAGCCCAGGAAGCAATACATTGCTTCCCCTTGCTCAAGATGTTAGAGCAGGGTTCCTCAACCTTGGCAACTTTAAGATGGGCGGACTTCAACTCCCAGAATTCCTTGCTGGCTGGGGAATTCTGGGAGTTGAAGTCCACCTGTCTTAAAGTTGCCAAGGTTGAGGAACCCTGTGTTAGAGGGTCCTAGGCTCAGGCAGGCATTTTCTGTGGTAGACTCTTCACTTTGGAACATATCACCCATGGCCTCACACTTCAGTAGGGCAGTGAAAACTTGGTTTTCCATTGGGTTTCTGGGGCGTGGGAAGCTCATTATAGATGTTTTTTATAATTTTTATGAGATTTAACATTTTTAGATGAGCTGCCCAGAGCAAATCGAATAGGGCAAGATTTTAATTACATAAATAAATACATTTGGTCAAAGGGGAAATGGCAAAGTTACCTCTTCTAACTCCTTTAGCAACTGCCTCCAGATGTTCCCTACCAAGCCAGCTTGCTTTTGCCCCTTTTTCCCCTTTTTTTTGAACAAAGCCCTGAGCTTCAGCCACTCACCAATTTAAAAATTGATCCTGCTTCTGTATGGTTCAGAGTAGGGATGTGTAAAATGTTCCATTTCTGTAGATGGAATGTTCTGAGAAACTCTAGAATATTGTGGGGAGGCTCCAAGATGGCGATGGGTGAGCAGCATTGAGTCTATGCTCTCCATTTTATTTCATTTTATTCTATCCTGCAACATCCTATTTTATTCTATTTTACAAATTTTAATTTATTTTAAACTATATCTTTCTGCTCCAGCTATAATTTGATAAAATATACACCAGGAGTCAAGAATGGGAAAAAGGAAAAAGAGACAGCGTGTACATTCTGCAACACAGATTCCATCTAAACCTCTGAAGCAGCAGAAAATGGACGAATATACTATAAACAAACAGACAACTCCAGTAAGTAATTCTGCCCCTACATCCTCTCCAGATAGATATAGCACTCATAATTCCTTGGAATGGGATTTACAGACTGAAATTGAAAGCCAGCAGCTTATAGAACTTTTTTCTTCCCTGTCAGAAGATGCCTCCCCTCCCTGGACTTCTGCCGTTTGTTCAGCAGCCACTTTGCTTATGCAGGAGGGGGATGATATAAACTTTAAAAGGGAGAATGTAACAGACTTTATATCTAGGCAGTGCTTGCTTACAGCACAAATGGTGATCTCAATCTCTGAACTTTTAACTTCAGTTAAAAATAAAGTTGACTCATTAAAGGAGTCCTTTGTAAAATACACTGAGAGTCACCTAAACAAAATAGAAGCTATAAAGACACCTGTTACTCACACTGACACACAGCGAACAGTCAACAGGGACTCCAAATATGATCCCACTTCCGAATCTACCAGGAGAGAAAGGAATAACTATGGAGGGTATAATTCTCAAGAAGAAAAGGGGCAGAGACAAGATAAGTGTAATTATTACTTACAGATCAATCAGATCACCCTGCAGATTTCCAATAACAGAGTGAACAGAGGACGATGGGGCTACAGAAAGGCAGTCATTCCGTCCTTGAGCCAGCTGCTTCACTGCGAACGCTCTTTGATAGACTTATTACATGCTGAATGGCTGCCATCTAGAAGGGGCTGCATGCGTATTCTGCTAACGTTTAAGCAGCCTACAGTCCCTAGCATACTCTTTAAAATGAAGCCCTTCCTGAGCACCTTTTCTATATTCCCAGTACGTGTTTTCTGCTCAGAGAAAGCTAGCCCACTTCTGGATCGGTTTTCCCAAGAGGGTACTACCACTTTAAAATCTAAGTGTAGCAACTTGGACTCAGATAACTTTGAGGATGTTTCATCAGCAATGACCCTGAGAAAGAAGAGTATTAATCAACAAACTGTGTTATCTACAGTTAGGGAGTCTGTTGAGGACTCATTGGATGAAAAGCTGATTGACTCCTTTGGTGCCTTGCCAGATTTAGAGCAAGCAGACATTATACAAAGACTGGATGAACTAAGAGAAACGTTGGTGACAACACGCTCTATAGCAAAGCCATTGATTGACTTGGCTTTACCTTGTACCCAGGATTGTGGCAATACACCCAGTCAACAAATTGTTGATATTGCTTTACTTAAAAGCCCAGCCACACAGAAAACCACTGGAGAACCCTTAATGTCTAATCTGGTCCTTGACAATCTGCAGCCTGACAAATTGTTACATCAATTAGAGAGCCCAAAGTACACAGATTCTGAGGAAAAAGTTAACCTCTTGTTGCCTATGGATCCAGATGTATCTTTGACATCTTCTAACAGTGTGGCTTCCCAATTGTATCCCCCAGAAAATGCTTACAAAATCTTGTGGGGGCTAGATGGGGATGCTGAAGATCAAACCATCAAAGGTGAAGAACTTTTGTCCCAGCAACTGGCAACTCCTCAGAGACAGAGGCCTGGGCCTTATGTCATCTCTGGAACTACCAACTCTGATATTGATGTAGCCTTCTCTGATATTCAACATATACCTATCTCTCCGATAGCTGAATCTAACAACAATCAACATGAAGCGTCCTGCGTTTCCATCATCCTTCAGGACTTGCCTTTGACAACAGTCACATCTGGAAATTCAGACTTTCGGATGCTCCTCAATCCCTGTCTATTCTCTCATGGAGTATTGCAGGCTGGAATGCTAAATCCAAAGACTCTGCCTTCATAAATTACATTGCTGAATTCGACCTATTCCTACTCCAAGAAACCTGGCTTGACAACAGCTTGTATATAAGTGGGTATAAATCTTTTTCACTACCTGCAGTCCCTGGAGCAGGACGAGGCAGATTGTGTGGTGGATTAAATATACCAATCTCAACTAAACTACATTCAAGCATTATAGAGTTAGATCCAATGGAGCACTATGCAATGTCTGTGCTGTTAAAATTTAATAACGCTCTATTATTATTGGTTAATGTTTACCTTCCACCTGTTCAAAACAGGTCCCAATTTAACAATTTATGGACTAGGTTTGAAGCATACATAAGTACTCTTATGCTAAATATTCCCTCAGCGAATGTAATAGTCTCTGGTGACCTAAATGCTAGGGTGGGGGGGAATGATAAGGCACTCTTTACTCAGTTCCATCAGTACCCTCCAGAACTAGTCACAACTCCCCCTTTGTTAATCCGGCAATCTAAAGACTACAAGGGGCTGTGCCTATTACAGACAATTAACAAACTAAATTTATATTTATTAAATGGAGCTATCATTAGTGATTTTCCTGGTGAATTCTCCCACTGGGTTGGCTCAAGACCTTCCCTGATTGACTATACTCTAATTTCATGGAACTTGATTACTTCTGTATAAAAATTTTATCTAGAAAATTGACCTGACAGTGACCATCTTCCAAGTTATAAAAGCATTTGACAATTGCTTTTTGGAAACAGAACCCACCCCAATTCAGGATTTAGATTCAGAGCCAAGGCTGGTCCATGCCAAATGGACTCAGCAACTTAGTGAGCAAATCTCTCAGCTGCTTTTATCTGAAGCAGCACTGCAATTGCACCTCACCATAGTTAGAGAGAGGTCTGGGGATTCTCTACAGACATTTACACAATTGATTCAGTTATTCCAGCCAGTGATCTCCACCCAGATATCAAGGAAAAGAGAAAATCCAGGGGGTAGGACTTATTCCTCCCAGCCCTGATTTGATGCAGAATTTTTTGAGACTAAAAGAAAACTGATTAGGGAATTTAAGCTATATAAAGAGAACCCAGTTGAACATTCCATCCAAGACTTTATGCTCTTGAAGAAACAATATAAACATCTTTTACAAAACAAGAAAAGAGAATTTACTAAGGCTTCCTGGCAGCAATTGATAACAGCATCTCAAGCCACTCTGTTCTGGCACTTGATAGCTTCCCATTCAATTGACAGGCCTCTCTCACTTCCTCACCTTCTACCTGCATCTGTGTGGGAGGATCATTTTAGAGCATTATATTCACAAGAAGAGGTCTATACAATTGATTTAGATCTTAATGCTAACCTGCTCCCCAATTGGGCTCCTGTTACAAATGCTGAAATAAAGAGGCTTATAAATCAGCTAAAGCCTGGTAAAGCTCCAGGCAATGACTTTATTACACCCGAAATACTACGTAATAATTTGGAACGGTGGACCCGTTTTTGCTTCCCTGTTTACCTATATCGATCGCACTGCACAAATTCCAGAGGATTGGGGCCTAGCTATTATCGTGCCTATTTATAAAAAGGGCACCCGAGACCTGCCTGCTAATTATAGGCCCATTAGCTTGTTAAGCATAATAAGTAAGCTCTATGCCAGACACCTATATAATAAATTAGTTGACTGGATTGATTCAGGGCATATATTGGCAGATGAGCAAGCAGGCTTCAGGTCTGGACATTCTATCTATGGACATGCCCTTATACTTCAACATCTGGCTGAAAAATACACATCCAAAACAGGTTCAACACTATATACCGCTTTTATTGATTTTAGGTCTGCATTCGATCTGGTTCCCAGAGCAAGGCTTTGGTCTAAGCTCCTCTATACCGCCATTGATAGACGGTTACTGTTGCTTATGCATAATCTCTATAAGAACTCTAGAATCAAAGTTTGATGCAGTATGCAAGGCCATCACACAAATGAAATTCCAACTTACAGAGGAGTGAGGCAGGGCTGTATTTTAGCTCCCCTGCTGTTTAACCTGTATATAAATCCATTGGTGGCCAAAATACACCAACGAGAACATCACCCTCCAAAATTGGCAAACAGGCATATTGCAACTTTGCTGTATGCAGATGACATAGTACCCCTATCACAAACACAAATTGGACTTAGACGAGCCATGAGTGCTCTGGGCAGATATTGCTCAGAGGAAGCATTCGAAATTAACTATAGCAAGACTAAGATTTTGACTTTTGCTAAGAGACCTGAATTACACACCTGGAGGATAAATGGCCAGAATATTGAACAAGTCAAATCTTTTAAATACTTGGGCATGGTTTTTCATAGCTCCACTAAACGCAGTGCACACCAAAATTATGTTATACAAAACGCTCAAAAAACAGTGGTTGCAATCCAATCCTTTCACTTTACCAGAGGAGCACAGCATATACCAGAGCAGCACAGCAGCACTGAAGTTATACTCAGCTAAGGCTCGTACACAATTACTCTTTGGTGCCCAGCTAGGACCTTATTCTTCCTTTACTCCTCTGGAAAGGGTTCAATCCAAATTCCTAAGGGCCATATTTCAGGTACCCCCCTGCACTCCAAATGTAGTGTTAAGGAGGGAGGCAGGGCTGCCCAAAGTTGAAACAGCTGCATGGATCTGTATTGTAGCACATTGGCTGAAACTACTATTTTTTCCTACAGGTTTGGGTTCTTTCCTTATTAAGGACAATTATCAATCAGTATGGGCCAGGACTACTCTACAAAAACTCCAACATCTTGGCTTTTCTCGGGAGATGTTCCTAATGATGGGTTATGAACGTGCACTCAGTGAATTTAAACAGCGTATCAAAGACCGGGAAGTCCAGCAGGACCAGTCTGCTCTTCCTAAGAATTTTTTTTTGAGCAGTCAAGTCTTATAAGCCAGCGAGATACCTAAATTACATAACCATCCCCAAACTTTGGAGGGCATTAACTCTAGCACGCTGTAATGCTCTTCCTACAGCAGTTTTGGAGGGCCGATACAAAAAAGTCCCATATGAGCTGAGATTGTGCCCCTGTGGACAAGGGGCTATTGAAACTACAGTACATGTCCTGCTATACTGTATTTTCTATAAGGATTCACGGACCCATTTAATAACTCCTCATTTGGTAAAATATCCTGGAAATTCTGATCCTTTTTATGTGCAGTTGTTGCTATCTGATCAGAATGATATAGTTTCCTTGAATGTAGCTAAATTTTGTTACACTGTTTGCAAAATCAGGCAGACGTTGACTGCCCATTGATGATCCCACCAATCTGCAAAGATACTATTATGTTTAGTTTTATTTTATTTTAATGTATTTTAATTCACTTTAATGAATTTTTTAATGTACTTTTGTTTATGGTTCTGGTCTGTGACCGTAATAAAGATGATTCTGATTCTAGAATGTTGTGTTCTTCTGACTCATATATATTTACCCAAATACGTTCACCAAAATAAAGATGATACTAGAGGCTGGTACTCAGCTTTGCAGCAGGCCAGCTTCCTATTGATTTATTAATTCAACTAATCAATTGATCAAGAGAATCTTAAAAACAGGCAAAAAAAAAAAAAAATTAGGTGGGACAAGGATCCCAATGTTTATCAAGAGAGGATTGGTGGGTACCCCAGATTTAGAATAATAGAATTGTGGAGTTGGAAGAGACCCCAAGAATCATCAAGCCCAACCCTTTACAATTAAACCACCCATGAGAGGTGGCTGCCCAGCCTTCCCTTAAAACTTCCAAAGATGGAGAACCCACAATTTCTTTAAGTAATCTGTTCCATTGTTACACAGATCTTGCCATCGGGAAATTTTTTCCTTATATTGAAGTGAGTCTATCAGTTGCAACTGGTACTCATTCTTGAACATAGCTTCTCTGACAATAGAAAATATTTACTCTGTTTTCCATATGGCCCCTTCTATGTATTTAAACGCTGATATCATGCCTCCCTTCAGTCTTCTATTCTCCCGGCCAAACATTTCAGATTCCTTCAGCCTATTCTCATAGGGCATGTCCCTATATAATCTTTGTCACCCTCTTCTGGATCTATTCCAACCTGCCAATATCCTTCTGGAAATGTGGTGCTCAGAACTGTACTCACAGTACTCCAGGTGTGGTGTCCCCAGGATAGAGGGAGTCAATCCAACCAACAGCACTGTGGAAGACTTCACTACCTGTTCTCTGCCTTAGGTCACTTGGAGCCATTTCAAGACTTGAGTTGGTTATTTCAAAAGGAACGAAAGAAGAGACAATAAAAGTACAAGAGCATAACTTGCACTTACAGCTGTATCAAAATTAAAAGCTTGGCATGGGTGCTTTGATGCTCCAAGATGCATACTCATTGGGTGTTTATATGTCAGTGGAGAATTGTGTTACTGGGTGAATGTTTTCCAAGTCTGAAATTCTTTTTGTTCTGTGTTTGTGGCTGGATTTTCCTCTCCCTGCAACACAGTTGTGATATCAAGATAACAACATGGGCTTTATTTCAGAGCTGGGTTCTTGTCTCACTTTAGAGGTTGTTTTGCTCACTGCAAAGTTCATTTACCCACTTGCTACATCCATTTGGAATTGTTTGCTTTTTAGAAAGTAAAATTATATGTATTCTCATAAACACTTTCCCCAAATGTACACATGCATTTTCATTTTATGAGGGAATTGCACCACAAAATTCAGCAAAATACAGAGCCCAAAGGACAATTGTAGTGCAGTGTGTACAAAGAATAAAGGACTCCAAAACTAAAATTTGATTTATTTTTATCAAAATAAGAATAAGTGATTTTTTTTTCTGTCATGACTATTTAGTGATGGATAAATCAACCTATTTTTGCCCAGGACATTTCCCACATGTGTTGACACATACTGTAAATCCATTCTTTGCCAGACTGAACTACATTTCTGTTTAAAGAAGTCTCCATTAAAATCTCACGTAAAAAAGATCTTCCCTCAAAATGCATATTTTAACAAGCATTACTTACATAGCCCTCCCCCCAAGCTAAAGCTACACTTGGAGCTAGTGAAAATTATGTTTAATTCTGCATACATATCTAGGAAGTTTAAATCACCTAGTGTGTACCAAATAATCAGTTGTTAACTATTCGCTTTTTTCCCCCTCTGCAAAATGAGATGATGCAAGGGTGATGTTCCAAACCCTTGATTATTTAGCTTGCTCTTTTCTTCATTTTTTCCAGTTGTATTTTTATTTATTTTTTAAATTTCTGTCTGGGCTTTGGACCACAGGCAGCATGAACTTTAAAACTACTGTAATCCAATAGGCTGTATTCATATAACATACAAATATTCTGGCCTTGCATGTTCTGCAAATCCAGCTGATGTGCTTAGTTTGATAATTCAGTGTGTAATGCAAATCCAGAAAGTGGGGTTAAGTGAGTAAACCATGTTTAAATTAATTCAGGTGCACATGTTTTGGCTGTGTTCATAAAACATGCTTAAAATACTAAAGTGGGTTAGTTTTATTAATGGCTTTGTATGTTAAACCCAGGCCATTTGGTAGTTTGGGGTTCAGTGTGTTGTGTAAACCACTATTTGCCTACCTGAGCCACTGGTAAGTGGGTGATCTTCAACTCCCAGAATCCTTAGCAGTGGTCATCCTGGTAGGGGAATTCTGGGAGCTGAAGTCCATGATCTAAAAGCTGTCCAGGCTGGGAAAACACTGATGTAAACCAAGAAAAGAGATTAACTTAATAACCCAATTAAACATACTGCAGGGTTCCAAGCAGGAGCTATGAATAAAAGCTAGACTAATGAGTGATTAGACACAGATGAAATGCAGAGCCCAGAAGGAAGAGCAGGAAACTTAGTCTTATCTTCAACAGAAAACATTTT
The DNA here is from genome assembly GCF_059951505.1 of Python bivittatus. NCBI lineage: Eukaryota > Metazoa > Chordata > Lepidosauria > Squamata > Pythonidae > Python > Python bivittatus. The sequence goes on along the minus strand of NW_028277054.1, from coordinate 11,374,174 downwards.
ATACTTTCTGTTGAGAAAAATTCAGTGACAAGCCTGTGTAGCTGAATCAATCCAAATCTAAGTTTCTTTCCTGAGGAGCTGCCCTTGTGATTCAAGGATTCACCACATGAGGGCTGCCTGCAGGTTGCTTAAAATCATAGTTTGTTGAATCAACCACAATTGGTTGGGTTCGTGAAGCAGGATGGTTTATGGCTTTGTGTGTTGCAGGAACCTTGTCAGTGGTAGCTTGGCCTATCATACTGAAAGTAAGCCTTGACTTACCACAGTGCATAACTGGGTTTTATTGGAGAGTAATACTACAGTCCCTTACTTATTCACACTTCTAGATTGCTTTACACTTTATAAAAAAGACAGGCTGTCAGAAATGATTCTTAATCAAGAGGTGGAACCCAATGAAAGGCTGCAACTTTATTTACTAAGCCTCCCTGACAGAGCAGATTTGTTCAGGAGCCAAGTCCATTGAATTTGGTGGAATTAACTCCTAACGATGTGGGTGTTGAAGATGCAGCTTGATGTCCTTTGATTAAAGTGGGAGTTTCTCTTCAGCCCGAATACTAGCAAAGCAGGTGATGGCAAGAGTTAGCAACAGGGTCTGGCTCCAATGTGTATATCTCTCCCCCCCACGACGCCCCCCCCCCCATTTTTAGATACCTTCACTCATCCCAACCTACAGATTGCAAAGCAATGAGAGTTAATAAAATGGAATGAGGAGTAAATGGGCATGGTGAGGCCAACAACCGCAAGCACAAATTGCTCTTGTTGGCCCGTGTACAGGATTACCAGCTGTCAGTCAGTCAGTTTATTACAGTCTTAGACCAGCACAAGCAATGGATGCTCTGTGAGTACTTTATATCTATCTTAAGAGACAGTACATAAAATTTAAGACAAAATTAAAATACATTTATAAACAACCTAACTAGAATCCGTGAGTGAAGTCCAAAAGGGGCAATCTATGTCTGGGTTATAAAGTAGTATCTAAATTTATATAAAATGTGGTAACATGTAAAATTACAAGAATGTGATGGTATCTAAAATTTACATAAAAGTTAATATGTAAAATTACAAAAATATTGGTAATATCTAAGATTACATAGAATATATCTGTGTAGTGGGAACGTGGCCCATCAGATTGAATAAACGATGTCTGGTTGGATTCTAGGCTAAAACCAAGGAAGCCACATCATGGCTTGGCAAGATAGAAGCAGACTTTGTAGAAGGCCAGTTGTGTTAGTCTATGGTAGCCAAAAATCAGGGGGAGTCTCTCATTCCCAACACATTTGAAGGATAACCAGGGAAGGATGGGGTAAATGAATGGATATTTGGATATTTTCCCATCAGGGAGGACCATCCCAAAAGACAGAACTTCTAAATTAAGCTCAATTGTGGAGGATGAATCAAATAAGTTACCTTTAGGATTCAATGTCTATGTCCTCAAGGATGGACTTTTGAATTCATAAACGGAAGCTAGATCCATGTGTTCTACATAATTACAGATAATAACTTAGAAAAGTCAGAAGGGGTCTGGTACCATTTTTTCAGAGTACACATTTTATTAAAGACCAAACCATGATCAGAAATGAGGCTCCAGATCACTTTAGATTTGAATTTTCATACCAAATCTCCAATTGTCACTATAGTTGAATTTTTGAATCAAATATTCCCTTTGCTCTGTAGGATGTGTGTGTGTGTGTCCCTCAGCATTTCCATTTTGTCACTATGGTACTTTCTGCCTTTGGAAAGACTACATTTCAGCAAACATCTAGGAGTAGAGGGGTGTAGATCATTTTTTTCTTAAATGTAAAAACAAAAAAATCCATATAGATTTTCTTTTGCAACATTCCTTGATTTGCCACTGTTCCTAATGTACACTGTTTTCAGTATAAATCCCCCAATATATCTTTTTTTAAAATGAAAATCTTTCTAATATTACTGTTTGTTACCTAAACTTATCCCATGCACGCACCTTAACAAAAAAATTCTTCCTTCTTATACGCTTTTTGCTATGTAAACTTCGCAAGCTAGCATTCTCTTTTGGACGCAATGCTTGCAAACATATAGGACTTTTTCTTGGTACAGATTTTCAACCAGAGAAGGATAAAGGTTCATGATCTCCAATTCCATCTGAGATCTTTTTGAGTTCATCTTAGAAATCTACTTCCACAAAACTCCATGGTGGGTTTCTTTCACATGTCTACTGATGAGTTGCATTTTCATCATGTTTCTTCAGGACAAACTGGGTAACCTGTTTCTATTTTTGGTTTCCGTGTATTTTTTGCCTTGGTCCAAAAGGCATCTTTCCTTCTTCCTTCCCTGTTCAGAAATTGCAGAAGTCTGTAGTTTGGACAGGCACATCTTATCTTCTTAACCAGCTTGAAAGAAGAAACTCACCTGGGGCAGGAGGTGAAATGTGCTGAATGGGCTGCCTCCAAACACAAGAGTAATTCTTCTTGTTATTGATCTGATGAGGTGAGAAAAATGCAAGGATACCTGCATTTCCCAAACTGTAGCCACTCAGTAGTTTGGAACTGCTGATTTGAAAGTTAGCCCGATGGTTCTGTGATCCATTTTTCCCCTGTTGTGAAATGGAATGTTATTTTTAGAGAGGCAATTCAGCTAGTTTTTATGACTCCAGAGTCTTCCGTGTATAAATTAAGCAAGCCTAGTACTCTGTGATGATTTAGTTAGTGAACTTCTTTAGCTTCCCAAGCGAGACACAAATACACACATTCAGAAGAATTTTTTTTTTTTAAACGCAGCCTGGAGGATTTGAAACAGGAGCAAATACAGGGGAGATGGTTGCATGCTGATGAGGTTCGCTCTTCAGTGTGCTGGACGACCATAGGCATCCCCCACAAACCAAGATTGCATCAAAGGGACAAGTGTGTAATGACATCATGCCATCAGATGCAAGTACATGAATCACTTGTTGCATGATGATATGATGATACCACCTTTAATCATTTGGTTCTCCTTGTCCTCCCCCTGGAGAAGCCTATATAGTCTTCCTTCCCCTGTATGTTTTTGCATTCTGGAAGAAGCAGTCAATTGAGCCACAAGTCCTCCATCCCTGTCTCAAGTGCCAAACTCTGCTAGCAGTTTGATCCTTCTGGCCATGCTCAGCATCTGGGTCAACACTCAGTTTGGGTCGTGCCTTAAGACTTCTTTTGCAAGATACAATCAAACAGAAAGTATAGAGAAATGTTTGCAAAGCTTGGAAAGGGTCACTCTAGGGCAGAGGCTGGCAACTTTCTGGTAGCTAGGGAGCACACTTAAAATTTTGAAAGAATAGCTGAGGGCCATAATGTGCATGTGTGATGCAAGAATGTCACTGAAGGTTGCTCAGGTTTTTTTTTTATGGAGACAAGGGGGTTATGCATAAAATAAGAACTGTATCTTTTTCCCCTACCAAAAAGCAGCAGAAAATAACTGCTTCCTGTTTGGACTTGTTAAAGGAAAGAGAAGTGACATGATTTGTATCCACAAAGTACTTCAAGTCCCCTCAGTTTCCTGATAAGCTCCTCTGGGATTTATAATAGTTGGAAGAGGTCTCTGTACTTGCACATTGCTGGGAAATAACAACAACAGCAACAACAATTTTATTACACACCCTTTCCAAGAAGGCTGCATAGTGGCTGCAGAGGCAAATGTACCACATTGCTTTACAGAGCAGTTTCATGAAGGTGCTTCACCAGCCCTTCATAGAAGGTAACATGCTGTTGGAAATCTGTGCAGCTCTGAAACCAAACCAGACTTCTTTTTCCAGTGGTTTGCAGATGAAATTTCAACGACGTGAGTCTCAAGGGCCATAAGAAATGGGCTTGAGAATCATAGACTGGTTCTCCTGCTATAGAAGATAACTATATGAAGAGGTGTCATTTGGAGTCTGTGCAAGAGTTTGTCAACTATATTGCATCCATGGGAATATGTGTGCATCAGGATGGCATTTATTTACCAAACTGCTCGTTGTCCAGTTTGCAATTTCTGTCTTCATTCATTTCAGCCAACATGTTTCACCAGCTCCCATTCTCCCTCCTGTTGGAGCTGATGTCTGCTGGCTCACCTACGCTGCCTCTTCTTCCATTCCCACCTCGATCCTTGCTTTCTCTGGGTGTACTGTTGTTATTTAGAGCTACTCCCCCCTCTCTGATTTCTCCTCAAAGCCACTGTCATGCAGAACAAGCAGACAATTACTGAGGATAAAAAAGCGAGAGAAATTAAAATGTCACACTTGGAAGGTGGGGCACCATTCTTTGCAACAAGCAAGCAAACCCACAAAAGAACCTCTGTTGCACCCCGAAGTGTGTTCCTTCCATCCTTGAAGGTGGCTGGCTGCCTCCCCAATTCTTTGCAGAGCTGCTGGGATATCATGCGTACTGTTGTCCTACCAGCTGGCAGACTCTGATTCTGCCTCTCTTTTTCATTCCACGCCAAGAGAGATTTCCTCCCGTCTACGCTCCTTTTCTTCCCCCCTCTTTCTTGCCTAACTCCTAGTTATCTCAGCTCCCTTCCATCTGTATCTAACAAACAGCAGTTGCCTCTCTGACAGTATGTTTGATTTCATGTGCCAGCTTGTCACACTCTTAGTTTGTACATTACACAATTACCATGCACATCTCTTGAAGCCTGGCCCATTCTTCTCATCCCCCTCCTCTCTTCTGCTCTCTCTGCTGTGCTTTCTTCTTTGGTATGTAAACAGTCCATGTCCTCTACCTTCTTAACATCACATTGAAAACCTGGACAGGCATCATTAAGTAGAGGGAGGGAGGGAGAGGAGGGAAAATGATGTAGCAGCAATGGGTTGTTCTGCTTCTCATCTATAAGGAAGGATAAGGGGGGGCCTTTCCTGTCTTGCTACAGATCCCAGGACAGTATTCACTGCTTCTCCATTGAATGGCTGAGTTCATACAACATGCTAAATCAAAACATGATTTATGTGGAGGAATATAGCCATTGTTGTTCTCAATAAATCATGATTCAGCAAACTATAGTTCAGCACCCTGTATAAACAAAGCTGGTCTCAGCTCCCAAAGAATCTAGTTCTTCTGCTTTGCAGTAATCCTACATCACAGTGGAAGTATAGAGCAAAAATTTGTGTATGGATTGTAGATTGAAACCACTATTGGCTGAGCTCATATTATCAATCCTAATTGGAAAGCATAGCTGGGATGGGTGAACCAAATTAGTTTTTTTAAAAAAATATGTACTTAAGTCTTATTACTAAAGCTCAATACAGCTGTGTGATGCCACATGTGAAAAACCTTTGTGGCTGCTGTCTTGTTTTTTGTTTTTTTTTAACATACCCTGTGGACATCCTGTTCCTTGGTTTATTACATCTTCTGTTCCCTTCTTCCTCCAGTCTTACAAGAGTAGTTTAGGCTGGATATCTATGTCCAAGTATGGAGAACTTCTGCGCCTCCATATATGCAACTCAACTCCAACTTTCCACATTTCTCCAAAATAACCATGATGACAGAGGCTACTGGGTGTGGCGATTTTGCAATTTTTGGAAGGCTGTAGGTTCCCCATCCTTGCTGTAACTTAAACATTTCAACAAGGGAGACCTCATCCACCCTTCCAAGTAATTGTTCCATCACTGAACTGCTCTCACCTTCAGGAGAAATTGATTCTAATCTTCTGTAAGTGAGGACCTTCCATCTATTTCTGCTCTCAAGGATTGCAGAGAGCAAACTTTTACCCAGTTTTTTGTGACAATCCTTTGGAGTGGTAAGATAAATACAGGAAAAAGCTAGAGGCTCATTTCAAACTAAACATGCTTTTGAAGCCAATATTAGTTTTGCATGTGAATTCTAGATCCCAAAAACAGTGGAAATGCAAAAAACCATAATTTCAAACTCAGTAAATCTGCTGATCACCATCTTGTTTTTTCCTTAGGACGTGGGGTAGTCAGTGGGGTAGTCAACCACAACCATAACGTGGTTTTGATCAAGCATGTTCTGTGAATCCAGTCTCAGAGATTTGCAATCCATGGCTCAGAAGGAATTGTGCAAACTTGGCTAATCTGATTGTCAACCATGCCTAAACAAACCGTGGCTTCATGTGATACATGCTTTCAGCGGGTGTCTTTTTGAATAGCTCATTGTTGGCTTGGATCAAGCAGTAATATGTTGGGGAAGTTAAGTTCACTACACCGTGTGATCACTTTGGGGAAAACAATAAGCAAGCAAATTAATCATGATGTTTCCCATTGCCTCCCTGCTCTGGGAATAAAGAGCCACACCAAAAAACAATGGGAATTGCTGTGATTAAATGGACAAAAGCCAAGCCTTATGGGAAGGGTTCTTCCTGTAAGAAAGGTAAGAGGAACTTCCTCCTTTATTAAGAGGATGAAAGTGAATCATGATTTGGTTTGGACTGTATAGTTTTGCCTACGCAGCCTATTTTAATTCAGGTCCTCTTCCATCTGTCTCTTTGAACTGCTTCTTCTGATATTCATCTATTTGAAGCCATTCTGGAATATTGTAGAAGAAACAATTTTATTGCAACTGTTCCTTTTCACCCCTCCCTTAACCACAGCTTAATGCAGCCTAATTCAGTGCTGAAATCTGTTCTCGCAAAGAGTTGCTTCTTCTGTGAAAGGCAATGTGGTTTCTTCTAGCTTCATCCTCAGGGCCGATTAGATTTTCTGGCATTTTGATGCTCACAAACTGGCAGAGAGTCCTGTTGGTTTCCCTCCTCCGATCTGAGTGTGCAGAAGCAGCTCTTAAACAGCATCCCAAGGATCTGGAAGCTCAATCTGACTTGGCTGTCATACCCAAAGATATTTTCTTGGGCAGTCATTTATCTTTTTCCAAGCCAGCTAGATAAGCCAAATACGTAATGGTTCCTGTTCCCAAATTCAGAAGAGCCCTGGCAAGTTCAAACCCCCTCCCCATCAGCTGTTCTCGAGGGGAAGTTACCAGGTATCCCATTTGGACAAAGGCTTTGCTCCTGTGGTGAAGGAGTCTCTGAAACATCAACCCCTGTTTTGTTATCTTGCTCCATTAGAAAGATGCCTGGCTGCAGCTAGTAACTCCCCATCCAGCCAGATATCCAGGTCATCCATTTTATTTACAGTTGTTACTATCCAATCTACGTGATTTATTTCTTGGAATGTGGCTACGTTTTGTCTTGCTATTTACAAAAGCTTTGTCTACACCAGTTTTATATTTATTGGTTTTTAACGGTGGTTTTTACTTGCTGTCTCACCATTTGCTTTGTTTTAGCGCTGGTCAATGACTGTAGTAAGTTTACTTACTTTCCCTGAACTCTTTTTCTGGGGCACATCTTTCATTACACTCTCCAGTATCCCTGGCTGGGGATGGGGCTGCAGGTTGTTGGAAGAACGATTGTGCCAAAAAAAAAAAAAGAAAAAAAAGAAGAGAATCTCACATCCTTCTTGTTTACCTCGCAATCAGAGGAAAGAATCATGCATCCCACCTATGCATATTTCCAGCTATGAATATTATTTTTTCCTTTCCTTTTTTCTTTTTAAAATACACACCCAGAGATTTCTTTCCTAACCATTTGAAAAGTTTAACCATCTGGGAAGTCAAAGCTGTTCCCTGTTGAATGTTCATTTCTTTGCTGTAACGTGGAACATGAATTTTTTGACATTTTATCTTAATTTCATTTGTGTGGAGTAGACTTAGGAGATCTGGCATAGACAGATCTAGATTCAAGTCCTGCTTAGCTTTAACCTCACTTTAGCCTTATCATGCTTTCTTAGCAGAAGTGACTTTTGAAGCGTAGTGAACGAAGAGAAGCAAGAAAAAAATGTGCTGTTTTGAGCTTCTGGGTAGAATAGGCTAAAATAAAAGCCATATTATTTCTGGTCGTAGCCAAACACGAGACATGTGTACAGGATAAACTCAGCTATAAACCACCCTTAGTGAGTGGGCATGTAGCATCTTTTGCACATCAAAAACAGATGAGCTTCAATAGAACCATTGCAAATGCCATCTTGATTTTTTTTTTTTTTAACCACACCTTGTGCACACCCCTGGTCTTTTGCCACCATCTGGGCATTCTTGGCAGTAATGATGGGGGTTGGGAAGGTGGGGTTATAAAATAGGAATGTATTCACATTGCTATATCTAAGCTTTGCACACAAAAGGTTTCAGGTGGTGTTTGGCTGGTTAGTTGCTGATGGTGCTGAGAATTTGAGTGGAGATGGTCTAAAGCAGTGTTTCTCAACCTTGGCCAAAGATTGAGAAACAACGCTCAGTGTTTCTCAGCCTCAGCACCTTTAAGATATATAGACTTCAACTCCCAGAATTCCCTAGCCAGCATGCTGGCTGGGGAATTCTGGGAGTTGAAGTCTATATATCTTAAAGGTGCTGAGGCTGAGAAACACTGCTCTAGATAAACACACTTCCTATTTGTTGTTCATTATGTTTGTATTCTGCCTTTCCTCCAGGAACTTAAGGTGATGTATGTACTTTCTTTTCCATGAACATGGGATCTGGATGTGTATGTGTGTGTGTGTGTGTGTATATATACATATATACACACACACACACACACGCCTGTATATACCGATACAGTCATATTACACAAAGTCAAGTCTCCTTCATGTTGACCTTTTTTCTTAGATTTCTATCCTGTCTTTGTTCTGTACAATTCCAGGCAGCAAACCAAATGGTCCCACCTCCTATGTCCCCCAGAACCGCCCTGTGAGGTGGGTTGGGCTGAGAGAGGGGGGCTGGCCCAAAGTCCCCCAGCCGGCTTTCATGCCCAAGGGAGGCCTAGAACTCACCGTCTCCTGGTTTCTAGGCCAGCACCTTCGCCACTCTACCCAGCGGGCTCTCTGGATGACCACATGAACACATTCATTTAGTTTTCTTGGCAACAACCCAGAAGTAGTTGGCATTGCCACCTCTGGGATGGTTCTTCCCCCCATTTCCCAGTCTTACCTACAACCCCAAGCTTCCCTTGTGATCTCCCACCCAAATACTGACCAGACCTGACCCTACTTAGCTTCTGAGCTCAGACCAGATCTACCAAGCACGGACCCCAGCCTAAAACTGTTATACGTAGGTGTGGTTTTGTCAGTGGGCCTGAGGACCCCAGGCTGATACAGAGCAGATCAAATGGTTAATTTGAGTGTGTTTGTTGCTGCCAGGGGGGTGGGGGCCTTACTGGTTTTCAGTATTTGGGTTTTAATTCTGTGAGCTGCCCGGAGTCACCATGTGTGAGTTGGGCGGCCATATAAATTTGCTTAATAATTTAATAATAATATACTCGGACAGATTCAGCTGTCTGTAGGTCAGTACTATGCAATCTGGGCATATAGATACATATATTTTTCGCTCAGATGATTTTGAAAGGACCACACTTGAGATCCATTTGTTCAGGTCTCAGAAGGCGGCAGTCGGTTCCTTAAGTTGGGAGGGGCCACAAGGCCTGCAGACAGACAGACGGCCAGCCTCTTCTCTTTGCTGCCCCCAGAATCTCCGCCGAAAGACGATTCGGGTCTTTTCTGGCAGGAAACCCACTAAAAGCCTCACAGAAGCATTTGACGACCTCGCCAGCTTGTGCCAGCTGGTTCCCCCTTTGCTGCAGCCCCTGCCCAAAGCTCCACTCACTGCCCACAGCCCCACCCCTTGCGCCTCCTGCCCGCGTGGTACAGTACGGGGCGAGCGACACAGACGCCTCCAAGCCTTGTAACGGTGATGGCGAGCCTGTGACCTGCGTGTCAAAAGCGACATGCCACATCGTTCCGGGTGACATACCAGCATCCACCAACACCCGACAACGATTATTCTCTCAGTTTGAGTTACCCAAGAAACTGAGTTTGTTTTACTCCTATTTCATTTTTGGAATTGTTTGACGTTTCTTTATATAATACATAGCACCACACACGATTGGACTGTTTTTTTTTTTTTTAATAAATGAATGTGTGTAGAGTTGTTTCTCTTTTGTGAGGGGGGTGACACGCCAGCAGAGTCAAGGCATTTTCCGAATTTTTGACAAGCTGAGCCCAACAGGCCCACCATCACTGCCTTATAACATGTATGGATCAATTTTTTCAGGAGCGTCTGCAGGATGGGGTCAAAAAAGTCAAAGGGCGGCCGCCACAGGGTGATCCACGCACATCAAAACCCGGCGGAGCTTCGCTCGCCCCGTGGCGGCCGCCCTCTTGACTTTTTTGACCACACCGTGCGGACCCCCTCCCCCCCCCCCCACATATACACTTGGATCCTTGCTTTGTTTGCTCCACCACCCTCCCTCCGGCTGGCGGGCTGCTCGCAACTCGCCAGCCGCGTTGGCAGCCCGGCGAGTCGAGCGAATTTGCGCGCTGCGTGCCCGGCGGCCAGCCTGGCTCGGCCGAGCGCGAGCACTCGCGGAGCGTGGATCGTGGGAACCGAGCCCGGCTCGCCTCTCCGCCAGCAGGAGGCAGCCTTGCCTTTCCAAACCCGGCCGCTTCCTCCCGCTCAGAGCGCCCCCCCCAGTTTCGCTTTGCCTTCTCTGGAAGGAGCCCTGACGTCACTTCGGTGGCTGGCGCTCGCTCGCTCGCTCGCTCGTGCTCTTTTCTCCCCCGCCGGAGGTTTCGGTTCCAATCAGGCTCTCGCTGTTCCAGCTGCAACTGTGTGGAATCCATGGTTTGTCGGGGTAACTTCCCGCCGCGTCTTTGAGCCAAGGCAGCTTTCGCGAGCCGCGGCCGGGAGAGCCACGGAGAGGCAAAAACGAGGCTGGGGAAAGGATAACTTTTGGGGGACGGGGGGGGGGGCGAGGCGAGGCTTTCCCTGGTGCAAGATGCCGAACGCCCGCGCTTTGATCTTCATGCTCACCTTCCAGATCTGCTCCTTGGAGACCGAAACGCCGACAGGTCAGTCCCAGCGCCCCTCGCTCAACCCCCCCTTTTTTCGGTGTCTCCTTCCGTTTCTAGGGTCTCGCTTCTCTCCCTTTCTCGCCTGCCGCCCCCCCCCCCCCCGTGCCCGCGCTCGGGGACCCCGGCTTGGCGGTTTCGGTTGCTGCGCGCATTTGGGTTTTTTCCCCTCACACAACTTGTTTATGCCGCGGCTCGCCTCGCCTCCTCTTCCCGCGAACTTCGAAGGTTTACGCAGGAACCGAGCCAGAAGCTTGACTCCGGCGGAGGCAGAGAGACGGAGTTTGAAATTGGCGTGTTTACGTTGGAATTGCCCTCGTTTGCTCGCCTTGCGCTGCGCCGGGGGGGGGGCAGCTTTGCTCCGGTTCCTCCCCCCCCCCGTTTTACAGCGGCTATAAAATAAGCAGTTGGAAAGTCTTTCTTTCTTTCTTTCTTTCTTTCTTTCTTTCTTTCTTTCTTTCTTTCTTTCTTTCTTTCTTTCTTTCTTTCTTTCTTTCTTTCTTTCTTTCTTTCTTTCTTTCTTTCTTTCTTTCTTTCTTTCTTTCTTTCTTTCTCTTTACGCAACAGAGAAGCTGCGATCCTAGGCGCAAGTGCCTGCAAGCTCTGAGGGACAGAGACCTCACTTACTTCCGAGTATACCTGCCTTGTTAGCGTAGAAAACCACCTCACCAGTCCCCACTCCCTTTTCCATCCCTCTTGGCTCCCCCAGCCTTTTCAGGATCGTGGAGCGAATGTTTCAGGAGGCTGCCCAACCCCTGGCTGAGAAACCGAAGACCTTCTGCGTGAATCGATCCTCCCCCCCTCGTGAATCGATCCTCCCCCCCTCGGGAATGCTGCTTAATGGCTCTTCTGCACCTTTAGGAAGGACTCCTTATGGAGTTCAAAAAGACTTACTCCCAAGTGAGCAAGGAGGGGATCAGAGTCCTGGAAAATATTTGCACAAGGCTGCTGGGGCTTGGACTTTGCACGGCGGTCCCCTGATATTGATACACTCACTTCCTCCTTTAGTTAACCTGGAACTGAAGGGCCTTTGGGAATTACTGTAGTGTGGGGGTGGGGGTGGGGGACAGTTTCTACCTTTCTCTTTCACTCTGCAATCCCTCCAGGAGCTTTCCTGGGCCAGCCTCTGCTGCTTTGCTTTCTCCTTAACTATTACTTCCCTGTGAATCTCAGCAGCATTGAATGAGTGCTCTTGGGGCCATGCTGTTGTTTTACTGACCCCACTTTGTACTTAGATGCTAGGGAAAGTGACTGGGAAATGCAAGGTAAGGATGTGTTGTGGGCTTCTGTCAGGACATCTAACTTTCCCTGGGGCCTTTGAAGTCTCCGAAAAGCCTTGCTACCCCAACTTTAGCTAGCCGCATGATATTCGCTAGAAGCAGCTCTGTGCTTGCAAAACGGGTTGATCTGTGCCCATTCCCTGTATGTGTTCTTCCTCCCTGGAATAAATGGTTTCCTTTCTCTAAATCCCGTGTTGGTTTTTGCCAACAAGTGGCAGAAAGAAACAAAAAATGCTCCAAAGGAGGGTCTTTTTCTTCCCCTGTCAAAGAGGTAGTATGCTTAAGGCACACAAGTTCTGTTAAAGTCCTCATGTTCAAATGAGACTAGCTCACGGCTTGACCTGCATGATGTCTTTCCAAAATATAGATGGTGTTTGTAATCAAATCCTTATGAAGCAAAGAGTTGTGGGTTGGGAGCTTGCCCTTCTCCTTTGCCCAAATGCTACATTAAAAAAAAAAGTTTTTCTTCTGCAAGGGTGTTTGGCCAAAGTTTACTGGGATTTCTTTTGCATGCCAGCTGATGTATATCTAAAAAATTATTTGGAGAGCTTGCAGTGCCCCTTGGCCCAATCGTGGCTTTCACTGGAGGAGAATCCCCTTGACCCAAGTCTCCTGATTGCTATGTTTTGGAAGCATTTGTTCTTCCCCTTCTTTATTCTGATCTGTTTTCACTTTTAGTGCTTGCCCCAAGATTGATAAAATGCCAGGCAGATAGTCTTGGTGAAAAGGGACTCTTTTATTTATTAGCACTGAAGATGTTACCTAGCCGGGTAATGAAATGTTTGCAGAAAAAACAACCAAGCTCAGAGAACCCCAAGGACTCCACTCTTTTATTTGCAGGTATAATTTTCCCTGGGAGATTTAAGGGAGATGGAGATGTTTGACAGAGGATTTTAATGGGATCCATTTTCCTTCTAATACTAGGGCATAGCAGGTAAAGTGAGTAGCCTTGGAAAACTGCTGGGAAAACATTATTATATCACCCCTCAGATTTTTCCCAGTGGAGGCTTCTGGGTGAAGAGGACTGAGATTTTTGTGGTTGTTTAGGTAGGACCCAGTTTAGTGAAAATGTAATGGTTCTCTAAGTTCCTCTTGCCTTGCCAGTTGAAAGTGGAGAGCTGAGCGGACCAACCATGTCAGCTGCGTGCCCCTGGTGCCTCTTTTCTTTTTAGAATAAGAAGTTGCTCATCACAAGAAGTGTGATCATCATGTCTGCAGGCCAACAAAAGTTCTTGAGTAAGACTTGGAGTTGGGTTGGGAGAGATTTTGTTTCCTCGAATGCATGTATGTGCTACTTCCATTCTTGTCAGCAGCCAGATGGTTTTCAAAATGATTCAAACAACTACACAGCCTGGTGGCCCACACTGATAGCTGTGGCTCTTTGTTCAATGCATCTTCAGTTCTTATGATGGAGGGGAATGGTACCACTGATATTATGGCTTCTTTGTGAGAATGGGAAGAAGGCCTTTTGTCAAGAGAACACATAATAAGATGTTTGTCTTTCACCCCACTAATACTGAAGAGTCCTGTTAAAGAGGAGGACTAGCTTGGTGTGGGTAGGGTGCAAAAGAACCCACAGTCCTGCTGAGAATAGCCTGTTTTCCATGTTGGTGATCCTTCTTCTGATTCTTGCTGTTTATCTGGCAACTCTGCTCCCATCTTGCATTTCCTAACTGAAACATTATGTGATGCTACAGATAATTAATTTGTTCAGTTCTGGTTCAGTTTGCCTGTAGATTATTAGCAGCTGAGATTTTAGCTGTCTTTAGTTGCTGTTTTTCCTTAGAGGTTTATAGCTAGGATGGATGCATCTTTCTTCCAAGGAGTAATTGTGCTAAGGTTTTCTCAGTGACTTGGATGTGCTGTTTTCTCCTTGATATGTGTGCCCTTTCTTGGACTGAAGTGACCTTTAAACAGATAGATGCCCAGAACGTTTAAGACTCCAGGAACATTACAAATGTAAGGATGCCTGCTGTGTCATTCATGAATGTAATTTGTTTGATACCGAGTTTGTAAACTATGGCTTATGCCTTAGTATTGTCTGTTACCCAAATAATTGTGAATTAGCTGTGGTTAAAACAAGCCATAGCTGAGTAAGGTATATGAATGAAGGTGGATTTGGGTACCATGTTTGTGGTTTGTTTACACTGGGCATGGAATTATGTATTAATCCAGCCAGTGAAAACAAGCAGGGCTGACTGGATGAATGAATCCCATCACTCTTTCAGGCTATTGGTTCATGTCTATGGTGGGCACCTTGATGTTCATCAGATATTTTGGATTTCAACTCTCATCTTTCCATTCTGACCAGCCAGGGAGCTGTAGTCATAAACATCCAGAGGGCACTATGTTGCTGATTACTAAACTAGCTCACTGTTGTTGATCTTGTCTGACAATGTTGCTGCAAAGGATTCAGGATGGAGTCTTCTCTCAAGTCCGTACATTATTTAGATGTAAATATTGCCCTTCTCAAAAAGGTATGGGAGACAGTCATGGAAATCACTCACTTACTGGAAGTGTCTCGTTTTTCAGTTCTGCAGCGTGTTCTCCATCAGTGTTCAGAACATGACTCTAATGATTGTTATTTTGAATGTCCTTCTTGCTCTTCTACTTCCTGGCTGTCTGGATTAAACAGATGGGGCTCTGTGGAAAACCTCCTTCCTCTTCTTTTCTGATTTAGAATAAAATAAACCATCTGCTCTCATTAACATGCTGTTGTGCTAGTTAATGACCGCAATAAAATTATTTATTTATTTATTAACATGCTGCAAACTTGTTCTGGATTATAACTAGTCCTATCAAGTTTGAAGTGTCTAAGACAGGGAGATACTGTTCTCCCCCTGGATATTGTTTTTTTATGTAATAAAAGTGGTTGTGGGAGTGAGTTTGTAGTTACCACTTGAATTTCATACCTCACTATTCTGCATCTGTTATTGGATGGTTGGTCATCAAATGATGACTTTCATGCCTAGGTGCGGGGAATGATCCTTCAGAGGTGAAAAGGTATCTCAGAGGCAGTGTGTCTCAGTGTCTCACTCAATGTCTCAAATAGGGCATTGGAGCTATCACTTCAGATGAATTCTTTCCAACGCAGGCTATTCCCAATGTAATTGTTTATCAGCAGCGTTGAGTAATTGCAGCCCTATTTGTCCAACAAACATTGTAAAATCAATGTTTAGATGGCAGGAGAATTCACATTAGTCTTGCCTTTTGCCCACTTATTTGAAGTTCTGCACAAACTCTGCCATCTATACATTTGTATATCTGCTTGTGAAATCTGTATCCAACTTACATGCATTTGAACCCTGCACTGACCTTCGCCTTAAGCTGGTTAGGCTGGCTGGTGGACGTAAACTTCCTCCCCATTCTGTTCTGCTTCTATAGACATTGTAGAAACACACAACACACTAGGCTGAATGTATTAAAAGGAGAAGATGGGGAAAATGTCTAACAGTGCCAATGAATACCGATGACCACAGGATGCTGACTGATATTGGGGCAAGGGGTGAACAATCACATGGGAGGTGGAATAGATTATTCTAAAGCTCTCTGTGGTGGTCAGGTGTGTCCCCAGGATATCATAATAAAAAGTCAAGATGGCAGCTGCAATGGTGTTATTGATTTTATGTGTTGCACATAAAAAAAACAGGTGGAGCTTTGATCACACTGTTGTCATCTTGGCCTTTTTTCACTACACCTTCAGACATCCCTGATAGTGGCCCAGTTGCATTAGGAGAAGGAGCACACATTGTAGGAGAGGAATTTAGGGTGGGAAAAAGAACCCCAAATTAGTCTCCCACAAGAACTTGCTAACTGTAGAAGTTGCGATTGTATGATGTCCCTGCCATCTGTACTACGTGGCTGACTCATAATGAAAATAAAGTATATTTATTTTTTAGAATCTACTCCAACGTAAAGTTACATGTTTCTAAATACATGAATGATCTTTTCAGTTTTTCTTTCCAGCTAAACTCATCAATAGCAAACTCATAATCTGGATCTGATTCTTCTGAAACCAAACAAACTCTTCCACCCAGGATTTCTCCAGAACAATCAGAGAACATCCCCAAATGAATTTGTTCTCTACTGGGATAGAGAATATGAGATTCAATAAGTGGGTCTGTGCTGTGCTTTGGATTTGATTCCAAAAAGGTAACTCAGAGCATGAATGGAGCACCTGTCTGCCACTCTTTACAACAGCTGCATCTTTTCCTGGAATCACGGAGCTCCAAGTCTCTTTTTGGAATCAAATGTCCAGTCCTATGAACAAGTGTGACTGCACAATATTGCACTCATGTGATTGCATGCATTTTTAGAAACTCTAGGCTTGGCCTCCAGCCATTCCACACAGCTATAGCATAGCTGTGTGCAAGGCATCCGTGTTACAGCAGCTTGAGACAGCTATGTGTTACATTCCGGTGTGCTTCCATAGCCCAAGCAGGAAATGAAATGCTTTTTTTTTTTTCATTACCAGGAGGCAGCAAGGAAACCAGCCAATATCAAAATGCTCCAAGAGGTGACGGATATGCTAAAATAAACAATCCGCTATTTCTGCTGAGATATTCCGAGAGCTGGCGATGTTAGCCAGAATTTCTCTAGCTAATATAATAAATGGAGATCAGAAGGCTGACTTCAATCTGGATTCAGGGCTTGGAGGAAGTGTGTATTGGAAATGGTGAGGCTGGCTGTAATGATTCATTTTCCAGTTATCTGTGATCCTGAAATCTCTATTTGGATCTGGCAATCAATTTTTCCAACCCTCGCCCTTCCCAGTTTCATTGCTAGTGCAAACTTAAATCCATTAACACTGTTCCTGGCAGAAGAGAGGGTTGTTGCCCCTTGGTTGTTAATAAAACATTGAATGTTTTTTTTTTTAAGTATACGCATCTTTAGTTTGTACCCTGGAAGTATATGCAGAGAAGGAAGAAAGAGGGTAACGGTCTTGTGGACCAAATGTCCAGTGAAGAAGTTTGAAGGAAGTGGCTATGTTTAGTCTGGAGAAAGATAATGTAAGAGGTGATAAGACAGCCTTGCAAATATCTGAGGACAGCATTCACGAGGAAGATGGAACAAGATTGCTGCTTTGAAGGGTAGTATCTGAATCACATTCAATTAAAAGGAAATACGATTTTGACTGAATGGTAGGAAAAAGGTCCTGATGACACAAGGTGGTCAGAAGTAGAAGAAACAGTATTGTAGGAATTGGTGACCTTGTCTGCTCTAGCGGTGGTTTCCTGCCTTGGCATGGGGTTGGGCTAGATGATCTTTGGGATACTGTTTCAGTTCTGTGGCCTACTGAGGATGAAAGGCACTTCTCATGCTGAGATTTTGGAGACTACACTACACATTTGGAAAGGAGATCACATGCATCAGCCTGCTCCAAAAAAAGATGTGTCTAAATTCCTGTCCTTTCTTACTTTGCAGCTGAAAACTGAGGCATATTGTATTAGCTGCATATTACTATCAAGAATCATTTTACAAACATTACTTTAGCTCACCAGTATTACATGATATTAACAGCAGTGGCTGTTGTATTCATCCAGTCTGGAAAAGTTCATCGTCCAATGATATCTTTACAATAGTTCAAACATTTACAGTAGAACCTCAGTATTTGCAAGGGGGGTACATGCGTGTGTGTGTCTGTGTGTATACACACAGACACAAACATACATAGTGTCTTGCTCTGCCTCTAAGCATGTTAAGAATAAAATGCATCTGCTTTCCTTTTTTTGTATAATTTTATTAAAGATGGTTAAAGAAGATAAAAACTAATACAAACTAATATAAAGTAAGAAAAAGGAGGAAATCAAAGAGGAAGCTAAAAGTGCAAGAAAGGGAAAACGTAAAAGAAAAATAGAAAAGAAAGAAAAAAGATACAGTGAAGTAGCTTCCGATCTTCTTTACAGCAAATTATAAAATACAATTATAAATTTACCTCTTAGTCTGTGGTTACAACATAACTCTCTTCTTTCCATAATCTATTCTGTCTAATAATCAAAACCATAAATCATAAGTTCATTTTTTTTTGTTTCACACAAAAAATCTATAAGGGGTTTCCAGTCAGCAATAAACATAAATATTGTCTTTTCTCTGATCAAAGAAGTCAATTTAGCCATCTCAGCAAATTCCATCACCTTCACCAACCATTCCTCCATTGTGGGTAGTGCAGAATCTTTCCATCTTTGTGCCTACAAGAATCTCGCTGCAGGTATCATAGACAAAAACAAAGTTACATGACTTTTTTCCAACTGTTTGTCCATCAATCTCAAAAGAAAAACCTCTGGTCTCAATGGTACATTAATCTTTAAAATCCTCTGAATTAGTGTGTGTATTTGAATCCAGAATTTTCTAGCTTTTTTACACATCCACCAAACGTGACAAACATAAATTTGATGTGCCTGTATACATTCTAGACAATTTCTCTGGTGATATATACCAACCGTACATCATTTTCTTAAAACTTTCTTTAAGATTATAATGTAAATTTCAGTCCTTTCAACCACATATTTTCCCATTGTTACATCTGTATATTATAACTGAAACGTTTAGCCCACTTTATCATGCATTCTTTTATTAGTTCTTCTTCTGTTTCAAATTTCAATTAAAGTTTATACATTTTAGCAATTACATGTTCATCGTTTGTACACAATTCTATTTCAAACTTAGTCTTACAGTGTTCAGAACCATAAATTCTTTTGTCTACTTTAAATCTTCCTAATAATTGTAAATAAGAGAACCACTGACATCTATATTCCTCTGCCACCAGTCCTTCTCTTGTTTTTATTTTGCATTCCTCTTGTTGAAATGCAGCTGCTTTCCCATTTAGAAATTTAACTTCTAAAATAGCCTTTCCCCAGTTTAGTACCTTTCAGGGGGTTGGAACTACAGCTCCTTTCATCTCTTAGCCAGTGAGCTGGGGGTGATGGGAATTGCCTTCTCTGTTTGAAGGGAGATAAGTTGGAAAGGCTACAAACAAACCAAGCTGAGAAGAGCGGGGTTGATATGTTGGGAGGGATTCCAAGATGCTGGCCTCCTGCAAGGAGGTGAATGACCATGCTGGGGAGATAGAAGGGAAGAAAGAAGCAGCCAGAAAAAAGGGGGACCGTTGTAGCTTAGCATGTTCTGGCATCCCAGGGCAGGATGCGCGGATGCCAAATGCGGCAGTTGTTTTGAATATGGTTCGGGTTAGACACCTCTCCGAATGTAC
The DNA here is from genome assembly GCF_059951505.1 of Python bivittatus. Lineage (NCBI taxonomy): Eukaryota > Metazoa > Chordata > Lepidosauria > Squamata > Pythonidae > Python > Python bivittatus. The sequence goes on along the minus strand of NW_028277054.1, from coordinate 11,354,859 downwards.
AGGATGGTGGAGACTGTAATTAGGAAGTCTGCTGTGATTTCATTCATGCATTAATGATGGTCATCTCTGCAGTTAACCACTATTTCTTCCTCTTTTTGGTCAGAGTCCTTTTCAAGATGTATTTATCTAGTGAGTAGAGGAGATGAAAATCTTGCTGAGGGCCCAGAAATGCTAATGCCAAGGATGGTGGAGGTTCCCTTGGGTCAGCCTCAGTGCCAAAAAGGTATTTATTTAGGGCAGATGAGAGAGATGATTACCCTCTTTCCATGTGAAATGGACCAGTTTACTTCCTTGCAAGCTCAGCCAGTTTCCCTACAGGTTTGGAGCTTGTAACGGGCAGAAGAATTAATCTTGAGGAATAGGAGGAAGAGCTGCAACCAAGACAATGGTCTGATAAAAGAAGTCTGAGTCTGGGGCAGAAATGAAGTTTGAGAAAGTGTCTCAGACATGACCCTCCCTAACTCTCATGAAGAGAAAGGGAGGGAAGGGGGAAGTCCATTCAGACTTGCAAGACTGATGTATCCTAATACTACTTTTACTATAAGATTATAGTAATGGAATCTTGCAAGTCTGAGCTATATTTTAAAACTTTGAGGAGCTGGGATACTAGAACTGAGTTCACGTGTTACACCAAACCATAACTTGCTTGATTTAAGTTTAGTATGTTGCGAACCTAACAATAAAGAGTTGTAAACCATGCTGTAGGAGTTAGCATTATTTATTTATTTGATTTTGAGGCCACCCAACTCTGGAAAGGCTCCGGGTAGCTTACAAGTGTGTGTATGTGTGTGTGTATAGTGCATTTGGAAAGTATTCAGACCCCCTTCACTTTTTTCAATTTTGTTACATTGCAGCCTGATACTACAATCGTTCAAATTCATTTTTTTTCTCATTAATCTACACTCAGTACCCCATAATGACAAAGTGAAAACAGAATTTTAGAAATGTCTGTAAACTTATTAAAAAGAAAAAACTGAAATATCACCTGTACTTAAGTATTCAGACCCTTTACTCAGTACTTTGTTGAAGCACCTCTGGCAGCAATTACAGCCTTGAGTCTTTTTTGGTATGATGCGACAAGCTTTGCACACCTGGATTGGGGATTTTCTGCCATTCTTCTTTGCAAATCCTCTCAAGCTCATTCAGGTTGGATGGGGACCATCAGTGGACAGCCATTTTCAGGTCTCTCCAGAGATGTTCAATAGGGTTCAAGTCAGGGCTCTGGCTGGGCCACTCTAGGACATTCACAGAGTTGTCCCTAAGCCATTCCTGTGTTGTCTTGGCTGTGTGCTTAGGATCGTTGTCATGTGGGAAGGTGAACCTTCGGCCCAGTCTGAGGTCCTGAGTGCTGTGGAAGAGGTTTTCATTGAGGATATCTCTGTCCTTTGCTCCATTCAGCTTTCCCTCAACCCTGACCAGTCTCCCAGTCCCTGCTGCTGAAAAACACCCCCACAGCATGATGCTGCCCCCACCATGCTTCACTGTTGGGATGGTATTGGGCAGGTGATGAGCAGTGCCTCCAGACATAATGTTTAGAATTGAGGCCAAACAGTTCAATCTTGGTTTCATCAGACCAGAGAATCTTGTTCCTCACAGTCTGAGAGTCCTTCAGGTGCTTTTTTGCAAACTTGAAGTGGGCTTTCATGTGTTTTGCACTGAGGAGAGGCTTCGTCTAGCCACTCTGCCATCAAGCCCAGATCGGTGGAGGGCTGCAGTGATGGTTGTCCTTCTGGAACTTTGTCCCATCTCCACACAGGATCTCTGGAGCTCAGTCAGAGTGACCATCGGGTTCTTGGTCACCTCTCTTACTGAGGCTCTTCTCCCGATTGCTCTGTTTGGCTGGGCGACTAGCTCTTGGAAGAGTCCTGGTTGTGCCAAACTTCTTCCATTTGAGAATTATGGAGGCCACTGTGCTCTTGGGAACCTTCAGTGCAGCAGAAATTGTTTTGTAGCTTTCTCTGGATCTGTGCCTTGCAATAATCCTGTCTCTGAGCTCTGCAGGCAGTTCCTTTGACCTCATGGCTTTTGCTCTGATACAGTATGCATTGTCAGCTGTGAGGCCTTCTATGGAGAGGTGTGTGCCTTTCCAAATCATGTCCAATCAATTTAATTTACCACAGGTAGACTCCAATCAAGGTGTAGAAACAGCTCAGCAACTATCAAGAGAAATGGGAGGCACCTAAGCTAAATTTCAAGTGTTGTTGCAAAGGGTCTGAATACTTATGCCAATGTGATATTTCAGTTTTTCCTTTTTCATACATTTGCAAACATTTCTAAAATTCTGTTTTCAGTTTGTCATTATGGGGTACTGAGTGTAGGTTAATGAGAAGAATTTGAATGATTGTAGTATCAGGCTGCAACATACCAAAATTGAAAAAAGTGAAGGGGGTCTGAATACTTTCCGAATGTTTGTTTTCTCTCTCTCTCTCCCTCTCTCCCTGAAAGGGAAACATGAATGACCCGACAGAACCACACTAGTGTTGAGCATTTGCATTTTTTCTGCTGCACTAGTTAGAAGTAAATAATGTCTTGTCAGCGAAGCAGTGGAAGGGCCAAGGGACACCATTGTTGGTGTTGGCCTTGTGAGGTAGTCCAGACAAGAAGCACACCCAGAAGTACTAGCTCAACCTTTATTGTAAGGTTACATTAACAGAATCTTGCAAGTCTGAAAATACATCTCTCCCCCCTCGCCTTTACGGTCCAAGAAATTAGGGAGGGTTCCTCCTGAGAGGTTTCCATGCCCCTGTTCCTTCTGTGGGCTCAGCTGCCTCTTATCTGACCATTGCCTAATCTGCGGCTTTTCCTCCTGTCTCCCGAGATCATTCCCACATACCATTACAGTTGGGCTGTGCTTAGGGCATCAGTTGGCCTTAATCTGGCCCTACTTTTGTACGTAGGTGCAACTTCATGCAACACATACAAAAGGAGCGGAACTTACAGTATGATGCCCCTTCACCGTCCCTGTGGACACTTGTGCCAGACACCCTCCCCCATCCCAGGATTCAGCCCTGCTTCCCAGTTCTCTGCTCCACAGGCTAGGATCCATCATTTCTCCAATGGTTGCTGTTCCTGTATTACTGCTTCTACTATTATTGCTACTATTTAACTGTAGAGAACAGTTAAATAGTAGCAATGGACAACGAAGGCAATGGGATTCAAGAAATGTGTGGTGAGGAGAGTGTGTGTGTGGCTGTATATTTGAGTGTTGTGTATATGTGTAGGAGTAGGTGCTAATGTTTGTATAAATTGTACTTGGATCAGGGAATTCCAGATGTGAGTCACTCTGTCTCAGCCAACGTACTTCATAGGGTGCTTATGGGGATAAAATGGGGGAGGTTCTCATTTATGTTGCCTCAGAGTCTTGGAAAAAGAAAGTTAACTGCGCATTAGTCAAAACAGTTATTCTCCAGAATGCCATCTTTTTAAAAACTCCCAATATGGTAATCCATATTGGTTCACACATCATGCTAAGCCAAAACCAAGTAAGACATATGGTGGTTTAACTTGAAGTATGAAGCCAGTTTGTTCTTTATGACTTTAATGCTTAACCTGGCTATTTTGAATTATTATTGGAAATGAACTAACAGCTGCAACTGGTATAAAACATGGAGTTACAAGGTCAGCTTACCTATCTGTGATAGCATCCACGCAATTGAATTTTGTACCAGCTTGAGTTTCCAAACTCTGTACCACCTTGGATGGCAGCATGTCCCACTCTGTCCAAGAAATTATTCTCCCTAAAGAACTGTCCAGTTCAAGACCCACTAGAAGGGAGAACTGGACCCTGGAAATTGGTGAACAGAGTTCTGCATCCTGCCAGCAACCTTCAAAATGACAAGACATTTTCCAGAGTTATCAATCTAATCCTGCAGGGGACTGCCACCTATTCAGAATGGATTGTAACCCTTGGTCCAAAACCAGAAAGTTTGGGTGGGGGGGAGTAGCAATTGAGGAAACAATCTTTTTGCTTTGTAAATTGATTTGCAAATGACTTTCTCTTCCTCCTTGTCACCTTTGCCATCAAGTGTTCATTGATGAATGCTTGTGACCTCTGGATCAAAGAAGATTTGAGAGATATCACTTTGATTCAGTGCATGGCAAGATGAATGTGCAGTGGTTGGAAGTGCAGGCTGAGCTACAGTTTGCAGGTGCATCTTGCCAGATTTGTGTCCCTTCTGTCAGCTCTACCTTATGAAATTATGTTATTTGTATATACATGAGCTCTATGTGCAATCATATGTATTCATATCCAGGAGAATCCAAAGAAATCCTGAATGAAAATTGCATTTATTCACATATTTGGGATCATTGTAATTGGGTTTTCTTTAAAACCACATTTTTGTTTTTCTCTTTTTTTCCAAGAAAGCGTGACAAATGCGGTTCTCTCTGGATTGTCCCCATTATACATTGCACTAAGCAAAGATTTGTTTAATAAGGCTAGTTACATGTATTGTGTAACTCTGCTGTGTTTAATCACAATGGCTAGGTTCACATATGGGGAAGCTAACATGAAACCAATCCCATGGTAACTTGAATTGATGCATGTACCAGACATTGACTGGTAGGGAGTCAACCAGAAAGTTTCATAGTTAAGAATCTGAATCCAGGTCTTGGGAACTTAGCTCTCCCCACTGACTACTGCACCAGCTTTCCTGTCTGAATACAGGTGATAACTGCGTATGCATGTGTAACAGAGTGCATATAGGCACATGCAAGTGCAAGGATGTGGTAGGTTAGTCTTTCTGGCTCCTTCAGTGGTGGTCCCTAAGCCCTTTTCCCTACAATCCATACAGTCTTGGGGGAGGTCTGGTTGTGAATGGTACTCAGACATTACAGAGAAAAGTAATCTCTGTCTCTTTTTTCAGGAGGGAGGGAGGGAGAAATCACTGTTGTTGTAGGCTTTGCCTTTCAAAGCTAACTGAGTGGCTCAGAAGGAGACTACAGTTTTCAAAAGAAGATAAAAGCTGTTTATTAGGTGGATTAAGGTTAAGGAGATAATTGAGAACTGAAGACTATGGGAGAAAATGAAAATCTCATGAATTCTGCAGGCTGAAGCTCATAGATGCACAAATATACATCCAGTTCAGGTAAAACAAAATAGGATTGAAGATAAAAATAAACTGTTCAGCTTGATCCACAATATAATTAATCTAAACCCAGTTTAATCCATAATATAAATAATGATAAACTAATTTGTATCTATTTAGCTCTACGTTTCCCTTAATTTTCTTCCAATTCCTTCTGATTCTGATTGATTTTCTTCTGATTTCTCCCTTGATGTTCTTCTGACTCTCCAATCCTTCTCCAGATTGGGGTGTGTTTCTTACCTGGTAGGAGCTAGACTGGGAAGCCAGATGTCTCTCTGTGATGGAAGCCAAAAGTACAAAGGCAAAACACAGCTGGACCCTTCCTTTTTAAAAGCTCACCTGAGGAAACCCTTCTTGCTCCTGATGGGTTGCCGGAGATTGAGTTTCCTAGGCTCTGCTGCTCTCTGCCCAGGGTCTAGATTGGCAGATTGATTAATTTTGTATCTGAACCTCTTGGAATGTTTCCTTCTATTCCCTTAATCATGCATGAAATTGTTCTCCACATTGTAGAAAGAGCAATAATCATTAGTTGCAATGGTTGTATAACAGTGAGTACTTGAGGGCAATTGTTGCCTTTACCTCCTACTAGTGAGCTTCCCAGGGATATCTGGATGGCTTTCATTGGTTATGGGCTATATCAAAGATGGGGAACATGTAGCCTATTAGATGTGGCTGATGTCCAATGCTGAAAGATGCTGACAATTAGTTACAGCATAGGCCTGCTACACCTGGAAGACTGTAGGATTCTCATCCCTACTATAGAGATACACAGTACCTTTAATCTTATCTGGAATGGATGTTCTTACATTGGTACTGTCCTCATAGATCTACTGACCCAGCATATATTGTTGATTTAATATATAGGACAGGCTATGTTATCTTTACCCCTACTATCCAGAGTCTGACAGTAGCACGTCAGATATTTGACTCCCCTCCTTTACTGATCAGAAATGTATTAATAAATTATGTGACATTAAGGATGAAAGATGTCACACAATAGGCCAACTCTGCAAGAAGCCACAGGAAGAAACCATGCTACTGTTATTACTTGGAGGCTGCTATTCCTTCTAAAAGTTGCAGCTTCTGGAACCCCATGATCAATTCTGCTCCTCTGAGTGTCATATTGGCTCTCTATGCATCTGATTGCTGTGATGTCTGGAATATCACATGAGTGCATTCTCCTTTGAAGGCCTCCTTGGAATTGAGGTTGGGGATTGGTATGAATTGGCTTGGCTTCCACCCTGTGGATACCCTGCTACAACTGTTGTCCTTTGTATCATCATCAGGGCAGTGGAGCATGAAGGCTGGTGGAAAGGGGGAAGAAGAAAAAGAGGGCTCTGTTGTCATAATGAATTAAAGGCAACAATGATATTCGATAAAACATCTTTCTGGCTTGTGTTTGACCGCAGGATTTTAAAGGATGTGACTGGACTAGCTGAGTTTATTTTAGAAGGAACCTATATTGGAAAATGTACTGTAAGATGGAAGAAACCTATGGAAACCAATTAAATAGCTACCAATACTTTTAAATGCGAAGAGGTTCAGGAATATCTTCTGTTTGGGGCCAGCGCTTGCTTGGATACCATCTGAACAGTGGCTAAGAACACAAGGACATTAAGCCTTTGGTTGGGTTTGTACATTTTGGGGATTTTGGTGCTGCAGTTCAGTCTCTTGACCTTCTGAAAGGGATGTCCCTAAAAAGGGTGGGACTATTTTTTCTGGGTTATTTTTTAATGTCTTAGGGATGTATTAAGGAGTGAGCGTAGGGAGGAAGGCAAACCACATCCTTTTGTACTTTTACCCTTCCCCCGATCCATGAAATAGCTCCAAACCATGCTTTTGAGTTTGGTACCAAAATGGATAAAACTTTATGTCATTATTCCGCCCCCCCCCCCACTCCATGTGGTCTTTGGTTCTCCAGAATGTACCTACTGATTACAAAAAATGTTGACTGTTTTTGTTTAAGACTTAAGTTGGAAAAGCTGAAAGACTTGAGATTTGACCTGGTCCTGAGTCTGTGTGTAAGAAATGAAGTATGGCAACCTAATTTGAGTTTTTGAAATATACAAAAATAGAACAAGGGGTAGAAGACGAACTCAAGTACTTAGTCAACTCGTAAAGTGGGATAAGAGGAATGCAGGTTTGGTTTGTTGGCTTCTTTCTCCCTTGCAAGGATGTTGGGTTTTGAGCTGCAGTGTATCTGGGCCAATGTCTGTTCTAGCATTGGTAGCAAGCAAATTGCTTGTGTGAGATGTAGAGTCTCTCTGGAGTGATTGCAGAAGTCTCAACCTTAAGTCTTTTCTGGACCATGAAAGCATGACTAATATGCATTGATTGGGGATCTTGTCATGTTTTCCCCTTGACTGCCTCCTAGCTGGTGGGAGAAAGTTCCGTTACAAACAATTGTTTTTGCCTTAAGGGTTGTGCAGTGATGCTTCGTAGTGAACATGATGCAGTGTATGAACAAAAGACCAATCCCTAATCGGAAGGGGAGGTCCCTGGTTTACAAAGCCATGGCTGATTTATGGTTTGGGGAGGGAATCCATTGCTTGATGGCTGAGAGCCTTACTTGCAGGCAAGATTTCCAAGAACCATGAAATCTTATGCCATAATAAACTTCTTACCCTTTAAGCTTTTCTGAGACTCTTGATTGAATAAGCAGGATACAGAAGTTGGCACTTGTGTCAAATCTGAGTTCAGAACTGCATTACAGTGGGTGAAACTGAATCTGTAATCACATGCAGAGAATTGTAACGGAAAGGAATTGAATAGTTTATTGAAATACACTACTTATTCACTATAGGGACAATAGAGAAATAATGAGGCTGAATAACTGCTTAAGAAAGAAAATGAAAAAGAAAAGTCTAATGTGTCTAAAAGGGCTAACACTAGGATAATAAAGATGATAATAAGCCACAGGGATAATAAAACAAAGACATGGATGAGAAATAAACTAAATCAGAAGCTGTTCCTATATTCTAAGTTCAAAAATTGAGTTTCTAAACTATGAAAGTCCAGCACCAAACAAAGGAAGAAGGTAATACACAGTGAAAGGGCAGAAATAATGAAATCATAATGGTAACAAAACAGTTGGGGGAGAAATGCTAAGGGTGAGGCTAAAGCAAGTTTTCATTTTGTATATAAAACCTCTTTTAAGCCAGCTTGTTAATACTGTTACTCCTTTCTAAGGGGCTGGGGAAAAAATCCTAGAAAAATTTGAAGAGGAAAAATGTGTCATTTGGAAAGCTTTTGAGATAAAATCTATTCATTCATTCATTCATTCATTCATGGAATTTCTATAGCCGCCCATCTCAATCCAAGTGACTCTGGGCAGCAAACAATTTCAGTAATTAAAACCATTAAAACAATCACAAATTTTATATATATAGGCAGCTGATAATTATCGTAAAAATTACATAAAAATCAACAATGCAACCAGGTAATGCGGCCCTTAGCTTGGAGTTTTTTCCCTCCAAATGTTTCAGGTTCTTCCCCTCCAAGCCTTTTCAATGTTTAAGGACCAAATTAAATTCATATTAATATCATATGGCTCATGTTTTTTCCCCATATTTTTTTCTCCCCTTATAATATAATAAAAAACGATTAAAAGATTCATACTACTTTTTAGAGTACAAACGTGTTCTAAACTTGAAAGTAATTCAGAACTACCAATGTCCAATGACTCTTTAGTCTTTGTCTTTCCCATAAGGCAGCATTTTTCAACCTTGGCAACTTTAAGATGTGTGGACTCCAACTCCCAGAATTCCCCAGCCAGCATGCTGGCTGGGGAATTCTGGGAGTTGAAATCCACACATCTTAAAGTTGTCAAGGCTGAGAAATGCTGCCTTAAGGAAAGGGAAACAACTGAATCTATGATGACTGTACTTTCTGGATGTTGAGGTAGATAAGAGTTTGGAATACTTTATCTTTTATTGTTATGAAAATGCCTCACCCTTTTCCAGTGGCCTTATCTGTTCTTTGCATTTCAAAACAGCTTAGTAAGGAAGTACCATTGTTTCCAACTGTATTATTATGGCTTTGCTAAGGAAAACATTCACCCAACCAGAGTTTTTTTTCCCCTGAATCAATTTATAAGGCCTTCCCATCACCCAAAGTCCATTACTCTGGCAGCACTCAAGGACTTAAAAAAACAAGCAAAAACCACCAATTGTATTTCCTCTGAAATCACTTCCTTACAGCTCTGCACCTAGAAATAGCAGAACCCTGAAATTCCACATATAGATTCACAATTCAAAGATTAATCTGGTAATATATGGAATAGAAACACCCCAAGGGGATGAAGGAGGCTGTTTTATAGAGAGAGGATTCCCATTCTTGGTTTACAGAGAGGTCAAGGATCTCCATTTTCTGAACTTTTAGGAGACTTTCAGAAGTGATGTGCTGTCCTAATGCAGTTTTCTTTGATTACAGTGGCCATGATTCTTTCGGGTAACTTTGCAACTTTTAGATAAGGAGAAAGACTGGGGGATCCAATCATAAAGTGTAGGGGAACCTTGATGACCATCTAGTCCAACTATCTGCCTGATTCAGGAAGTCCACCATTGAAGCACTCCCAACAGATGGCTATCCAGCCTCTGCTGAACATATAAGGGAATTTACCACCACTCTCATGCATAATTTCCATTATCAAATGTCTTTAACTAGGAAATTCCTTCTAATATTTGACCAAAATCTAATCTCCCACAATGTCAGATCAGTAGATCTAATCCTATCTTGTAAAGAAGCAAAGAACCACTCATTTTTTTCTCTTCTCAATTCTCTTTTAATTTGGCCCTTGACTGAAGCTATCTTTAGGCTAGCAATTCCACCTGCTGTGTTGCCTCCAAACTTAAAGAAAAAATGCTGACTGGCATTCATTCACATGTGAACATGTAAATAAACAACCCATTTAATGCTGAGCTATGACAATCTATCAATCAATTTGGTTAAATTTATAGAGATAAAAGAGGGGATCCCTAATAAATTGGATAGCATTAAACTATTGTGAGTTGAATACAACTCTTTGCTCCAAATAATACTCTGAAGATTGGAAATGGCATCTTTCAAAGGGGCCAGAGCCATTCTTTCTTGTGTGAGAACCATTACAGGAATGCTTCTTCTAAGAAAGCACCAGCTATAGATAAATGTAACTGATTTCTTCCTTGATTTACAGACATCTCAGGAAAGTTATGTTTGCTCAGGTTTGCTCAGGAATAAATTTCATTACAATCAGTGGGGCCTACTTCCTAATAAGGGTGTGTTTTGTAGCTATGTAACCTATTTGGAGGGGTATTTTGTGAAGCCACCAAAGTGCTCCTCTGAAATTGTTCCTCAAAGTGCCAAGGCACTGTGTTCTTTCAAGGGTTCCTTGAAGGGTCTCCTATGTCACCCAAACTTCTCTCTGGTGGCAATCCCAGCAGAAATACCTTCTCTGCATGAACCCATGCTTGGGTGATGCAGGGAGGCCCTCAAAGCATCTGCACCAAGCTTTTGAGAGGATGCAGCACCTTGATGCTTTGAACAGTGGGTTTAAAGGGCTTTGGTCATTTCACAAAGCACCCCCCCCAAATAGTTCACATACCCTTAGTGTTTGGATCTGCAGCCCAAGAATCAGATGATTAAGTGCATTTATTGGATTCCAGACAACTGTAATTAATACTGTGCACTATTTGCAGCTTCTGCTTTGCCGCCGGTGACATAACTTAATTTGTTTGTGCAATGGATACACCATTTGTCTTAATTCCCACACGTAGGAGGGTCCATATTTCAGATCAAGCTGTAGCCAGCTTTGTACAAGTACAGAGGGATTCTATCATATCTCCTTGGAGCACTCTTTATGTATTAAGAGGCAAGTAGGCAGAAGGTTATGGCTATTATGTAGCAAGTCAACCACCATGTTACACAGTTAGTATCAGCCAGCTGCATAATCTGGCTCCATAGCCTTGATTTTTTAAGCCCTCATCACACATGCATTAATGTGCCCAACTTAATTGTCCCATCCAATGTGCTCAGAAACCTTTTAGCTCTTGCTCAGTGAAATATCAGTTCAAATCTGCATGCAGCAAGAACTTTACAGTTTGCTCTGTGTGTTTCACCTGGTCTTTGCATTCCATTTTTCTCATAATTGGTGGGTTGATTTCTTGTACCACTGATTTCGGCACGAAGGATGTCCTCCTGTTCTTTGACTCTGTTGAATGCTTTCTGATTGTTACCGTAGGAGCTGAACATCTTGCCAGCCTTTTTGTATTTAAGATTTGGGAATTTTCACCAGCTGTAACATCAGATGTTGCCCTCCTCCTGGGTAAGGGCTGGCACAGGCAGTCCAAGCCATTTGGCCAGGAGAGCATAGCAAGTTGCATCGACGTGATCCTTTTAATAAATCTTGCTGCTCTAGTGAAAGCCTGCAATTATTTCCTGCATGTTGATGATTCCTCATTGATTTGACAGTCACATGTTTTTCTGGGCTTTCTGGAAAGCTTGTTAAAAAAAATGAATATGAGACTTAAAAAGCAATTTGTGCAAGACTGAAAAGACTGATCTCCCTCTGGGATTTGACTTCAGACCTTAGCTGAGCCATGTATTATTGACATGGCTTATTTATTAGTCTCAGTTTTCCCTGTCTGTAAAATGGGAATAAACATCTCTCAGAGGCTTGGTGCAAACTCTTGAAGTGATAGTTGCTAAAACTGATGCTCGTATTTATATAGTTGCACACAATGGCTCTTTTAGTACTATAAAGATGGGTAAAGTTGATGCAATGGAGTGGTTAAACTCCAGGGAAACTTTCTCGGTGGCTTTGGGCTGATTACTGTTTCTCATCCCAGCCTATTTTAGGCAAAAATTGAAGGTGAAGGGCAGTCTTCATTGCTTAGAACTCCTGAAGGAAAGGCAGGTTATAAATGACAGAAGTTAAAAGTAAGAATGTGAAGTTTGTAATGTGAAGAAACAGGGCTTACCTTTCAGTTCTGGTAGAAATAAGAACTTATCAAATGATGTACAGAATTATCTCAGATGATGTATGTGTCAGTTTAATTATGTCTTCATGATCCTGATTTCCATTGTGAGGTACAGTGGCCATTCTACATAATACATAATACATACATGCACACATCTATTCTACACTAGACAACTCGTGACCCCTTGGGTCATCGTTTCAGAGATATTTCCTTACCCAAACAGAGAAACCAAACCATCAAGGGTAAAAAAGCAGTGGGAGTGTGAGCGACTTGCTGCTGGCTTCCCCATTGACTTTGCTAGTGGGAAACTGGCAGAAGTCTCCTCCCTCCCTCCCCATATATATAATAGAGACTTGTGCCATTTGCCCTCCCCTCACGACCCTCAGGATAGCCCCAGTGAAGCTGCCTCCTCCCCCTCCTCCTTCTCTTCTGCCTGCCAGTTGCTGGGGGGAGGGGGAACAAAGGGAACCACGGCCTGTGAGGAAAACTGCACCCCCACTCCACATTCTGGGATGTCCCCAGGGGCCCCCTCCCTCGCGGGAGAAAGAGAGATTGCCCATTGACCACTGGTACCCCCCAGCCAGGCCTACCTTGCCAGCAGGCATCCAGGTGGCTCCCTTGTCCTTCCCTCACTGCCAACTGCCATTAAGATCCAACCCCCCCCCGTTCCCATGGTTGTGTCCATTTAATCACTAGGAGTTGAGTTCAACTCAAAGGAGTCTATCTCTATGTTACATTCTGAATTCTCCCATTCGTTAGTGTCTCTCTATTCCCTGACAGGCTGAGCTTTGGCCTATCAATCAGCATTGGATGGTCACTGACTGCTCTCCATTCTCATTAGAATATTTTGGGGTTCCCTCTGGATTTTTTTTTAAACCTTGGGGCTCTTCAAGCTTACTGACAAAAACCAAAAGCCTAAACCACCTGTGCTGTAGGTGATTTGGCTACAAAAGAATTGGCATTTCTACCTCGCTATTGGAAACTGAAGAGATGACCCTGTTTTCTGAACCTAAAGAGTCTATTTAACTCACATGGCAAATACCTTTCTCTAGGCCTGTGTGCAGGTCTGCAAACCAGGTCCTTGTCCTTGATTTAGACCTTGCTCCTTCCTTGAGTTGGGGCTGAATAGGCCCCCCAAAGGGGGGAAAAGGGGTGATTGCTGATATCTTAAAGCTCAGCTGTTGATTTCTTCCTGCTGTGGCTCCCCTCCTGAGTCATGGCTCTCCTAGGCAATGAAGGCAGCAGATCAATGTAGAGCTTGAGTAGAAGGAAGAGTTGGGTCTCCTGGGAGCACCAGGCGTGGTAATTAGAAGCTTTATGGAGCTGCTATAGACCTGACATCTATGCCAAGTAAATGGTACATGGAAGATAGTCCCTATTTAATATTTAAACAGTAACTAATGTTGATAAAGCAGCTGCTTTTCTAGACACTAAAAAATGTGCCCCTTGAGTGTTCAGTTCCAGAAGGGGCCCCAAAGTTCTGAGGGCTCCTTATTTGCTGGAACAGCAATGCAGAACTGTCAGTCTAGACCACATAAACCTCCATGAAATGTATTATTTCTCCCAAAGTGGGACTGCTGCAAGAGAGAACAGAATGCACAGAAAGAACAATGGTCTGCCAGGCTTTTTATTTGGTCATAGTTACAGCATCTTTGGCACACCCTGTTTCCATCTGAGTTTTGGTTTTGAGAACCATGTAGGCCGGAGGTCTACAAGATTTTCAAGAAGCCCTTCAAAGATCCCCCACACCTCTGTGCCTCTTAGAGGTTGCAAACCTCATACTTGAAAGAAATGGGCCCCAGCCACCAAAAGATGGCCCAGCCCAATATAGCTCTAAGGTCATTGTTGGACTTCCATGCCATACATGACATTCACTTGCTCTGTAAGATGATACTGCTATACGCATGGATGGATCACAACTGTTTGCACACATGGCATTTGTGAAACAGACCCTGAGCCTGGATGCTATCCCTGAAATAATAATACACAAGGAAGCTAATTCATTGTTGGCCATCATGCAACCTGGTACTAATAGGAGAAGTTGAACTGTTTGCAGTATGTGCTTCGCTTTGGGGTGGCTTGTTGCATAAACTTTCATGCTGGACACTGTAGGACAGTGTTTCTCAACCGTGACAACTTGAAGATGTGTGCTGGGGAATTCTGGGAGTTGAAGTCCACACATCTTCAAGTTGCCAAGGTTGAGAAACACTGCTGTAGAAGGTCAGCCTAGCCTTCCAAATTGGAAGTTGTAGAAAGTTGTAACCTTAAACCCAGCTCTGGCTATTTTTATCAGACTTGGAGAAGAATTGTATGTATATTTGTTTGACTTCTGTATAGCTCTGGTAACTCCATAGTAATGGATAAGCATTTCTGTTAACAGCTGGAGATCACCTTGAGCCTGGAGGCACATGGGATTGATGGCCCCGGTAATTTTTAGCTTTGCTTTGCAACTGCAGCTGCTGTTTTCCACGGAAATGTTTGATCTCCTCAAATGTATGAACTATTTATTCTCTGGTGCTCCCTCCCCCTCTGGGCTGTGAGTTCTACAGGTAGCTGCTATGAGGAAAACACTTGCATTTCCAGCGATGGTGCCTTGCCTGGAAGGTGTGAGTATTTGCTGGGGTCAGTGGTGAGTTTTCCTGTGGCTCCCAATCTTGGCAGGGTCATAAATTGAGAAAGGAGGAAGCAGTGCAGAACAGCTGCTTGAGGGCAGCGTTGGGCGGAGGGGAGATTCCAGGGAGACTGGTAGCCTGCTGTGGGGGATGTCAAATAGAAGACCCTCCATCAGATTGGTTGACTTGGGAGGAGAAGGAAGAAATATTTTTAAGCTTTTGGCACAGGTGCAGCAAGACATGCTAGAGAAACGGAGCCTTTCATCGGCTGAATGGGCTCGGGAATTTTTAATCAACGCCTCTTATCAGAGATTCAGTCAGCTAATTTTAGACTCAGGGCTTAACTGCTGGGTTTACCCGCATCTCTTTTGATAGTTATGTGCTCTGGATTTCCCAGAAGACTTTCCCTAACTGTGCCACTGGTCCTATATCTGGACTGGTCTCTCCTGGTTTTGTTCTGATTACTAGAAAATGACTTCAAGGGCCTTGGTAATTAACAGTGAGATGTCCCAGATTTTGTGTGTTTGGATGTTGGAGGAAGAGGGATGGATACAGAGAAACTTATTTTTTTATGAATCAAAAAGACAATGTTTCATATTTCGTAAACCACTTTGGGAGGTAGAACACTAGGTAGAACTACTAAAGCAGGGTAGATGCACTCTAAATACGTAAATACACTAATCAGATAATATGTTGCTCTAATAGTGTCAGATTTGTTAGTACAGAAAAGTTATACTGAGCCAGGTTTAAATACACCAAGATCCACACAGCCCAGTAATCATTTTATAATAAATTAAATGATCACAGAATGTGATTATATGAGTTCTTATATCATCCTCAAAATCAGGGCATTTCAGTCTCCTAGGATACTCTATAACAGGCCTTAAAGTGACAGTTTTGGAAAAATGGGACTTTAACAGCATAACTGCTGAACTCACATACATCAAAAGGTTTCAGGCAAACTCAAAAGATCTCAACAAACACAATGGGTTTAAACACATTCCAGTTGTTAATAGATAAGATAATCTATCTCACATGTAACCTATATTATTAACCTGTCTTCCTCTCCCTTCCCCCTACTCTACTCCAATTTAAATCCTACATCAGTCCAGCCACTCTATGCATCTGATGTAGAGACCTGCAGCTCATGAAAGCTTATGCCTTACAGGTAGTACTTGCTATCCAACCATAATAGGGACTGGGATTTAGGTCGCTAAGTGATTTGGTTGTTAAGCGAATTGTCACATGACCAGAGCTGATTTTGTGACCTTTGTTAGACAGTTGTTAAGCAAATCACATGCTCATTAAGCGAATCCAGCTTCCCCAATGGACTTTTTTTGCTGGAATTGTCAGGTTCAGCCCAAAGAACTCCAAGAGACAATGCAAATACAGTTCTGTTGTGTTTATTATCTTCAACCTCCAGACAGAAAATCTCCCCAGACTGAACCCAAGTTCCCAAGCCAGCCAGCCACAACACCGTGAATTTCTTAGGGAGGTGCCAGCCTCATCTTCTTGAACTTCCCACGCTCCTGTTGGGGGCTAAGAACACGCTTATCTCCCTGAGCCTGGCCTTCGTAAGTCCATTCCATCACAGGAATTCACTTAATAACCATGTGATTCACTTAATGACTGTAGTGATTTGCTTAACAACCATTGTAAAAAAGGTCTCAAATTGTGATCACATGACTGCAAGGGAGTGGTGTGACAGTTTGCAACAGTTGTAAGTGTGAGTACAGGTCGTAAAGCACTTTTTCTAAGGCCGTTGTAACTCTGAACCGTTGTTAAATGAACAGTCATTAAGTGAGGACTACCTGTAGTTAGTTGGAAAAGGTGCTACCAGACTCCTGCTGATTTTTTGCCACCATAGACTAACATGGCTCTTCTCTTACCATGTCTCTATATCTATGGTTATTGCTCCACGAGAATTCTTCCAATCTAGAAATCATAGAGGTGGTTGGTGTCTTGTAGGACATCTAATCCAACTCTCTAGTTGATGAAAGAGCTCCAGAGTCGGAACATCCCCTGAGGAGTCTTTCCAGACCCCGTGTGTCCAAAGCAAATTGGTGCCTTTATCAAACAGCTCTTTCTCTCAATAAGTTTCTCTAATGTTTAGTCTAAGTCCATCTGTAGCTTAAGATAGATCAAGTCCTGCTCTCAGGGAGCAGCAAAGAATGATATTTTAAAAACTACCTTTGATGTTGACAGCCCTTCAAGTATTTGTCTAGGTGTCCTCTCCTGTCAACTCTATCTCTGTAGGTTAGCTCTGAATGCCTGTTAATTCTGCCTGTTAGAAGAAAAAGCAGGAGGTGGCCATACCAGAAATAGATGCTGGGCTGGTCCTAATTAGTTTATTTCAACTTCGCATATTTGCAGTCTACAAAGAAGTCAGGTTTGAAAGCAGTAGGCTGGTTTTACCGCACCTGGCTGCCTTCCAGTGCAGTTCAGATCTGCTGAATAGTGTTAATTATCACTTCTGTTGTCAAAAGGCCACACACACATTACACACACACACACGTACGTACGTACATACATACAGATACATACATTTGCTCTTTGGAATGCAGCACAGAATAGAACCTTCTGCTCTTCCCTGCTAATGTTTGAAAGGTCTTCCATTAAACCACTGATCCTTTCTTGGCTTGTAAACAACTTCTGATGGACGTTTTCTCTTTTTGAAATCCCCTGTGCAGAGGAGATCTAATTCCACCACCTTTCCCCAAGCTGTAGGAATGGAAAAAAAAAATCCTTCTGTGATCATGAATAGCAGGTATCCTTAGCTTAGAAGTGGAAACAGAACCGTCAACCTGCCAAGCTTAGAGATAGTAAGATTTTGTCCTTATTAGATCCTATGTTGGGTGGGGAGCAGATGCTCCAGAGGAGGGATATTTATATATTTTTTTGCATGTGATGCTGATTTTCTTCCTTTCCCCTCTAAGATTCTGTGATCCAGTTCTGTTTGCAGTGGGTAGCTGAGTAATATTGGAATCAGTGCTGGGTGAGTGGAGGGAAGACTGGGTTTTACAGCAGCAAAGGAAAGAAAAGAAATGTAGAAGCACTAAAATTGCTACGCCTTCTAAGGCAGTGTATCTCAACTTTAGCAACTTGAAGATGAGTGGGCTTCAACTCCCAGAATTCCCCAGCCAGCATGAATTCTGGGAGTTGAAGCCTACTCATCTTCACATTGCTAAGGTTGAGAAACAGTGTTCTAAGGCAAAGACTCTTCAAAGTGATTTTTCAGGATAAAACCTCCTTCCCCAGCTGTAAAGTATCTAAAGTACCAATATAAAAGGTTTAAAATTGCAGAAGAAAATCATGTTCACCAGCAAGCGGGCATCCACGCGCTTAAAAGGGGAATGGGATGCCTATCACTTCACAAAACAGCTGGGATTCAATTTAGAGCTCTCCCTGCTGGAAGGAAGTCAGAAGGGGTCTGATGGCATCTTTTCTGAGGCACAAGCTTTCATGCATCTGATGAAGTGACCTGCAGCTCATGAAAGCTTATGCCTTTAAATAAAGTTTGTGAGTTGGAAACAGTGCTACCAGACTCCTCCTGATTTTTTTTGTTACTACAGACTAACACAAATCTCCTACAACCCCTTGGAAAGGTAATGAAGGGTGGGAACTTCCATTGCGCTGCTTTGCTTGGCAGTTGCTGATTGACGTGAGCATCTATGAACAATTGATCTTCTCAGGAGAACACAGAGCCTGTTGAGAACAGTAGCCCATTTGTGCTTCATCCTTTGCTTGGATATTGTATTTGACTCTTCAGTAGTCCTAACCCCCCTCCCCCTTTTTATATGGGCACATTCATCTCTGCAAGCTCTTTTGCTTACACAGAAGCAAAATACTGGATGCAACCTACGAAGCACTGATGATGTGCAGATCATGCTGCATTTTCTCAACCTGTTCAGCTCAAATGGATTTATCCGTGGTTAGCTTTTTGGTAGCTTGCCTTGTTGTGTGAACCTAGGCCTGTTGGTGAGTTTTCAGGTTGACACATTGTGCAAACCTAGTAAAAAAGGGAATTCAGCCATCCCGTGAGGAGGGAAGGTGAACAGAGCCAGCTAGCTGTTGTTCTGCCTCCCTATTCAAGAGGGTCTTGAACCTCCAACATATAGCCTCAAGATCAAATGCCTAAATTATTCTGGGATAGGGGAACATCCCTGCTGCAGGAACCCACTGGTGGCTTTGTCTCCCAACAGAATAATTCTGTCCAAGAAGGTCTGATGACCTCAGTACTACCCCATCTTTTTGTGGCTTTGTGGTTTATGTCAGCCTAACCAGAGGGATTCAATAGCATACAATGCTGCCGCTGCCACCACCACCAAGCACGACACATGTTTCTGCACAACTCAGTCCAAGCCAGGACTGCTGAAGCCATTTTTCAACAATTTGTGGCCTGGCATGAATAACTGGGAGGAGAAACTCTCCCACGGTATTATCCCCTTCCCACTGTGGCTTTGCAAAACAGCCTGCCGGAGGGGCTTTTCCAGTGAGGAGTGTTTGTCTTGTCATTGTTCCCCAATAGAATCATGCCTGGTTGCCCTCTGAGCAAAAGCAGAAGAACAAGGGAAAGGTTGAGAGTTTTTAGATTAGCAAAGGGAGAGGTTGATTTTAGGCTGTGTGGGACATGAACCATTAGGAGCCAGACTGGGTAAGATGAGCTACTCCAAAAGTGGGAGAATTCCTTTCTTCTCCCCTGGAGTTGCCAGTCAGGAGCTGCTAGTAGAGAGTGAAGCTGATGGCAGCAGCTGGCCAGGGCTTTAAGTGGGCAATCCTTCTTTGCTCTTCTATCTTTTCCTGCCATCTCCTCCTCTTTCCTCCTATTCTTCTTGTCCAGCCTGCTAAGAGGTCTCACAGGATGGTCTAAATTAGCTGCAGTACTTGCACAGGGTGGTGGAAATTAGGCAGAGGGGCTATAGATTGCCATCTCTACTTTTTGTGGTGGGCTCCCACAGTTGAGGCAGTAGATGTCAATCTTCCTGTCCCTCCAGTCGTTAGAACCTTCTGTTGACTCTCTAAATTTTGAATGTTGGATAAAGCAAGTATAGTGTAGTAGTTAGAGATTGAAATTCTCTTTTGTATTAAGCCATGGTTCTTGATTTTTTCTTTGGCAGCAATGCTGCTTATTTGAATGCAGGTCATTGGGTTGATTTCTGGTTCAACGAATTGCGCAGGTCCAGAAACATGAAAATGTCATAACAAGGTTGAGCATGTTATCTGAACATAACTAATGTTTCTGGTGGAATCTCTATCCCGCAGACAGCACACATCAGCACTCCTATCACTTATTATAGCCTGTTTATACTTACCCTGACCCTTGATATTTCAAGGGTCACTTGTTGAGTTCAGTTGAAAGGCTGCTTATTCCACTTAGAATGGGATCATACATTTGGGGGAGGGTGAGTTCACACATGGTCCATGCCTGCCCACCTAGTTAAAGTCTTGCTCCATCCTTGGCAGGGAGGTAACACATTCTAGCAACACAAAAGGAACCTATTTGGGTGCCAATGAAGTTTTTATTTTCTGGTGTGTTGTATCAGGTTTCAAGGGTCATCATGGGGAAGGGGTGGGATGGGGAATCAGCTGCATCTCTGTTCTCAAAGAAGTTGTAACTTCCTGTGTAATTAGCTGAATAAACACTCTTGACATAATAACTAAGTGCTGGTTGCAAAGCTGAATGCTGTGGTTGGGGTAATTGAATTAGTCTATGTGGGTGGCTTTCAAAAGACTGTGTATGTGCATGCTTTTCTCCCGCCCTTTCATTGTGCATTAAGAGCTGGAGTGAAGTGTCAGAAATACTAGTTTTTCTGAATTGGGTATCTTGAACTAAAGGAAATTGATTTCTCTGGATTGCCATTTTGTGAACAAGTTTTTGCCTCCTTTTTCTGAACTATGGCATATCTGTGTCACTGAATGCTATCAGAGCTCCAGGTGAGTCCTAATGATATATAGAAGGAATTTGAGTGAACAAGTACCACCAATGATTGGTCTTGCTTCTTTTATTCCATAAACAAAACCATCCAATGTACAACATGACTGTGTGAAAAAAGTAATTGACCTCCACCCTACCCTCAGTTCAATCCATTCAGTGAAAGGGATAATCAAGACCAGTTGTATGAGCCCTTCATTAAATAACCATACACAAATGTCACAAACTTTGGCTAAATGCATCACAAGGAAGTTCTCACCATACAGATTCAAGAGGTGTGTTATGCCCCGCTCAAAAGAAGTGCCTGAAGCCTTCCATTAAAAGTAATTGATGCCTATTAGTATAGAAAAGGTTACAAAGTCAGTTCTAAAGCTCAGTCTATTGAAGAGTTGGCACAATATTTTCCCAAATGTGGCTAACCTGTCAAAATCACTCCAAGAACACTGTATAAAAGGAGGTCACAAAGAACCACAGAACATCATCCAGATGGCTTACCTTCTAAAGTTCATGTCTCCATCAGAACAGCACAGGGTAAAAATGAGATTCATGGGAGACTAGGAAGGCAGAATGCATTGCTCACCAAGAAAAATACTGATATTGCCAGAAACACCTGAATGACTTCTAGACCAGTGTTTCTCAACCTCAGCAATTGTAAGCCAGCATGAAGTTGAGAAACATTGGGGAATTCTGGGAGTTGAAGTTCATACATCTTAAAGTTGCTATGGTTGAGAAACATGACTCCAGGTGATAGATAAGCCAAAGTGGAATGTTTCAGGCTACATGGACATAGTTATATCTAGGAGAAAACAAACACTACATTCACAGTCAGAACCTCATACCAATTATCAACCTTGGAGGTGGTAATGTCATGGCTGTTGGGTGCCTTGTTGCCTTAGGATGTTTCCCTGTTTGAAAAAAAGCATAAATTCTGCTTTGTATCAGAAAATATGAGGAAAGCATTAGGCCATCTCTCTGGGAGTCATGCAGCAGGACAATAACTCCCAACATGCAAACAAGTCTACAAGGAAATGAATGAAGAAGAACAAAGTTGATAGCTTGGAGGAGTTGAGTCAAAGTCCAGATGCACACCCATCGAAGTGTTGAGTCAGGACCAAAACCAATCAATTCATGCCAGCAGACCTTCAAATGCTACTGAGTTAAAGCAAACATTTTTATCCATCCCGTGCAGAATAGTCTCGGATACGGCTGTGCAACACTTTGGTTGCAGAGATCGGAAGGAGCTTCTGAATGAGTGGAGGTAGGAGTGTCACAGCAGATTCCAGCTTTTCAAAGCAGCTGAGCCTTTCCCAGGGTCATGTGGCCGCCCTCCGTAACTACCATGCTATTGTGGGAAAGGACATGTTTGGTTTATGGGGTTGCAGAGAGCTGCTATGTTTGTGCTCCTGCATACTCTGAAGCACCTTTTTGCCTTCAAAACACTGCACTGCCCTAGTCTTAGGCAGATTTTTTTTTCTCCCCATCACTTCCAGATGCTTTGAACCTGGTAAGGATTGAACCTGGAAACATCTGCAGGCAAAGAAATCTACCTTGACAAGTGAATGTGTGTGTACCACAATAGATAAATCCCTCCACCTTGGCATGGAAATCAGCATCAATTGGGTTCTGCTCCATAATTTATTTTTCCAGTTAAAAATCTGCAGTCTCTCCCCCCCCTTTTTTAAGAAGATGCATTTGAAGAAAATCACACTTTTCTGAAAATGCATTATTAAAGAGAGTATTTTAAAGAGCTTATTTCAGGGCATTTATGTTAATTTTTATGATATTCTTTTGTACTGTAAACATTTAAAAGGAAATTTAGGTGGCAATGAATACATCAAAGGAATTGGTATAATGTACCTTTGTTGAGGAATTTCCATTAAGAGGGGCATATATTAGGGGAAATTGCATACAGAACCTCTGTATGTTAGAGAAACTTGCAAAAATAAACAGATGTGGATTTTTTAAACAGATGGTTAAAACGTTTGTAGAAAACTTCGAGGGACGGGGACCGGCCTATGCATTCTTGCACGTGAGGCAGATTCTGTACCATAGAGCAAATATATTGATTATTTATTTATTACAATGTATATGCCACCCTTCAAAACTATGTTTTTCCAGAATGGCTTGCAATAGGTAAGTGTTTCTCAGAGTGTGGTCCCTGGAGATCCCCCAAGACCCTTTCGGGTCTACAAAATTGAAATTATTTGCCAGTTTATGTTGAAAAATAATACAATATTAAAATCCCATGAAACAATCATGAGAAGTGGTAGCAGCAGCGCCTGCATCAATTTTAATCTATAATACAGTAAATATCGATAAATATAACCCATACAAAAAAAAAAAGCTCTTTTGGGGTCATCTATAATTTTTTAAAGTTGGAAGGGGTCCTGAGAGAAAAACATTTAAGAAACACTGCAGTAGGTGAATACATTATACCAAAGTCCCCACCCCCTAAAGTGCCGGCCCCTTCACAGTTCTGCCACAGGGTTGTGACATCTAATGATGACCCAGCCCTACACCAGCCTTCCCTGGCTTCAGATGTTTTGGATTACAGTTCCCATCACCATGGCTGTGGACCATGCTGGCAAGTGGCTGATGGCAATTGTCATCCAAAATATCTGGAGTGCACCAGGTATAGTGAAGGTGATCAGGTATCTGATAAAGGTTTCTGACTTGAATAAAAGCGAAATGAATTTTCCAGTCCAAATCGCAGTGCTGAGACGAAGAAAGTTTGGAATAAGCAGGGTTAGAACTGTGCTGTGTGGAAGGAGCTCAGTCCTTCAGCCGAAAATGAGTTCCTAGAAAAAAATGAATTTATGATTTATGGTTTTGGTTATTAGATAGGATAGATTATAGAAAGAAGAGAGTCACAATGTACTCTCTTTAGAGAGAGAGGTCAGTTTAAAATTGTACTTATAACCGTTGTAAAGAGGATCGGAAACCACTTTTTTATATCTTTTTTCTTTCTGTTCTATTTCTCTGCTATACCCATCTTATACCCTTGTTTTCTTTTTGCACCTTTAGTTTTTTCTTTTTCTTTTCTTTTTCACTCTGTTTTAGTTTGTATTAGTCTTATTGTGATTAAAATTTTCATCGCTCTCTCTCTCTCTCTCTTTCCCTCTCCCAAATCCCATCCATGAAAATTAGGGAATAGTTTTAGCTCCACCCTCTTTGGTGATGTCACTGCATCATCATCATCATCACTACCACCCCTCCATGGTGGATCTCAGAAGCTGGGAAAAACAAATAATGCAACCCCCAGCTAATAATAAATAAATAAATACACATGGTCTTCCTCTGTACGTAATGAGTGGTTTTTGTGCTAAAACTAGAGTTTTTGTGCCTAAAGCTAGAGTTTTTGTGCCTAAACTAGAGTTTTAAGCTCTAGTTAAGCAACAAAGTGAAATAGATCTCACAAGCTGAGCTCTGCCAGCTCATATGTTCACAGTTCACCCTATAAGTCTCTGAGCAGAGGTTGCAGTGAAGTTTCTCACCCTGATCAGAATTGCCTAGGTGAAAATGAGGACACTTGTCTCTGCTTGTAACATCCTGTTCTCCCATTAGCAAAGAACAAACCAAACCCAGCCTCTCCTTGTCCCCAATTAAGCATTACCAGCTGCATGGTGCATTGATTTACTTAGCACTTGGGGTTTAGGTTTTTGCTGAGTAAATGTATGCAGGAGACAGCTGCTGGAGGAAAGCAAATTGCAATGCAATTTTCCGATGTCCCTGTTTTCTGTACTTGTTTCTGCTAAGAAAAAATAGCCTGGCTTTTAACTGGGATTAGGAGAATTTATGGACTATTATAGGAGTGGCGCTGGTCAAAAGAAGTTAAGATGGTAGCGTTGATCATACAGCTGCAGTTGCCATTATTTGACACTCCCTGCCCGCACAGACTCCCTTGGACAAGGAGTCTGTTGGTGGATCTGGACTGTGATTTTTGTGCCTTGCCCCTGAAATCAAAAGGATCGTGGTACTGGCAGAGATTGAACAACATATTAAGCCAATTGATTTTGGCTTGGCATGTTGTATAGACCACAACCACCTGTGATTTGTAAACCATGTGTGAGCCCTTCAAGACAGGACAAGGCCAAGAAACAGACTCCGCAAGGACTACTGACACTCTATTGTTGCAAGGTATAATAACAGATTCCTGAAAGCCTGATAGAAATTCTCTCTCCCTCATCTTATACCCAAGAGAATCGAGGCAGGGCAGTCTCGAGTTTATTTCTCACTCCCTGCTCCCTCTCTGGGCTAAAGTGGTGTTTATATAACTGCCCTTGCATTTCTTCAAGGCTATCTTCATACTCCTATGTCATGGCTTATGGTTGTGTGTGAAGCCAACTAAATGTGGGTTATTCAGTTAACTGTGGTTAAACCAAAGGGATGTGCAAATCCAGAATGTTGGGAAGTAAAACCTGAGAGTTTACTAGCTTGCAAACCATATATACTCCTGTGTACCCTGAAAATTGACAATTACAATTACTCATGAATGAGTACCCAGTCTTGAATCATAGTAATAATAGTAGAAGAAAGTACTATTGGATGCGCTTCTTGCTCTGGCTGGGTTTGTACAAAATGCCAAATCATAATGCTGTTTGTTTGGTTTGGCTTAATGCATTGAGGAAATCTAGCCAATTGTGGTTTATTCAAAAAATGGCAGCTTAGTGAATTAACTCAGTCTCCTCTTTCTCCTCTGTCAATAAAATGTATTTCCAAAGGCGAAAAACCAAACAACAACAACAACAAAACAATGAATTGTCAGGGACAAGTAACAGAAAATAGAAATAGCTGGAGCATATAAGCTCTGTGTGCCCATATTGTAATATGTGGAAGGAGCAGGGACGAAGGCTATGGGAAGTGATCAGGTATCTTAAAAAAAAAAAAAAAAAAAAGCTTTTGCAATTAAAAAAAATGAGTGGGGGGGAAGAACATCTGTTTATGAAGGCCCAGGAGGGGAGGCAGGGAGCTGTGTGTCTAGCTGAGGCAGAACAGACTTTGGCTGGGTACCAAGAGATGTTGCTAAGCTCAACAGTGCACATTATTCAGAATAGTTTTGGGATCTTCTTCCCAAGAAGCGTAAAGAAGCAGTTGGAGTTACATTAGATGAGTTTAAATTCATCAAATGTGTCTTCCAAGTGCTAAAGTAGGAAATCTACAAAGTCTATGACAACGCTGCAGTTCTGGAAGCTCACGGACTCTGTCCAGAACCTTCTCTATTGGCCTCCTATGGGATAACAGGATACTACTTGAATGAACAGTAACAATCTTGTGCAGGCAACAGATTTAAATTTAGTTGAAGGAAGGATAGGTATAATTCTGCTCTGTCTTCAACCTGAAGCCATGCACATACATACCCCCCCCCCCCGCAACTTTACTGTGGCTTCGCAGCTGCTCCAAACTCGGCCACTTAATTCCAATTGTTAAAGTTTCAAAATAAATTTATAAAATACATAGGGAATCACAAACGGTGTGTCATTCATTCAAGGAAGGTTTAAAAATAATATTCAAAATGTTCTGCACGTCTGGTCTTGGGAAACAAGTAGTTTGTCTTGTCTCCATAAAAAATGACTACATAAAAGGAGTCATTGATTTTGTTCCCAAATGTTTTAAAATAAATTTTAAAAATGTTTTAAAAAGGCATTTGCCTTGTTATAAAGCAGCTTCTGATACTCCTGGGGTTCCTACTCAAATGCCTGCAAAAAGTGTTCAACAAATCAGGAAATGCATATGCTGTAACAGCCATGAGCATTTCAGCAGCCAAACTGCATTCAGTTATTTAAAACATTTGTATGCTGCCTGCTTGCTGGCTGGGGAATTCTGGGAGTTGAAATGCACACATCTTAAAGTTGCCAAGGTTGAGAAACACTGGCTTGGACAAAGCCCAATGAGCTCTGGGATTGGGTGGAATCTGGATTAAGGTTAGAGTTAGGCTTTTCTTGATCCAAGTCCAAAATCTTAACCATTATACAGTACTACACTGTCTCTTAGCCTCTTTTTGAGCACGTTCACCCCATTCTGAATCTTACCTTACAATTGGCTCCAGTGAATGGCAGATATAGAAGGCTTCTATCATTTTCATAATGATGATGAACTAGTATGAAAGGGGGTCTGTGGGAATAGAAAGCCCATCTTATTATCAGTAAGGAAACAAAATCAGCTAACTCTGAAGAACCATGAATAGCTTTAGAATTTACATTTCTAAGCAATGCAATGAACTTCTCATCTCTCATTTTTTTCATTGGTTAGGCTGGAGGTTTGCTAAATTAGTCTGATTGTTGGATGGAGCTGTTCCTAAGTTGTGGGAGAATCAGTATTTCTTGCTTTCTCCTTCCAAAGATCCTTGGCAGAAAGCATTTGTTGCTGGTTCTGCCAACCTGGTGTTCTGGAGAAGCTTGGCTTTCCCAGCTAACACGGCCTGTGGCAAAGGGCTGTGGGAATTGTAGTCCACATTTTTTTGAGGTTGCCAGATTGTCTGCCTCTAATTTACTCCATTGCAGCTGGCTGGTGAGATTCCCTTAGCATCCTTCAATTATTTCATCTTTCATTGTCTATTTTGCATTTCCAGGAATATAGTGGCACCCTGCCCAAGAACAGAGGTAAGATCAGGAACATCATGAAACCTATTGTAATGAACCGCATAAATGACCTTGGAAAAGGAATGCAGCAGTTAGCAAAACATCAACGAAGCCCCAGAAAGGAAGAAAATGTTAGAAAGAAACTTAAACTGACTCTGTCTTAACTCTCTTTGGTCTAAGAGAGAGCGAAGGGAAAACCGTCAGGCTTTCAGGACAGTGTAACTATAGCCTATATCAATAGAGTTCCAGTACTTTTTCGGGAGTCTGTTTCCTGACTTGGCCTAACTCAAAGGTCTGATACCAATAAAACCCCACTCTACGGCCAAGGTGTATTTAATTTGCTTGGGCCTAAAAGAAAGTGAGCACTGCAGTGGTTTTATTTAAGTTCTCTCTGCGTGTGCCATGCATGCGTCACATTCCATTCTGCTGCTGTTTGGTACAAAATTGTGCACGCCATACAATTTTCAGCTTGTTTCTTGCATTCTTTAGCTGAGTTCAGACACTGAACTAAGCAAGAAGGTGACTTGTTCAGTTGGGGCATGATATGTTCTGGTTTGCAAATCATGGTTTATGGCTTAATATTGTATGCGAACTAAGACACAGTGGCTTGTTCAAACCCTGCATTCAGGTGATATATAAATCCAAACAATGTCTACTTGCATACACCACTCAGCAGAACTCTATGGGTTTGTGTGTGAGAGAGTCTTAAGGAACTTGTAATCAAGTAGGAAGTCAGGTTCTGTATGATGTTCTTGTGACCTTGAAGCTTGATGGCTAGAGTAATCCTTTGCCATCTTTTGAAGGGCAGTTTAGTGTATTTACTGCAGTAGGGTAGGAGATGTCATATATTGCATTGTTAAACATAATATGACATCTAAGCCCAGAACAGTCCAGTCAAATAGCAATAATAAACACGGCTTCCGTGTGGTCCTTCATCAGTCATGTCAATTACAAAGCCAGCTTAAGCATGAGACACTAATCAAAAGCAAACAATTGTAACAGTAATCAAAAACACCATTATTCACTGCCCATAAGACAAAGACTATCTAATAATCCATTCTAATTCTACTTGAATTAACAGGCAGATAATTAAAACTCTGCAACTTAGAGCATGGTCATCTATCTTACCTGTTCTTTCTTTCTTCTAATCTATTCACATGCCGCACTCTTGGGTGTAAATAGAAATTATGTGCTTTTCTCAGGACAAAACAAATCTACCAGCATATATGGCAAACCTCGCCCATCACTAAAAACATACAATTATTAAAGCATTTGTATGTCATCCTTTAAAGTACTAAAATTTCCCAAGATAGCTTGCAAGAATCATAAAAACAATACCGAATCCAGGAAAGATTCTGCCCCAACCCCAAATAGAGGAAATATATAGATGAATTGCAAAAATGGGTGAAGGTGAAAAGGACATAGCTACCATATCAGGCAAACTCATACCTCTGGGAGGTAATCCTGTTCTGTCAAGCACATAAAGAAGCCTTTTGAGGCTTAGTAATTCAAGTAAGTGTTGCAACTTAACATGCACTCTTTTATTTACCTTTAACATAGGGATCAGAACATGGTACCTAGAATTGCCAAAAATGCTGCAAGACAAAAAGGTTGAATTTAAAAAATGACTGAAATTTCACAAGCTCTTTCAAAGCTTCAGAAGATTTTAGTGATCTTCCATGAAATCTCAAGAGATACTAGTATTCTTTTATGAGATCTTGGAGAAGATTGCTGAAACCTTGCAATTTCAGGTGGTGTTGAAGAAGGTGGGTCGGGAGGCATCCTGAAAAATGATTTCATGATCAATCATGTTCCTATTTTCCCACGTTTGCAGGGAGCAAAATATTAAGTGTGATTGACTGCTAAGGATGGAGTTACAAATTTTAGAGCCCTAGATGATGTTTTGGAAGGCATGAACCAATAAGTTTCTTGGGCGACAGAAAACTTTAAATCTTGTGCCACAACTATGATGGCTAGTCTTGGTTGGAAACCAGTTAGTAATCTTAGACTCTGAGTTTTCTTTCTCAGATCATGGGTAATATTTCACTTCCTTCAAGATATAATAAGGCTGTCTTCTGCATTTGCAGGCTCTGTTGCTCATTCAGTTGAGTGTTGTCCTAGTCTTCTGCCCCAGTCCTGCTGGGTGGTAGCCCCCAAAGAGACTTCACAATATGTTTTATCCAAAGAATAAGGTGGTGCCAGCCCCACTAGGTAGACCATACCAGGAAATCAATTTCCCAAGAAGACTAAAACTACTTTTATTGAGATTGGCTATAATAACAGAATCTTGCAAGTCTAACTGTACTGTACTTCCTTTCCCTTTTTATACTCCAGTGAATTATGGAGCTGTCTGTCTGAGGTACTTCTGAATGTTATCTCTGAATGTTACTCTGGACTCAAAAAATGCTTTAGCCCCTTTTGCCTAGGCACCAGATCCTGCATATCTCCATCAAGGGCATCTTCCTTACTGTCCACAGGTGGTTTGCTCACATGTATATCAACGCAAACCAACTGTTCTTACAGCTTTTCATTACAACTTAAATGCTGGGAGATGGGTTTCTAAGAGTTCTGTTCAATACTTTCTAAGCCAGTTTCTTTACTACCAGCTTCAAATAATCAACCTGGTTCAGGCCAGTTGGCTCCCAGGCTGCATTGACTGAGAAAGAATTAATCTTTTTCAGTACTTCAGCAATTCCATGAATGCTCCTGAAAGTATAGCCTACCCTTGCATTATTGGATATTTATCCTGCTTGTGTATTCACGGATTTAAATATGAGACTTTCTGTGTTTGGTCCCCACCAACTAAATTTCAGATACAAGGAAGCTTTGGAAGAAAGCTTCTGAAAAGGGAAGTTGTCTTATTTCTTTGCAAGAATGGCCTTGCAATGTTCAACAATGTGAGGACACATTAAGTTATTTCATTATGTATGGATATTACATATTGTTTAGGTTTGATCAATGAATCATACTAAGAGGAGAGCCACTGAAACAACTGGTTCTTAAGCTAGGCACAAGTAATATAAACCCTATTGATTTCAATATGTATTCATTTAGCATTGCTTCTTCTACCATGTTATTGAATCCAATAAATAACATGGTTATGGATTTATAACAGGTTTTTGCAGTAGGAAGCATATGGTAGCCTAGCAGCAGACTGGGGGACTGTTTGACTCATCAGCAAATGTTGGATTCTAACTCATTTTTGGCTATCCCAGCTGGGAATAGTGGGATCTGGAATGTAGCAACCACCTGGAAGATCCTCATTCCCTATTACCATTTTAATCCCTTCTGCTCTATGTTGTGGCCCTTGATGTTGCATAGGTTATGTCCTCCACTGATTTAAAAGCCAAGGGTCATTGATTCTTTGGATCAAAAAGATGTACAAAGGGGGGGAAATCATCCCATTATGTCTTTACAAATGGGCTTCACAGGTCACAGTGTTCAAGATGGATTATGGTACCTTATTGGTCAACTACAGGTATCTCCATCTGGGTATGCTTGAGAGAAGCTGCGTTCTTTTCCCAGTTCTTTGAGTTCATTGTTTCAAACAGGTGGAGGGGACTGAATGCTGGGTGGATGACAACCTTGGCAATCCATTGCAACAGTTTTGGAACAAGGCAGACACCAATGTGTAAAATTGGGGCCACTTCATTCATTACAGTGTAAAAAAAAAAAATCTGGCATTTTTACACCACTTTTTTTTTTAAATCCAAATATTTTACAGCAATGATATTACATACAGTACGTTATAGATTAAAATGTACAAGGGTAAAACATCCAGACCATTCCAGAAGAAAGAAATAAACCATAATCAGGCCAGCTGTTAAGTTAGGGGGAAAATGAAGGAGGGCGGTGTTAAAGTCAGGCAAAGTCATTCCTCAGTGGGGGGATTCCTCTGAAATTCATCCAATGAAAAACATCTCAAAAATTCTGTTCTCTTTAGTCCATTTTTGGGGGGCATATATTTCCCTTTTGGGGGGAAGGGACTGTGTGGAAGTAATTTCTGTTCATTTATCTTAGCAGCAGTTTGCAATCTCCATATTATTTCTTATTCAAGCCCCCTTTTGGTTTGCATTTATTTATTTTTTGGATTGTTTTTAAAAGCTGGGCTTTGTGGTCTCCCCCCCCCCCAGTTTTGTTTTACAACACATTCTTATCTGGATGAGGTGGATAGTTCGTTGAGTATTGATGTTTCTGCACCAAAATGTGAATTCAATTGCCTTCAAATGCCCTAGAGCCTTTGTTGTGCTGTAATTTAAAGACCGCAAAGCAAAATGAAAACAGATAAAATAGTTTTCTTACCTTTGACAGGGAAAAAAATTATAAAATTAGCAGAGAAGATAGGAGAATAATAGAGAGCTCCCTAGGGCAGTATTGGCCTCTCTAGACTATACTGGAGCCCTTTCTGCAAAGCAGGTTCTAGCAAAGCTTCTCCTCTTGCTCCAACTCCAATTTGCTCTTCCTAGTATTTAACATTCCCTATAATTTCCAGCCTTTGCTTGTCAGCAATATTTACTAAACACTGAATGCACAGAGTACTTTGGTGGATTAGTTTTCAAAGTTAAATCTTACCTTTTAGTCCAGTGCAGCATGAAAGGGGGAGGAAAAATTTTCCCAGCTCAGATGTACTCAGATGTATGTTAAGTCCTTGCTTAACGACACTTTATTTAATGATGGTTTGAAGTTACGACAGCCTCAGAAAAAGTACTTTTTGACCTGTACTTGCACTTACGACCGTCGCAAACGGTCGCACCACCCCCGGTGGTCACGTGATTATAATTTGCAAACTTTTTTACAATGGTCGTTAAGCAAATCATGTGGTCATTAAGTGAATCCCAGCAAAAAAGTCCATTGGGGAAGCTGGATTCATTTAACAATCACATGATTAGCTTAACGACCGTGGGGTTTTGCTTAACGACTTGTAAAAATTGTTGTAAAATCGGGTCTGGTCATGTGGTGACTTGCTTAACAATTGTCCTCCTTAACGACCAGTTTTATGGTCCCTATTTTGGTCGTTAAGCAAGGACCTGTATGCAGTTTGTAAGCCAGACTTTGCCAGTGAGACAATTAAGGAGCAATTAGATGCCCAGGTCCATATCTTTTCTTGGCGAATACCATATGTAGAAGTGGATTTCCATCACCATTCATCAATCAGAGCTGAGAAACCCTAAATAGCCTTCCTCATTGAGGCCTTAGGAGGGAGTTCCTATTTCCAGCACTTTATTGCAGGTCTTGATCCCCTGCTTTTGGATCCTAGTACCCAAGAAGTCATAACAGAACCCAACAGCTTTACTATTATTGTCTGCTCTTGAGTTGCAACGAGTCTTGGTCCATCTTGTTGCTAGCCATATACCTGACACCTTTTCCCTGATAATTCACAGGGATTATAGTTGTCTGCAGTGTTTCTCAACCTTGGCAACTTTAAGACCTGTGGATTTCAATTCCCAGAATACCCTAGCCAGCC
This sequence comes from Python bivittatus, assembly GCF_059951505.1. Taxonomy (NCBI): domain Eukaryota; kingdom Metazoa; phylum Chordata; class Lepidosauria; order Squamata; family Pythonidae; genus Python; species Python bivittatus. The sequence goes on along the minus strand of NW_028277054.1, from coordinate 11,322,230 downwards.
TTGCTGGCTGGGGAATTCTGGGAGTTGAAGTCCACAGGTCTTAAAGTTGCCAAGGTTGAGAAACACAGGTTGTCTGTAAGGCAGGTGCTCTCCCCTGAAGCTATGGCCCAAGCGAATCACTTACCACTTTCTGCCTGGCGTTGTTCCATCTGTTTTCTCCTTGCCTCCTTGCCTTACTGAGTGCCTCTAAAGCACCCAGTGGCTGTACATGAGAAAACAATAACATATGGTGTTTGGCTCAGCAGCTACCTGGCACGGGCTCCACGGTGAGGCTGGGAGTTTCAAAGGGCTTTCCATGTATGTTTGACTATTAAAAGTGAGTTCCTCCTTGTATCTATAAATGTACTGAAAACCAAAAGTGGGGTCCCCTACCCTGCTCTCCCTTGCCTGGAATTCCTAATGCAGCAATCTCTGCATTAGGGCACATTTTGGGGCTGGGGGAAGCTTACAGGATTGATTTGCACTCCTTAAAACAATAATGGCATTAATGGGGCTAATTAGCATGCCTGGCAGCCACCTCTGAGTGACACAGTTGTTTCCTCTGTGAGGCTTCTCATTTGATGGCATGCTATATGCGAGTGAGCAAAGGATGGCACATTGCTGATCAGGACAGCTCAAGCACACTTTAGCAAGATAACCTTGATAACTTTGCCACGGCAGTGGTTCCACAGGAATATCATTGTCCCACTGGTCAAAGTGAAGAGAATTTAGAACTTCACAGAGGTGGGTTTCTAAGCCAGACACTGATGTCCCCCACAGCTCTCCAAATACTACTGATCTCCTGGCACTCCCCTCCCCACCATTGGCTGATGGTGGTTGGAACTGCACAGTTGCTGGTTAGCAACATCTGGAAATCCATAGGTTCTTCATAGGTACATTATAGAGAATGGAAGAAGCTGGTACAGGCATTGGGTGTGAAAGTGACATGAATATTCAGTAGCTGTGTTCAACAGAAAATGTTGGGCATCCAGGAGGTTGAGCTATCTCATACACATAGAATGCAGTTGCCCTATTGTCCCCACCCCCCTTAATGTAGTATAAGTACACATGGGGGTGATTCTGCTCAAGAGCACTATGTGCAAATAGGAGAAGCTGAGAACATCTCCCCCAGAAGTTAGCTTTGCAAATTACCATCCCATCCTCTGTGCAGGGTTTTCAACAACAAATGAAAGTGCTGTGCTGTGCTGTGCTCAGCACTCGTGGAATGCTGCCTCTCTATTGGAGAAGTATTGAATGTTGTATTCTAGAATAGGCTACAAGGCTGATTTAAGTCCTGGGCAGGATCACTCGGTGCTGCAACCTTTTGTAGCTACTGCTATACTGTAAATGCTAGTCTTCCTGGAAGACTGTTTTGTGTGCTGGAGGATATTGTTCTAATTATTACACATGTGTTCACAGTATGATCTGCAGATATTGCTGGGAGAAATACAGGAGGGAGGGCTAATTACACATCAAGGTGCAAAAGAATTGTGTATCCTAAATTGTAAATAGAGCTAACAGCCAATTCTTTGGGGACTTGAAACATCTTGGTTTTCTTTGCCTGTTCTCGTTCAGGTTCTTCCTTCTGTATTTACAGCAACCCTTTGTAGCGTGCAGTTTTTGGGCTCCTTCTGGCTGAACAATAATGTCTTATTGATCTGAGCACCTGGTGATAATCCCTGTTTACTGTTTGTTATGACAATATCAAGCAAGGGTCATGTAAGCTGTGGCCTGCCTTCCGAGTGAGGAGAAATCTTTTTTATAAATTAAAACAACAAAACATTGAAGTCCCTTTTTAAGGTTTTACTACTTTTCCAATTGACAGTGCCCATATCCCTCACCATTGCTGAAGGTTAAACAAAAACAAGAGTGAAATGTCTACCCTATACTTTCAAAATGTTCTCCAGTTCATCATTAAGGCTGAGCCAGTTCTTGAGGGAATAGATGGTGCATCTAATCAGAGAAGATGCTAGTCTGCAGCCCTTTTTGCTTGCTGATTTTTAACATGAAATTTTATTTTAGAACATTACAAATGAAGAGCAAGGAGCTACAGGTACTTCATGAAGTGTAATGAGGTGAAGACCATAACCCACTGCCCAAACAATGGGGTGAGTTGAGAAGGTGTGCTTTGTCAGCTTAGGCTCTAGTTAGGATGAAGCTAAATGTATTTCTTGAAGTTGGACTGATTTTTTGCTTGTTTGTTTTACTGCTCATAGATGTAAATCTAGCCTTGAGAAGGGAAGATAGAGGGATATGATAGCCCTCTTCAAATACCTAAAAGGAAGTATATACAGAAGACCAAGATCTGTTCTGTGTTGTTCTAGAGCAGAGGACATAGATAAGTGGTCTTAAGTGAAAAGAAGGCAGATTCCTTCTTTTGTGTGTTAGGAGAAGCTTCCTAGTAAGAACAGCAGTTCAACAATGACCTTGAGAGTTGGGTTGAGCAAAGCATTCAGATGTAACCTTTGCAAAGAACATTGGTGTGAGCAAGACGCCCCTTTTCAAAGCACTGAAGTGACTTTGTCCTTGGCTTATGGCTGCTTTGAGACTTTTTTTAGGTTGTTTGCACATGTGCAGGTGTGTATACAAATAACATTCTGCTGGGACTGCAGCAGAGTGGCCAGGTGGAGTGGCTGTTTTTATACATGCATGTTGAGATGACCTGGAAAGTTCTTCAAAATAGTGTGCTGAGCCTTCTAGAAGTTGCAACTGACTTACTGCTTTTTAATAGAAGTCCTCCACTGATGCTAATACACTTTGCAAAATGTTCTGAGTGATTTGCATGGCCCTATCAGAAAGGGAGCTGACTTCCCTGGATGTGAAGCTAGGTGGACATCAGTGAGGCACAATTTAATTTGTATTCCTCAAAGATCCCCTCCAAGTATAGGATTTTATGTACTATTGCGTTACCTGTGGTAGCAACATATGAAAGAGTGCTTAATCTTTTTCTCCCTTGTGATCTTGACCTTAGAAATTGGCTGGATTTCCTCTTTTGGGGTCATTTCAATTCTACACGTTTTGGCTCTTTACTCTCTTAATCGCCTTAATTGCCTCCATCACTGACTTGTTAAGCGGAAGAGGTGGGACTGGGCTTGGCTGTTGTAAAACTGTAAGTCATAATTACCTACTTGGTTTGGCATGGCAGATGCTGGGCCAACCCATCCATTATGTTGTTGGTTTCCATGTAAACAAGGACTCTTATTGCTTGGTCAACAAACCATTTATTTTACAAAATTCCTGGTTAAGCGTTACGTGGGAATGCAGCCAGGGAGAGCTTCCCAGCAGCAGGACTCCTTATTTTCTCAGAGTTGAATTTATACATCACTGAACAATGTTATAGGACTGTGCAGCATTTTGAATTTGATTATAGCCCTGCTTGAATCTCTTTAAAGCAGCTGCATCTTTTCTTGAGATTGTGGATCCCAGGAAAAGGCATGTTTCCTGCAATCTAAAATCTCAGAAAAAGATATACCTCCTATATAAGGAATTTCTGACATGTGCTATGTCTGTGCTCTTCTTCGCTCATACCGAAGCACCATTTAGCAATTGAATCCAAAGCACTGCATTGCCTTGCTTGGGCATCTGAGTTTGATTTTCCCATCTTACTCTTGCTTTCCTGTCCCTTATTTTAAATGTTAGAAGTTGTGTTTCTCATCTGGGAACTACTCCAAATACATTGACAAAAAAGCAGCATGGAATGGTAAGAAATTATATGCATTTCTTAAAATGATGGCTTTAAGGAAATGCAGATGCTAGGGCATGCTACATAAGAAAATAAATATGACTTTTTGAGCTTTTCTTTGTCTTAAAAAAAAGTAGAATGAAGTATTAATGGGGTGCCATAGACTTACGACTGAGTAGTCGTGGAGCTGATTTAAATAGATTGATTCATCCAAACTTTCAGTGAGGAACCAAAGCATGTTTCAACATTTGCCCATTAGAAAGAAGGCACCTGCTACATGGAAAAAAAAGGGAAGCGAGATTTTCTTCTAAACTGAGATTGGCTACGCACAAAGGCAGATCCATCTGTTTGGGAATTATATACTTAACTGCTTAGTTTTTCAGTCTTCATTGGGGGTTCTAGAATGCTATGTGTATGTCTTCTCTTTAAACAAAGGCTTTGCTTCCCCCCCCCCTTTTTTTCCTACAATGAATTCTAACTTCCAGTGGTGCAGAGAAAAGGATGGATTTGCCTGCAAGACTATCACATTATCTTAAGGCAGGGTGGATGGGTTTATGCTGTGCTATATGACTTAAGCAGAGGCAGTCCTTTGTAAGCTGATTCAGAACAGCTTTGGCTAAAATCAGTTGTTTTCCAATAAAATGGAAAAAGTCACATTTCTTCCCCAAACCCAATGCTAACTTTCAGTCTTAATACAGGGTGGGGCATTCTGTGGGTTTCTGCAGGCAGTCTCCACTCTCTTTCTTTTTCTTGCAGCCCCCAGAGTCTCCACCAGTGGCCGTCATGCCAAAATTAGTTTGCATGCTGCCGAACAATGGTGGCAGGATTTCATGCTGATTTTTTGGCAAGTTATTTAACAACAACAAAAAAAAGGAATGGAAAAGTTGAAATGTAAAATCCACACACACACACGCACACACACACTTCTTATTGAAAGTTTTAACAACAATAGGAGAACTAATACAAACTATAGAAGAATGAAAAAGAAGAAAGAGAAAGGGAGAAACAAAAGAAAAAGCTGAAAGTGCAAAAAGAATTGCAGAGAAAAAGAAAAAAAAAACAGATATAAAGAAGTGGCTTCTGATCTTCACAGCAGTTATAGGTACAATTATGTTTTAACCGCTCTCTCTAAAGTTACATAATGACTCTCTTCTTTCTATAATTTATCCTGTCTAATCATCAAAACCATAAATCATAAGTTCATTTTTTTCTTTTTTATGTAAAAAGTCCATAAGGGGTTTCCAGTCACCAATAAATGTAGATATTGTGTTTTCTCTAATCAAACAAGTCAGTTTAGCCATTTCAGCAAGTTTTGTCATACAAAACTTCAGATCTATTGTGCAACCTTGACTTTAAAAAAAAAAAAATTTAAATGAATGATGTTTTCCAAAAACACACATGATGAAAATGGGATAAAAGTGCGACCCCTTTTCACCCAATGACATTATTATGACATGGCCCCACCCAGCACCACACTTGACTGCCAAAAAACTAATCATAATTAATCACACTCAAGCTAATAATAAAGCAATGTAGCCCCAAACTACTGAGATGTTGTCTGTCCCTCCCTAAGACAGGGCAGGACCAAAACATTTCTTCCCAGGCTTCTTGAATTCTGTGCCCTGCCTTGTCACTCCATTTCCTTTTCCCAAAATTTACCAGGCAGCTGATTGGAGTTAATACATCCTTGCAGTGGGGATCTTCATTCTTCCTTGACATCTAGAACTTTCAAATAGCAATGGACTCCTTTAAACCAAATGTCAATCAAGGTTGGGTTTGAACTCATAATGAATTTGGGGATAAAACTGCACATTCAGTGTAAGAATTTGCCCTGTTTCAAACTTCCATGCCATTGCTTGGTTGGAGAGGCGAGATCTAAATTGGAAAAGCTTGATTTCATTCAAAAAGAGAGACTGCTAATAAGTTCCAGGTTGCATCTTAAAGAACCACCCCAAATGTCATTGCTTTTCATTGTCAGTATTTCAAGGTGCTTTGCATGGAGATGCTGACTCTGAAATTCCTCTAGGAACAACTTTCTCAGAGCCATAGAAGAACAGGAGAGATGATCTGTGGATTTTCCTGCACTACTTACAAATCAACCCAGATGATTCACATACTCATAATCTTTAAGATCAAAGTTTTTTAGTGATCCCAAAGCATTTTTTTCAATAGCATTGTCTTAATTAGCATCTGTAATGTAACCCTAATAAACAGGTGGTGGAGTGTGAAGATTAAAACCATGGGGGTGATTGATCTTTCTCCTGTATTCTAGTTCACCACTGCAATTGTATAATGCACATTTGATGTTTCCTTGGGTGTGCACTGTCTTGGATCAAAGCAAAAAGTGTCACAAGGGCCTCCAAAGCATCTGTGGTTGCCTGAGGTCCAGGACTTAATCAGCTTTTCTTCCGAAAGCCAGTTTTCAGCTCTTCTAGTTATTATCTCCAATCTTTTGTGAGCTCATCAAACAATTTTCCTGGATGCTCCGAGAAACTGCTGAGACTTTGTGATTTATCATTAACTCCCCCATTAAGCCTGCACAAACCTGTGGATGTGAGGAGAATATTCCAGAGGGGGGAAAAAGCAGAATACTGTAAAGGAGAAGAAAAGGGGTTCTCTCATGCATGGGAAGAAATGCTTCTTTCACAGGGGCAAATGCCATTTTTTGCTGGAGCATTTGAATGGTTCTCTGATACGAATAGGCCTTTGGCCCTCATAGGCAACCCCTTTGCTTGAACAAGCAAATCCACCAAGAAACAATGGCTAACTATAGTTAAAGCAGATTTGGAGAAAGTGTTGTTTATAGTTCAGAGAAAGGCGGGAGATAAAACTTTGATTTGAATTGGAGTTATATAGTGTTTGTTCTGATATTACAGATAGCAAGACCTGTATAGCAGGGAAGCGTCTTCCTGTGGAAGTTGTGGATCCCCCTTCTCTGGGGAGTTTTAAGTGGAGTCTGAAGAGCCATCCCTCAAGGAAGGCTCAATTGATTTTCCTGCCCACTGAAGAGGGGTGGATTGGATGACCCTTGTGGCTCCTTCCAACTCGACAGTTCTATGAGTCCGTTACCAATGACAATATCGTGAGGGTTCTTTGTTTTCCAAGGACTGGACACACCACAGCCTAGCAATTCTGTAGACAATGCTTCCACCTTCCCCAACAACAGACTGTTGCTCTTTTACCCATCTAGGACTCGCAAGATGACGTTGCCATGTAAATATGTCTTTAATATTCAGTCCTTTAATACTTAGTTCAAGCAAGAGTCTGTAAAGTCTGTAAAGCGGCATATAGCCGTTGCCTTTTTCCAAACATTCTTACTCTAGTTGGGATGAGGTGCTGTCTCGGTGTGGTTGTTCTTCTTCTAGTTGCTACCGAGCTCCTGGCAAAGCTCCAAGCAGGACTCCCACCAGGATACCCTGCTCCCCATAACTTGTGGTCCTGGCAGCTGAATGATAGTCCTCTTGCTTGCTTGCAATAGCTGCCAATCTTCAGACGCCTCCCTGTCTGTAGGCTGTTTGTTTATCACCTTTCCTCCTGCACACCCCTCTCCCTGCGCTGTCTTAGCATCTGCTTTTCTAAGCTGAGAGCCTGGGTGGGCACGTCCTTGAAAACGCCAGGGTGAGGCTCAATGGTCACAGGCAGCTGGAACGCCGGCTTGGACGCTTGTGAGTAAAGTTTGAGTTGGGGAAGTGGGCTGAGAAGCGTTTCTGCCCAGCTGCAGCTACTTTTCCCAAGCACAAGCAGCAACCCTAACTTCACTTCCTCACAAGTATCACCATTTGGTTGGCCATTGATTTGTCCACTCCAATCAGGAATGAGGAGCTGGCATGAATATGCCAGAAGATGTCTTTGTATCTTGATTTATTAAGATGGATTTCTCATCTGAGCTAAGACTGTAAATACTTTTATTAAAATTAATGATTGAAATTAATATTTGTAACCATATGGTAACCCATATAACCATAAAATGATATTTTATTCAACAAAATGCTTATTTGTTCACCTCAGTACACTGATGCTACCCAATTATCTCTCTCGACCCCAAATGGCCAAGTGAAGCTGTCCCAGTGCCTGGAGGCTGTCTGGGTTTGGATGGGGAGGAACCGTCTCTGACTCAGTCCTACCAAGGCTGAGTGGCAAGGGGTGTTTGGGCCACCCAGATCTGGGGATATTCCATCTCTGACCTTAGGTGGTTGTGCTTCTCCATTCAAGGGTGGTGCACAATCTGGGGGTCTTCCTGGACTCACAGCTCCCACTTGATGAGCAGGTGGCAGTGGTGGCCAGGAAGGCTTTTGCACAGCTTCATTTGGTGCACCCTTTTTTAGATCAGAAGGCCCTTCGGACAGTCACTAATGCCCTAGTCACCTCATGGCTTGACTACTGCAACATACTTCACGTGGGTCTGCCCTTGAAGACTATCTGGAAGCTTCAGCTGCTCCAGAATGTGGTGGTGTGATCAGTAACATAAACTCTGCTTTGCAAGCTGCACTGGTTGCCAGTTTGCTTCCAAGTGTGATTCAAGGTGCTGGTTGTTACCTATAAAGTCCTTTATGGCTTAGGTTACTTGAGGGACTGCCTGCCTCCCATAGTATCTGCCTGGCTGATTTGACCCTGCAGGGTTGGTGCACTCCAGGTTCCTTCGATAAAACAATGCCATTGATTGGGACCCCAGAAGTGCACCTTCTCTGTCACAGTGCCTGCCCTGTGGAATGAGATTCCCCTGAGATCCAGATGGTCCCCACTCTGCTGGTGTTTCATGAAGCCCTTGCTCTTTGCCCAGACCTTTGGTGAGCATGAGTGAAGCCCCCTTGGATTGTGAGGGTTTGTTCCTTTTTTTGTTCCTGTCTGGCTCTTGTCATCTTTGCCACCTTTTATGCTTCTATTTCTGCCTCTCATTGTATTTTTTTTTTAAATGGTTTTACTTGCAAGCCGCCCAGTGTTGTCGTGAGTTGGGCGGTATACAAATTTTCACCATCACCACCACCACCACCACCACCTTGTCTCACCTGCTGATTGAATATAGTCAGGAAGTGACTAAGAGGGGTGTGTAATTGTCCTATCTTTCATTGTACTGTTATCTCTCCATTAGTTTGCAGACTTCCTGGCTTCCTGTGTTTCAGCAGGTTCCTCCTATGGGGCTTTTTCACAACTGGGAAGTGGGCAGATAGCCAGGGTAGTTTCAGAGGGATGAAAAAGAAGCATCACAGCCAAGAAACCACCACTAGTAGCACTCCTCATCACCTCCAGCCATAAAATAAGCAGAAAAACGCCACTAAGAGATATTTGAAATGCCTTCTCAAACACACTAAGTAAAGTATCCCCTCCCCCCAAAGCCTCTTGTGCAGCGAGAAATTTCAAGACAGACTTTTGCATATCATCATCATCATCATCATCATCATCATCAATTTATTTATTTATTTATTTATTTGGAAAATTTATACAGCCTCCCATCTTGAGCAAATAACTCTGTGCAGCTAATCATACAAACCAATATAAAGCAACAAAAATACAATTAAAAGCAAACATTATATACAAACACACACACACACACACACACACAAACTGAGACATCTCACACACCACTCTAAATCCCCCTGCTGACACCTGAGGTTTTTATGGATTTTCAGCAGGGTGGGGGCCATCCAGATCTCTGAGGGGAGGCAGTTCCACAGGACAACTGCCGCGACAGAGAAGATGACACATCTCCTGGGTCCTGCAGGATGGCACCATTTGACTGAGGGGATCTGGAGCATGCCAACCTTGCTGGATCTGGGATAGGCAGAAACAACTGGAGACAGGCAGTACCACAAGTAACCCACCATCATTCGTTGCAGAACTAAAACCTCAGCAATAATCTTGCAACAGAAGAACAATGTAGCCTCTTAGCTCTCCAGTTGGTGTGTGGCAGGCTCTTCCAGAATGAACTTACTTGGCAAGTCACGGGCAGAACACAGGCTTCACCCCTTTTCCGTGGAAAGGAATGGGGCTTAAACACTGATTGTGGGACATGAACATTGGGTTAATAAAACTTTCCATCCATGAAAGTTTAGAAGCTGTGTGATGTTGGAATTGCAGGTTCTGCAGTTCGGCATGTTACAAAGATAATATGGAGTCCAAATATTTTTTGGATATTTGGATAATATCTGTTTTTTCTCTCTCAATTGAAGAACCATTAGATGGTGAGCTGGAATGTTTGGATTAGTCTGACTTACAGAAGTCTACCCCAGCACTCTCCTGCAGGTGTTCAGGAAACACAGTAAGGTCTTCCTGTTTGGGCAGGCCTGCAGAAATATTAAACAGGGAAGCCTTTTTTTTGTTAAATACCCCAGCCTCAATCCCCTGTGGCAGATAATTCATTGCCATATGTGGAAAAAGAAGAATTAAATCTAGCAAGAAAGGATGTTAAAACAGCGAACTGCGAGAGCAAAAGGATGGGACTTTAAAAATATGCAAACAGAATATTCGGTTTCCGCTGAAGATTTCTGTGGCTGGACTTTCTCCCTATCTGAGCCATAGAATAGACTTTGATGCGTGTACAGATAGTATTTGTGTACAGGTATGCTTATTTTGAACAAACTCCAAATAATCCATTTTGACGTGAGCATTTTCAAAATATACAGTATGTTCCAGAATGCCAAAGAGCATGTGTTTTTATTTTGCAATTGGAGACGTATAAACAATTTAATGTCACTGCACCCCTTGTGCTCACCAGTTGAGATGTTCAGTCTGTGAGCTCTTGAGCTCTCATGCTAGAGAGATAGAGCTGTTATCTTATTTCATGTCCTTATATTACAGGTTCCTTGACATCATAGAGGGAGGACTGTTTCAGTGCATGTTCCTGGGGTCAAATAATGTATAAAGCCACAGGAATATGCGAATGGAGATGGTCACAATGTCAAAATGTAGCACCTGTTAGCAGTTTTAGGAACAGCCACTTTCCTAAATAGGTTGGACATGAATTTCCCATGATAAATCAGTAGTGGCAGCAAGTAAGTCTTGCTTCTTAGGAGATGGGATTCATTCCCCAACATCCTGTATATTTAATGTCAAAACCAGATCTGTTTCCGATTTGTACATAGAGAGTTGCTTGCATGCAAGCTGGAGTTGCAAGCTGTGAGGATGACGTTGGCTTGGCATTACCAAGATTCCCACTTGGTCTGAACATGGAAATAATATCATCACTGTGTGCCTAGAGCAATGTTTCTCAAACTCAGCATGGCTGGGGAATTCTGGGAGTTGAAGTTGACACATCTTAATGTTGCTGAGGTTGAGAAACGCTGGCCTAGAAAAAAAATGGGGTGAACTAACATCTAAAGGTGGGTTGGGTGGTAGTCAGCAACACTAGCAAAAGTCTAATTTGGAGCTGCAAAAAGAGGAACAATGCTGGCTGAGTGAGAAAGAAAAGGAAAGACAGATGCTATCTGACAGCAGTATGGTTTCTTGCATAAAACAAGGATAATTTTTGGTGGGAGAGGTAGAATGAATAGAGTATGATGTCTTGACTCCTAAATATTTATCCTGGAATATTAGCCCCTCAACAGTCTGAAAGTGAGGATCTTGGAGACTGGGGAATGCCTACTGGAGACTTCTGGACCAATCTAACTTGGGGGTCCTCCAAAACTGTTGACCTCAGGAATTCTGAGAACTGAAGTGAACACATCTGGAGGACATTCAGATTGGGGAAGGCTCCTCTGGACATCTCTCTCCTCTCAGAAGCAGTGGAGGAGACATTATAAACCTTAGCCAGCCAGCCTCCGTACAACCAGAGTTTGAAGTAATGAGGCTCTTTCTGACCCAGGAGCTTTCTAAATCAATTGTGACTGCATTACTAGCTGCTCGATTTAAGAATCATAGGCCAATGCTGAAGCAGCATCCTCGGCTACTTTCTTGGATTCTGACCCTTTGCTATTCATCCTGACTCCATCTTGGGGAAGTGATTGCACTTGAGTATCTGACCTCAAGTTTCACAGTCTCTTTCTCGGTCACATGAGTATAGAACAGGGAACCTTTCTCTGTAGTGTGCATATAGAACGGGAAATAAGGGCATAGGACAGCCACTTGTCCAACTTTAAAGAACTCAGTCCTCTATTTGAAATGGTCCTTTATTTAAAATGCCACCCCAGTCCAAGTCTTGTGGAAAGAATCCTAGGAAAGGAGTCAAAATTGACCATCACTGTGTAGCACCTGGCCTTCTCCCCTACAATGAGATGTACAATTATAGCAATTTTTCAAAATTGCATCTGTAGAAATTGGCATATGCACCTTCTGTGGCCCTTGTTTGCCCTCTTTTGGGGAAGGTGTTGGAGACACACTTTCTCTATGCTATTGTGCTAGCTATTGGCTTTGTACTAGAGCACATGCTTTGCACGCAAGAAGGATTCATGTTCAGTCTCCAGAAAAGGCTTGTCATACCTAATAATGATAGGACTACCATTGCTAATTTTCTGCTCCCAATTTTCTGTGTTTAGTTGATCTCCAAATGGGTGTGAGAATATTTCTCTCTGCCATCAACGATTTGGAAGCGTCACAAGTTGCTTCACCTTGTGGCTGCTGTTTTGACTCATTGCTTCCTTGATGTTCCAGATGCTGCTGCCCATCCTCAATCCCACCCACTGTATTTTGTGACAACACTTGTCTGCAGCAGTTATAAAATCTTTGTCTCTTTTTAAAATTAAGACACGGAGAGTCCTTTTTCTCTCGAGCACCTTGCCACTTTGCCTTACGTTGCTTTACGTGTGAACTGTAATTGGATGTTTGTTTGTGCCTCCATGTAGTTTGTAATTTAATTATTGTAAGATTTCTTATCTGTAAGTTTGACAAAAATGCAAGGTGTTAAGGCATTAGAATAAGTAAGGAAAATCTATAGGGGAAGGATGGGTCAAATGCTAGGTCTTGAGCTCCATCTGCTGGTTGCACATAAATCATCATCATCATCATATCTAAGGATCGCCATGATTTCAGTGTGAAGCAGAAAATGTGCAAACATTTTGTTGTTGTTGTTGATATCAAAACCAAAAAAGAAAAGCAAAAGAGCTCGGAGAGGTAGAGGAACATCATAGTCAAAGATACCCATAAAGGAGTGGTGAAAAACAACAACTGTTCCCTCGCAATTTGAATTAGGAACATTCTTTTTTCAAATGACAGTATTTGAGCAGAATCTGGATTTGAGAATTAGTGTCCAGGGAGTTCTTTGAAACTGTCTGCCTGTCTGTTTAAAAGGAAATGTGCTTTGAAATGCAAAAGGGCACCTTCTCATATTGTTGTTATTATTTTTTTTAAAAAAGGTTTATTCGCTTCATTGGTGTGTTTCATTGCCATAAATGTAGATAGATTTTGTTTTGGTAAGGTTAATCATTTAGCTCAGGATTGGGAAGCTATTTTTCTTGCAGAAGTCAACGTTATTTTGATTAAAACATTTCCTGGTATGCTTTCTAGCAGCTGAGGGAAGGGAGTAAGAGCAAAAATGGTGGGATTTCCAAAGTGGGAGGAATTTGAATCCTGCCAAGACCTGGGGGGGATCCGGTCAGCCTCTCCTAACTGGAGAGTCACTGAAACTGCTGGGGGTGTTGCATTTCCAATATATCTGGAATCCACTCAGTTGGGGAAGGCTGATCTGCATCTGGGGCTTAGATGGTTAGTTCTCCTGCCCTGGTTTCGGGGAGGCCTGCATGTTGATGGAGTGATGGACAGGTGTATCTCAATTCTTTTCTTGGATTTCTCATCTGCCAAAATATACTTTCTGTATTTATTCCCATACAGTGGCTTTCATAATGCAATATATGTACACCATCCTGCTTTTCAGTATCAAAATATCAAAACAGCTGAGTGCAAGGGTTTGCAAACTTTTGGGGTGGTGAGCATATCTGGAGTTGCCCATACAGAATCGTCCATAGTTGTTCCCAATCACAAAATGGCTACCCTTGAAGGACGTTTAAGGACGTGTATTCTAATGTATAGAATGCTGTCTGCCATCTCCTACTTCACTCATACTCCACCTGGCTTGCATGTGTCTGGAGGACCACTAGACTATTAGAACATTCTAATTCTGCAGCTGGCTGGGGAATTCTGGGAGTTGAAGTCCACCCTTCTGAAAGCTGCCAAGGTTGAGAAACACTGTCCTAGGCACATCCTTCTATCCCTGGTCAGATAAGAGACAGCATAGCCCTCAAGCAGCTAGATAGTGGGCAGGGCAAGAGGCTCAGAAGGGACCCTCCATAGTTTCTCAGGCTGCAAAGGAGACGGTAGGAGAATTGTACTTTCATACTTGCAAGATTCTGTTAATGTAGCTTTACAATAAAGTAGAAGTAGCTCATCTGGTTATGTTTCCTGTCTGGTCTACCTGGTAAGGCTGACACTATTACTTTTATTTTCTAAGAAAGCTTAGCAAGCTCATTTGAAGCCCAGAGGCGTTATGGGAAATCAATGATACTGCCACTGGTAGTTGGTTTGCAGCAAGCAAGATTCCCATTTATTAAGTTAAAGCAATTTAAATTTATTTATTTTTTAAAGTCTGATGAGGGAAGGACACTGATGGGTAACCAAGGAGGTATCCCAGGGTATATTGGTATGGCCAGATGCCATACTGGGGATACTGGACTTAAGAGTATAATAACAAAATGTGCCCACGTTTTAGCTAAGTTGCTTTAAGAGGTCTTCAGCTTATTAATGGCAGTTTAGCAGTAGCCCAGTTTTGTTCCTCAGAAGCTAGTCTTGTAATTGGGGCAGGGGTAGAGGAGTGAGCTGGAAGGAATTGGATTCTGAAGGTTATCCCAGCCCCTCAGCCAAATGTTTAGCTTTGATTAATTTAGTCTCCAGCTTTCTGATTTTCAGCAGCCAAAATTACATGATTCTTTTTGAGTCACAAAGAACCTTCCATGCTGTGATTTAGCAACATCTGGAGGGGTAGGGGGTCCTCATCTCTGCTCAAGCCTACCACCTGTCTTTCTGGGCCAAGGAGGAGAGGAGTTATAATCTGCTGCCTCTGCAGCATCATACTGAGGAAAATGGCTGTTTTGTTTTTTTCTGAATTTCAGAAATTTTTTTGAAATCTGCCTATGGTTTAGCCCTATAGTCATTGGTTTAAATCCTCATGGAAAAGCTATTAACAGATTGTGAGAGGCTGTCCTTGCAGGGAGGGACCTTTGCTGGATGATGGAGTGTAGAAGGTCCCCTGGTTGTGTCCCCAACTTTTCCATGAAACAATCCTTTGTGGAGTTGCTGCTGACAGTCTGTGTAGGAAATGAAGAACGGGAAGAGAGTCAGTGGTGGTGGTGGGGAGCTAATAGTTACGGTATTAAACTTGACCTGGGAACACCCAAGATCAAATTCATCCTCATCTAGGGAAACATAGGGTAAGCCACTCTCTCTCAGCCCAACCTACCTCACAGGGTAAATATAAGACTGGTTCCTAAAGTGCCATGGAAGCATTCAAGCAATCTTGCTCCCATTTCGTTCTATGAAGCAGTGTTGTTAACACCCCCATTTCTTGCCTCCTTCCATGGGAATAAGACCCTTTGAAAAGATAATATGGTCAATTGCTTCAGTTTTGTCAGCTCTTCAAGGTAGACCAGATCAGGAAGCAGACTCTGCAGGATGACTAGAACTGTATTTGTTGAGATAGCCTGGGAATACCACAGACAGCCAAGAAAACAAACCAATGGTTCATCAAACAAATCAACCCAAATCTCACTCACTCAAGGCACAAATGACCAGGCTCAAATTATCCTACTTTGGAGACGTTATGTGAAGACCTACAGTAATTCTCTGGAGAAAGCTCTATTACTGGGAAAGGTGGAAGGAAAGAGAAGAAGAGGATGACCAGCAGCAAGGTGGATAGATTCAGTTACATTGGCAATGGGCACACCATTGGAAGACCTAAAGGACCAGGTTAGAGCTAGATCCTCTGTAAAAAAGTATGTAGTTGCTAAGAGTCAACACCAACTTGATGGCACATAATCAATTAATCAATCAATATAATTTTGTAAACCTGTCCCCCTTTCCCTTCCCTCCTTCTTATACCCCAGGAAGTTGGGGGTAAGGCTAGTCTGAGTCTCTTTGTAATACTCTCCCACCTCTCTGGAGTTAACGTGTTTCTTGTGCACCCAATTTTTTCCTTTCAGCTTCTGGAATCCTTCTCCCTGGCTCCCTACAAACCCCATCCTGTTGTTCACAAAATTTGGTGTGTTTTAATTCCAGGCATCTAGGGGAGGTCAGGTTAGGAGAAAGTCCAATTCAATGTGTAACACACATTATGTTTGTATCCCTGCTCTCTTAGGTGCCACAATAATAAAATTGTTGGCAATGGAACAATGTTTTGGGAGTTATCCTGGTGCTAATGAATTAGCTCAGGGATTATGTATATATTTTGGGCATATACCTTCTGCCATAAAAATGTTAAACACATTGATGGGTTTTCTTTGTTTTGGGAGGCCAGATGTCTTTTCTTCTCTGGAGCTGGTTATTTAGCTTTATGGTTTGTTTGCTTGTTTGCTTATAAGGTGCCTAAAGTTTTCTAAGGCCTGTGTAAATGATTAAGAAAATGCTCTGGATTTTATATAATAGTTACAATAAAGAAAAAAGAGTGATGAATGAAGAGGAAAGCAAGAAAATACAGATATTTGCATAAATGACACTGCATGGTGCATTAGCAGCTACTGAGAATGATGATGCAATTAAACATATGCTCCTTTGGAAGCAGCACTGGGAACACTAGAGTTGCAGTTGAGTTTACATTTCCAAATTTGGGTGTCTGGGTATGGAATTGGAAGGCAGGTTTTCTCTCTTTCAGACCCAGTGAAACAAACAGAGGATAATCAGCAGAGGGTGAATTGCAGAAATGGGCTTTTGGAATGCATCTGAGTCTGAGTATTTCATATCAAGTTACTAGTCCTTATGGTTGTGCAACAAATACACCTTTTTAAAAGTTGAAGGAGTGGGAAATTCTGGGACCAGGTAGATGTCCCTGCAAGAAGCGAAGGTGTGAATGATTTCATCATTCACACTTTCTAGACTCCATTCTCTACTTAATATAATCTGCACCAAAATGTTTGAATGTCTTTAAAAAAAATTATAATGATTAAGTCACCACTAATGGGGAATGTTGTAGCTTAGTGATAAAGCACATGTAATGTGTGAGAAAACCTAAAGGTCAATTCTTGGTATTTGGATTTGGTATTTGGATTAATAAAAATTAAAACTATTTTTTTCAATGGCCCAGATCTCTTGAGATAGTCTGTTCTCATGAGATTGTAACATGCTGAACTGTTCTGACAGCCCCATGCAAGATCTTGAGGTTAACTCACCAAAGTCTTGCTAGAATTGCTAATGACACAAGAGTTTGGCCATTTCTATCTTTTGCTTAGGTGGCACTTGGGTCTTCCTATGAGATTGTGTAGAGAAACCTGGGGCTTGAAAAGGTTTGCCCATCCTGGCCTAGGCAGTGCTGGGCCACATGGATAATTGGTTTGACTCAGTACAAAGCAACTTTCTATGCCAATCCTGCAAAAAAGATTTCTCTAAGGAGGATTTGGACAAATATACTTCTGAGATATATCTTTCTTCCCTATGGCTACATCATTTTTTCAAAGCCTGACCAGCTAGACCGTGTTGTAGCTTTCCAGATGGAACACTCAGTCTTCAATTCACTCTTCCGTCTGCTCCAAGGCTGGATTACTCTGCCTCTTGAAAATTTGGCTGGGCATCCCATCAGGTTTTGTCACACCAAACTTTTGTTTTCCAAGACTGGTGTATCTCTGATTCAATCCTGAAATGATGGAGTTGAGTCACTCCCAAAACCTGATATTTCCTTCCTTCCTTCCTTCCTTCCTTCCTTCCTTCCTTCCTTCCTTCCTTCCTTCCTTCCTTCCTTCCTTCCATCCATCCATCCATCCATCCATCCATCCATCCATGAGGATAAGGTTTCACTTCTCCTTTCCCTTCCCTTCCCTTCCCTTCCCTTCCCTTCCCTTCCCTTCCCTTCCCTTCCCTTCCCTTCCCTTCCCTTCCCTTCCCTTCCCTTCCCTTCCCTTCCCTTCCCTCTATTCAACATGAAGAAAGTTTTCTTTCTACTTGGAGAAAAAATCTTCTAATTGATAGGATTGTTATTGTGTAAAAGGTTAATGATTAACTCTTGGAATTCTGGAATTGAGTGGAGGGAGGATGTTTTCAGAGAGAAGGGTGACATGAAAATACGAGGGAGAAGAATGAGAAAGAGAGTTACAAGAGCAGAGAAAGCAAGCAAGCAAACAGTGATTATTTCTCATCCATGGGCATTATATTCATTACCAAGATGCCAACTTGACAGTCAGTGCAGAAAATCAGATGGGTCAAATTTCCCATAAAAGACATAACATTTTCTCTTTCCGAGACCAGCTTGTCTTGACACATCATACTAAACCATATATAGGAATTAACCAGTTGCAATGGTTCTGTTAGCAAATTGCAGCGGCGTAGCCAAAGCAAAGAAACCACATCATGGTGACCTGATTCATATAACATATTTTGTTATATGTTACTTTCTTGCTAAGAAGTGGCAGAACCTATTTTAAAAGAATGCCTTGTGATTTAATAAGCATGGTTAAAAAGAGAGAGAAACAGTGCAAAAATGGAATAAGCCCAATTTGGATTCCATGGCCAGTGTAGGATAAAGTTATGGGAAAGAAGGAATCTCATAGCAAATCTGAACATCTCCTTTTTGACTCTTGCCAGCAACGTGCATATTTAGGCCACTGGGACCTGACCTCGTCTACAAAAATAATGTAAGGTTGGACTAGGAAAGCTTCTTAGAACCATAAATGGGTATGTTTTACATTCAGTCGGAAGCCACTGCAGTGTTTTATCAAAGCAAAACAAGGAAAGTAACTGTTTGCCTCCATTTTAAATGATTTTAAAATGATTTCCCATGAAATGAAAAATATCTGTGCAATCTCTTTGAACCTTCCCAGGGAATGGATTCTTGTAATGGATGGCATGAGTGGGGAAGATTCTGGAATGGAGGCTCCAGGGTGTCAGGAGGGGGGAGAGACAGTCCAGGGCAAGCGCCTCCTCAGCCCGCAACAAGAGTGTGGGAAGATGAAGAGGAGGAGGCTGGCCCCTCCCTAGAGTCTCACGGGGTTTATCCACTAGTTGCTATAGCACAGGTTTAGTCTGGTGAGATTCTGTCTATTAGGTGCAAGCTAATAAAGGAACTGAACTGTATTGGATTGTCTCATTGTTGTTCTTGGGCTGAACATGACAATTCTTGACCTTTGGCCACGTCTCCAATTGGGGCATTTGATTTCTTCCCAGCTGGTTTGTCTGGCTCAGAGGATTAACAAGGCATTCAGTTTTGAAGTTCTCCTTGTGAGAGACAGAAACTGTCCAATCAAGAATGAGCTTGCTTGTCCAGACTGTTGTTCTGCCCAATGATTGTCCATATAGATGAAAGTTATAATTCAGTGACGAGTTCAAAGTTCAACCAACAGCACTTCTAGCTATGGCTGGAAAGGAACCATGGAATGGGTCAACAATTCTGGGTCTTCGTGGTTGAAGGCAGCTTCTTCTAACCCTGGTAAACTTCCCCAATGACTGCTAGCAACTTCTCCAGTGAAAACTCCTTTTCCTCAAGTTTGATTGTTTATCTATGCAGCCCAGAGGTGCTGTTTTCAGATTGGCAGGAATTCTTTGGGATACTAGGCAGAGATCTTTCTCATTACCTCTTACCAAAATGAACCTTTGAACTTGAAGATGCTTGAATGCAAAAGATATGCCCTACCCATTGAGCTATGGTCCCCTGGGCTAAATCCTATGCTGAATTGTATGTGCTTCTCATGGACTTTTATTCTAAAGCCCCAAGTAGGAGATGGGGTCAAATGGGTTAAGCAAAGAAATTCTTCCCTCTCCATGAGAATCAAATTATAGTTAGCTGCCTATTTTAAATATTGGTACCCCTACAGTTTGCTAATTAGTTTGAGATTTATTATATAAAAGATTAAAATGCAATAAAATATGCAGATGTAATAAGGAGATACATTGATTATGTGTCTTCAAGTTCGTGTAGACTCTTAGTAACCACTTAGATTTTTCTCCATGACAATCAGTCCCTAACCTGGTCCTTTAGGTCTTCTAACCCATTGCCACTGTAACTGAGTCCATCCACTTCACTGCTGGTCATCCTCTTCTTCTCCTTCCTTCCACCTTTCCCAGCGTTAGAGCCTTTTCCTGAAAGCTTTTTCATAACGTGTCTGAAGTAGAATAATTTAAGCCTGGTCATTTGTGCTTTGAGTGAGAACTTTGGGATGAATTGTTTGATGGTCCATTTGTTTGTTTTCTTGGCTATTCATGGTATTCTCAGGTGTTTTCTCCAACACCAAGTTTAAAAACATCAATACTCTTTCTATCCTGCTTTTTTGAAGTCCAAATAATAAGACAGAATAAATGCAAATATATAAATAAATAAAAGTAGTGTCAGAGTTTAAAAAAAAAGCTAAGGGGATTAATATGCAAGAAGAAAAAGCCACAGTCAGAAAGGGTCAGATGTCATTCAGAGCCATTGAAGGTATGGAAGGACAGATCAGACTTTGCTCGGTATCTACAAGAAGATATGGAATGTATGGATTTATGCAGTGGTGAGCACCACCAAAGAGAAGACCATGCTTCCTTCAGCCACCTGCCTGAGCTTGATATTCTTGATCTATGCTCTTTGGGCTAACACAGTGTGGTATGTACACTTGGAATGTTTTGTCACACAATCATGTATTCTACAGGCACATATGGGGTATATCTTAGCTTTTTTCCTTTTCCTTTTTAGCAGTGATAGAGCTGATCTTGGGGAATATTAGAACTGGAAAATGTCTTTATGAGTTCAGCTTCCTAAACATGGACAACTGCTGTCCTGTTTTCCAAGGTTTTGCAGACTGGCGATGGGCATTTCCACATTACCATTGTTTCCATTCTCAGTCTTCAAAACCCAGTGTGAAGCCAACTTTGAAACTTTGGAGATGACATGCTGTGGCAAGAGAAAGAGATTTCCATCAATAAAGGACTGGAGGCAAGAGTGCCTTCCAGTGGGAATGCACTGCCCTGAAGCTCAGCAAAACTAGAACTCTGTCAGATAAGAACAACTAGATTTGCTCTAGTTTGGCCTATATTACAGTACAGCTAATAAAATTACTCAGCTCCTGGATGTTCCCAATGTTGTGAGAATGGGCAGGGCTGCAATGGATTGCAATCTGCTGCAGAGACCCAAACCCCATGTGGAAATGGCCTAATTTTTTTAACACAAGTGTATAATCATCACATCTGTTAGAAACATGATCTGTACAGTGTGATGCCTTTCCCATTTCTCTTGTATGGCATGTTGTTTGTCACATGGCATCCTTTCCTGGCTGTGTGTGTGTTTACAGACTCATAGGCTTGACACAGAATAGCTAAGATGTGGAGAGAATGTCAGTTTAGAGGAAGATCAGTTGGGACTGCACAAGAATTCTTAGGTTTTGGCCATGCTAGCTATGAATTCTGGAAGTTGGAAACCCAGCATTTTTGGAAGGGCACTGGGCTGGGGAAGATGAACCCAATTGTTCGCAAGCAACTTTTGTGTGTGTGTGCAGAGATGGCAGAGCTTGGCCACCTAGTCACATTAACTGTGTACAATGTGCAGGTGCTGTGATAAATGAGCCTATCATAAGTCGTGGCCATAATTACGAACATATTATGATCTTGGCGTATCAGAGTCAAGGTTCATTATACATATGGGAATTGCAGACTGGCTAGGTCCTTAGCATGGAGCAATTATGAAGTTTGGCTGCTTCATTTGGTTTCTTCCAACTGTGAGAGATAGAAGGATTTCATATTTCACTGTTAGTTCAGTGTTGGGTACGGAGTGCCTCTAAAAGCCAATTTCTGCATCCTTTACAGATCTGGGAGAAGGTGCTGATTAGTTTAGCATCAAAAGCCAGAAACCTAAATTATAGCCAGTGACTTGAATGCTCAGTGAATCCATTGCTCACAGGCTACTGGTCCAGCATGCATGTGGTTCATCTTGATGGGTTTAGTTTCAAATTATATTTTGGGGCTTTAAAGTAGGGTTTGCTTTCCCCTGCTAACTTTACATTTTTGCTTGGTTACTACTTAGCTGAACCAAAGGTATGGCTGGTGAAAGTTTGGCTACAGTGTGGAAAGGGACAATCTGTGACATTTTGGAAAGGATGTGGTTTACTTAACAGAAATTATCCTGTATCTTCTTGGAGAACTTTCATGGAGGTTGAACCCACCTGAAAACTTTGTCTCCACTTTCTTTATCTGAGCATTTATATGTCATAGCTCCCACCCTCTAAAAAGCACCACTGTCCTTGTAGCTGAACTTCCTTCTGGTAGCGTAAGGGAACTGGAAGAACAGAGCCTTAAAAAGTCATGAGTGCCATGATACTATAGTGGTTGTGGCCTCTTTTGGCCTCCAAGAGCACATGAGACCCAGCAAGATAGTTAGTTCTGAGTTCTCAGATGTTGATTGAAGTGGTTGCAAGTGTGTTCCTCTCACTCTCTTCTTTCTTAGGATCTCTTTCTCTATATGGTGCCAAAATTTGGCCATGTGACCCATGTCCATTAAGTTACGAGAGCAGATGTCAGCAACACAGTGTTTGTAAGTGCTAAGGCAACTGTCACCCCCAAACAGCAATGGTTGGGATTCCCTAACATTACCAATAGAGGCAAATATACTACCACATTATTACCACATATTACCACACTAATATACCACATATATTACCACACTAATCAAGTACTCCATTACCAAAGTAACAACCAAAACTTTTTAACTGGGAAACTGTCAGCATTTTAGACCAAGCTAAATCCAAAAATGCAAGAGAATTCTTGGAAACTTGGTATTCAGACAAGGCAGCAATTTACAGACACATAGAGATAAACAGCTTCTACATCCTATTCAAAAGAGACAAAAGACCAGAAGGTCGCCTCACCAGCAATCATCGCCCAGATAAGCAAAGGTCACCACCAGGCACACAATCCAACAGCAAACACATGCCAATCAAAGGACTACCAGAGGAGCAAAACAGAACCCCCACCCTTACCAGCACTGGCCAGGCAGGCCACAGCACATAAAGAGAGAGCAAACCCCACCCCATTTTAGCACTGAAGATGTTAGCTAGCCGGGTAATGAAACGTTTGCAAGAAAAGAACCAAGCTCAGAGAACTCCAAGGACTCCACATTCCCTAACATTATTTATTAAAAAAAAAAACAACGAAACAGCCCAAATCCCACAGGATCAGGAAATGTCTCATGATGTAGATGATCTTACATAAGTTCTCCTGCAGAAACGGTGAAATATTTGTGAATCTTGACCTTCTCAAAGATGGTGAGTTGCTAGGGTTTTTTTTTTTTTTTTTTTTTTAGCATTCACAAGTTTTTATGTGAAAAATGAGAATTCATGTCATTTGAGGCTGGAGGTGCTCCTGCCCCAGACTGTACCATGTTGCTTCGGGCTTGACAAGATTGCTGATGCAGTGACAGGAGAAATCCCAGTTGGTATAGTTTTCAACATTGTTTCAATCATCTTGGTTTAAAACCTAATGCCTGAAGTAATAGCTTCTGCCTCTCTGTTGCATGAAAGAAAAAGTTGAAGTTCAGTTGAATACAATTTTTTTTCCTGCCATTTTTTTGGTTAATAATTATTCTGTCTTCTACTAGACCTTGGCAGTCATTGCTTTGAAGGCAGGGAAACTTTCCTTCTATAATTAGAAACTGCCAGGAAACCTTTTGTTTACTTACCTAAGAAAAAGAAAACACACCTGTTAAAATCTTATAAGGTTTAGATCTGGGTGATAAAGTTAATTGCTGCCAAATTAGAAGAGTCTTATATTTTAAGGGTCTGAAAGATGGGCTCGTTGTGGCAAAGGCCATGTTGCTTAGAAAGTCTTAGCCCTGTTGAATCATATTTTGCAGTTAGGCACCAAATGACCTTTTGAAATTCTTCTCCAAGTTTTTTGTGAGGTTTCTCAACAGTCACACAAAGAACTGACTAATGAAACTAACACCATGGCTGAAAATTCCATGCGGGAACCCTATGCCTTCCTTTGGAATTTAATGGAAGAAGGATTTCATAGATTGCATAATTCAAGACAGGACGTTTACTCATACCCCTTCACCAAATTGTAATTAAATAAATGCAATAATACCATGCTCTATCCGGGATAATTTCTTCAAAATGGTTTGAAATAATTCTTAAAATAAATTCTCTTTCATCAAACAGAATGAAATGGCTCTATTTAAAGGACTATCCATTTCAAGTCAGGTTTAAAGGAAACCATGTGAAGGTAGCACATGATCTGGAAGCTACTATCCACAGTTAGCAACACCTGGAGAAGGCATAAAATATCCAAGCCAGCTGATTATATTTTTCCCTGCTGTAATGAAATAGAGTGATTTTATAATTAAGGTGAAGCAAAGACCAGTATGAGCTCTTATATATATATTTTTTCATCTCAGTGTGGCGATATCTAGGAAGTTAGGATGCTTCAGGCCATTTTTTGGTGGTTGAGGACTCGCCTTGAAGGACTAAAGGCTACAGTGGGTATGACAAAAATATAAAGGCTCAGAAGAGTCCTGAGATGGCCCTAAAGAAAATATGTGGCAACCATTGGGAAAACATGCTTCATCTGGGAAAACAAGGAAGGTGTGAGAGAGAAACTCAAGATTGACCCATCTTGACTTTTTTTGGTATAAGAGAGAGGGAAGGGGAAATGCTTTCAGGCTTTCAAGATTCTGTTATATAGTATAACTGAGATATAGATATAGATGGGCCTCTAGATGAAAGCATGATAACATTTTCATCATCATGGACTCTACCATTCAAGGACTCTGCCATCTCATTCCTTCCATATTCTGCTACACTCAGAAACCGAGTTTCCAGAAGAGAAAGCTATAAAGAAGTGTCTTCAGCATTGAAATACTTCTTCTACTCTTCTTCTTGACTATTTGTTCTTGTTTTTAACCCTTTTGCTTTGTAAAACTTAATAACATTTTTGTTGTTGTTAAAAAAAAATACACCTTCTCTTTTGTAATGGATGGTGCTGATCAAAGTAGAAGCCCTCTCTTCTGTGCCAGGCTATTTGGCTCTCTCCACCATGGCATTTCCCTCCCCTGCAACCCTTTTCTTTCAGGAATGTGCTCCTTGTTTAATTTGCTGCAGCTGAGCCAGAATTGAGCTCCCCGTTCTGTAGACTGGAGGGACTGTATCAAACATGCTCCTTGCCTTTAATTGCCTTGATAGCTTGAAAGCCAATAAAGCATCCTATGTTCTCAGGCCTTGTGGAAAACACAAAGACATCAATGCAATGTCACTTCATTCTAGTGAGGTTCTGTCTTGTAATTTATTGACACCAGCTCAGCGTGAAGCTGCCAAGACTACCGTTTGTGAAGATTCAGGGTAGCCTGAATCACTGCCTGCTTTCTCTGTCTTGCTCACCTCTCTTTATACTTCTTTGTAAGAAAATATGAGACTCTGGATCTGAGACTTGGGTGAGATGATCTTGGAGATCAAAGGTCAGCCCCAAAGCTGCATTCAGACCAGCATTTTGTTGGCTTCTCCTTGTACTAAAATGTTTGAGCTGGGGAAAGAAAGTTGCACCGTGTGGTTGATGACTTGTAAGATAAGAAACAATGAATAGAACATTCCATACTCTGCACCCTGTTGCTTCATTTTCCATGACCAGTTGGGTATCCAAGCAGAAGAACTTTCTGGAATTTATTGGCACAGGAAGGTCTTGTCAGTAGGGTTGCTGCTTTTGAAAAAGGGCTGGGAACGTGTTCTAGGAATGCATTTGTAGCTTTTCTGATTTATGGTGGTGATAATGACAGTGGGAAACCAGGCTGGGTTCCATTCTTGTGACACACAAAAATGTTGGTTTAAACACAATGCTAAACTAAACTATGGTTCAGCATTACATGAATGGTTCTATTTATAAAATTATAGAATCAAGCAAGGAGCCATTATGAGCCTTAGATCGAATCCTCTGCTCATAGTTTGCCACCTTGCAAAATAATTGGCTCCATTGTTGAACTGCTGTTACCATAAGGAAATTTTTCCTAAAATTCAGTTGGAACCTTCCTTCCTGTTACTTAAGACCAGTACCCTGGGCCTCTCCAGACACACCTTCAGCTTTTGGAAAAATTCTGTCATATTCCCCAGTCAGCTTAGCTTCCAGTTGTTGCTTTTTCTGAATCTGTTCCAGTTTGTCTAAATCTACCCTTTTCCTCCCTTTGCTTACATTGATTTTAGTTGATGTCCTGAATTATAATAAACTATAGTTTACTATTGCATCTTGGCAAACCATGGTTTGGCCAAGCCATATTGCCATCCACAATGCAGAGTCATAAACTATTGGCTGAACTGGGTTTGCAGTTCCATTTGTGGAAGGTTTTGTGCCAGTTAGAGTTAGAGCAAGCTGTGGTTTGATTACAATGGGAAATAAAGGCATAAAATAGGAGGGCTGTTTAACAGTGGAAGGCTCAGAGTTGGGTGGAAGGATCTCTGTCTTATGGCAGGGAACATGCATCACAGGTTTTCAGTCTGTCCTCCATTCCCCATTGGTTTGTTAGATGATATCTCAAGGTTCTGGTGGTAGGATTGGAACATCAGTGTTTGCTTTTCTCCTGATATGGGAGCAAGAGGCCTTTAGCCTGACAACAATGATTATAACCCATTCTTCCCCAACCTGACACCCTTCTGGCTTGTTGAAGTACAATTCTCAGAAGCCCCAACAACATCTCCTGAGTACACATCTGGAAGGCACTAAGTTGGGGAAGACCGCTAAAGGTGAACTGTTCATATATAGTTCAGCTTTCCTTTATGCCTTTCAGTATCAAGGTATTAGAGGAATCAATAATATTCTCCCCAGCTGCCAGCTGCTGTGACTTGGTGATTGATTTGCTTGCTTCAGTTAAATTGCTACCTTGTGCCTCGTTGTCAGTCCTCTTTTTTTTCCAGTTGGGTTATTTGTTTGTTTGCATGCCCTTTTCCCCTGAAATATTTAATTTTAGAATGCACCGAGATTGCATGCTGTTCTGTACCAACCTTTGCTTCATCTTTAGAACTGGAAGAAAACTAAGAGAATATTAAGATCTGCATTGTTCATTGGGTAAAAACAGAACATATGCATTTGAAAGCCTCTTCAGGTTCAGATGTCACAGTTTAAATGCTGTAAAGAAGAACAACTTTGTGAAAATAAAGAGCGATGCATGCATCGTTGTGTGTTTTTTGAAATTTCATAAATGAAGCATTGCACAGGCTGGATGCCTTGAGTTATGGATTCTCATACAAAGTTCCAGTTTTAGCAACTGGCCTCAGAGTTGCTGCACACTGCTAAAAAAAAGAAGAAAAAATCACAGCTATGGGAAGTTTTCCTGAAAAAAATACATCACAATGGGAGGAAGCATCAAAGTTTGCATCCTGCCATCTTCCTGCTTTTGGAAAGCGAACATATTGGTTAGCTCAGGTTTGTAACCGACAAAGACACAGTGTCAGTTTTTGACAACTTCCAATAAAAACCTTCCAAACATCAGATTCTGCATAAATGAATTTGGGCTGCCTTGCCTGATTGATCTGATAGTGAAAGGCTTCCCTAACTTTTCAAAACAACCCACAGTCCCCCTGTTTAAATGACTATATATAATGGGTGTTGTGCTTGCAACATTACACCCATTTACCTAGACCTGTGTTTCTCAACCTTAGCAGCTTAAAGATGTGTAGACTTCAACTCCCAGAATTCATGCTGGCTGGGGAATTCTGGGAGTTGATGTCCACATCTCTTCAAGTTGCCAAGGTTGAGAAACACTGACCTAGACCAAAACAGGAAAGTCAGATCTCTTCTGAGTTGAGCTGGCTTGCTGGTGTATATGCAAACATATTCATGGAGTTTTCTTGGCAATATGGGTAGAAGTAGTTTGCTACAGCCTCCTTCTTAGATATATTTTTGATCTCCCAATCCCGCTTACAGCTGAGCTTTCCTAGTGGTTTCCCATCCAAATACCAACCAGATCTGGCCCTGTTTAGCTCTCTAAGATTAGCCCAAGTTGACTAGGTGCCACCACCCAGTCACATGTGATGTGAGAGGGCTTACTTATAAGTAGCCCTTTTTTCCCCAGTTTGACTAAGCTTTAGAGCTGCTTTTATCTTTCTTTAATGTGAAACAAGGGGATAACCATTTGTAATGTATTTGCCCTGAAATGCTAAGTTGATGGAGCATCTACTAGGGTATTCCCTCCCCCTCCCCGTTGTTTGGACGCATTTATTTAAAGATTTGTTTATGTTCCGACTCCCCAAATTAAAACAATAAACCAAAAGGTCTAGCTGAAATGTGAGCTTGTACGTCATTTTCCTGACACAACTGATCCCAAGTGGCCTCTGAAATAAAATAGTTCTCACCTGAGGGCTAAAAATGATTTGTTTGTTCTTACATTTTTATCCCATTCTTTCGCCAAGGAGCTTGGGAAGGGTTCTTCCTCCTTTCCCTGCCACAGTTCACCACCTCAAGAAGCCCACAGGGTAGGTCAGGATGAAAAGGAGATGATCTGGGTTCCCACAACAGACAAAGCCAAAACTAACTAAGCCACATTTTGACTTACTGTGGGGTGGGAAAACAGTCCTTGTGCCTTGTGTGGGATTTATTTATGGAAGCAAAGAACAGTATGTGGCCCTCTCTATTCCATAGAATGGAAATGGAGTAGAGTAGTGTGGCAGTTCAACCTCACCTTGACATTGGTAGGGTCCATCAACCTAGTTAACTTTGAGAGTGTAAGGCACCATGTATGATACACTCAGCTCCATCCTCCAAGACCAGGGAACAGCCAGGGAATTTTGGAGACTGTAACTCTTTGCCCAGATTTTTCCAGCTGAGTCTCATGCCTCATAGCAGGGCTGGCCCTAAGTAATCCAACCTTTTTTCACTGTATTCTTACCTTTCTACTGAGTAAAAGAGAAAGTTAACATCCATTAAGCAGTTCTTGTGGTTTCCCCAAATGCCTAATGAGAAGTCAGCAGCAGTTTTGGGTGCTTGGGACGGCAGTCCAGAGGAGGTGCTGATGCTGCCATGGCAACCCTCTAAAGTTACGATGCTCAATCAGAGCTGTAGGCAAACTGTTTGTAGAAGTGGTACCCATAGACGGGATAAGTCTTGAGCAGTATATTGGTTGCAAATGAAAGCTTTGTAATTCTCAGTTGAGGCAAGGATGAATGTTCTTTGTATGGGGTAAGCATGTCAGGTGAGCTTTGAGTCTTCCCACCGCTGAGCTTAAGGAAGATAATAAAGTGTGTATAACTATAACACTTTAACACCTGCAGTTAGATTTTAAAATGTCTTACGGTAGTTGTGTAAGTTTTATAATTTTCCTTAAAAGTGATGCAACTCTTCAGAGGACTGGGCATGTTTGTTGGTAGAAATGGTAGATTGCTGAACTCACAGACACTAATCATGGCCAACCTCAAAAAAACTGGATGGTTTATTTAACTATTTGGACAAATGAATGTAAACTCATGGGGTTTTACAAAATAATTAACAAACACATCCATGGCAATTTCAAAAGTTCACAGTAAATATAAATCAGCACAACGAAATACAAAGAACTAATCAAAGTCACAACAATACTAGGATAAATTATGCTAATGAAAAATAAAACAAATCATAACAAAACAAAATAGTATCAGTAAATAAATCAGAGTAATTCAAAGTGAAATAAAGATGGTGAGAACAAACTATTCAACCAAATGCTCTTTGGAAAAATTCCACCTTTAGTAACTTTTGAGACATTACAAAGTATGGAGTAGCTGAGCAAATCTTAACTCTATAGGAAGGGCATTTCACAATTTTCAGAAAAAAGGTTTTATTGTAATGCATTGCTTTGTGCTATTAAAAGGCCTTCAGGATAATGATCATGCTTCCAAACAATTGCCTCCACGTTGGAAATGTTTGTTATATAACCCAACCGATGTGTATACATAGGCTGCCCCATAACGGAGTTCTTAGGGTGACTCAGAACAATAAATCAAGCAATTTAAATCCACAAAGAGAGCAAAGAATGCATTAAACAGCATAGAAACATCACAATGAGTAAAAAAAAAAAAAAAAGGTTAAAATTAAGCCAAATTGAATGGCTCCTGCTGATTGCCGCACCGTGGGGAGAGTCACTGAATTGCATGTGGCACCTTCACAGTCCTTCAGGGTCCCCAGGCCCACCTGATCTTGCTGAACAGCAAAGAGAATAAAAGGACTTCCTGCATCAAGTAAGTGTTACTTGAATTTCAGGATCTGTGAGAGATTGTGGGGAGGCTGGGAAAGGAATATTAGCCATAAAATAGCCCATTGGACAGGAAAGAGGTTTGTTAGTAGCTTATAAATGATGGCTCAGCCTGGCTGCAAAAAGCCAGAAAGAGGAGACTCAAAATGATCAAAGAGGCTCTGTCTTAATAAACCCAGTAATAAAGGAGGGCTGGATGTTTCTATCACACTTTCCAAAATTCTGTATTTTATCCCTGTTCCTTGCATTGAAACTTCTTATTGAAGTCTGAAATTATTTCTTTGATTGTGCCTTGCTGTGAGGGCTCGTCGAGTCTGCTTAGAATCTTCTACCCTGGTTGGTGGTCAGTCCTGACTTCTGGCATGTTCCTTGACACTTTGAGGTCTTCCTGCTGATCGTTCCTTGACTATGACTTCCTGTTTCCCTATCATGTCTCATAGCCAAATGCTGGTACCTGTTGCTTTTTTTCTCCCACCCACCTGTTTCTCATGGTAGCAAGCAGGGTTTCCATTTTGCATAAGCAGGAGGTTCCGCAACTCAATTTTTTATCCTAAAATTGAATATCTGTCACTAGCTCTGGGTCAGCGTGACATAACTGTATCACAAAGCAGCCAACTGTGGTCAGTCATTTTATGGTTTATGGTTCAGTGTATTGTATACCTCCAGAACACTGGGCTCATTGTGGAAACCAAGTTTCAGTTCAATGCGGGTAAACATATTGGGCAAACAGAGCTAAAAATGTCAGTGCTATTTTATTGTTAAACATGGGTTCTAGTCTGTTATTTGCAATGGGTTATGCAAAGATAAAGGATGCAGAGCTCGTTTCAGACCAGACTTTTGAGGGATCTCCTGTTTTTTGAAAAAAGAGAGCCAGGACAGGAATCTAACTTTGGTGACATTTAACGTAATTACAGTTAAATGAATCATTTAGTTAATACAGTTACTCCATTCTGCCACGTTAAAAAGCACAGGCTGGTAACAACTTCGAGAGGGGCTGGGATGGCTGTTCCGGATGGCTGTTTCTCGGCCCATCTGGTTGTGCGCCCATTCCACGTAATCCTCTTTCGAACTGGTGTATTGCTACCCTCTAGTGGAGAGCTTTGGAACCTTTTAGCTGTGTCTTTGGCCCTGAAATGAGATTTTTCCCTACAGTTTCTCTCTGAGTTGAACTTGACAGCAGATTTGAAGTCTCTCAGGAACACAGGTGGAATTTTCAGAGGGCATTCTCTGAGTCAGGTCACATTTGAATTAGATTTTGAGTCTGCCTGGTGCAATGAAATGATGCAAATCTCAAACTAAAGGATGGTGGGATGTAGGAATTATTCTGTAGATTAAAAAGAGTACATATAGAAAATGTTTGGAACAGGAATAGAAGACGATTGTGAACAATTATTTAGGAAAGAATGTGCAGAATAATAGTGAAGAAGAGATTGGGCAGAAGCAAAAGGAAACAATATTATGTAAAATTGTGTTTTCCCCCTTGTGATTACAGTATTTTCTGTCTCTCAGGACAGCATTTTTTCCAAAGTCGTCCACAAACTGTACGAACAATCTGAATAAAAATACAATAACTTTTATTTGTTTAAAAATGAATTCTTAGCATATGTTCTATAGGGCAGTTGATAACTGAAGAGTGGGTTAGGCTGGGGTGAAGAGAGCCAGTGGTTAGTGCAGGTTCAACATCTCATTCGGGCATAAAAGTCTGTTGGTGGACTTTGGCCGATTAATTGCCTATCAGCTTAACCTACCTCAAATCACCTGTTGCTCTTCCAAGCATGGACATGACGGAGAACTTGGCATCAATTCAGAGGACATAATTCCTTATGGTAATCTATTAGGTCATAACCCTTTCAGGAGAATCCCAGAAATGCAATAATGATAGGCCTAGGCTGGGCTGCCTGATTCTCTTCCCTTGTGCTCACATGATGCTAGAGACTTTCATAACCAGAGACGGCTGGGGTACCAGAAGAGAAAGGGGTATCATTTTGAGATGCAAATGGTGCTACTTTGAAACTTCCTAGACTCCTGAGCAGAAATATGCTCTGATCATCTTATTGGCTTTGCTTACAACACAAGATGGAATCCTTTACTAAGTACTGGTATGCAAAGTCACACAGTGGTAGCTCCCAAATAATGTCTGTTCATGAACCCAAATCTTGTAAGATTGCCACACCACCACAAGTTTTCAGCATGCTGGATCCTGAGATCTTGCTTTAGATCAAGCAACAGTGAAATGTACGTTGTTATTATTTCAATTATTTTGTCTTCTGTTCACTCAATGTTCCAGGCACTACCAACAGCCCCCCTGGCTGTTCAACCCTCCCTGTCTGAGAAAGTCCCATGGGAAATGATTCCTTCTGATCTCTTTTTTGGGGATTGAATGGAAGCATGAGAAGGGAGGGAAGCTGCAAGCTGCTGTTCAAGGAACAACAGGAAATTCCCACCCAACCTTTGGCTATCTTGTAACTAATAAGTAGTTATTTCCTTATACTCCATCCATCAACATCTTTGCTGAATTCCCTTGTTCTTTGAAGACAATCTTGAAAACAAATTCCTTCCATGACATTGAATGAGAACTGATAGGAAAAGTGCAAGAGATTTTTTTTTTCTGCATCGCACTATTAAACATGGCAAAGACATTCTTAGATCTTTGGGGACCTCAGGCAGCATTGGAGCTCAGTCTGCACAGCATACTTCTGATGCATTATGAATAGAACTTCCAGAATTCTTAGCTTCTCTTTCATCCTAGCTTTCTAAGAGAGGGTTTGGGGGTTTTTTTTGGATGAAGTAGATTGGTCCATTCATGCACATTTGAAGGGATACAAATCAAATATAGACTCCTCACTTTGGTGAGAATGAGATCAGCATCAGATGCTATTTAGATTTGAAACTTAGGGGTAGACGGTCCACCATATTTTAGCAAATCTGTAGAGGCATTCAGACAACCTTGCCCATCTGTTGAAAAAAACATGAGTGGTGGCAAGTTCACCTTGGTACATCCCGACTGCCACCACTTGAGGTCACAGTGGTCATACCTCCAACTCTCTGCATGTTTGAGAAGTGAGTGAAGGGGCTGTATATGTAATGTGATAGACATGGAATGGAAGAGCCTGGCCCATAGTTCCTCTTTACATGGAAAAGCTTTATCCCTCTTTCCTCTCTGACTAAGCATGCAAGCACAGGAAGGAACCCATGGCTCTCCCCACAACTACTTTCACCCTGAGGTGCAGAGGACTAAGCTCCCTATTATGAGGTTATTTTGACTGAGAGTATCTTGTAGAGGTAACTTGTTTCATGCACTGGAAAATTCTATTGAAATTCACTTTAGTGTGACTGAGTGTTGTAGGAGATGGCCTGGTTTGAAATGCATGCCCTGCTTCCTTCCCCAAATGCTCCTGGAATCAGAATAAGTATTTCAACACTTGGCTGGTAAATAATAAGAGCCTATGTGAGCTCTGGAGGTGCTAAAGAACTGTGGGAGTTAGGAAGTTATTACATGCTAATGAAGTGGAAGTTAATTATTAATGCAGCTTTATTGCTGGTTAGTTTCTGGATAATAGCTCAATGCATGAAGGCATTTAGCCAGGATAGCTGAACAAACAATACATTCCCTTCCTTTCTAAGGGCAGTGCCAGGAAGAGGGCAAAGGAGCTGGTGGCTGTGAGGAATTAGATTCTTGCAATTGGCTGTAAAGGCTGGTCTGGTGTTTTACTGCATTGCCTCAAAATTTCTTCTTGTGACACTTTAGGAGCATCTGAATGAAGGAGGCGTGTGGAGAATAGCGAGGATATAGCTCTTTCACTCAACCGTCCACTACCAGAAGGCTATAGACCAGTTGCAAGAAATACCAACTGCATCTAGGTGGATCCTACTCCAGTTGTCACAAGGAACTGGTTTCATATTCCTAGAATAATAGGTAGAGCTGCAAATAGTTTGATTAAGGATGAGGGCAAAGTTTTGCTGGCTGGGGATGACACCTAACTTGTTTGGGGAGGCAAGGGCTATGGTGGGTGGCATGATGATGCAAAGTGGGCAGCACTGTCTCAAACTGGGCATGATCAAGTTTAACTGTCTGGAAGTTTCCTTCTTTCTTTGGGTTCCCACCAACATTTTCATACATATCCCATCTAAAACGGTGGGAATTTGTGCCTGTGGTTTTTGGTCATTGGGATTGGAGGGTGCCAGTAAAACTACAGAATTCAAAAGCTGCGTGTGGGTTTGTTGGCTGAGGTTGTTTACCCCTTTGTTAGACCACTCAGCTGAAGTTCAGAACATACTTGTGTATGCACACACACAGGAACTTTTCTTCTGCTCTTCCTCCTCTTTGAAAAGTTAAATATTTAAAATTACTTATCAAAAACTTGAGAGTACAGGTATTGGTTGTCAGTAGTCTGAAAATGTTTCCGCATTTAGACCCTACAGCAGTGTTTCTCAAACTTGATAACTTTAAGATGTGTGGACTTCAACTCCCAGACTTGGCTGGGAAATTCTGGGAGTTGAAGTCCACACATCTTAAAGTTGTCAAGTTTGAGAAACACTGCTCTACAGTATCTTCAACCTGATACTGTTCCTGTATCTCCAGCCTGCATAACTATGGTCTCTATTGGCTATATGGATTGTTTGGCTTGACACTGTGTGAAACAGGTCTTGTTATTCCTCAGAAGTTTTCTTTGTCTGCAGAATAAGCTTTTTCCAACTTATTCTCGAGGTATTTCAGAATTTCTTGAAAATCCTCTTGGCCACAATTCTGAGTTTACTTTACCATTGGAGATGGAACCATTGGAGATCCTGTTACACATCTTTGCATCATTTTGAAACCTCTCTGGTTCCTCTGTCTCTCAGTCAGAAAAAGCCCAATAGGAGCAACTCCTGCCA
The DNA here is from genome assembly GCF_059951505.1 of Python bivittatus. Lineage (NCBI taxonomy): Eukaryota > Metazoa > Chordata > Lepidosauria > Squamata > Pythonidae > Python > Python bivittatus. Next base: position 11,287,413 of record NW_028277054.1, on the reverse strand, counting down.
AATGTCTTCTTGTGGGATTTAATAGAACCCTGGAAATCCAGGGAGGCTTCTGAGTGTTAGAAAGAGGACTGTGCAGTGAAAGACTGGAGGTTCATCCAGGCCTACCTGGTCTCTGAATAAGTGCAAGAATGTCACATTGCATCTATGAGAATGTGGTTGAAATATTCTTCACCTTCGGGGGGAAAAAAAAAAAGCAAACTTTTATCAACAGGAACTGGTTAAATAAATACAGGAGAAATCTTCTGTAGTTTGGCCTTTGTCTGGTGCTTCACACGGAATGGTAGCGTAGGATGATGTAGTTCAACAGACTGAGCACAAGAGACAGCTGTGTAGAGAACCCAGTGTCCACGGTTATAATTCCAGTGGCTCCTGACCATGATCTTTTGCAGTGCAAGAGAGAAGGAGGTGTGTTTATTCTGATTTGGGTGGATTAACTGCCTTTGTCCTTCTCACATTTGCGTCTGTAAATTTTAAGGTTATTGAGAATAAATAACTTATTATGTGAATCCTTTGTCTTGCATATTGGGCTGTTCTCCTGCCTGGAATCCAATTGGTCTGAACCCCATGCATTTAGTGGAACCGTTAATGTTTATACATTAGCGTCTTTGGCTTAATATACGAGCCTTCAAGTAGCAAATTGATGTTTCTCTGAGCTGAGCAAATTATTTTTCTATTAAATGCAATATTTAAAATGGCTTAGAAAAAGAAAACAAATGACTAGGGAGAATTTTAATACAGCCACTTCCCACCGCCTCCTAATCAGCTTATATCAGCTGCTGGAAGTCAGTAATGGCTTTTTAAATATTTCTATTTTATAAAGTGTGGTAAGGTGGGTTGGAGAAAAAAAGAGCACTTACTGCAAGTGGCGGTGGGTATAAATCTCAGGCATCATGTTTGAAATAATTTTCATTAACCTGGTACGTTTATATGCCTCCAATGAGTCTTATAATACTAAGTTAATTAAAACTTTCTCAAGATCTGCAAGCAAAGATTTGATTGAAAGCAACGTGTGAAATTCTACCCCACTCTGTTTTTGCAGCTCCATCCCACCTTTGATCTTCCAAGCCTCTCCCTCTTTTTCTCCATTAACTTTTGCTAGTTCCTGTGCCTCTGCTGTCAGCTACCACACTGTTGGCCCTGCAAAGTAGTCCAGACAAGAAGCACAAACCATGAGAGCTAGCTCTGTCTTTATTGTGAGGTTACATTAACAGAATCTTGCACAACTGAAAGTATTTCTCCCCTCCTTTCCTTTTACTCTCTGGAAAACTAGGGAGGGTCCCTTCTGAAACGTTTCTCATACCCTCTTTCCTTCTGTGGGCTGAGATATCTTTTGCATGCTAGGTGTCCCATCTGTGGCTCTCCCTCCTGTCTCCCAAGGTCATTCCCACATACCATTACACATACTAGGTATATTCTTTGACTTCCCAGTGGGTGTTCCCTCCCTGTGGATGGTTTCTTCAAGAGGGTGTGTGTGTGTGTGTATGATTAGAACTCACTGTCTCCTGGTTTCTAGCCTGGTGCCTCTAACCACTACACCAGTCTGGCTCTCCTTCTAGAGTTAGAAGAAGAATTTGAAGCACACCTATTAATCTCCATGAGAATGGAAAGCTGGAAATGCAAACCCCTGTGAAAGGGGAATGGAAACTTATATATTTTTGGGGGGGGAGATGTTCCTCCCATTTCTTTCTATTTCTTACCTCTGTTTTTCTATTCTTCTCATCCCGAAGATCGACTTATAGAGGGACAAATCATTTTGACCAAAGGCCTGAGCTGACTGCTTATAGAAATAAACCTTAAATCACAAACTGCCAACTCTTGGTCCAAGGACATGGTGGTAGTGGCTGCCAGGATCCTAGAATCTCAATGTTCCTAAATTTGATCAGGTATGATCCTGCTTCTGGCTAAAGGTAACTTGCCTGCTATCTAAGATATTAAAATCTTAATAAATACAGACTCACTTTCCTGCAGATCAGGAGTGAAGAACCAGTCTTGAGCCTGGGTGCTCATCCCGAATGTTGATATTGTGTGTGATCTTGGGGCGTCTTAAACAAGAATGCCTAAGGCTTGTGGCATTTCAGTTTTACCTTGTTAAGAGGGATCTCGTTATTGATCCCTGCAATAATCAAATGGAACAAAGAAGAGTTGGAAGTATTCCTGCCAAGGCAGCACACTTTTATATAGGTTGACGTAGAAGTAAGTTCTACTGAGTTGTCTTAAGTGGGCTCTGGATGGCCAATTGTGATGTGTATAGTTACCTTTGGCAATTGTTCATTAGGGTTAGCCACTTGCTCTGCTCTGCTGTGCTCCCCCTTGAAGCTGCAGAGAAAGCATGTCTTGTCTGCCTTCCATATTCTTCTTCCCTTGTTTGTTTATTATTGAGATTAATTATTTTTTCCTCTTTGCAGAGTAAGGATGCTTTCATGTTTTCAGACACTGTTCCCTGGCAAAGTCAATGGCAGCTGTTAAACATTCTGTTTGTTTTCCTCTCCGCTGATGCTACCCATTGTGTGCCCCAGAATTTCATCCCACACAGGCATTGTTGCCTGGTTGTTTTCAGTAAGTCTTCCTGCCTTAAGCTTCTTCCTTTTTCTTGGCTTCTAGACCCCCTCTTCTTATTTTTGCTCTGTACAGCCCCATGGCTGTCTTGGCTTTTGATAGCCTGTGTTGTTTTTTCTGTTACACATTCAATTTCAAGTAATTATTTGCTTTTTAAAAATGTATCCATTCTCCAACTCCAGCTCTTGTCTTTGAGTTCTGCACAATCATCTCCTTGGCCTTTGCTTTCTCCTGGTTCTGTGTTGCTCATTAAGCCTCTTCCCCCCCCTTTTTTTCTTTTTGAACTGTGCATTTTATACCTTTGTACTTTCTTCTGATTGCTCTTTATTCACGAATATCATTGCTAGCTGATATTCAGTTAATTAAGTCTCTTACTTTTTTAAAAGTATCTCCAGACTTGTATATTCCAGCTTTAGCTCATGATTAAGCAGCCACAATTTAAATTTCAGTGTTTCTCCTTTTCTTCCCCCTCTTCGTTTTAATTGATTTGTTTCTGTTGTCTTGGCGAGGTAAACATTCCAGCAGGAGGTGCTTCCTTAAACACTCTGCCTGTGCTATAGACCTCAAACATCTCCCACAGGGGGAGGAAAGTTTGGAAGGTGGATCCTTAACTTTTTCTATCCCCCTTCTGAATGCAGCCACCAATCTCTCCTCCTCCTCTTCCTCCTCCTTGTGCTACAATTAAATGAAATTCCACCACTATTAGGCATGTTTGTAGTCTGAGATGGTGAGGGATTTGGGGTCAGTCCTCTGGTACTGTACCCATGTCATACCATTATCTTCACTGCTATTAGTGAAGCAATCCACTAGTATATTCACAAGGAGTGTGTGACTCATTCTGATGTGATTTGAATCATCAATTTGACTGGAAGTATCAAAATGTTTTGAAATGGTGTTCTGGTCTGAAATGTTGAAATAATTCAATTTGGACTGAAGATTAGAAGTGTTGAAGTGATTCAGTTGATTTGTTGAATCAATTCAGAAAACATCCTTCTGCATATTTTTGCACGCACAGTTGAACTATGCAATGAAGACCTATCTTGCATTCCATCGGTACGAAGGGCTTGTTCCTCTTTCCATCCCTCTTCCTCCGTATAAGGATTTTAATTGATGGGATTTTAATTGGCTTTTATATGAGCCATCTACTCTGAAAGAATGTCTGGTGCTAAAAGCAATGCAATAAGATGATAACAACTTGAGCTTAATGCAAAGGAACATTTCTTGTTCTCTTTCACTCTGCTGAATATCATCAAAATATCACAATTATATTCTTAAAGCCAATTAAAATAGCCAAGAAAGTTCAGTCGATTGTCAGCCAAATCACAGTTCACTGCATCATGGGCATGGGCTTATGCCAATTCGGGCTAATAGCCTAGTCATTTTGGACACAGACGCATTTTGGACACAGAGCTCTGTTTGGACAATATTTGAGGGCTAAGCAAGAAAGCCCATGTGCTGCAGATAACCTTCTAAGAACTTTGCTGCAGGATGTGTAGTCTGTACTGTTACCTTGTGAGTGATTTGCTGGTAGCCTACTTCAGACTATAAATGTAGAGTGGTAAAGTTCTGGAGATCAGACCTATGGGTGCACCATGCACATTGAGGATGGTGTCCTGTATCATACCAAATTAAGGTAAAAATGCAAATTAGTTTGGTTTCTGTGTATAGAATAGGAGGAAAGGTATGTTGCTCTTGTTTTAGCAGTAAAATATGATGGCCTACCCTGTGGTCAGGTATGATAGGAGCTGTAGGCCAGCACATCTAAAGCAGGAATGGGAAATCTTCCAGGTTGCTCCTGAATTACAACACCCAGTAGAGCCAGCCAGTATGGGCAATGATAAAGGATGTTGGAGGTCATAGTTCAGCAACGTTTGGAGAGCAGTGGTTGCCCATCCTTGATCTAGAACCAAAGCACACAACCTGAATTCCCAGGGCAACATATGGTCCCTCAAAGCCTTGGATGTGTCCTATCTGAGGACTCTAGGAATTGTTACCAAGTTTGTATAACTTTTTGTGATTAAAGGGGGAAATTATTAAATACCTGACTGAAGACTCATCATATTAATTATTTTTAATTTTATTGAAATATAAATAGAAATCATATTTGTTTTTTATCCTGGCTCATTGATGTTTGCTGGTCAGCATCTTGCCATGATGCTTGAGGACTAAGTGTGGTCTTTGGCCTGGAAAAAGTTGTATGCCAATAGTCAAAAGGATTCAGTTTTGGAATACTGACTTAGAACCTTAATATAACAATTTGGAACCAAAACATATTTTTGACATTGACCTGGGGTGATGGCTGAGGAGTCTTCCTTGCAGAGAGTGAAGGCTTCTGGTAGAACTTACAAGAAGTGAGAGGGAGAAAGAGAGAGTTGTATCTCCTAATGTAGCTGGCTCATGGTCTTCCTGAGCAGTGTCTTATGGAGTGGTGAATATCTGAAGTATGTCAAAGAATTTTTGTCTGCCCAATATATTGACCTGATTTGTTTAATTAGACTCTGCAAGGCTCAAAATAGGCACAAGGTCCCCTCTAGAATCCAAATCCACCCTTAATTATTTGAATGACAGATAAAAGGTTTTGGATGATAAAATTCCAGTGCCTTATCATGGCTGACTGGTTCATAAAGGGAACAGCATGCACTCTAAGACAAAGGAGATGTGTGAGTGGGTGGGGACTTTCTGAATTGGATATCCAGGTCCTCACAAATGTTTCAGGAGAACCGAGTCTAGTGTTTGTACAAATGGCCATGGCAGCAAGCTGGGGAAGGGGCAAAGTGCATTAGGCTGTTCTGATTCATCTCTGCCTAGGAGATGATGATAGAGACCTGCCCATTGGAAGCCACAAAAAGAAAAGTCTTTTGTATATACCCCAGGGCTGCTGTTGTCCTTTTCACAGACCTTAAGATGGGTGTGTTTAACTGGCAGCTCAGTTTAATTGTCTCCTTCTTCCCCAAACATTGGTGTGGTCTTTTCTAGCCCTTTGAAAATTTCCAGCCAAATTGTAGTTTTTAACATGAGAGAAGGAAAAAAAATTCATTAAACACATGGGAAGTAAGACTACTAGCTAGATTTCATTAGTTTAATAGAAACTCAAATTAAATCAAATCATGCCTTTTTTTCCTTTTCCCATTGCCTTGTCCTGGCCTGCCTCTTTTTGGGGAGGATTGCTTCCCACCTAACAGGCCACTCTGAGGCCAAGTGGAACCCTTTAAGGGCCATCAAAGGTTGCCCATCACAGCTTTAAGAGAAAAAGAGAGCCTCAGAGGTTGTATCCCAGAAACTAGAATGATGTGGCTGTGCTTTAAAATGTGTCCTTGTTTGGCAGGTGTCCCTTCACACCAGTCTGTTAGGCAAAGAAAAGAGTTGCATCTGATCTGCTCAGTTTATAACCCTGTAAGGTTTCAGAGATAAAATACAGTATGGTGTGCTGAGTTGGGGACTCAGGGTTCAGTTATCTGTTGCATCCCCCATTCCATCTCCTTTGGTGAGTCTTGACTTTTGGATCATAAAACCTGCCTGGCTCAGAAGATCCCCAAGCAGTGCTGCAAATAATAAGATCAACCAGACATACTCACTCATATGAAGAAATATGAGCTGTATCTATTTTATTTATTTATTTAAGCATATAAATTGCTTAAATAAATAAAATAAATAGTAGATTTACTATATTGCTTCTACACTGGCCTTCCCTGATTGGGTCATCTTCCAGACATGAGGACTTCATTTCCAGAATTAAAGCAGTACTGCAAATAATAAGATCAGCTAGATATATCCACTTATTTGAAAATATGTGACCTGTATCTAATCTGTTGTATATTCAGCAGCCTTCCCTGACTGGGTCATTCTCCAGATGTGCGGACTTTAACTTCCGGAATTCTTAGCAATGGCTAGCTGGGGAATTCTGGGATTTGATGACCATATATTTGAAGGATGAATAGACTAGGTAAGGCCGTTGCATGCTTTCCATGCTGACTCTTTGGAGGTGGTAAGAGGGAACTGTGAGTACATGTTGCAGTGCAGAATGTTCTCTCTTTGGGATTCTGACTTTGTTCTGCTCCTCTTCTTACTTGGTGCTCCATTATTCCCTCCAACAGTTAATATTCAGTGGCTCCTGAGCATGTTTATTTATCAGCTTGTTAGCGTTTTTAAGGTTCTATTGATTGTTTTTCTTTTCCAAAACCTTACTGCTTCTGCAAACCCCTGGATTCTCCTAAGTCTGTCAGTATTTCCCTCTTGTGCATGGTTGGTGCCATTTTGGAGATGTATTTATTTATTAATTAAATTTTTCAGCTGCCCATCTCCCCCCAATGGGGGAACTCTGGGTGATTCACAACAAACATTAAAAACATACATACATACATACATACATACATGTAAAACATTAATTAAAAATATTACTAAAAAGGAGAAGGAGAGTCCAAGAGGATGAAAAATCTGAGGCTGAAGGCAGAAGGCCTCTATGGGGCTAGCCATCCCCAGGCTTGAGGTATTCCCTCCCCACCCCAGGCCAGGTGGCAGAACCAGGTCTTCAAAGCCTTATGGAAGGCCAGGAGTGTGGGGGCCAATCGCACCTCCGGGGGCAGAATGTTCCAATGAGTGGGGGCTACTGCAGAGAAGGTCCACCTTCTGGATCCCGCCAGTCGAAGTTCTTTCACTGAGGGGGTCCGAAGCATATCCTCTCTGTGTGATTGGGTGGGACGGGTTGAAGTCATAGGGGAGAGGCGGTCCCTTAGATAACCTGGTCCCATGCCATGTAGGGCTTTAAAGGTGATAACCAACACCTTGAATTGGACCCGGAAGCAAACTGGCACCCAATGCAGCTTGTGGAGCAGAGGCGTTACATGGGCCCTCCTTGGGGCTCCAACAATATCCTGCGCGGCTGCATACTGGACCAGCTGTAGCTTCCGGATACTCTTCAAGGGTAGCCCCATGAGTGCATTGCAGTAGTCTATCTGGGAGATAACAAGGGCGTGAGTGACTGTTCGAAGGGCATCCCGATCCAGGAAAGGGCGTAACTGATGCACAACCCGAAGTTGTGCAAAGGCCCTCCTTGCCACAGCTGCCACCTGCTCTTCAAGCAGGAGCTGTGAGTCTAGGAGGACCCCCAGATTATGCACTGGGTCTGTCTGGGTCTGTCTGGGGCAGTGCCACCCCATCCAAGATGACAAAATCCCGGATACAGAGGAGCCATTAACCCACAGCCACTCCGTCTTACCAGGGTTCAGCCGAAGCCTGATATAAGTAATGGTACCCAAAGTCTGAAAATTGTAAATATGCCATAAGTAATTTTTATTGTGTAAAATGGATGCATAGCCTAATTTAGCATAAATTATGTTCTGTGGCGGTGCAACACTTTGAAGGGTCTGTGTGTCCCTTTGGCAATGCTTTGTGTAAAGCAGTGTTGTGCAAACTTGGCCACTTTAAGATGAGTGGACTTCAACTCCCAGAATTCCCCAGCCAGCATGAGTTGAAGTCCACTCATCTTAAAGTGGCCAAGTTTGGACAACACTGGTGTAAAGCAACTCTTTAAAATTATTCCGCGGAGCAATAGGGGCCCCTGCTTCTAACAGAGAAGTGAAGTGGCCATGTTGCTTCCCTTTCCCTTGCCTCCAATAGCTCAAAGAAACTACAGCTTGTGTGTTCTGTAGGCAGAAAAGCTTCTTCTAGTTAAGGTGCTGAGATGATGTGAGTAGAATGAAACTATCTCTTGGATTTGATAAAGAGAAGTGTCGTGCTCCCGTGCCACAAAGTGCCCATATAAATCATTTTGTGGTATAGCCAATGGCAGGGTTCCCTTACCACACTGAACCACAAATTCCCAAACCTCATTTTGGTTTAGATTAGTACATATTGCAAACCCCAAGGAGGTGACCACATCTAACCATCCTTGGCTGATCTTGAAAAGTTAAGCCAGTTGGATCTGGTTAGTGCTTGGATAAGAGACCATTGTGAAATTTCAGGACAGTAGGCTAGACTGGGAAGTAAAACATCCCCCCACAAAGCAGTAGCAAACTACTTTTCTACTGTTGCCAAGAAAACCATATGTACATGTCCTTGAGGTCACTAGGAAATGAGCATGACTTTACTTAGCATGTTATGCGTACCCAGCCATATATTTGGAAGATATAATTTAGTCCAACTTCCTTCTGAGTGCAAGAATCCAAATGGAACTATTACAACAGATGGTTGTCCAGCCTCTGCTTGAGCACATCCAGTGAAAGGGACTCACCAGCTCCAAGGACAGTGAAGTCTAATGTCATACCAGTAGAGAGGATTTTTTTTCCTTTCTAAGGTTAAACAAGAATTGGCTCTCCTGAAACATCAAATCATGATTTCATATTCTGTATCCTCATGTGAAAGAGAACAAGTGGTCTGTGCATAAGAGGGAAAAAAATGAAAGAGTCCATGGAGGAAATCTGCACGCATGAGGAGCTGGAGTGTCCTGGAGATATTTGCCGAACTCAGAGTCTCAAGCAAAGGCTGCACTAATTACTGAGACAATGAGCTTGTCTTGCTTCTGTATCGAGACAATTAGGAAGCTAGTCTTGGTTGCACTCAGCTTTCCTCCTGTGTAGGCCACATCATCTCTTATTAAGTCAAAAGTGCCTATGGGGATTGGCAGCAGGAGTCCTGGTTTATTATAAGGGGACATGGTCTCATATTTTCTTCTCTCTGCCTCTCTCCCTCTGTTTCCCTCTTGGGCTATCTGGTAGGCAATGCATAGCTGTGAGGTTAAATAAGCTGGAAATTGGCTATTGCCAGATGCTGGCTTGGCTGCCTGAGGCTGTGACAAAGCCAAGGCATTTGGCACCCTGTTCTCAGTTAACAGTTGTTCTCTAGAGGTAATGAATTCCTCCCTGACTCGCGCACCCTATGGTGTTGACCCTGAGCTTTGTAGCACATAGAAGCATTCTTCTGTCCTCTGAATAAGGCAGATTGGAGTCCAAGGATAGCAGAAATTAAGGTCAGCATTTAAGGAGGTAATTCTGTCACTCCGAGCAGAAAAGCAAATGCATATTGATGTTGTTGCAGAAACTGACTGAATTGGCATGCCCTTCAGATATAGACCATATCAGGATATGCTAATTACCCTTCTTTATGCCCAAGGAAAAATGGTATGGAATATTTTAGGAAGAGGGCTTTATTCAAGGTCAGTACAGTACCTTACTAACAGGGTAGAAAGCTTACAGAGCCACCTTGGTTGTAAGAAAAATCCCAGTATTTGCATTAAAGAATATTTTTATTAGGTCAACTTGTGATTCTAAAATTGTATGGATGGTTTTGAGGTTTTAAGAGCTTTATCTCAGCTAACATGGTCAACAAAAGAGAAAAAGGGTGAAATTAAAGCCACTTTTAAACCAGAGTTTGCAGGGTTTTATTTAACTTAGTACATGAGAGTAGGCTGCAAGTACAATACAACCCATTGGGAAGGCTGGTCTGTAAGAATTCAAATCAGGTACTTTCAGGAACAAGCAATCAATAATTGACTTCTATTTTCTCTTGACTGTAAGGAATCAAGTGCTTTTCTCCTCTAACCAGAAGGTGTGAGGAGTTATGTCAATGTGCTTCACTAGGTTAGTTAAAGATTTAGGAGTTGCATTTGCACACTGATTAATATTAACCTTCTTTTAGATATTTTATGGCTATCATGTTGTGTGAACGCAGATTGTTTGGTTAATTTATAGTTTACAGGTAGTCCTTGGTTAACAATGGCAACTGGGACTGGAATTTCTGTCGCTAAGCAATGCGGTTATAAAGTGTGATATCACATGACCATGAAGCTTGGCGATGGCAGTTACAGCACTTCTGGTTGCTGTTGTTAAATGAATCCTGTGATGTCATTAAGCGTGATGTCATATGGTCACTATTTGCGACCTCCTGCCCACTTCCCCACTGACTTTGCTTGTAGGAAGCCAGCAAGAAGGTTGCAAATGGTGATTACGTGACTGCAGGGCACTGCTGGAAATTTGAGGGCCAGTTGTAAATACCACTCATTCAGCACTGTTACAAGTTTGAACAGTCACTGAATGAGTGGTTGGTAAGCGAGGACCACCTGTAGTGTATTCTGTGAACTGTTATTCAGTTACCAGATTGGGAGTGCTGGATGAATGGAGCAATTCTGTGGATAGTTGGGTTCATTCTCTCTCACATACACATGTTTAATGAATCTTCTACATCAGTGTTTCTTAAAAGTGTGGTCCTAGGACCCCTGAGAGTCCCCCAAGACCCTCTCCCGAGTCCACAAAATCAAAATTATTTGCCACCCTATGTTGAAAAATAATACAGTATTAAAATCCCATCAAACAGTTGTGAGAAGTGGTCGCGACAGTGAATGCGTCAATTTTAAGTTTTAATATGGTAAATATCTGTAAATGTAATTCATACAAACAAAAGCTCTTTTGGGGTCCTCCCTAATTTTTAAATGTGGGAAGAGGTCCTGAGAGAAAAAAGTTTAAGAAACATTGTTCTACACCAACCCAAATCAGCATCTGAGATGCTGCTTGCTGGCCTGTGTATAATATCATTAAAGTGGTGGTTATACAAAAATAAAACTTGGATCTTCCCCCAACAGTATAAATGAATTAGTAAGAATTACTAATTACTAATTACTAATTACTAAGCAAAACAAAATAATCTACACTCTGCCAGATGTTGAATTAAGATACTCTGTGATCACCTGTTTTCCATTAGAAATGAAAGGGTGCTTGAATTAAAGATATATCAGAAAAAACATCATTGTCCTGCAGTGTTCTTAATAGGGCAGAACACACCTCAGCACCTGCAGAGTGTGTGTGTGTGTGTGTGTGAAGTTTCACGTGTGCTTCATGGTGCTTTGATGTTCAGATGCTTGTGCTGATTTTGTGATGATCCGTCTGCTTGAAAATTTAACTGCTAGAGGTGAGAAGAGAGGTTGGATGCTAAAACAAATGGCAATGTTAATATTCGAAGAAAGCCTTCCTAGAGCTGGGTGAGTTGTCCAAAGCTCAATTTGGATGAACTCTGAAGATTTCCAGAGTTCTTCCAAGAAAAAAAAGAGAAAAGAAAAACTTGGGTACATTTTCTGAGCCAACCATTTGCAGGCTCAGAAAAAGTGCTTGTTGTCTTTTTCTGCCAGTGATTTTCCATCTCCAAAAGCCATTCCTGCTAGTCCTCCCCAACCCTGAACCCCTGAACACACTTTTAACCTCTACTTTTCTAAACTTGACAGTAGAGTGGGGGAACTGTCATGGAGAAAAGAACTGTTTTTCTACCTTCTTTGCCTTAGAGCATTAGAAAATGGCATGCCAGCTGTAACAGTTGCTTTTGATCTGAGCCAAGGAAGAACTGGAAATCTTCAAAGGGCATCTCTGGGAGCCAGCAATGTCTGTAACAACCTCAGTGACTTCCAGGTAATAACACACGTGTTATGATGTCATTATGCCAATGCTGCTGTTATTTCCTTGCATCACAATGTTAGATGCTTGTAGGTAAGTCACAGCATTTGCATTAGGATATAATCATACACATGTCATCATTGGCCCTTCTCCAGGCACTTTTGCTGAGAAGGGTTTAAATGTAAAAGTTGATCTCCAAGCATGGCTTTATCAGCACCTTTAGTCCATAGAAGGCAAAACTAGGAATGAAGGAGAGACATTGTCTGTGTTCATACTACAGGTTGTCCTTATTGAATAACCACTTGTTCAGCAACTGTTTGAAGTTACGACAGCACTGAATGAAGGGAACTTATGACGGGTCTTTGTAGTTGCAGCCATCGTGGCATCTCTGTGGTCATATGATCACAGTTTGGGTGCTTGGCAACCTGCTCGCCGTTATGACAGTCACAGCATCCTGGGGTCACGTGATCATCATTTGCACCTTCACTGCCAGCTTCCCACAAGCAAAGTCAATGGGGAAGCTGGCAGGAGGTTGTAAATGGCAATCACATGACTGCAGGACACAGTAACAATGCGGGATTTGTCTAACGACAGGAACTGGAACTGCCACAACTGCCGACATAAGTTGGCACGGTCATGTGACATTGCACTTTACGACCACTCACTTAGTGATGGAGTTCCTGGTCCCAATTACTGTCAGTAAGTGAGGACTACCTATACATGCTGAACCAAAATATAGGTTGCTTATTTGTGGCTTAATGAGTTGTGTGAACCCATCCCACTGAAGAGCAAACCATGAAGGAGCATATTGTGTGCATGTGATTTAGAAGAAATGTTTCAGATCAATAAGGAAAATTTTGGACCCCATGCTTGATACTGAGGGTGAGAATGCCCTTTTTTTTAAGGTGGCTGTCAGCCAAGCATGGGAAGGAAAGTGTGTGGCCTTCTATGAAACACAAATCTAATCCCATTGCATCATGCTGTGTTCTCTGCTGGAGTGTGCCAAAGTGCATGTTAGCCAAGCTTGCTAATGGCTGTTTGATGTTATAAATGGCCTATACATACTTCTTGGCCTGCTCCACCTTCCTTCTCTTCCATAGCTATGAATACCAGCATGAGCCAAGCAACTAAAAATGGGTGAGGCGAGCAGACTTGAACTTTCCAAAGGGTTGGGCCATTGTGACTGGGCACTGATGTTTTTGTACCAAGTCACAAAAAACTTAACCAGACTTAAAGCTAAGCAACTTCACATGTTGTGCAAATGGACTTTAACAGAACTGGATAAGGGAGGTGTGTTAACCCTAACCCTAACCCTGCCCCTGCCAGGAAGCCTAACCACAGTATCTTATATTGTGTGAATGTGATTTTTTTCTTATACACACAGAAATATGGAGGCTCACATTCCATTTGCCCGAGAGAAACCTGGCACTTGTCTTTGCTGCTTTAGAGGACTGAGATGAACATTGTACTATCCAAGTTATATCATAACTCCCTTTTGATTTTTGTCTAATTGCATTATTTGTACTCTTTATCAGAGCAGCTGCATAAGAATGGCATTATATTTTCCCCATAGAAAATATGGCAGAACTCTGACACAATCACTGTTTCAAAAGGCAGGTCACTTTCAGAAATATGAGGCATAAAGCTTTCTGAATAGCAGTCAAAGCAGGAGAAGCCACAAAAATAGATAGACCTGCTCAGTGTAACAATGGAAAACTGCAATAATAAATAACAACAAATCCAAAGCAGAATCAATAACCAAGTGCACATCTGATATAGATCACAGCACAGAAAATGGATGAAGCACAAAAGAAATGCTAATGCTCCAAAAGAAAGAAGCCATAAAATCCTGAAGGAGCTGTGCTTCTTTTCAACGTGTGGAAGAAATGCATTTTCTTCTGGTGAAAGAATCAGAACGTTTGATTCTTTTAACTAAAAAAAAAATCAAGTATACAATGCATATTTATATGTGGCATGAATGAATGCATGCTGGAGATAACAGGCTACTGGTGAGTGACTTAGGATTTCTCATTAGATGAAGGGGATTGTCCAGTGGCAGGCAAGGAGAAGATATCTTCTTGGTCAAAGATTCAGAATCAGAGCATGTCTCTAAAAGTCATTGCACTGCAAATCCAAGGGTTTTCCCAAGGATTGGCAAAGTCATGGTTCTGTGCACATTCAAGTTCATAAGTCTTGCACCAAAAAAAAGTGTTCACAAACTTGACATTTCATCTTGCTGGACAAGCACTAAACCGCACAGGACACCATGCCATCTGGATTTCTGAGAGTCTCAAGAGAGAAGGATGGAGAAATTCAAAAGTCTGGACCTCATCAAGACACAAAAAGCCTCTTCTTTGGATGGCTAAGCATATTTCTTCACTGACTTCAGAATGTAATAACCCATCCTCACTGTATTTCAGGAATGGACTTGCATTTAGAAAAAGTTTCCCCATCCTTGCTCTAATCTGTAGGGATCCATGTATTACAGCTCCTTGACAATGCATTGGTTATTGTCTCTCTAAAGTCATGGTTCTCTTTTCTTGGAATCTCTGGGCATTGCACACTTGATATGTGCTTTGCAATGGTTGGGATGTTAACTGCATTTAATTTTCATTTCTAGGTGACAAAGAACCCAGCAGGTTCAATAAACACTTGCTGGTTTCTCTTTATAGACTTGAGTTCAGGATGAATTGGGGCCTGACTGAATTTTATTCATTTCTAATTGATCCCATGTGGATGTGTGTTTTGGGCAATTGGGCTTTGCATGCATTCACTGGAGTTAGTGTGAAATGTAATAAATCCTGTTTACTGCTTTTAGCTTTGATTATATTTATCATACTTGAAGAGGGGGAGGACACAAAGCAGGGAGAGTCTTCAGGGAAAGAGATGGCACAGAGAGGTGGGGATTGCTTGAACAAATTTATAGAGAAGTTCAGATATCAGAAAGTACAAGTTGTTGATTCTGTGGTGTCTTTGTTATTTTTTATTCTTTGTTGCAGTTGTCATCTTCTTGACAGAGATCTGAACAAGTGCAGTGACCCCAAAAATAAAAAGATGAAATGCTATGTAAATATAGACTTCCATAATAATATGTGGCCAGTTTTCCAGTTCCATGCTTGCTCTCTCCCATCACTTGCATCTTGATTCATAGCTTACTTGCTTTTCTAGCTATAGGAACTCATGAATGACCAGCATTATGTTGCATAGAAAATTTTCTTTGATATTGTATAAACTATGATGACTGCTGTATTCACACATCCTCTACATCATAGGTTATTTAGTTACGTTTTTGTTGTATGAAGCAGGGGTTCATCCAACATAGGAAGCCATAAATTAGAGTTTCCAACCTGGGATGACAAGTTCATAGAATATTAAGCCAAAACCAAACAAACCACAAGCAAATCCAGCCAAAGTTGCCTGAGTTAATTAGCTGTACTACTGGGTTAATGTAGGGGCCCATGTTGTGTTGCTTGTTTAAATGCAGGAAAATATTATGTATTTTTTTTTTTTAAAAAGATGGAGGTAAGTAGCTAATGTTGTGTGATGGCCTGGCCATCATAATCAACAACAATACAAAGATGAAATTTTACAAGGTCAATACGCATTATGAGATCTGGATTTTTTCCTCTGGTTAGGAGAACTGCCTTTTATAGGAACCCAGGAACATGTGGATGCTTTGATGCTGATTCCTGATTTAATATTGATTTCTGGGCTGCCATCAAGAACAGAAAATATAGCCCTCTTGTTGGTGCAGAACAATAAAATTAGCATATAGTCCTGGGCATCCATGGGGACGGGGCAAGAAATGTCATGCATATTATGATATCATCACCCAACAATGCAAATGCAATAATTTGCATCACCCGCGTGATTATTCCATATATGTAGCTTCTATTCAATGCCTAAACATACAGTAAAACATATATGAATAAAATATAAATAAAATCCACTAGAACTATATTTTAAATATTCTATCAAAGAGCTATAATCAAATACAGTTACAGTTAAAAGAGTGAGTGGTGCACATTTTGAGGCAGTATGTATTAATATAAATTAATATTTTCACTGGAAAAAGGAATTGGAAATTCTGTGGTCTCAAGAAGAGTTTCTGAAGTGTAAGGATAGAGCTGTGTCCTACTGATTATGAACAGCAAGAACTAGAGATGGACCAGTGCATTAATCCTTCACCTGTTCATATCTCACAATCATGGGTGTCCACAGGGGATAACACGAGAGTCATGATGTGAAAACCATGATTTACATACTTGTGTCAGAGGTAATGACATTTATGCAATTGTGTTATTTGTGTGATGACATGATGTGCCTGTCATCATTTTGATGTTGTTGTGACTCATTATGGACACTGCTGCCCCCAATTTCAGTATGTTACCCAGAGATAAGTTTCAATACATTCAATAAGGATAGAACTTGAAGTACAGGAGTGTGTCCTTAGAATGATATTTCTGATGGCCATTTTAAATCCTTCTTCAGCAAAGAACTACTGCTCTCAACCTGCTTGCACAACCTAATTCTCCATGTTCAATAACTTTTCCTTTTCAGTTTTTGGGGAAGTTTTATATTTATCACTATATGTTAATTTGCTATTTGTAAGCAATGTCTTGTGTAAATGCCAAAGCATATAATGATAAAACAACAGCTCTCTTCAAAGAATTTGGCTCTAGTTTAGCCAAAGCACAAGGGATGCCGGTGAATGATTGCATGTTTCAATAACACCTGTATAAAAAGGTTTGATTTTAATGAAAAATACTTTGTCAGGAGAAGGATTACAAGAGGACTTTCCCCACTAAATGCTTTCAGCAAGTTTAGAATGCTGCAAAATATCCATTCAGAATTTCTCTTTCCTGTATTTGGATGAGAGACAGCCCAGGATGAATATATGTAAGCTTCAACTGCCTCAGCTGCAAATTTTGGATTTCTGAGCAATGCATTTCAGAAGCTACATTGATGTCTGATGCCATGATAACACGTCTGAGATACTTAAAGAGAAGGCCAAAGCCCATTTCTATTGACACAGGATGGTTCACTGAGCTTTTATGAAAGGCCAAGAATGAAAATTAATCAGAACCATGCAAGGTTAACTGTATTGACTTGGTTGGTTGTCATTCCCGTGGATCTGTTCAGACAATCATTGTGGGAGATAGCAAAACAAAGCAAGAGCAAGGGATGACAGAAAAATGAAGGGCATTGATGAAAGTAGCAGCCATCTTGGAGGCTTAACTGGGTCTGCTTCAATTTAGTTGATTGTTCCTTTATGGCCCAACCCTCATGATATATTGGAAGTGTAATATGAGATCCTATTCCACATTTAAGAATCATTTTTAGCTGTTGATTTAAATAAGAGAAGCAGTATAGGATTAACCTCTGCCCTCCTCAGATTGGTCTTTCAAAGCTGATTTAAAACAAGTATTAAAGTAGCCTTCTCCAGCCTGTTATTTTTCAGATTTGTTTGATTACAGCTCCCAGAACTGGTAGCCATTGGCCGTCCTGGCTGGGAATTTGAGTTATAATCTTAAATCATCTTAAGAGTGTGACATTGAGTAGGATTGGATTAGTGCTTTGGAATTACAACTAGATCACCTTGATTGTCTGGCAAGTGGGGTGAGGTGGGGGTCATAGCTGTGGATTCTCTTTTGTCCACCTTGGAACATTTCCTATCTGTAAAGCTTATATTCACTTATAGTCTTCTCTGGTTAGCTTACTTCTGTGCAATGACTGGTTTAGAAAAGAAAGCAGAGGACAAACATTCACAGGTACAGCTAGTCCTTGCTTATTGACTGCCTTGTGCAGTGACTGTTCAAAGTTATGAAGGTGCTAAAAAAAACAACTTTGCAACCAGTCGTGGCTTTTATGGCTGTTGCAGTGTCCCGTGGTCACATGATCGCCAATCACGTGCTTCACAACTGGCTTGCGACAAGCAGAGTCAATACAGAAGGCAGAAGTAAAATCTA
Source organism: Python bivittatus (assembly GCF_059951505.1). NCBI lineage: Eukaryota > Metazoa > Chordata > Lepidosauria > Squamata > Pythonidae > Python > Python bivittatus. Next base: position 11,269,514 of record NW_028277054.1, on the reverse strand, counting down.
AGTCGTAGTCATGTGATTTTTCACTTAGTGACCACGGTGCTTTGCTTAACGACCGGGGAAGTGAGGTCATAAGCTGGTTATGGTCACGTGATTTTCTGCTTAGTGACTGCGGTGCTTAGCGACTGAGTTGCCGGTCCCAATTGTGGTGACAACCTGTATGGAGAAATGTTATATCATGTTACAAAACAGATTCAAGAGCATTTTCAAGACTCTTGTGTGAAAACGCCTGCCCCCATTTGCTATTATTGCTGTTTACTTTTTTCAGTCTTCTAATCTGTGAAGGAATCAGTGGTATAGAACATGTTTAGTATGCAAGGTTAAATCCCTTGAATCTCCAGTGGGAACAATCAGATAACAGTGACAGGAAGGTTCTTCGAAAACCTACTGAGACAATTCTGGATTGCTTAGAGGATGAGCGAGAGAGAGAAAAAAGGGAAATAGTGATACAAAATTAGGTTTTAGTATTTTCCCTATCTACAGATATGCTTCTCAATGATTAAATTCTGGGGCATCACCCTAGGGCAGACAGCTTAATTATTATAACCCTGAATTTGGTGATACAGTTTTTGGATTATTATTTCTATTTACTGTTTCCATTATTTCTACTTACTGTCCGTTGATTGTAATCTCTTCTGGGATCTTTTAATGCAAGGTGGGGGATGCACACGTCAGATATTTAGACCCCTAGTTGCTGGTTTAAAATATTCTATGAATGAACTGTTGTTGTTTTTCCTCTCTTATAGACCCTGAGAATTGAAATTTATGGTCACTGTAGGGGACCAAAGGAAAGCATTTCTTACGGGAGATCAGTTCAGTCTCCCTTGAACAATTCAGTGAAAGGGAATCCCCTTCTCTGAGTAATTGGTTCTGATCTTTTGAAGTGATCTAACCATTAGGAAGATTTTCTTTTCCTGACATTCCAGTGGAATCTGCGCTCCTGTAACTTAAATCCATTATTTTCATGTTTGGCCTCCTAGTAGCTTCAGCTTCAGCTTCAGCTTCAGCTTCAATGTGGCATCTGTTCAGGTAGTTCAAGAATGTGATCACATCTCTCCCTCCACCAATCTTTTCCTCTTGATGCTTAGGTATTTCCAGTTCCTTCAATCTCTTTTCATAGGACATGGCTTTTAATCCTCTGATCATCCTCATTGCCCTTCTCTGAGCTTGTCCCAGTTTCTCTGAAGCCTTCTTAATGTGTGGTGCCTGGAATTGGACCACAGTACTTTACTCCACACAGAGTAAAGTGGAAGTACTATTTCCTGTGATTTGGAAACTGTACTTCTGTTGATGCAGCCTAAAATTGCACCGGCTTTTTTGTAGCCACATCACAATGCTGGCTCATATTAATTATTCAGTCAACTGTTATTCCAATATCCTTTTCACAAATATTATTAAATATCCAGTTATTCCTATCCTATATCTGTACATTTGATTCCTGTTTCCTCAGGGAGGTACTTTGTATTTATCTTGGCAAAACTTCATTCTGTTATTTTTAGCTCATTTTTAAGCTAGGGTGATCTGATGCACCTTGCTATTTAGGAAATACACCCTCTGCTCCACTACCCCCCTGCCTCAGCCTTTATATCCATTACCACCATCTGGCATCTTGTGCAGTTTCCCCCACAGAACGTGCAAATGTTACACTTTACATGAACTAGAACATAGAAAAGGTTGCATGGCTGAGGTCTGTTTCATAACGCCTGTTTCTACTTTGGAGCTCTGGACTCAGCCTTGTCTGTGAGGCAGCAGCTTCCTGCATTCTGGTGAACAAAGCTTTTTGGATTAAAAAAATTCACGTGGGCCAGTTATGAAGTGCACCAAGTTTCACACAAGCCTAGGAGCACTTTGCAAAGATGCACAGTACGAAGAAAACAGCAACAACATCAACAACAGACTGTGGAGCATTTCCCATGCTGCATAAGCTTAAACAGAAAGGACTTAAGTGTGTAATTAACCCTGAAGCAGGAAGCCCACAGACTAAACAGATTAAAAAAAAAAGAGGTATACTCCAGGGGAGCCATCCATATTCCCAAGTTATGGTGAACTATTTAATTAGGCTGCTCTGCCATCACCAGATCATTTTAATTTTTTAATTTTATTTATTTTTATATTTCAAATTTGTCACCACCCATCTCACTGCAGAGTGACTCTGGGAGGTTTACAATAAAAGAATAAATATTAATTAAAGTAGAATAAATATTAATTAAAATACATTACAAAAGGTTCCTATATGAATAATAAATATCTTCCAAGAAGCTGATGTTAACTAGGAATAGACTCAGGGAGCGTCTTCAAGAGGAGCATCTTCAAGGTGCCAGCCACCCCCAGGGTTGGTTATATCCTATCTTGCCCCACATGAGTTGGCAGAGCCAAGTCTTCACCCCTTTTTGGAAGGTTGGAAGAGTGGGGGCCCACCTCACCCCTAGGGGAGGAGTGTTCCACAGGGTGGGGGCAACGGCAGAGAAGGCTCTCCTCCTGGCCCTGCCAGTTGACATTCCTTCCCCATTTTTCTTCATCCTTCATCCTTTCCCTTTTCAGCTTTAGCCCTTCCTACCTTTCTGTACTATCCCATAATGCTTGGAATAAGCTCCTTTCTTCTGCATGCAACATTGGGAGTTTTCCTGGACTCACAGCTTACGCTTTGGGCCAGGAAAGTTTTTGCACAGATTGATCTTGTGTGCCAATTGCACCTGTTTCTGGATTGGGATGGCCTCTGGACAATCACTCATGATTTGGTCAGCTATTGTCATGTGCTGTACATGGGGCTGCTCTTGAAGACCATTTGGAAGTTGCAGCTGGTGCAGAATGCAGTGGCGTGCATGGTATGCCCGTGTGACTTCTCTGCTCCATGAGTGGCGCTGCCTATCAGTAGGCTTCTGGGTACAATTCCAGGTGCCTGTTGTTACCTATAAAGCTTTTCATGGCATGTTGTTGTTGTTTAGTCGTTAAGTCGTGTCCGACTCTTCGTGACCCCATGAACCATATTGCGCCAGGCCTTCCGGTCCTTCACTGCCTCCCTGAGTTTGCTCAGTTTCATGCTCATTGCTTCAGTGATGCTATCTAACCATCTCATCCTCTGCCGTCCTCTTCTCCTTTTGCCTTCAATCTAGGGTCTGGCTATTTGAGAGATTGTCTGTTTCCTGTATTATCTACCCATCATGTTCAATCTGACAGAGTTGGCATGATCCTGTTCCCATCAGTTAAACAGTGCCATCTGATGGGACTCTGTCACAGTGCCTGCTGTCTGGAACAACATCTTTCACTCCCCAAGATTCATATTGTCCCTATTCTGATCTCATTCAAAAGTACCCTTAAAACCTGGCTGTTCCTTCAGCCATTGGATTAAATTGGGTGGTGGCCCGTTGGTGGGATTGATATAGGTTTGAGATGCTGTTGGTTTTATTTCTTCCAGATGTCCATTATTTTCTTTTTTCATTGTTGCTGTAAATTTGTTTTCTAATGTTGTACACCACCTAGAGTTGCAATGGAATTAGGCAGCCTGCAAATTTGATAACTAAATTAACAAACATTTGAGCTGGAATTTGAGCTGCATTAGAAGGTACAAACTCAGAGCTCTTTGTGGTGAAGAACAAAATACCTTCTTTGTCCTGGTGTGGAAGTTACTTCTTATAACATGGAGTATCTATACAGGGTAATAGCCTTAAAAGAGACTGGTACATAATCGATTTCTATTGGATTCCCCCTTGCCCCAGGTTTTCATGATCTGTAAATCTGGCTGTCCCACCATGTATATGGATGTAATCTGGGTTAGGGTTAGGATGGTACCATATTGGGAAAGCTGGCTCACATTTTCAGTGAAACTAGTCCTGAAGGGGATCCAAGGTCCCTTAGGTGCTTCTTTGGAAACAAGATGGTGATGAATTCTGAGCTTAGCAATGACATTGATTTGGAGTAGCATCTGGCTCCTACAAACAGCTTGAAGGTGAATATACCATCTTCCACATTTAGAGTGTTAAACCGAAATGAATCAAGTGATTGTACTGGGATATCCACTGACAAACAGTAGAACTGCCCATATTCTATGCTATCACACTTCTATACATTGGACTTTATGATGATAATTTCCAGTGATGTCTTATGACCCATGCTATGCTTGTAAGTTCTCCCTTAAAGAACAGCTAGAGAGAGAATCAGCAACTTTCATCCAGCATGCAACTGCCCCATGGTGTGAACAATCAGAACAGTAGCTTTTAGCATCTTAGACAATGATGTATTGTTGTGCTCTAGATGGGCTCTGTCCATCCTGGTTGCCCACTCGGCCATCCAGGCAGGAGATTCTCCAGAAAGTTTCCTGTTTGTTCTGAGATCTTGCTGGAAGAATAAGGTCATATTTGCTCTGGTGTGTTCCTAAATGTTTTGCTTAGGAGAGCTCATTAGAATAAACATAGATGGGCAAGTGGTGGAACAGTTATAGATGGAAAGAGGTAGAGACCACTGGCCCATTTCACCATTCATAACTGTAAACCAGGTAATAGAATTTTGCTTTGTCCATTTAGATCCAGAGTGGTTAATGCACAGCTTCAGCCTCACTTCCAAAGCTCCTTTTCAGGATACAATTAGTCAGAGAAATCTGATCCAGCCTGATGAGGAAGGAAGAAAAGAAGGAAGGAAAGGAGAGAAGATGGCAGAAAGAGGCAAAGAGATGAAAAGAATTGTCTTTCCCTCCAATGTTTGACCCTCCCCAGTGCTGACATGCAGCCTCCAATAGAATCTAGTGTTAGACAGGGAGGATGTTTTCCTCTCCTGTGATTTAGATTTGAATGGCTGGCACCATAATTTCAATGAAAGTTCCATAAATCTCTTAAATGCCAGGAATACCAAATATGGAAATTGCCTGGAAGAAAGATTGTTTGTATTTTCGCATGCACATACGTGCTATACATATGCCCAGCTTTTCATCCAAAATTGGTGCACAAAGCTGCTCCCAATTAAATTCACACAAAGGTAAATTTAATTCAGGAGATATTGGGGTATTCACTTCACCTGGCTGTTGTTGATCAAGTCAGATTTAAACCCCATCTTTTTGAAAATTGCAGTAGAAACGAGGGGAGAAGAGAAGATGTTGCAAATGGACTTACTGGATGGACTAACATATGATTTGCTTTGATTGCTGAAGGAAGAGGCAGAGGCAGTGGTGTTTCTGTTTGTGAGAAAAGAATGCAACCCTTAACTCCTGACATTTAGGAAGCTGCTAAAAACCTGGCTATTCCATGAATATTTGGGTTGGTAGAGTAAGAGGTCGCATCTGGAATAAGAGGTGGTGCCATTAGCATGGATATGGAATATAATTAGTATGCTCATTTGCTATTTGAGATATCATTTTAAGCCACCTACAGATGCACAACTGAAGTAGCATAAAAGCATCCAGAATCAATCAATCAATCAACTGTGAAAACACTGGAAAAGCCAAGCATATATGGAAGAGGGACAGAGGACGGACTAAGAGGCAGAGAGAGGCTATCTTCATCCAGGGAAAAACAGTGAAACTCCACCATGTCCGGAAATGAAACTTAAGGAAATGTGGATGGAACTCTATATCCTGAAAGAACACGTGGAGATTATGGGTTCATATGCGGGAGGGGGGGTCCCACTTCTACCACATCTGGAGGCCATGCACCATCTGTGCTTTTGGAAGTGTCAGAAAGAGCTTTGGGTGTACATCAAAAGAGGAATTTGGCTCATCTTCAACCAAATGAAGGAGACCTGACTGGGCAAGGGTGTATGCGTGTATGTGTACATACATACATACATACATACATACATACATACATACATATACACACATAGGAATACCTATATATGGAACACCTCCATATGTGCCTGTACTTGGAAGGGTTGGCCCATGTGCCTTGCATTCTCATATAATCTTCCAACATATGCAACTCTCTTCCAGTCTAACAATAACATTGTGTTTAATAGTGGATCAGAGTTTTGGTTCCTTGTACTTGGCTCTACAAAAGCAAGTGTGATGTCTTGATTAAGGTTCTGGATGAGAACTGGCGAGATTCAAGTTTGCTCTCAACCATAGAAGCCCACAGGGTATCAGATTCACATCCACATAGCAATAAACCTCAACCCAGCTCATTCTTGCTTGCAAAAGCTGATTGCTAAATTTTCTGGAAGTTTGCAAGCTGGTTGAGAGCAGAACTAAGCCATGACGCCTAGCATGCCAATCAGCTGTTCAGTGGCTAGTGGCAATGGAGCCAGCAGGGCCGATTGTTAAACATTAACCAGCACACCACTGACTCAATGCCACATTCAGTTACTGCAGAAGTGTCAGAGGCTCAGCATGGCAAAAGCTCAGGAGGAGCTTGATAGCACCTCATGTCTTTTAACAAAATTGGTTAGTTGGAAAAGGTACTACCAGCTTCTGATTTTTTTTTTGCCACCATAAACCAACATAGCTCTTCGCCTACAAAGACTCAGAATATCTATCTTTATCTCTATTTATTTATTTATATTTCAAATTTGGACACCACCCATCTCATGAGGAAGTGACTATATACACACATATACATACCGGCCAAAGAGTTTAAATCATAGCCCTCTTCCTCCTGCCTTTATGAATCAATGGACTTTTTAAAATCTCAGTTTTCAGAGTCTGAGACTTTAGTTCCACATTTTCATAATGGTTCTGTCTGGCCTGAGAACTGCTGGTTCCTACCTTGCTAGCCTCCACCCCACTGTTGGGTTATACGGGCCAGTCATAATCTATTAGCCCAATTTGCATTAGAGGGTTGTTGTGGTGGGAGAAAAAGTGGAGCAAGAAATGCAGTGTTGGCTGCTATAAATGAACAAACATTACATTTAACTTATATTTGTCATTTACAGTATTGCTAGAGGACTGTCCTCTAGCTGTACTGGCACTTTAATTCTCATACTTTGAACTAACTCCTGGGGATGGTTGCATTACAATACTGTGAATGACAAATATAACTTTAATGTAATGTTTGTTCATTTATAGCAGCTAACACAGCATTTCTTCCCCCACTTTGGCTAAACTAATCCTCCTTGTTCTGATTAAAAAACTTTGTGTGTTATGCAGTATATAGAAAGCATTTAATACTGGAACCAGGGATTTGAAAGGTGATGTCAAACTCAGCATGGTTCCATTGAGTTGGCTTCATTTTCTTACTTTAGCAGTTCACTTCTCTCTTGTCCTTGAGTTCTTTGATCATCTTAAATCTGTTAGCAACCCTGCTTTATTCATGGCTTGCCAAGGCCATCTGTCAGTAGTTGGTGCCTTTTCGTGCTCCCTCCTCCTTATAAATTCCTTGGAGCATTCTCAAGGGGATTAAGTATTCTTAACTAGTTAGGAAGCAGCAAGCAGCAGCCTCTTGAAGATAGGAATTAGCTCTGCCAGATGGTTCTTCAAAATGTGGGCCTTTAATTTTAGAGGTCAGAATACTGCTTTGGATTCTATGGTGTTTGAAACTCAGCATAAGATTCAGCTGGTGTGTTTGTAAGGGTGCATAGGTGGACATGGAGATGGCCTTGGGTACAAAGGAATATTTAAGACTCAGCTCCAGAATTGCTTTTTAAATAGCCTCAAACTTGTTACTTCCTCTTGCTTTACATTAGGCCTTTCAGGGCAGCCTGCTAAGATCCACCAATTATGTGGCAAATGATCATGACTTTAGCTAAACATGCACATTTGATTTAGGATTACAGAGCTATCAAGAGATGTTGCAATGTTACTTCAGTGCTGGTCTAGAAACCAACTAAGGACAAGTAATCTTTCAGAGACACAGGAAACCCTGCTTCTAAAAAAAAATAAAATAAAAATAAAAATCTAGTATTCAACTCAATTTGAATCTTCAGCATATTATTGTCCTCCCTGTATGAATCTCTAAAATACTCTTTCCAGCATCCCCTCCCTTCAGTTTCATTCCAAATAATTTCATCGCTTTTATTTGTGATTCCATTCATTTTGCTAGAGGCTCCTTGTTTAGTCCTTGTCATCCACATACAATATATTTTAAAACTTTTTCATCAAAACCACTGCATTTTTCTCTGCCTCTTTTGATCTTTTCTATTTCTTGCTCTCTCATGAAAGTAGTCTCAGATTGTCTGTGTTGATTTTTAATTACTATAAAGGATATGATTGATTAAATCTGGTTATTAATGTGGATAATGCATGCGTACCATGATGCCGAAATAATTTTCCAAGATGAGGCCAAGAACAGGAACTGGGTACAGAGGCTTGCAAATCTGATGCCAGAGTCTACCCCTGAGATCTTGGTGGAACCATTCTCTGTGATCTCTCCAATCCTAGTTTTTGTACTGACCCAAGGAGATAGCCTCCAAGCCCATCTTGAGATATCTGCCTGCACCACCATCACAACTAAAAGGTACAGAGCTGAAGGAATGCCATATTGCTTGCAACTGCACTGTAGGAACGTTACTTTCTACTTGGCAGTAACTGCTTACTTAGAAGCAAGCTATTATTCTTGAGTATTCCAACTTTTGCAGTTAGCTCTGATTAGTGCCTGACGGGATGGAGGCCAGGAGTTTCCAGCATAAAAATTTTGTCACAACAATCAGGTGCTATAAGGTTTTTCATTTCCATGTATAGAGGAAGGTAGGCAAGAAGCGACTATTTGAAAATACTAATTTTTGGAAATACTACATTTAGAATAGCGTATTTCTTAGCACTGAAGCTGAAAAGGAAAAAAAGAAAAGAAAAGAGCCATTGTTCACATGATTAGGGAAGAGTTCTCAACCTGTTATGTTCCATAACCCAGACGTAGCTTCCAATCCTAAGTAAGCCTAATTGAGCTCAGTGTGACTTATTTCAGAGGAAAGATGCATTGGCTTGGGTTAATAGGATTCTGTGGAGATGTCTTTGTCTACAGGGTTTTAAAAAGCATGTAAGATTTATTACTTGAACATGATTTGCTTGCAGGTGAATTATTTTTTTAGTCTTATAATTTATTAGGGTATACCTCTAATACTGTGGTTTTGCATAATCCTACATCTAGACTCAGTGGGAACTAGCTGAATAGGTTTCAAGGACTGGAAATAAATATTTAGAATGGTGCTGTTTTCAGCTGGTTGGTGAGGGGGAAGGTATAAAAACCCTTGTCATTTGAATCAGACAAAGCGTGGTAGTTTTAGTGGACCCAAACCATTTTCTGGAGAAATTTGAAACAAGGGAAGCCTCCATCAGGATCTAGCTGCAAGACAATTTATAAGGATGCCTGGGCCTATCTTAGCACTCCTTGTTTAACAACCACTCTGGTTTATTGTATGTACAGTTGTTACTGTCTGACCAGTGTGAGTCTGTCTCTATGAACATGGCCACATTTTGTTACACTGTCTGCAGAACTAGGCATACTTTGGTTGCATCAATGAACTAATCACTAGTTTTACTTTGTTCCATCTGCTGCTGATCATTGTATTCTGGTTGGTGACAGATATGTATATATGAGAATTATAGCTGAAAAACGAGTCAAGAAAAACTAAAACCACAGAAGATTCTTGTGTGGCCAAAGTCTCAACTAAATAAGGAAGCTGTATATTGACTTATACATCCAATATGTTTTCTCTCTATGTGGTCGCTAGGAGTTGAAAATGACTTGATGGCACATAATCAATTAATATTGGCCTATTGTCTGAAAGATTCCAGCAATGTGCCTGGGTAATCAGGGCCAATCTTAACATTTCTTCCCAAGTGATGATGGTAGGTCACTATGGCGGGCACACAGATGAAAGAACAGGTTAGCCCCAGTGACTCCTGTGACTTTGGGCGTTTATAAATAGTTACCATGAGGATACCGTGAAAGCCAGTTTGGTGTAATGGCTAAAGGCACTGGGCTAGAAACTGGGAGATCATGGGTTCTAGTTCTGCCTTAGGCACAAAGCCAGCTGGTTGATTTTGGGCTAGATAGTCTCTCTCAACCTATAGAGAGCCACGGAGATAGAGAATACTTGGGGAAAGTATTCAGAAGCTGTTAAACAAAACACAGAAGCATGCTTTGAGACCCAGGAAAGGGGGAGATATTAGAAAGGGACTCAAGCTGCTCCTTCCTGACTCTGACTTGGCAGGGTTTCCCAAACTGTGAGGTGTCCCTCCCTTGTGGAGGTACAGAGAGAGCCCAGGGAGGTGTAAAGAACCTTTCAGTTACACTGTTACAATAAGTCCACCTTTCCCAAAGTTTCATTGCATTGTTTTCATTGTTCGTTTGTGTTCACTTGGTGTTTGTATTTTTAGGGGAGGTGTATATATTAAGTTTACAGCAAAGGGAGGTGTGATGGCAAAAAGTTTAGGAACCTCTGCTCTAGGGTATAAGAGGGAGAGAAGGGGAAACACAAGACTTACACAATTCTTCTACCTCTGCTGCCTATCTCATTTAAGAACAGTTTAAGTCTTCTTCTGTTCAGAAGCTGTTAAACAAAATGCAGAAGCATGCTTTGAGACCCAGGAAAGGAGAAAATATTAGAAAGGGACTCCGGCTTCTGGGGTCTGTTTTTGGTTGTGGACAACCGTGAAGGTCTGACACAGCTCTAGGAATAAGGCAGTGGTAAACCATTTCTGAAAATGTTGCTAAGAAAACTGCAAGAGCTTGTGCATGTAGTTGCCAGGAATCACAACTAAAAGGCAAAAAGAAAAAGAAAAAAAGAAATAAAAGAAAATAAAAAGAAAAAGACAATAAAAAAAGGAAATACTATAGTGTGCCAGTCCAATTTATAATGTATGTAGAAAGATATGAAGATGAAGGTATCTAGAATGTCCTCCTACTTAGAGAATTGGAAATGAGTTCGCCTTTTTTCTGATAACAGAATTTCACCCCAAAGAGAAGAGTCTTCATCTTTGCAAGGCTTCCTCTCATTCATCCAAATCAAAGATTAGAAAAACAAAATCTTCATTTGTTTCTATTTGCTACATAAAAGTGGTTTTGTTGAGAATGAAGCAGGGTTTTTTTCTGCTGTGTCTGGTTAAACACCAGAGATCTCTGACTCCATTTGGTTGGGGTGCTATCCCTTTCCTGATTATTAACTTTCATTCTGGAAAGTCCTCATTGCCCTACATGATTTTTTCCATCTCTCTGTCAAGAGCTTAAATCTGCAATGAGTATGACCTGCCAGTGGGCTGCACTTGACACTATTTTGTGGTGTGTTCATTATGCACCATGCCCACTTTTATTTGGGGTGCAATATTGAAATGGCAACCAAATTCGTCATTAGAATGAAGCATTGCCATGTGGAGCTTGGTGGCTTGCTCAGTGATTGATGACTGGGGAAAAAAAAAAAAGACTGAAAACTTCCCACGCGAACAGCAATAACAGTAAAGTTGTCCAAAGAGAAGAGATTGACTCAGTTATATGCATGAGTACATGTCTCAGTGAAATATCTTTTTGCACATAATTGCATTTTAAGTTTAAGTGGTCACTAGTCAAAAGGATTTCATTATGGCAGGGTATTAGAGCAAACCACAGACAACCACACTTGATATGAAAGTAGTATTGAAAATTGCTTATGAAGTAATGGGGAGAACAATAGGAATGTAGGTTGTTTTCTTGTTATTGCGTCTCATCATCTTCCTAGTAGGATCATTCCTAAACTGAGTGTGATCTCAGAAGAATTCTGCTGCTGGCCCTTGTGAGTGTGCATGAGTTAACGAGAAACAGTGAATGCTGATAGTCTCCCTGAGATTACCATTCAGGTAGATTCCATACCCAAGAGCTAATAACACTGATGAATCCCATGATCTGGAAACATAGTATCTACCTGGTACATTAGATATCCTTGAATTATACTTCTATGAGTATACTTTTATGTTCTGGACCAGTGTTTCTCAACCTTGGGAACTTTAAGATGTGTGGACTTGGGGAATTCTGGGAGTTGAAGTCCACACATCTTAAAGTCCCCAAGGTTGAGAAACACTGTTCTGGACTGTGGTCCTCATGATAAAGAGAAAGAGATGGAGCAGCAACTATACCTGTAAAGCTGCTTAGTTCAGATCTGTCTCAGCTTTCCTAGCTTAGGTGTCCTTGAGATGTATGGACTTCCAACTCTCAGAATTACCCAGCTATGGGTAATTGGATATTGTTGAGATTTCTGAGTCCTTGTTGGGAACCACTCTTGTTTTACTCCATGTTGGCAGTTCCCATATTAATTTGAATTTGTTATGCTTGACTCCATAGAACTACTTTAGTAAGGCAGAGCCTGAGACAATAGCAAGAGAGGACATTCAGGACTCATTCCTGTGGAGGATTGTCACATTTCTTTAGATGCAAACACGAAATATGAGTAATTCAAAAGAAAGTAAGAAGCTGCCTGAACTGAGACAATAGATTGAAGTAACTCAGGGTTGTCGACAATGATTTCCGAGTTTCAAACAGAAATCTTTTGCAATCCTTGCTGCCAAGGATTAATCCTAGAACCCTCTGGATGCAAAGCAAGTGTCCTGCGACTGAACTACAACCTTACTCTTGTGCTACTCTTGTTTAAACATAAGAATTGGCTCTCCCAGTGTGGGTATGGTGAGAATCTGGGAGTGCTCTGGAGCATTCCTCAAGGAGAGCAGAGGATCATTTCCTTTCTGAGCTCCTACTTTATCGCCTGCCTGCCAGGGGCTGTGTTTTCGTAGGCTTAGCTTCAAAGCGAATGGGAGGATAGTCCCCTTGGCTTCCCATAAAATTACTCATAGTGCTTTAGCTTCTTTACATGAACATTGGCAAGCATTGCAGGACAGCTGCAATCTATTGAAAATTGCCTTTTTACCAGTTGGTCAGACTCAAGTCTCATGTCACCACAACTCAATTTCTCTTTTTCCCCACCATGGCCGATATTTTCAAATAATAATAATGGCCTTCAACGTTGACAGAATGAGGTTGGTTCCTGGAATGATCTTATCTCTTCTTTTTTATTGGTTAAGTAAAACATGCAAATAAAAAAAGCAAAAACAAAAAAGAAAGGAAAAAGATACATATACATATGATAGTTATAAAAGTTTTTTTAATTATAAAAAACCTCAAACAGGATTAAAAAACATTATAAAAAGGGCATTCTGGTAGCCCCCTCTCTCTTTCTCCACCCCCTTTTTTTCAGCCACTAATTGCTGTTTGAACATTTTATACTTTACTTTGGACATTATTACTAATTTCTGTTTGGATCATTTGGATTGTTATTATTTAAATCAGTTTTTCTTTTTCTTCAAAAAATGTATTCTAAGTGTCTTGCTTGTCTTGCTGTGTGATATGTTGTATAGAAGGGAGCCATTCCTGCTTGAATTTGGTTAGACGTCTGTGAATATATGCAGTCAATTTTTTCATTGCTGTGTATTCTTCAGTTTTAGTCTCCAATCTTGTACTGACAGCAAGGTTTCTCTTTTCTAACGTTGCGCCAGATTGATTCTTGCCACTGTCAGCGTATACCTTAATAAATTGCAATACTTTTCATTTATATTCTCCAGGATCATACCTAATAAGAATATTTGTGGTTTTAATTCAAATTTTATATTCAGAATTTTCTGATGTATTTCTTTACAGTACTTTTGAGTCTTTTTGCATAACCACCACATACGACAAAACCTTCCTTTTTTGTTGTGGTGGTTCCTAGAATTATCTGATCAAATAGCTATAGGCAGAGCCTGGCAACTTGCATTTTCAAACAAGAGAAGTCTTTTTTAAAAACTCTCCTTCAGGTTAAGGAAGAGAATCCCTAAAGTCACCAGAATATTGTGGCACGTTGATGATATAGCAGAACCAGCTCCAGGGCTTACAAGGGAGAAGAAACTATAAAATGCAGTGTTTTTTTTTTTTTTTTAAAGCTTTGAGGCAAAAGGTAGGGTGCCATCCCTTCAGCTGGTTGCACTGTATTTTTTCTTTCACCCTAGACAAAACAGGAAGTCCCTTCCAGGTTTCTGTTTATGCTTCCAGGTTTGTGTTTATGTTGGAAAATATGATGGCCAGGACTTGTCAATGTCTGGTGCTTAGAGGTCTAGCTGTGAATGCACAGGTCAGTTCAGTATTACTTAATCTGCAAAAGCTGATGATCCACCCAAGAGTAACCTTTGGGGGAAATGGTTATACAAGTAAATATACAGCTATTGAACAAACTGGACCCATTTAATAACAGAAAAAAAAATCCTAACACGCTTGCTTTCCCATGACCCTTACACCAAACTACAACTCCTATGTTTTCCTGCTTGGAATTAATGGTTTACAGGCCTCTCTTTAATCCTACTTTTCTTTTTTCTTTGTTTTTTCCCCTCCCTATCCTTTCCTGGTAAGGAGGAAAAATGTCAGTGCCAATGCATCCCAATTTTTTCTCCAAGTTGACCAAATTCATCTCCAAACTGTATTAATGATGATTTTGGAAGAACCCAAAAGTCTTCTAGAGATTGTGTGCAGGTCTGCTCTTGTTGGGCAACTAGTACCCCAGTAAGGGTCTTGACTGGGTTCATTCCTTTCAACTGGTGAGAGAGATTTGGAAGTCTTCAAAATTACCCTAAATGTTGTTTGCTTTCCACAAATAGCATGGTTGGCTTTCCTTTCATTTTATATGTGCTGTTGTTGCAAGAGAAATATTCTTGGTGACTAATAGCTGGTACATATCCCAATTGTTGCTGATGGATAATCTTGGAGATGCAGAAGTCTCTGCTTTAAGGGCTCTTTATATTTTGATGGCAGAAGCTGACATAGATGGTCTACCATCTACTTGTTATTGCTAGCTCCCATGGTGCAGATTATCTCCTCTTCCTCCTCCTTTGCAAATACAATTGGCATGTTTTCAAACAACTTTTAATACCAATTCTGGGCACTGTATTTTGTGTTCTGCATATGGAGAACTGCCAAGAGCAGGAAAAATCATGTAAAGAGATTATTATCCTCAAAGCATTGGAGCTTATTTTATTTTCAAGATAATAAAACAGCAACAACAGGAGGCTAGGCCTGGGAAATAGCATTGGTTTCAGTCAACTGCTGAACATAACAAGGGGAGCAAATCAGTCTGTGCTGGTGGAAAGAAGAAAGTCAGGGGGTTCCTGCAGGGCTGGTCATTTTGTTATACAAAGTGAGGCGGTCTCCTCCAGTTGCTGATTTTGGGTGGCTGGAAAGAGAAACAAACTTCTACCCTGAGTTGACATGCCCAATTTTTGACCAAAATATTATACTTGGCCTTGGCTACTTTGCATTTTGATTTGATTTTGGCACACATGTATTGTGCTAGCTGTGAGCAGTGAGATGCCTTGGCCTGGGGCAGATTAGCCTAGGGAAATTGCTAGGACTGGACCAAGAGGCCAGGGCTGGGATCTGGGAGAACCTTCAATGCTTCTGTGTTAAAGAAGAGCAACAACCCTTCATTTGCTGGTAGGCAAGTAAAAATTAGAAGGGAAGATGATGGAGAGTAATAGGAACTGATGCTGAGAGAAGGAGGCAACTTCTGGAGGAAAGGAGGCCTTTTGATGCATCAGGGTGATGTTGGGGAGAGGGGGCAGAGATAGTTGGTGCATACTGCCACCTCCCCCCACCCCCCGGTAAAACTAAGAGGAAGCATCTGACCAAAATTACTCAATGGGCCTCTTGGCTGGATGAGAACTATGCACCTGCTGTATTCTGTGACTGGAGATAACATGATAAATGTGGCCTTGTTATTGTTGGATGGAAAGCAATTTTGTGCTGCTGCAAATATTAATCTAGTCTGAGGAAGGAAGAAGGTTTATTTACAGGAAATATATGAGGTAAGCAGAAAAGCCTAGCACCTATATCTTGTCAAAAGGAAAGTGGATGGTTTGGGATTTAAGTTGGGAAGAAGACCCTGAGATTAGCAATCCCACACCTAAAAAGCAGGGAGCATGAAAGGCAAGGGGACACAGACTAAATCCCTAATTATCTACACCCTGTCTCGTGGTTGGTAGGTTGTGAGGAGATGAAGAGTCAGTGCTGTTGGATTTAAGCCTCCAATTCTAACATGGGCAAGATGCTTCTTTAATGTTTTTAAAATGTTTTTTTAATGCTTGTATAATCATGGAGAAAATCTATGTGGTCACTAGGAGTCAACACCAACTTGATGAGAAGCAATCAATCAATCAATCAATCAATCAATCAATCAATCAATCATTGATACATTGAGGTAAATGGGATTGTTCTTTTTGCCCTCCTTTTTGGAATCCAGATGCCGAAGAGCTCTTCTGTAGAAAGTCTCTATACATAGACTTCTTTTATAAGATCAGAGAGTTGGATTTTGTTGAATTCACACATTATACTGGGTGTGTTTTTTTCCTTTGGTTTTGGCTTCCTGTGATGTGTGACTCAACCACTGATTCAGTTTGTGACCCAGCTTTGTGGTTGAACTAGGCCACTGTAGTTTATTCAACAAGCCATAGGACCATGGTTAAAACAAGACATGTGATGTGCAAACCCAGGTACAGAGGCTGTGTACAGAACAGCAGAATCATGTATAGTGATTGGGACCGGAACTTTTGTTGCTAAGTGATATGGTTGTTAAATGAGTCATGCCCAATTTTACAACCTTTTTTGCCGCAGTCATTAAGCAAATCACCATGGTTGTTAAGCAAATCACATGGTTGTTAAGTGAATCTGACTCCCCTCATTGACCTTGCTTGTTGGAAACCCCCTGAGAAGGTTGTAGATGGCAATCACATGATCCCGGGATGCTGCAACTGTCGTAAATACATGCTGGTTGCCAAGGACTCGAATTTTGATCACGTGACTGTGGAGATACTGCAATGGTAGTAAGTGTGAGGACTGTTCATAAGTCACTTTTTTCAGTGCCATTGTAACTTTGAATTAAATGAATGATTGTAAGTTGAGGACTATCTGTAATTTCAGGAAAAGATGGGGCTGCTTTAAAGAGTTTGAGAACTGAAACAAACTTCAGGTTTGTGCCTGGAGCTTCCCAGGCACTGTTCTAAACATGAATCTGAAGCACTGCACAGTCCTGCTTGTCAGAAGCAAAACAGCAGGCAAGGAAAGAATCCTGTTCCAACATTGGAACTTTTGAGAGCATCAGAAAATTTTGAATTTTTTACAACATGGGATTTTGTGTTTGCTTCCAAACTGAACTTTTTTGCTTCTGTAGCATTATCCATGCTTGAAAGAGTGTGTGTGGCCAAGCTCAGTATCCAAAATGGTAGTGGGGGAGGTTTTTTGTTTTAAAATCTTCCCCTTGAATCTTTTATTGCTTTTTTTTTCTTATCATTTGTGGCAATTGGATCTCTCTAAAAAAGAACTTATAGGAAATATGTTTTTACTCTTGGCATTTTTTTTGAGAAGCTAAAGATCAGTGGAAGAACTTCAGCTTTAGGTGCCCCAGAATGCCATTTTCATTGCTGGCACCTTTGTTAAAAATAGGGCTGGAAAAACCGATAATCTGACAATTTGGAGAATTTGTGCTAATTGGAGTGAAGAATGCTGACCTTCATAGACCAGTTGCCTGACTCAGGATAAGAAAGCTTGATAAGTTCATAAACTTTCATTTGGGGAAAATGTTTGAACCTATTTTTAACAGTATGAAAGTATGAATCAGCTGTCCCAAGGA
The DNA here is from genome assembly GCF_059951505.1 of Python bivittatus. NCBI lineage: Eukaryota > Metazoa > Chordata > Lepidosauria > Squamata > Pythonidae > Python > Python bivittatus. The sequence goes on along the minus strand of NW_028277054.1, from coordinate 11,251,988 downwards.
TTGTGGTCTCTTATATCACTTATCTTACATCACTTCAGAGAAAGTGTTTTTATTTCCTTTGGAAGAATTCACGTCTCTCTCTTCTGCCTCAGCCCCAGCCATACTGGACTGGTAGCCGTGTCTCTCTAACTTAGATTAAGTTATGGAATGACAAATGGCTTGATATTTGAGATGGTGACATCATACTGTTTGTCTAAACCAACTGAGCATCCTTGTCCTAAATCATCTGCAAGATGGAAACAAATCCATTTGCTTTGCATGAAGTGAGTAGATGACTTATGATGTAGTAGCAAGTCAAGGAAGAACTCTGCCAAGCATGGATAAGACAAAACAACATGTTCCCATAAGGAGCAGATAACACATAGGTGCGCACACACACATACACACACACACCCTTGCACAGCCCGTGTGCATATTTTTCCTCTCCTCTTTGCTGAAAGACCCAGCGCCTTTTGCAAAGTTGGCTTGAGGAATGGGAGATTCTCTGGACCAGTGTTTTTCAACCTTGGCAACTTTAAGACCTGTGGATTTCAACTCCCAGAATTCCCAGCCAGCCTTGCCAGTTCAAGTTTTTTTTTAAAATCATGACCCCCCTCCAAGTTGCTTATGAATCCTCTGAGTGATCCTGACCCAGAGTTTCAGGGTGTTTGGCTTAAGCTGTTAATCTTGGTTTTAAAAATTGTGATGACTGGTGCTACCCAAACCTCTATGCCAAACGTGAACCAACCACATCGATTTGTGTGAAACTTGTTAATGTGTGCACAACTAAATATTTTCGTGGGGGGTGCTTAGAGTCACTGTTGACTTCTGGCAACTGCCTGGACAAGTCCCTGCAGTTTTCTTGACAAGATTTCAGAAGTGGTTTACCATTGCTGTCTTCCTAGGGCTTCCTAGAGAGGGACTGGGCCAAGCTGGCTTCCTGCCTAAGGCCAGATTAGAACTCACAGTCTTCCAGTTTCTAGCCTGATGCCTTAACCACTATACCAAACTAGCTCTCTTTGTCTGAATATGGCTTGCATAAAAACTACAAGCTTTATACCAGCCCTTTCCAACGTAGGTGCCTTCCACATGTCAGGCTACAACACTCACAATTCTCAGGAATGGTTAGGCTAGCTGCAAATTCTGAAAATGTACACATCTGGAAGCTGCCCCAGTTGGGTCAGACTGTTTTGTAGAAGCTTTTTATTTGTGGGAAGGGTGCACCATGCAACATTTGCAATACTGTATGGGTTTGCTCATGACTGTGGGAGTTCCTTTAAAATGAATCAACTTTCTTCCTGTAGAACTTCCAACTTTGGAACTTTTCTTTCTTCAACTAAAATGTAAGTCACCAAATGTTCAGGAAGTATCAGTCTGAAAACCAGCTGAGCTAAATGTATATAGCTAATGAGTTTATCTCAATTAAGTTAGTCACTCAGAACATTAATGCGATCTTGTGCGTACCCCATAGGTTTCTGTGATAATGCAGAGTCGCTGGGCTTTCTGATATGCATAATTGCTGTTCCACTTTTTCAGAGGGGAGCTCAACTCAAGGGCATTTGTGTTTTACCTTTTTATTTCTGAGTCATAATTTCAACATTCCTTCCACTAGAATAGTCACACTGTGTCACACTTTTAAGAGTCACACCTTGAAATCCAAGGGACAAATTTCATGTACTTCAGTGCTATCAGTGTCACTCGATCCATCAGGTCCATTATAAACCATCATCCTTTAACCCCCAAAAAACATAATGAACCATATTAAAACAACATCCCTCCCATTCATTAGGGAATTCAGCAAATTGAAATAAAATCGGGTTGAGTTTTCCTTCAAATGTAAAAGTGCAAACTGTGAATTGTGTAACCAAAACTAGGTACTTCATCAACATAAATGTGGAAGAAATTCTCCAGCACTCAACAATGGGCTACAAAAACAGAAACCTCCTTTCCTGGGTGGGTTGAGAAATTCAAGGCATGTTTTTAGCACAACATTAAGGAGTATTCTGCCTTGCCTTTGGTTCCCAATTGAATTCATGCCCAAGGGAACATTCAAACCATAAACTTTCTGATTTCCCCCCCTCTCTTTTTGGCCACAATATCCCTTCTCCATGTTGGGCCCCGGAAACAGGCAGCTAATTACCTTGTGCTGATCTTGAACTTGTCACAAAGAGAAAAACGAAAACCTGGGGAGAAGATATGACCAATGCAACCTGCAGAGAAAGGGAGGGGGAACATTATTAACAAGTAACGAAATAATAAATTGGTTCTGAGAATTGGTTGGTACTGTTCAGGGAACATTTGCCTTTGTTCGTTCTGCTTGCTCAGAGCTTTTTTAATGTGCCTGCACTCGGTCCAGGGGGTGGCATTAATTATTGCTGAAGCTATGCCCTGCTTGTAATCAGTGGTTTTAATGGAACAATAGGTCAGCACACAACAGGCTGGGCTGCACCAGCTAGAATACCATACTTTATTCTGTGCGTGTGTATTTGTGTTGAACCACTGACCCCCAGAGTCTTTGAGGCATGGCTGGAATAGAGAGAGTGCACACTAGAACACCAAGGCACCCTAAAATCTCAGCCCAGAGGGGAAGGTTTGTGTGTATGTGTGTGCATATGTCTTTGTGTGCAGGGGTGCGTATGCATAGAGCATTGGCTGCATGAAATGGCACAGCTGGGCTACTGAGTGTTGGCTGTTTGTGGGAAGGGAGCTGGATAAATTGGTAATAATGTCACTGAATGACTCTGAGGTTGAACTACAAAGTTTCCCCCCAGTCAGTTCCTTAGGCAGCCCTTTCTCCCTCTCCCCCATGCACAAGTTCCTGTCAAAGGAGAAGGTTTTTATTTTTTTTTTTAAAGGAATGATTCTTTTTGGAGAATAGATGACATTACTGCCCTCTCCACCCAATTTATCTTTCTCGCAGGCTCACATGGAAGCAAAACTGTCTCAGGTTCTTCATTTCTGTGTAGGAGACGTGGTGCATAGTGGAAGGTGTGTATCCTAGAATCTTTTTCTTTTCACTGTCTTCTGAAGAAGGCGCAGTGTTACTTTAAGATGTGTGGCCTTCAACTCCCAGAATTCCCCAGCCAGAAGTCCACACATCTTAAAGTTGCCAACTTTGAAAAACACTGCTCTAATGGGTCTTCTTGACTTTCTTAAAAAATAAACTTGGGAGTTGGCTAGCTTCAGCCCAGTTATTTGTTTGGAAGCAAGTCCACTTGGCCAGGAAAAGGACAGGCTAAGGTGGTGAAGAGATCTGGGGAAGCTAAAGGGTTGACACGGAGCAATCTCATCAATTGGCCTTCTGGTGAAAGGGTTTTATAACTGACCATGTCCACACTGACAGCCACCTGGTCAGCTTTCTTACAAGTTGTGCCCATTGGCCCTTAACTGAATGCTTGCCCAGCAGTAACAAAGTTGGGATAGTTGAGAGTGTTCAAAGATGTAGCCTTGAATCCTAATGGAAACGTCGGTCAACTCTTTTGTGTCCATAAACTTCAAATTTTGTTTTTAGGGGTTGCCATCCTATACTCTGTTTCCTGAGAATTATCCCCACCGAGCCCAGCAGAGCTTCTTTCTGAGCAAACATCTAGATCAGTGTTTCTCAACCTTGGCAACTTTAAGATGTGTGGACTTCAACTCCCAGAATTCCCCAGCCAGCCATGCTGGCTGGGGAATTCTGGGAGTTGAAGTCCACACATCTTAAAGTTGCCAAGGTTGAGAAACACTGATCTAGAGGGATGTATTGTTAGCTTGCATGCTTACTTAGGTGCGGCTCTCACTGAGCATAATGGAACTTCCAACTGAGTATGTAGGTTTATGTGTTAATTTTAGCTTCCCTTAATATTTACCATTCACTTCTAATGCATTTTTATTATTTCATGTGCTTAGAGGCCATTGAGATTTGCATATGAGCCCTAACTATGTTTACTTAAGACAGAGTTCCAGTTTAATAGGATTTGCTTCCAATGACATATTCATATAGATTTGCTTTATGCTGTATTCAGATAACAGCTTCCTCCAACTTTGGGGCTGGGTGTCAGATGTTGACTGGGATTCAGTGTTGGATGGCCTGCTCAGACTGGGAACTCTTCCAATCATTCATTACTTTCTCAATTCCTAGGAGCTAACAGAACAGTTTACATCCAATGCCAGCTTGGATGTTTGGCCTCATTTATACTAGTTAGTAGGGCTGTGCAAAGTATTTAAAAGGGCTGATTTGAAAGTGTTGTGCAAACAAAGTAGTGTTAAGAAAGTAATGTCCTCCAGAAGTTTAAGCGAAGCTCCTCCAAAGAATTCCCTTTATATTTGCCCAGGTGTGTTCATGCACAGATAACACTTTAACTGGGACCACCAGTGAAACAGTTTTACCCACACACACACACACGGATCAAGGAAGACCTTCAAAGCAGCTGAACTTTGTAGAAGAGATGGCTGCTTTTACACATTGAGGACTAATTCACTCACAGGTTTTATGAACTATCCCTTTCAAATGCTTTGGACTGCTGTTCTAAGGAGGGATATAAAAGAAAGCTGACACTAATTTATTTCAGAGCAAAATGACATAAGTGGACAAAATAAACTTCATTGCAGTGTGGAATCCCCTGGCATCTGTCACCTTCAGCTCAAAAGTTCTGGGCTTGCACCTTGGAGCAAACTGCTCACTTAGATGTTTCCAGACAAAGTGGGAGAATGTCTGAAGTTCTGTATGGTGCAGCACCAGGATATCAGGCAACACCTTGCTAGAACTAAATTTGCCCTTCTGGTCTATACATCGGGAGAGGGCCCGTTTAGCACACACACACACCGGCCTCCAACAAGATACAAGAGGAATGGATTAAATGACACGCTTTCTTGACAGTAGCCCCTACTCTCTGGAATACACTCCTCTTTGAAGTACATATGGTACCTATCCTTCTTGCATTTTTCAAGCAAGCAACACCTATTCCAATGAGTCTTCAGCTCCAGCTGATTGAGGGTATCTGTCAGGAATTTTTGATTGTGGTAATGCTTAAACTTTTTTTTTTTTTTTTTTTTGGCTTTTGTACTTTATGATTTTATACTACCGGCCTAGACTCTATTAGGACTGGAGTAAATTACACATCTTGCTAAATACAAACATGCACACACTTTTCTTGGATTCTTCTCTCTCCTGACTGAGGAATAAGGCTTCTTGAAATGTTAATCCTGTGCCCTGAGACAAGGCATGTAGAATGTCTTTTTCTGCCAGTCTGATTAAGATTGGGTTCACACATTGGACTAAGTCATAACATGGTTTGCTCATTGTGATTTAGCATGTATGTGTTAACTGAACCTCTGTCAAACTAACCATGGTTTTGTGTGCTTAAGCAATCCATGACTTCATGTTATCAGGGTTCAGTTGTCTTGTGATGTCAGCCATATAAAGTAGACCAGACTAAAAAACAGACACTGTTCAGTACTAAAACTACTCTTATTAGAACAACTATAGTAACAGAATCTTGCAAATCTGAATGTGCTTCCCTTTCTCCCTCTTTTATATTCATGAGAATTAGGGGGAGGGGGCTGAGGCATTTTCACAAATTACTTCCTTGGCCCGGACTCATGTTTCGCTTATCTGATCAGATCTTCCCTCTCTCCTTCAAGGCCATCTTCTTTATTCACTAAATGTGGTCACAAGTGAGTAGTAAAAGTTATCAGATTATTATAGAACATAGCAAGTAAGAAGTTGTGTCAGTAATAGCTAGACTCCAGCTGACAGTTTCATAGGGAAGCTTAAAGCCTATAAGGCCAGCTGGGTGACAGGTTGTAACATTTAGTGGGATCCCCTGTCCTCAAAGTGAGTTTGAAGCTCCTGGTATGCAGCTGGGGATCATGGATACATGTACCTGTGAAGAAACTGTGAGAAAACATTGGGTTCTCTTGACTTTCTTGTGTAAGGGGACCCAAAAGGAGAGATTAGCCACTGAAATCAAATGCTGGAGATAGGCCCCAGTGAGAGGGGTCTAAAAGACACTAAGGTCCAGTAAGGAGAGTTACATTTTAGGGTTTTTTTAATCCCACCTTTCTTATTTTTATAAATAACTCAAGGTGGTGAACATACCTAATACTCCTTTCTCCTTCTATTTTCCCCACAACAACTACCGTGTGAGGTGAGTTGGACTGAGAGAGAGTGACTGTCTCAAAGTCACCCAGCCGGCTTTCATGCCTAAGGTGGGACTCACTGTCTTCTGCTTTCTAATCTGGTGCCTTAATCACTAGGCCAGTGTTTCTCAACCTTGGCCGCTTAAAGATGGGTGGACTTCACCTCCCAGAATTCCCCAGCCAGCCTTGCTGAGAAACACTGCACTAGACCAAACTGGCTCTTTTTAATTTTTTTTTTTTTTTGGTTAGGGTTCTCAGTCTTGAGTGGCAGTCTGTCCTCCACCAATCAGAAACCCCAACCCAGATAACAAGGGGGAAGAGAGGGAGAGAGAGATTGATGAGAAAGATGACCTTGAGGAGAATTATGAGAATTTGAGAGAGAAGGAAAAGAGACTGAGCCAAAAGGGAGAAGGGTACAGCAGGGAGGAGTATGAGGAGAAGGGATTGTATACAGAGTGAGGAGAAAGCAGAGGAATCATTTTCTGGGGGGAAAACCATGATGACTCATAATTCATATTATGGTGAATCTATGACTGCGTTTATACACAAAACCACCATTTCTCAACCGTGGTTTTATTATATAAATCCTAGTGGGCTGGGTTCCACCAACACTGCTAAGTCATAAAACATGGTTTCTATACTACAGTAGTAGAGTTCATTCAACATGCTAATCCAAAACCAAATAAACCATATGATTGTCTTGGCATATTGTATGAATCAGTCCTTTATCACTAATACAGTGACTCCAATTAATAGAAAACATGTAAGATATCCAGAGAAATGCAAAGGACAGAGCAATCCATTGTGTGTTCTTACTCTGAAGTAAGCAACTACCTTCAACAGCAGTTACCTTTCAGCAAGGGCACTTAGGCTGGCAATCCAAATGTGTTTTAGATTTGCATGACATTTACAATCTATGACTGAAGATATTTTCTTCTCCTGTGCTTTTGATGGATGATGGCTGTTCCTTCCGTCACGGTCCTGCTGTTACTGCACCCCCCATGCCAATCGTTTTGCTGTGCTTACTGTTGTTTTGATTTTTAATGTCTTAACAATGTCTAGCGTGATGGACCTCCTGTAGGGAAAATGTGAATTTGGGAAGAAATCTCTCTCTTTGCTCTAATTTGCTTCTAGAATGCTAATTTCTCTTCTTTCTGTTCTTTCAAGCAGCAATGACTGGTGCATTGAAAATGCTTGTTGAAACTGCAGGGGGAGGCACTACATAGTAATGGTGGAGGGAGTCCTTCATTTTTAAGTAGTAGAAAGTGTGAGTAAACACTGCACCCCTTAGACACCAGCAGTGTGTGGCCATGGCATTGCAATTATGGATTTGTCTGATGCTTACCATGAAGCTGGCTTTGCTTTCTCCCCTACAGGCTGAATATAAATTTTTGCAATGCTTTTAACTCAGTTGGTGCTGCAACATTCTGTTGCATTTTTTCCTGTCAATTCTCAGTCTGATGGAAGAGGATTTGCCTTTGAAATTTCTTTTAAAGGAATATATACATTTATAACTCTCATGATTGGGTGGTGGTTTCTTCCACTTATGTAGTGATTTGATGGTCAGGAGATTTGTGTCACTGTCCCATAGTTTCTTATGCAGTGTTCTCTCTGATTTCACACATTTTCATTAAGTCTTAAAGAAGAATTGAATAAGGGAACAAACGAGGAAAACTGTGAATGTATTTCACAGAGGAAAAACATCTGCAAAAATTGCATTGCAAGGCAGGTTTTGATACAGAATTACTTTGGCCTAGATCTCTTTCAAGGTTGCCATTCCACCATGCCATTGTATGCATAGTGTCTTAAGAGTCATAAAAAGAGCTATCATATTTTAATTTCACATTTATGTTTTCTCCATTTTTGAAATCGTACCACCATGACTCCATACCTGGATTTATTTATCCATTTTTTTCTATCTATTTTTGAATAACCTAACATTCAGTCTGAAAAATGCAGTTATATAAAACTTGTTGCCCTTTTTGTAGATTTTTGTTGATTTTAATAAAGGCATTAATTATCCTGTCATTTTATTTCTTAATACTAATTTGCAAAGCTGCTGTAAACATTTTATTAATTGACCAATTCACTTTAAAGGTTATGTTTCTTCCACTCCTAGCTTTTTTTATTGCAAAACTGTGCATCATCAACTTCTCCAGCAACTTTGAACTCAGTCAAAACCAAAATAGAATGGAGAATCACTAAGCTGTGTATTGTTTGATTGGTAGAACTCCAAAGAGAACAGTCTTTTGTTATCTTCCATTTGTTGAAAAGTCTTACATTGAGAAAAAATCCTGAACAATAAACCCAGCAACATCTTTTAGTGCTGATATTGTTAATGCTAGGATTTCTTTGGGTGTAGGGGACACTGTGCAGAATAATTTTCTAATATTTTAAACCTTATTCTAAAAGTGGTTTTTACTAAGAATAAAAATCTTTTGATAGCCTCAATTTGAATGTGAGGCATTTCTTGACCGTTTTGATCCTTCAACAGAATAAACATTTGGAAATGTTTGTTAATTTCCTAAAGTACACTAATAAATAATATTTCTGTACTAAGATCTTCACATTCACCTTCTGTGTGAGTTTGTGATTTGCTTTAGCCAGATGGCAAGGAAACTTCTATCTGAATAAACATAAGGACAGAAATTCTCCTTTTATTTCCATGGATTGTATGGCTTGAGAGATAGTACTAGAAGGTCTTAAGTTACATTTTTCTATTTCTTCACTCCTATTTTCCTGTCATAACTGTGAAAAATCATGGGCATACATAGGATTTCACACTTAGTGCTTTGTCCTCAAATCCTTCTGATAAGCATATAATGCAAGGAGAGACAAAAAGAGTAAAGGGATTTGTGGGCAAAGAAATATCTTAATTTACTTATTCCAGTTTTCATTGTTTCTCTAGATCAACTTCCTCAGTCTGGAAGTTCTGAAGATGGGTAGACTTGAGAGCTCAGAATTTTCAGCAGATGCCATGCTTCCTGGAAAATTCTGGGAATTTGAAGTCTACCTTTCTGGACAGAGGAACAGGTGGGGAAGGCTATTTGGGGTGTTTTGTCCTACCAATCTTTGGACATGTCATCTTGGGTGATAAGTAGTATATGTCCACACATCTGGAGAATGTTGGAAAAAGTTGATGCATTCATTCTTTAATTTAAGTCTTTCATTCAAGGTAGGTGATGCAGTTGAACGATACTGTGATTTCCTATCTTTTCTGTTATTTTCAAGATGAAAAGGGAACATGAATTAAGCACATTCGTACTGTTCATTCTGGACTTTTTGATTCAGGGTTAATAATTAAGAAAAAAGATCAGTTTATTTGTCTTTTTTTCATTCATTCTGAAACAGTTGCAGTGGCTCTCTTAAGATTTGGCTCCAAACATCAGGACTGGAACATTTCTCCATTTCATTTTCTTGAGTTTTTGCTAGCTCACTGCTTGAGGTGGGTTTTTCTTTCAACATTCTCATTACCATCAGTGTCTATGCCCTATTAAAGACTATAACCACGAGAGACTCTTTATTATTTCCATTGGTGATTGATGGTCCATGAAGAAAACAGCAGGAGCTCCAGAACTTTTGAGGCCTCCCTGGAGCTTATGGAATCTCATATCGTCTCTTCATTTTGCTTTGCTCATGATCTCCTCTCTTCCCTTCATCGTTCTTGATAGGAGACCTCATTTTGCATGCATTTTGCAACCCCCACCTGCCGTTTTTATGTTACGTTTAGAAAAAATGGGATGAGATTATTTCTTTTAAATCACTCCCATCTTTGAAAAAGCAATGCTGAAACTGGGATGCTTGCTGCTATCTGTCATCAGTCTAGCATACATTTCAGAAGAAATACATTGATGTTTTTAGCTGCCACTGTTAATTCCTTGTTCTCCAGTCCCACCTGGATAAAATCACACACATGCAAGATCCAAACATGTTGGGCAATCCCTGTTAATTTTGGCCCTAACCTTGGACCTACTTTGATGTCCTTGCTTTACTTGCAGATGTCTACAAACTGACCTGTGCATATAGGTATTGACATTATTGGGATCCCTGAGTAAAGAATGTCTCTAGTTGCATGATGCTTGGTGTACACAGGTTGTTTGGTTTCCTCTGTTCTTGGGCCCTGGATATTAAGATTATTTGGAGCCCTTCTCTGTTCTCTTGGGAAAAGACTCTAGTTTAGGAATTGTTATAGCCTTTCTAAAAAATTTCAGGTACCAGTTAAATCCTTCCTCAAATTATGATGAGCTTCACAAACCTGAAATTCATCACCAGCTTGGGTTGGTCTGACTTGAAGAAGAATTGCCAGTTTCATTTATAGAAGTGTAATGGATAATCATACTCTTTAAAGTTACATGGAGAAAAAAGCTAAGAGGCTGCAGAGACAAGTATTAAGGAAGGAGTAAAGATGTTCCATGAGTGTTCCATGAGAGATGGATTCTCCTTTTGATTCTAACCTTATAGCTAACTTGCTTCTTCTATCTATCCATCCATTCAACTTTTAAACTGCCCTATGATTACAGTTCTTTCAGCAGCTTTTTTAAAAAGTGGAGTGCAAACTTCTTATAGCTGTTCTCCTTCACTGTAATCAACTGAACCTTCTTTTTATAGAAAAAATTTAAACACTATACTTAGAGGTCCAGTGGTGAGTGAGGAAAATGTGGCTTGTCATTAATGCTCAGTAGCCTAGCTTCTCATATCTGGCAAACGGAACTGAGATATCTCTATATCTAGAGGCTATTGAAATGTGTTGCCTTATCCCAATTGTAGACTGTCTGCAATATCTACCTACTCTTTTCTTCTATCATGTTGGTTCTGCCAGAGGGGTGGGGAGAGGTATTTTGTGAGCATTCAATATTTCTCAGCCATTTTTACTGGCAATACATTCTTGTATTTTTCTTTTTAGAATTCTGTTTCAGTGTTAAATGCAAACGCTGATAATATTTCCCCATGACTGGATTCCTATCTAGGATAAATTACTTATAGCATTTGTTTTCCTCTCTAGAAGAACTTAATTATAGATTAATGCAGCTTGGGAAGTAGCAGGATGTTTTGTCTGTCGAGTCTCAAATATATCTTCTTCTAGGATATTTGAGTCCAACTTATTTTACCATTCATTTTTTAAGCTTGCTGTTTTTAGACCAACCTTCAGCAAAGTTGCCATGGCAAGGCATGATCAAAATAGTAAAATATCAGTAGAAAATATTTAAATATATGTAGTCAAACAGAATAGAACAGTAGCTTTAAAAAGCCCCTTGTGCAGTCTTAGCAAATAATAAAACTGACATATTATTGGCTTTAACATTTGAAAAGCCTAATTAATAAGTATTTAATACTAATTAAATAATAATTTTATTTTAAATAATTTTAATAATAAAATAAATAAAAAGAAAGTATTTAACCTGGTTCTAAGTAATAATAATATAAATAATAAAAGTAAGAAAAAATAACCCAGTAACATCTTTGAAAAAGGCACATTATAAGTGGATCCAAACAAGAAGGCTTTTTCTCCACTTGCTACCTGTCTAACCAGATGGTGAGAAAATCCAGAGAACTTCTAGAAGGCAAATGAGATCTGCCAGAAATATGTCCACAATACCTTAAATTGAAATAAAAGAGTTTCTGCTTTCAAGAGGGTAACATGTGATCTAATGGGCTTAAGTCACAAGTGGATAAGGTTTTGCTTGGCACCTAGAATTACAGAATCATAGTTGGAAGGAAGCTCAAAATAATTCAGTCTAAAGCAAATGTAAGGATGCCCTTAAATTGAGCTCAGCTTCTGGTGACCATATCCAGGGAGGTTTATTGATTACACAAGTGGTTTGCCATTATCTTACTGATGTTCTTTTGATTTCCCAGTCTAGCCTACAGCCCTGGAATTCCAGGTCATCCCCATTCTGATTAGCTTTCAAGATCAGTCTAGGTAACCTAGGTATTGTCATCTGCTGAGCTTCTTCCAAATGCTGGAAACCCATTATCATAATGCCCTCAAAGATGACTATCTGGCAGTGCTTATCAACAAGTTAGGAAGGTGAGTCTGTATATTTTCAGAACAGTTTGTTCTGCTGCAAAGTTAATTCCATCAGTTCTTTCCCTGTTTTGAAACTCTGCAACTTCTGGATTGTTGAACCACTGTTACTATGAATCAACAACCTGGAGATTGTAGATGGACTTTGAGAATCTTTTGGGAATGCTCTAATTTTGGATTTTTTAATATCAAAATCTGTAAGCCCCTCACTAAATGCAATGGTTCTCTGAAATAGTGTGAAAAAGATATTTCAGCTGCAGAAATATCTATAACTTGTGATCCTTTTACACCCTTTATAATTGTCTGTATTTTGTTAGGATTCATTTTCTGTACCTTTCTCAGGGCTAAGATGCTGTTTTTACTATTGATGTGTCTCTGCATCTCTTTCATAGCTGGCTGCACATTTGAAGAAGATGGGGACCTAAATCAGTGTGAATACAGCCAAGGTGTTGAAGATGACTTTGAGTGGGAGCTGATCCGGAGCTATCTCCTTCCCCATTTGACCTCTGATCTTCCTCATGGTAAGTATGAGTTCCTTAATTTGGGTGAATACTTTTACACTGACAATGAGAGGCAGATAAACAATATGTCTGGAGAGATCAATCATGCTATGTCAGGAACAGTAAGTGTAATGGTATGTGGGAATGACCTTGGTAGACAGGGCAATGAGATGCAACCAAGGGAACAGTCAGATAAAAGGCAGCTTAGCCTGCAGGAGGAATGTGGAAGGGGCAAGAGGCTCAGAACAGACCTTCCCTAGTTTTTGGGCTGTAAAGGAGATGTGGAGGGGGAGGGGGAGAAGTACTTTCAGACTTGCAAGATTCTGTTAATGTTACCTTGCAATAAAGTAGAATTAGCTCATCTGGTTGTGTTTCCTGTCTGATGTACCTCGTAAGGCTGACAGTAAGAGATGTATCGGAGGTCAGCTACTGTGCCTGTTTTGCATGCATAGTTGTCCCCAAAGGCACACTTGGTAGTTTTCTTGATGGCATTTCCTGAAATGTGCAATTCTCTGTTGGAAGATATTTTTTATTTGAGTTTCATTGGCAACTGAAGACATTTCTTTTTGACATTTCTCTTGGTTTTTGTTTATTTTATTTATTTATGACCAGTTTTGATGTTTGTGATTCTTTGCTATTTCTTTTGTCTTGTATTTTTCCAACGAAGTGTTGGTTTCTGTTCTTTTTACATTCTGTCTTCTATTCTGAATGGCTCTTTTTTATTGGAAAGGTGAAGCAGGATATGCACCAGTAGGTGGCAGTACCTGGCTGATTTTGCTAGGCTTAGAAGCTAAGCAGGGTTCAAGTGCGATCCATATTTTGTTGAGAAATCATCAGGAGGTCCAAAACTGTAGGGTAGAATGGAAAGTCAAAATGCATCCAATAAGAAGTTAATGGCAAACCACTTCCAAAGAGCCAGTGTGGTGTAGAGATCAAGGTGTTCAACTAGGACTGGAAGCTGGGTAACTTTGAGCCAATCACTGTATCACAGCATAACCTTTCTTACATGGCTGTTATTGGAGAAAGTTGAAGATTGGAGTGCTATGTAGGCCACCTTATGCTCCTGGAGGAAATATGACATATAAAACAAACAAACAAACAAACAAACAAACAAACAAACAAATGCTGCCAAGAAAACTTCCATGAAGGCACCAGGAGCTTGACTCAAAGGAGACTTTATACTAATGGGGGATATAAAGTCTTCAGAGAAGTGCCTCTAATGTATGCACAGAGAGTCTGTCTGCAACTAACTTTTCTGGACTTTTGCTTATCTCCCTAAATATTTTTATGGAAACTGGGAACCATTATCCAACCTTGAATGAGATTTGATGGAAGCTACTCCATTTTCCTTGAGATCAAGGTCACCAGTCTTTTTGTGAACTGGAAACTTGGTGTGACGAAAGGCAGAATTGATAGGCCTGAATCGTACTCATGGTAGAAGTTGACAAAGACTTTCATAGCTTATGAAGTGAGAAAAATTGTAAGGCAACTGAAGGGTGTGCTGTAGCTTTGCTTCAGTTATCCATGCCACAATAACTGACTGTTTAGACTGCTGCAATGCATTTATATGAATTGGTGCCAAAGGAAATCTGTAAACTTCATTTAATTCAGTGTGGGATATGTGAGTACCTCACCTCAGTGCTTTATCATGAAGGGCCCTGAAAGATCAAGCACAGTTGTTGCTGTGTTCACACATAACATTAAGCCAGGATACTTTAACATGTCGTAATTGCAGAAACCATACAGTCCTGGTTTACACATCAGAAAACTTAATTTGCATTGTACAAATGAATCATATGGTTTGCTTTTTTTTTTTAGCGTAACATGTAAACCCAGATAGCATAACTGTGTGCCATGTGATACAGGAAAACATGACTTGCCAACAAAACTTGATTAAAGATCCTGACTTGGTTTTTTGCGTGCATAGCATTTGCATCTTTTAGATCCATTTATGAATTGGGACCAGGGTATCTGAAGGAATTGCCCTCTGTGCACATTTTTGTTATAGCCTGAGATTGTCTTCAGCAATCTTTCTTTCTGAACCCCAGCCAGGTAGCTAGTAGACAGGGTCTTTGAAGTGAGGGTGTTCAGGAGGGGTCAAGAGATGCCTTTTTATTCTTGTCACTTCAATCAAATAAACATGGTTTGATTGAATAAATAAAAAATAACCAATTCCGGTTTTGGGGTAGTCACCCCATCCTGAACAAGATGAACTGCATCATTTGTACCCTCCTTTTGTGGCAGGGGGGTGTAACCTGTTCTCCCCATATGTTGCTGAGCTCCCAACATTCCCCACTATAGGAAGGGCAATTGGAGACCACACAGGAGTTAAATGACCCTCATGCTTTTAAATTACGAGAATGATGAATTGCTTCCTGAATTCTTAGTGAGATGCATTATATCTTGGTTAGAAGAAACAAATCTTTTTGTGTAATTCTGATATGCCCATATACTTTTTGACAAGCATCTGGAGCAATTTGCTGCTGAATAAAAGTTTTGCAAATGATATAAAGATAGAGGCAACTAAAGAGGAATACTGATGAGGACTTGGCAGGCACACACAGTACAATGTAGACTGCTTGGTAAGCTTAACTTGTTCCAACAATACATGCATTTAAGGTAGCCAAACACTTAAGGTCATGTATCTAAGAATGACAATATAGGTAATTTCCTGTGGATTATATTTTAAAAAGTCAAGACACTCTGGAAAGGATTTAATGGCCACTGGCCTTTGGCCTTTACAAACTTTTTATTTCCATCCCACTAGGCAATTATTCTCCTCAGCTTGCAATTAGTTTCTTTCCATACAAGCATACTTTCTTCCACCCTGGTAGAGCTGTCGCTGAAGAATAACCTTTGTAGTGTTCTCTGTTAGGAAGTTAAGGTGTTGCTAATATTAAGTTTGATTATTTGTTCATCTGTCTCAAAGAATTGGCACCTCAAGGTCTATGGACTGCATATAGCCTCTGGCTCCCATTGTGTGCTTCCTCAAATGCTTTGCCCTGCTGAAAAAAAATTACAATTTTGATTTCTTCAAAATAGGTATACACATCTATCTTTTAAACCCCCAACCTTCCCCAAAGTGCATGCGCTTGCGCTCTCTCTCTCTCTCTCTCTCTCTATATATATATATATATAATAACTGAAGGCAAAATTTTCAAGCCTGCCAACAGAGGAGGAGTGATAGTAGCAGTAGTAGTAGTTTCATTTCCTGTTTTTTAATAAGTAAGTGCAGTACAGGTAAATCAAAATGATATACAGTATAAACCAATATAACAATAAAGCAATATAATGATAATGGTAAGGCATTTCTTAATAGAATATAATAATCAATAAAACAATTCCTAATAGTAGAATAGCTTTAGTGTAGGACTTTGGCAGGGCTACAAAAGAGAACATCCGTAGGTGACCTCACAGCAAATATAGGGTCCATTCTAGGGCATTGAGGTACCAGGGCACCATCTGTTTGCAAATCCTTGGAACAGCTGCATTTTTTTCTTGGAATTGTGGGGTTGCTTTTTTGGAAAAAAAATCTGAAGCATTGCACTGGCCTAGTAGATTCATATGGAAAGACCTACTGCTGTCCTGGTCCAAAGCCATTTTGCAGCTTGTAGTGCAATAAACTTGTACACTAAGTTTGCAAATGGATTTGTAGCCAGCGCTGATATATCAGAAGCTTTGAAGAGGTTTAACCAACCGAGCTACCTTGGACTGACAAATTAGTCTATTTCTAGGGCGTGCCAGTTCTTCCCAGTTTCAGATGATGGTGTGATTAAAAAAAAATCCTTGAAAATGCATATTTTGATAAGTGTTAAAGACTGCCCCTGTTTGTCTGTTTTTTTTAAGGAAAGCAGAGGGTTTAAGTCTGAAGCATTGTAGATTAATTGATGTATATATTGATACAAAGCAGCAAACCTACGCAGTATGTAAGAAAGGTGTAAAAGGAAGTTACTGAAAATTCACTCTTTGTGTCTAAATTAACGATTGTATTCTTTTATATAGGACAGGCCAGTGATTTGACAGAGCTTTAGCATTACCAATTGTCATTATTAATTATACAGTACCATCTATCTCTACATGTATGTTTACAACAAAAACGAATCTCTAGCAAGATCTTGATGATTCCTGTTGTTACAAATTATAAGATCAGACCATTCTCTGGACAGATTACTGATTTTTTTTTCTATAGACACATTTCAACATCATTTTATGCTATTAAATAACAGGTTTGAAATATCTTTGCTCTCTAAATATGCATTTCTAAGCGTATTTTGTCTGAAAAGAAGCACTATGGAATGAGTTTTGATGTGTATTTTTAGTATGCCTGCCCAAAACCTTGGGATAATGAAGAAGCTTTTCTTTAATGTGCTCTGTGAAATGAAGTGGTGTTGCATCATTGCTGTGTTGCATCAAATGGGTCACTTTGCTGACTTTTCATAGTCTTCTGCAATAGGTACACGTGTGCAGAAAACATTTGTGCCAGAGTAAAACTACCTGCTATGATGCTTTTAACTGGAGGCAGACTTCCTTTTTTGCATTGAAGTGTGGCCTCAGAGCAGATGCCCAGTGATTGGAGTCAAGGGGTCTCCAGAACTGAAGCAGCACCTTCTCACAGGACTAATTTTAAGCCAGGATTTGCATCAGCGCATTTCAGAAGGTCAAAAGTTGGCAGATAACTAAGTTCCAATCTGCATATTAGTCCAGGAGCTACTGTATATATGGCATCGAATCACCTTGGAATTTTCAAGAGTCATATTTCTCAAGCATCCATAAACATATCAGACTAGCTATAAACTGAACTGAAGCAAGGTTTAATTCCTTGGAATGAGCAGGAAGTTGAACAAGCCAATCTCTAAGATACTTTCAATCCTGATATTTGTTGTTACATGCATATGTTCTTATTTTGAAGGATCCATAAGCAAATGCATTGAATGAAGCTTCTAAAGCACTTTTAAAAGTAGTTCCATTTAAATAAGATTATATCTGGAGGTTACAAAATCACAGATCAGCAATAGTGTGCTAAATGCCATAATGGACCTACGGAGTGCACTGTTATGTGACTTTGACACTTGCATAATATTGTGGGAATGGATCGGGAAACAAGCAGAGGAGCAGTACTAAATAATCGAAAGAGTAATTTCTAGCACAGAACCTGCAGTCTATGTGGGATAAATGGTTCCTCTATAAATCCCAGTCTTATAATTTCACCATTATCTCTCTGAGATAAGACATCTGACCCAAGGAAGGGAACCAAGGACAATTCAGGATGAAAAATTGCATCTAGAGTGATATACTTTTATCACTGGAGAGAGCTTATAACCTATCTTCAAATGGGGGAGGCTTCAGACCAGTATAATTGTGACATTTGTAGAAATTTTAGCTACCTTCTTAGCATAGCCGATGAGATATGATATGTTCCTTTCCCTGAAAATAACTCAAGGTGCTACATAATGGCAGTAGTTCAGTAGTGTTGCGAAATACTTACTTGATGAATATGTGCATTGTGGAATTTTAAAACTTGTGATTAGCTATAGGTGTAGCCAGCCCAACTTGAAACAATTGAATAGTGTTTAAATTAACCCTCTCAGTTTGAATTGTTTCTGAAACACCACCCTCAGCTATTATCAGTCAAACCCTTTGTTGCTGATCACCTAAAGATAAATCATACATCCAGTCCTAGCTGCTTATTTATTATTTACTGCATTTCTGTTGTGCCTTTTCTTTAAGAATTCAGGATAGGGTCATAAGAATCTCCTTGAATGTTCTCCCCACAACAACAGTCCTGCTAAGTTCTTAGGTTGACAACATGGCTAAGTTTTGTTTTGCTATTTGTAAAACACACCATACTTTGACCACAACAGTTTTATAATTATAAGTTTTACTATGCTTTTTATTTGCCACCTCAGAGTTCGATTTCTTTTTGCTTTTGGTCAATGATCATAATAAAGTTTACTACTACTATTACTACTACTACTGCTGCTTAGGTTGATAAAGAGTGACTGGTTGAAAATCACCCATTGGGCTCGGTGTATGAGTGGTTACTTGAACCCAGAGCAAGTCTTAACTATTCTTCTTCTCTGATTTTCTTTAATATCCAAGTTGTGGTGAACAATTTAATTGGTAATAGAACATATACAGTATGTACTCAGGGTTGAACTGCTGGGGATCTTGGTGTTCTCTGAGTTTGGTTGTTTTCTTGCACATGTTTCATTACACAGCTGGCTAACATCATCAAGTGTAATAGTATGTGGGAATGACCCTGGGAGACAGGAGGAAGAGCCACAGTCTGGACAACCATCATGCAAAAGATATCTCGGTCCACGGAAGGAGAGGGGGCATGGGAAGCATTTCAGAAAGGACCCTCCCTAGTTTTTTGGAGGGTAAAAGGAAAAGAGGGGAGAAATATTTTCAGACTTGAAAGATTCTGTTAATGTAATCTTACAATGAAGATAGAGCTGGCATTCATTGTTGTGCTTCTTGTCTGGACTATTCCTGAAGGGCTAACATCAAGGTTGTTGCAAGACAACAGTCAAGCTCAGAGGGCACCGAGAACCCAACAATTTGATTAGTCATACTTCCTTGGGTTTTTTGCTGCTTGCATCCATCAATACAGCACCTACAGCAAATAAGACATGCATTTATTTTCCATATCCGTTACATCAAAATTATGCTTGACATTCAAACTTCACAAACCAGATACATTTGCATTCTGCACTTGGAAGGGACAAGCTCTGAATGTAAGAATGAAATTTCCTTATGGTAAGAAAGCAGCAAGGAGTAACAAATGTTTTCAGCATAAGCTAAATGATTGCAAGTAATTAAGTGTAGACATCCTGGCTCCCTCCAGGTGTTTATAGATTTTTATACTCATCTGTCATAGCCAGTATTGGCAATGACATGTGACTGTGGGAGTTGTAATCCAAATATTAGAAGTTTGCCTCTCCTGTTTTAGATTAATTAATTAAGGCTTCTTCCTCCTATTCTAGCCTAGTTCTCTAGCTCAGAAGTCTTGTCCTGTTCTGATTGTTCTTTTCCTCCTTCTTTGTCCCTCGATTAGTTCTCCAAAGAGCTGATCTGGTATTTTTTCAATTTGGCTAATTGTGAAAGGCCCATAAGGCTTTATAAAGAATAATTGTCAGGGACAGAAAATGGCCTATCAAGTATTAACATGTAACTTTTTTAGTAAGCAGTACTGCCATTATCAAGGTGAGGAGACATGTTAACATCACATGTAATGATACAAGCTTCCAGTCAGATGGTTGTCAGGTTACACCAAGATCTCTAAGCTCTCTCCAAAGCAGCATCAAGGCTACAGATTGAAGGAATATCTTTCCAGATACTGGAAGGATTATGTCTGATCAGGCTATTCACTGACTGTCCTCACTGAAGGAATAATATGATTTGCTAGTTAAGTTATGGACTTTTCACTTTGATTCTGCAGTCCTCTGGGCTCAACTTCTGGCTCTCCCTCTTGGCTTATGATCAATTGCTTCCTAAAGTTCAACTCTGATACACATACATAGCCAACAAGCAACTGGATCATACTATGTACTGAAGTTGGCTGACCTTTATATTCTTGGCACGGTAAACAAACCAAAAACAAAGAGAGAACATTTCTCACTCCTCTCATTTCTAAAAAGTAAATCAGACCTTCCACTGCTGTCTTTATAATAAAGCTGTATGGTAATTGACCTTCAAGGACTAACATGTTACAAAATAGCTGGTTAACCCCAGTTGAATTGTTGATATGGCAATTGTTCTGATTCCTTTTGTTCCAAAATTAGTTTTGAAGTAATTATGGAGCACCAGAGGAATGCGAATTTCACATTCAATGTGGTCAATCTTTTCTAACAAGTAGATGACAATCTAAATACCAACTTCTGGCTGATATCAAGCACTGCTTAAGATGCAAAGCATGCATTTATTGAAAGAATGCCAGCTGGAATACTTAGTACAAAATATCTTTCATGTATTTCTGATGTGGAAGGGTCTTATCTTTGTAAACTGACAGTATAGGGCATTCTGGCTCAGAAGTTAACCAAGCAATCTGAATACTTCTTTTATTATATTTATTTATTAAACTTGTTACCTGCTGTAATCAAATGTTTGTTGGTGGGTTACAATATTTTCCAATATTTTACATTAAAACATCCACAATATATTAGTAAAATGAAATAAAACTAAAAAATGCATAGCACATAACAGATATCACAAAAGCTAGCAACAAAAAATAAAAGCAATATGTAAAATAAATAGATGCAACACTCACAATTCAAATGTTGTTCTAAATAACTCTGTTTTTAAAAAGCTTATGAAATGTCATTGAAGTGGAAGCTGGTTAGAGAAGATGGCTCGGAAGAGACCTCAAAGTCAAGCTATGTAGGGCTTTAAAGCTTTAAACCAACACTTTGAGTTACATTCAGAATCCAATAGAAAGCCAGAGCATAGGTATAGCATGCTCATGTTGGTGTATTGAGTGCATTGCAGTTGTCCAGGTGAGTGGTGATGGGTTGTGAGTCACTGTTGTGAGGTCCTCCCATTCCAGGTAAGGCTGCAAATAGGACATCAGCTGAAGCAGGTTATGATACTACTAATAGGATAACATTGTTCATCATGAATACATCTGCATTTGTTACAGATTAAATTACAATTTTTAATCGATTTTTCAATGAAAGGCAGCACATAATGGAAACAAAATAATTCTGGAAAGATTGTTACAAATCATTAACATTTACGTTATGTTATTTGTATGTCCTTATTTCAAGTTAAAACTGGTAAGAGTATTCTGTGAAGTATTGTTCAGGCAAGGAGGAGGATCAGTACCACGGAGAGCTCCCTCCTTTTGCTGAAGAACCTATCATCTATAGTCTTATGTCCAATCACTTTGAAATGAACATAATCAAGCACAGCATTTAGGTTTTGCAGCTAATTTTGGCACTCCTGAATCTCCTGGGAGTTTATTCTATAACACCCCGAATGTGGGAAAGAGTCCAGAACAGCAGCTGGATGTTCTTTATAATGAGTGGTACTGACTGCTTTGGGTTTGGCTTAGTCATCCATATTGGCTTAATGTTTTGTGACAGCCAGGCCATTATGATTTATTCAACAAATCATGATTTAAAATCTTGGCTTGGGCATGTATGTGAATGCAGCCATTGCCTAAGAGTCTGTTTCATATCAAGCAGATTTAATTCACACAGATACAATCTCTAAAGCCTCTGAGCATTCTGCATTTGTGCATAGGAGATACCTTTATTTTTCCTTAAATGAGAACTGGTTAAAAAAACAATTCTGGTGGGACATGGCAGGATGTTACTGAGGTTCCTTGGGATTTAATTCAATATTTGGGGTTTTGAAGTAAAATACAGTGCTATTGTAATACAAGCTAGCTTTGTATACCTGGAGTGGCCAAAGTTCCTTGTGGGATATATGTATGTGTTTGTGTGTGTGGCTGTGCAATACTTTGGATTCACATTCCAAAAGGTGGTTTGGAGCATGCAAGACTTGTCTGAAACATCTTAAATCAATATTGTCTTTTCCTTGATATCCTACAGCATCTGTGATGGGTTTAAGAAATAGGTCTTCTTTAATTCCTTTGTTTTTTGTTCTTTTTGCTGTGAGAGGACAAGAAAGTTTGCAGTCTTTTCTCTCCAGCTTATCCCAACTGTTAGGTGGAAGAATAATATTTCATATCACTAGGGCCTCTCCAGGGAGTGCTTTGCATTGGAGACTTTTGGTTTTAGATTAAAATGAGTTTTTATTGGATATCTGCCAATCCCAGAGAGCACGGAATTTATTTGAACAGAGATTGGCAGTTAGCCATCATTCCTCTGTCTTCCTTTTCCCAGATTGCTTTTTTTTTTTTCATTCTTTCGGTGTTTGTTTTTTGCTTTCCTTTCACTTGATAAAAATAATTTTTCTGCTTCATACTCCTGCTTGTTACCCCATCCTTAATTTAAAGGATTATATGCAGAACAAGAGGCAGATCTTTGTGGTACACCGGGATGAGTTGGTGTACCACAAAGGAAAGAAGAAAAAAAAAGAGATTTAGGACATTTTAAACATTTTAAGTTGGACATGCAAAAAGTCCATTGTACTACAGGATTTCACATGCCTGAGGATCATGATTAAAGGGCTTTTTAATTCAGTTATCAGCATCTATATTGTAATATGTGAATGATATATAATCCAGTGAGTAGCCAAATTGGCATGAAACATATAGGAGATAGGAAAGAGTTTAAACAACTTTTAATTGGGAAATGAGATTGTGTAAAAGTTGCATGTATAAATGCTTTGCATATTCTATGTTGTATCAGTGAGCTCCTAGCTTCCAGCTGCATTAGGAATGCTGGTGAGATATCCAATGGTAAAAAAAAAAGAAGAGGAAAATTATGAGTAAAAAAAAAATCCAAAATGATGAATCTTCAGAGGTAATATTTTTAATAGGCCCATTGAAGTTTGCTTATACTGTACTTGCAAGCTTTTGAATTCTCCAGAGCTATTCCGTGAGTAACATGTTTATCAAGTTGCTAGTAACATATAATGAATTCAGAGGTGCTTTCTGCAGTTACAGCTGAAAAAATTGTTTAAAATGATACTGCCTTTACTTACAGCTATAGTTTTCTCTTGAACTGCTTCCTGTCAACACTGCCATCAGATCAAATGAGCAGAAGGACTGACGTTAAATGCAGAGTTTTGAACAATGCCCAGAAGTTTTCAGTCATCAATGTACATCCGTAATTTCTTTGTCTTTTGTAGTCTGTGGAATGGTGTGCTTTTACCAAACCACCTATTAAATTTCTGGTGTCTGCCATTCTCAAAGTACTTGCTCAACTTTCTGTTCCCAAAGAAACTCCTCAATGCTTCAGGCCTGATTAGTAAATGGTCCCCATTTCCTTGACAAGATGGCAGAGAATGCCTCTCTGAGGAAGGGCAATACAATCTGAATGCTGGCCAGTGTGCAATATAAAAACACAATTACAAGCTTGATGGATGTTTCACCAGCTTCCTACTTTATCCTGCTTGACCCTAGTGCATTATGTAGCAGAATCAATGACATGATTTTATTATTGCAAGGGAGAAATGTCAAGGATTTATTGATTTAATATTTTTAAATTTTCTGAAGTGACACAAATCCAAAGGCCATATATTTCTTCCTCACAAGGATCTGTATGTGTTTTTTTAAGTTCCAGTGGCTAGATGCAATTAGATGCCATTGCTCTCTGGACATGAACTTATGCGGTGAAAGGTAAGCATGGGAATGAAGGCACAGAAAGGCCAGTCAGAAAAGAAGTGGGAGTTGTAGCAGATTTGGAGAACCCTGAGGTTTGCCCAAGTACAAAAAATACTCCTGGCTGAGAAATTAATAGCACGGCAAACAATCTGACAAAATTCCAATGAAGGGATGTTTATTAATGTATCCACATTGTTTAGGTATACTGTATCAATAAGGAATTTCTTTCGGTATGTTTTTGTTTTTATAGGTAGAAATAATGAGTATCCAAACACGTTCAATACTTTAAATTCTAATGACCACAAATGCTGAGTGTCAGTAAGAAAGGAAAAATGGAAAACTATGGTAGAGGTTTTCCATGGGAGAAGGGAATAAAAGATCTTGGAGAGGGCATGGCTGGCGAGAGCCCTGGAAAAAGCCATTTCTTTTAGCAGGTGCAACTTTGCATCTCATGGAAAGTTTACTTAATATAATACTAGTTTGAAAGAGAAAAAATACAGTAGCCTGTTGTTTGTATTTTAACTGATCAGCACGCATTTGGACTCAAAATGTTTTTCATTCACCTCCCATATGGTACCTCCTTTATTTTACATAGATGGCTTTACCAAGGCATACCTGGAAAGATCTGAATATATTCAGAGCCATCTCAAGGATGAGGTTGCAATCTAACACGCTCCTATAAGAAGAATAACGAGAAGCCAACCCTGTGCCTGGGCTATAGATAAAACTCATCTGAGTTTTGTTTGCTGTTCATGTTAAGGCATAATATCTCCTCTGTTCTGTTGATTTTGCAATGTGGACGTATTTAATCAGTGAATAAAATAGACTTGCGATTTAGAAAAGCAGATTGCTAGTAGCAAGTAATAAATCCATGGGTATTATCGGTAACTACAAATAGCTGAATAATTGCTTTTTAACTGAGACTTTGTTCTGTGGATTTCTCCAAGCCGGTGCTTCCATCCAAATAGTCCTACAGAGCTGTGAGGAGACTCCAGCAGGGCTAGAAATTCTAGTATTTTAAATATTTTGTGTAAATTCCTCCAACATTTTAGCATTTCAGGTAGTTTCTGCATATTATAGCTTGTGTCAATGTTTTATTATACATCTGTGAAAGAACACTTGAGAGAGAGAAATGATGTTCAGCTAACAAAAAATAGTTCCAAGTTAAAGCCTAACCTTTCTGAATTCCATACAGCCCTACCTTTTTCCTCCTAAAAATGCCTTCTCAAGCTAAAAATATAAGCACAGGATTTTAACTCCTGGGATTTCCAGGTGGCATGGATCTGGGGAATTCTGGGGGCCATACTTCCAACACATCTGGAGAGTACCAAGTTGCAGAAGGCAGTCACTTCTTTCTGCAGTGAGTGCAGTGAGGTTGTATAGTACTATATCATTCCATCCCTCTCAAGATCTTAATAGGTTTCTTGTAACCTTTTTAAAGAAAGCTTTAGCACACGTGAAAAGGAGAGGAACGGAGACCGTTAGAGCAACTTGCTTCCCATCCCTTTTAAAATTACATTCTGCCAGAGCTAGGAAGTAGACAGCTGTGAAGAGGAACCAAGCATATCCTATGGCTACTATATCTGGGCTGTAGAAACCAATAGTAGCAGTTAAAAATTAATTTTACATATATATCTGCTGCCATCTAGTGATTGTCTGGATTTCTGTATCCCAATTATGATAGCTCTGTGGAACGTGGTTGTGCCAATTAATTCTGGAAGCGTTTTGTATAGACCTTTCAGGTCAAGGAGAGCCAGAAAATAGCCAGTATGGGAAGAATTGCTTTAGAACAGTGTTTCTCAACCTTGGCAGCTTTAAGATGTGTGGACTTCAATTCCCAGAATTCTCCGGCCAACATGGGAATTCTGGAAGTTGAAGTCCACACATTTTAAATCTGCCAAGGTTGAGAAACACTGCTTTAGAGTCTAGGAATCCTTTACTGCCAGAGAAGGCTAATTTTGGTGATGCATCACCCATAATGGATTTTAACAGCAGGATCAACTAACTGCAAATTCTGAAGTCTCAGATCTTATTGAAAACTAAAGCGTTTCTTCCAATTCCCTCTTTCTGCCCTAAGTTGTAAGTGTGAGTGACTGGTGAATGGTTCAAGTGCTATCTGCCCTCTTGGCAGAAATTATATCAAGTGCACAGAGGATGCTTGATTGCTCAGCATTGAAAAAAATGTTTCATCTTAGTTTTCTGCAGAGTAGAGATTACAGTATCACCATGTTTGATTGACTGAGATCTAAGGTGAATTTCTCCATCCTTCTTAGTGATACGTTTTGTTTGATTAAAGGAGATTGCTGAGAGATTTAAAAAGAAAGGGTTGGTGAATTTTGGAAGATAGTAATTTCTTTTGCCAAAGTGAAATTTGGACAATTTTGTATGTTTATTGAAACAGTGTTTCCATTGATTATCTTTCTTTTTCTTTTTCTTTTAAATTGGAGATTAGTTTCTTGGAGATCAGCTCTAATTGATTATATTACTGTATCAGGTTGCATTGTTATAGATTTATCCAGCACCACTTTCCATAATGCTTTGAGCTTTTGTTTCCAATAATCATTGTACCTTTATAGATTGGTTGAAACTTGATGACAAATCATGATTTATGCCAAAGGTGGGGGTTGGGGGAGACTGAAGTTCCGAACTTGCACGAGGCTCCTAGAGCCCCTCTAAAACTTGTAATATTTTTAATAGGTCAAATGTGGAAAATAATTATCTTTCTTTTTCTTTGGCATACTCGTATTAAACACATTTAATTTGTACAATTTAACTTTATTATAAATTAATTTAATTATAAATTAAATCAGGCTTTGGTTTTGGGACAGGTTTCACCCCCCCCCCCCTTTTGGTCTTGGTTCTGCCTACTTTTCAAATATAGCATATATTTGAATATAGATGTATTAGAATGGTATACAGGTAGTCCTTGACTTACAACCACAATAGGGACCCAAAAATTCATTGTTAAGCAGTGCGGTCATTAAGCAAGGCATCACATGACTGCACCCCATTTTATGGCATTTTTGTGGTGGTCGTTACGTGAATCACTCAGTTCCTCATTGATTCTGCTTGTTGGAAGCTGGCTGGGAAGGTCACAAATGGTGATCATGTGACCCCAGGTTGCTGCAACCATCGTAAATACATGCTGGTTGCCAAATGCCTGAATTTTGATCATGTGACTGTGGGGAAGCTGCGATGGTCGTAAGTGCAAGGACTGGTCATGAGTCACTTTTTTCAGCGCCGTTGTAACTTTGAATGGTTGCTAAATGAATGGCCGTAAGTCAAGGACTACCTGTATATAGTCCACCTTCCCTTGGGATCTCACAGAGAGAGAGATATGGATGTTACATTATGTCATGTCCCCATGTACAAGGTTTTCCATGACTTCCACCCTCTCTCTTGGAAGAAGGGATTTTCTATTTTCTAGAATTCTGTGTGGTTTTATTTGCCAGCACGATGCAATATGTGACTGGTTTTGTTCTGTATTGGGACTTGTCAGATGTACATAGCCAGATCTTTTCTGTGGGGTTCATATGAAGTTCCACATAGAGGGTTTGAACCCCACAGAAAAGATCTGGCTATACATGTCTGACAAGGATATAGGATGAAACTGGTGGCCACCCAAGTCCAAATCTTGTTCTCTGCTAAGGCTGTATCCTTCCCTTCATTGTATGCTGTCTTTCTGATAGGAATTTGCTTTTCCCTTCACCAGTTTCCCTTGGTCAAATGACATAGTCAGTGTAAGTCGTATGCCAGAAGTGGTTCAGTTCTGGGAGGGAAGGCCTTGTTAACTGACTCGGGGAGGATTTTCACAGCAACCCTTTGGGGAACTGGAAGAGATTTGCTACACAGCAGCTTTCTAGCGATCGGCATGGAGAGAAGCCCATTTTTCCTCCTCTGGACAGGAGTCACATTAGAATTACAGTTTGATTAAAGAATGGCCTTCCTTTAGTTTTTCTATTTTCTTCTAAGTGGATTTGGCTTTGGTGGAATGTCCTAGTTAATTTCCTTACTTTCTGAGCTGTTTTCTTTTGTCTTCTCCAATAAACAATATGTGATTCACTATGCATTGCCACTCCTGTATGAATGGCACTTCTGATATTACTTTCTTTTTCCCTTTTCCCTTTTCCCTTTTCCCTTTTCCCTTTTCCCTTTTCCCTTTTCCCTTTTCCCTTTTCCCTTTTCCCTTTTCCCTTTTCCCTTTTCCCTTTTCCCTTTTCCTCTTTCCTTTTTCCTTTCCTGTTCATTGAAATGACCTGCAAGTGACTCCCCTGATTTAAAAAAAAAAAAAAGGCAATATCTGAGGACTTAATGACTATTTATGCTTGAGGATAAAACCCAGGATAAAGGAAGGATTTGGGGAGATGCAGGCATTCTAGCAAGGATCTTAATTTATTATGAAGGATGGGTAAATAGGAGATATCCTGCCTTACCACTTTTTCAGTGGAGTTTTATGCAAGGAGGACTGACTTCCTACCAACCCCATTGAGTCTGATTTTATAGCAGGTTCATGACATTTTTCATGCAGCAAAGTAGAGTAGCTATCTCAAGGAGTCAGGAGTTGCTGCTCCAATTATTATTGCTGTTACTATTATTCAGTTTCTTCAATCTCAGCCTTTCCCTGGGTTCACACATTGTGCTGAACCACGATTTGCTTAATCACTGTTAACTGGATAATCACAACTGGTTTGGCTGACACAATGCTCTAAAACATAATTCATGGTTTGCAAACCATGTTGGCAATTTGCCCTATACACCAAGCTAAAACCAATCAAATCATGTTATGATTTAGCATGAAATGTGAATGAGGTCTGTTTCTTTATTTTCTAGAGATTTTAGGAGGAAGTAAATAGTTTCCATTTAAATATCCAGAGGTCAAGCTAAACCTGCTAGTGACCATATCTGTAGCATCCATGGAAAAACCCCATGTTAGGGCAGGGTCAGGGAAAAATATATGATTTATTCTTTCCCCACCTTATTAATTGCTCATTGGGAATAAAGTACCTCTTGACATATGGGGTGTGGGGGAAGTTGCTCTGTGGTCTGAATTGGGGTCACACAGCTGTCTTTTACATAAGTGACCCATTTGGTGATAGCATAAATATTCTTCTGTCCAGTTTAACACCATATGTATGTGATGATGATCATGCTGGTCGCATCTTAAATTGGAATAAGATAAAAACAAATATTGAACAGAGAATAATTTTGAGCTGATGCTGAGCATTTTCTCAACAGTCTGGTCTTTTAAGGTTTCTCAGATGTTACAATCCAAAATCATTAACTGGATACTTGGATGGCTTTTCTAAATAAAATTTAAGACCCACTAGAGCCCAGTTAAATATTATTTTTCTCACCCTATCACATGGAGGTATAGAGTATTGATTCACTGGATATTTTTGATGACAGAGTGATACATAGAGTATATGTGATGCAGAGTGTTCAGTTTATCCAAAGTATTGAGGGATACAGAGGGAAACTTCAGCCAAGCTGAAATATACATCTGAAATTGGATGGACTAACCAACATTTGGTGATCTTACATCATTTAGAAAGGTATCCAAAGCTGGGACCTGATTCAGATGGCAGGAACCTAGGAACCTTCCTGCTGTAGTACTATCAGCCTCCAAGGCCTCAGGCAGAGCCATTTCTCGTCATCTGCTCTCTAACTCCTTCAGTCCCTGGCAGGTACAGTTTAATCTAGGGCATCAGCGTTCAGTGTATATTAGAAAACTGTGCTGTGTTCTAGAGCAGTGTTTCTCAACCTCAGCAGCTTTAGGATGGGTGGACTTCAACTCTCAGAATTCTGGCTGGGGAATTCTGGGAGTTAAAGTCCACCCATCTTAAAGTTGCTGAGGTTGAGAAACACTGTTCTAGAGCATATCTCTGGCAGAAGAAGAACCATTCTCTTTGCCTGCCTGTCTGAGACTGGTAATGGTCTATGAGAATGTCCTGACAGACAGGAGGAGGAGGAGCTGCCAACTAGGCCATGGTCAGATAAAGGCAGCTTAGCTCACAGAAGCACTGGGGATGTAGCAAACGTTTCAGAAAGGACCCTCCCTAGTTTTTTGGACTGTAAAGACAAGGGAGGGGAGAAGTGCTTTCAGACATGCAAGATTCTGTTACTGATTCCTTACAATAAAGGTAGCGTTAGTACTCATGGTTGGTACTTCTTGTCTGGACTACCTCTAATGGCTGACAGAGACTCACAGGAGATTGAATATAATTTCCTTTTAATAGTTTTCAAAATTATGCAGGCAATTCATGGATTTTGGGCTGGCAGCTACTCTCTTTCAGGCTACACATTTTGGATTTCACAGGCATAGTTCTCTTGGATTGCCTCTTATAATAGAAGACACATACAGGTTCATAAAAGCCCATCAGGTACAAGCTTAGCTCTTTTAATTTAGTAGCTTTGACTTACTTTTATATAAGAAGAGTGGGGTTACTAGTGTTAAGCTACACACACACACACAGCTCTCCCCTTAGCGTTATTTGGAAAGATAGTGGAGAAAAGAAAGAGTGATCTCTGTTGCTGAGTGCCAGTTAAAGCTGTCCTTAAATTGCATTGAGCCTGGTGAACAGTCTGGAACAAAAGAAGTGAAGTATTGATCTGCTTATTAATGGACTCCCTCCTTAGCCAGAGATGGGAGCAGCTACTGCTTTTCCCCCAATCCCTTTCTACCGGCACGAAGTCAGCTTTGTATGTTGGATTAACTCTTTTTGCTTGGATGGCAAGGAAGCCCAGGGGATGCTTTTTCAGGTATGGGCCACATGGACTGTACTAGAAGTGATGGGGGAAAATCTGCCCACATTGTCTAATATTTTCTGGGAGGGGGATTAGAGTGTGACACAGAAGAAGAACAGGTGCTTTTCCTGTTCCCCCCTAAAGTATTAGTGCTTTCTGTTTGAGGAGATAAAATGTAAGAAAAATACAGTACAGGAAGAATGGAAAGCTGCTGCAGCATCTTCATCTTCATCTTCATCCCCTCCTCTTCCTCCTCCTCCCCCCTAAAAAAAAAAGAGGGAACAGTGCAGGTAGAAAACTTTAACAGCTTGTCTTCCACCCAATGGCCCCGATCCAAATTGCTGCCCCCTCACTGTGCAGCTGTCAATCTGGCCCTGACATTTCTATGATTGAGCTACTTTTGTTCTCAGTTTTGCAGCTGAAAAGCATTTCAGAAGTACAAGAATAGCACAAAGTACAGCTTGATTTTACCAGTTTAGACAACAAGAGGAAATTGCTGTACGTTTTAGGTTTAAAGCATTAACCCAGAAGGATGTATGCGTGAGAGAGAAGTTTCAAAATCTAATCATGTGATCTCCTACATGCAAAATGAAGGGGACAAAATCTTCAGTTTTGCCCACAATTTCTCCATTTCACTCAGGAGTTTACAGTGATAAGGTCTAGGACAAAGCTTGATACTACAAGTTGCTTTTATTACAGAAGTCAGAGAAGCTCTAATGTTGAAGGTACCATAGGATCAAGCCAGATTTATATTGGACCCAGAGTATAGATCCGATATCCTTTGCTCCTGCCTTATTTAATAGATTTTTTTGCTGTTCATTTCTCAGTGTTGGATGTGGAAGGCATGATCCTGTCTCATCACAGGCTCTTCACTTCTGGCTTTGACAGCTGCAGCCTTCACAGAAATGATACAGTTTAGAAAGGGGTATACCACGTTTCCCAATGAAAGTTGAGAGTTAGTGCACTCCATTTGCAAAAAAATAAAAAAAATAAAAATTAGGGTGCCATCTTCTTGTGGTACAGCTATAAGCAAAAATTAGAGCTTAGTCCCAAAGCATTTTGCATTAGGGATAGGTGGATTCAGTTACAGTGTTGAAAGGTGATATCCTAATTAGAGGAAGAATTGTCTGTGTAGATGCTATTATTAGCAAAGGTTTGTTTTATGAATCTTAGCTTATGAGACCAATAAAAAAAGATTTGTATAGAAGATGAGTTATGAATTACGGGAGACTGGAGGCATTTTGCTGTCTGACATAGATAAGTAGCAAATGATATTTCTATCTGACCCTCTCCCCATCAAAGCAATTAATACCCAATAAATTATTTTATTACCTGAGACAATGTTCTGTTCTCCTCTTGGCAGTCAAGAAAAATGATAAAATAAATAACTGTCAATATGGTACCCTTTAATGACATCAACACTTAAAGTGGGTAACTCAAGACATACCCAGTGATAGGCCTTGCCCAGGGAGAATGTTAGACTTGGAGAAGCATAGAATTTCATAGGCTGAAGTTGTCTTTTTGGGTACCTCTGAGCATCAGAATAAAAAGGTAATACAGCCTCAGCTCATTGCTTCTGACACTGTGAGTATCATGTTTCTCCTTTCACACAGGGGGGCAAAAACAAAGCAGAGAGAGGCTTCCTGCTAAGAAGATCTTAGTTAAAGCTCTTTTTTAAAAAATCAGAAGTTAAATTTGGAAAAAAGCATAGTGTATGTGCCTCACCTGAAATGAATGAAATGTGACTGCCTGCCACGGCAGAAGTCCTTGAAGACAACTAATGTATTCCATTTGGTTTTAAGACCCTTGCAGTTTTCCAGTTTTACCCAGCAGGCCAATGATCCAACTTGATTGGAACTAGTGGTAATATGGTGCACCACTGGCTTTCTGCTTGTTTTTGCCTGAGCTCTTTTCTTCCTAAGAAGCATTTAGCATCCTCATAGAATGTTTCACAGCAAGCCTAGAAGCCTTTCAGGTTTTCCTTCAAGATGTCTGAGGCTCACTTGCTGCTGATAGACCTTCCTCTGCTCACCCGTTTTATCTTGTTACAGCAGAACCATTACTTCCTAATCAGTACTAAGGGATGCTGTGAGATATAGTTCAGCAACATCTGGAAGGCCAGACTTGTTCATTCATATTTTAGGATTTATAATCTAGAATAAAGATGAATTAAGCCATGGGTGGACAACAAAAGAACTGAATGTGGCCCTGAAGTTCCTTCTTTGTGGTCCTTGTAGCCTCCTTTAACTGATATTGCTGAAACTAAGTTGAGCAATTCTCACCATGGAGATAGCAAACACATTAGAACAGTGTTGTCCAAACTTGGCCACTCTTAAAGTGGCCAAGTTTGGACAACACTGCATTAGAACAATAGTTGGACAACACTGCATTAGAACAATAGTACAAATCTTAAAAGGTGAGTTTAAAAATATTCAGACCCCTCAACCAATGCTAAGATTAGCTCCCTCTATATTGTATAATTGCTCTATCCACTGTGGCCCCTGGGCTCCAACATATATTAAGTGCAGCCCCTGGCCACCAAAAGGTGACCCTTCCCTGTATAAATGAGAAGATCAGTAGTAATTCTGCAAGCGCCCAAAACTGGGAAATGTTGCTTTATACCAGTAGGTTGAATTACACAGCAAGCCCAAAGCACAAGTATAGCTTTTAACAAACTCCATACCTCTGTGAGACGATATCCTGGTAGAGACTTTAATTAGCTTTCAAACAAGTAAAAGTCCATTGGGGTGCAGCTTCCTCCATTAGGCCTCCTGAAGGAGGAGTGGGATGCTGTAGCTTTAATAGTGGCATGGAAGGTGAAATCACATGCAGAGTGAGAAAAACTGGATCTACAGAAATTCCCAGCTATAAGGTAATTATGCTGCACTGCAGGAGGCATTGTTATTACCTTTCTGTGATGGAAGATCACACACTGGGTGAAATTCTGAATTCTTTCCAATTCTTAAAGATGCCTTATAAAATTATGCCTCTATGGAGCCCTCTCATACAAACCTATCAGGAAAAATGTGGTTTTTGTGGTTGCTAGGCAATTCTGAGGTGTTAATAACTTGAGTCCCAACTGTTGAAATGTCTGCTGGATGGATAATGAAACTTCTTGGTGCCCTTGGAGATCAATATTCTTTCTGCCTAATGAAAGATCACCTCAGTTCACAACTTTTTCTTATCCATTCAGTAAAATGATATCTACCCTACTTTTCTGTATATAAAATCCTCAATATAATTTTCATAGTAATCTGTGTGGGCCCAACAACACAATTTTGCAATGTGGAGTATGGTTTAGAATTCCATCCAATTCCACCTTTCCCCATTTTTCCCTCTCCCCTATGATCACTCTTGGACATGAGCATCTTTATCTTCAACTGGGTGTTTGTACTTTGGCAAACTTAAGTTTCCCCAAGCCTGCCAGTATTCGCTTTTTGTGAATGGGTCTTGTTATTCTGACTCATGCAAGAATGTACTCTTATGGAATAAATATGCTTTTAACATACAGGATATGGAGATGTGTGCATTTGGCTGCTTAGCAAACTCTGGTGAGATGCTAAAGGATGCGGCAATACTGTGGCCCAGGATGAAGAAGTTTTCAAAACTAATGGCAACAGCTTTGAGGAGAAGGTGGAGTCATCCTGTCAGGCAAAAGGAGTCACCTGAGAGTCTGCAGCTCATCCCCAAAGTCTCTGTGAGGTGCTACTGTTATCTGACTCCAAGGGGGTGCATTTGGTTTCACATAATGCCATGAAAATATTCTTTATCAGCCATCTTATTCCTTAAATCCACACCCCCCACACCAAGGAATTATAGCAAAGCTTCCTTCCTTCCTTCCTTCCTTCCTTCCTTCCTTCCTTCCTTCCTTCCTTCCTTCCTTCCTTCCTTCCTTCCTTCCTTCCTTCCTTCCTTCCTTCCTTCCACAAGATAAAGGAGGAATTATCCATGCACGTGCCATTTCATGTTCTGTAAGGCATTATATGACACGTGTCAACCCATTGTCCAAATTCAGCATGGGCTTACTATAAAGATCTAGAGCCAGTTCTATTTCTTAAACTAGCTCCATTCAATCTAATATCCTTTGATAATTTTCCCTATTAAAACTTTTATACAGCTTGTGATTTTTTTTAGATTTTTTAAATCCTGCCTTCATTATTTTTATAAATAACTCAAAGCGGCGAACATATCTAATACTCCTTCCTTCGCCTATTTTCCCCACAACAACAGCCCTATGAGGTGAGTTGGGCTGAGAGAGAGGGACTGGCCCAAAGTCACTCAGCCGGCTTTCATGCCTAAGGCAGGACTGGAACTCTCAGTCTCTTGGTTTCTAGCCTGGTGCCTTAACCACTAGGTCAAACTGTCTTTCTCTGTATTTTTCTTTTCCATTTTCTTTATTTCTTCTTTCTTTCTTGGTTGTGCTTGTAAATACCTGTTAAAATAAAAATAAGGAGGAGACAAATAAAAGTGGAAGCAATACTATACAAAATATATTAAGCTTGTGTATATCAAGGCATTTTAAAAAGACACCATTCTGCCAGATTGGAGCAATACAGAATGGAATGCAGAGTTTGAACTTTCTCCTTCCAAGTTTATTGGAAATTCTTATTGACTGTTAAGATTTGGTAGCTGAGTTTGCTTTTCTTCCTCTTTGCTCCTCTTCCCTTTCTTCTTTTGGGCCATGTCTTTTAAACTGTAACACTGCCATCAGAGGCCGTCTCACTATTTCAGTTTTATCTGAACTGCTTGGAGAGCCATCTCAAGTCAAGGTTCCAGGTAAATACAGTTTCACTTATTGTCTCTGATAGTGCAACTTTATGAGCAATCTTTAGGTGCCCTTTGTGAGGCTGAAAGGCAGCACATCAGATTTAATTAAGAGAAAACTTACAAGAGAAAGGGGAGTATATTTTATTTGAGCAGCATCTTGCGCAGCTGTTCCAGATTTTTTTCTCTCTCTGTTGATCCAAGTCATAATTAAAGACAGTCATCTCTGGGGCTTAAGATTCCATAGTTTGGAAAATAGGCAAAACAACAGTCTCACCCTCTTCCTTTCATCACTGCCGGTTATTTCCTCTTCGTTCCTGAATGTACTTGGTTTGGCTCACCTTCCCCCTACCCCACCTGTCCATTACTTTGGGTAGATAAGTGGCAGTCCCTGAGCCCAACCCCAAAGCAAGGGAGTGTGGCAGATGCCATTACAGAATGATGGAGGTTCTCTCATCCCAGCTGTGGTTCAATTTTATGGCTATCTTTAGGCTTTCGATCTTATGCCTTTGAAAGAAATTTCTGCAAATTGTGTGAGAATTGCAGTGTGGTGTGAGAAGGGAGGTGACTTGTAGTTCTGTTCACACCCAGTAGAAGGCAGGGAAGGGTTATGTGTTTAGGTATATGTCAGATTGCCATCCACCCTCCCAGTGGATTAACTGCTGCATCCCCCCTCAAGCTGAAGGCAGATTTTGTTTGAGAAGGAATTCTGCAAAAAAAGAGGATCTTGTGCCTTTGTGTAAATTAAATGAGTAAACACAATTAAAAATTAAAAGGTTGCTATCAGGAAAACAAGCCTTGATTTAAATAAATGGGATCATTCTTGTTACTTACAGAATCCGGGATGATAAAGACAGAGAGCATGTTAAAAAAAAAAGAACATTTTATTTTTTTGCTCAATGCATTTATATATTTTTTTCTTTTCTTGGACACAAAGCAATTGATGTCCCTTTTGGAAAGTTGCCATTTCTAACAGAGCCATTTGGGAGCAGTTTAATTTCAGGGACAGATTGGCACACCATACATAGGTTATGATTGGAAAGGAATATCTTTTGGGAATTTACTTCATCATCCTGTGAACAGGATGCTGTAGCTCAGTGGCAGAACACATGATCAATCCCCAGTGTTGCCGGGGAGAAATTCTGTAGCCAGCTGCTGCTGATCAGTGTTGGCAATACTGAAATAGATGGGCCAGATGGTTTGAGTATGTATAAAGGTGCTTTCTCTGTTTATACAATAATATTGCAGCAAAACCAGTATGGAGTAATGGCATAGAGCAGGGACAGACAATCTGTTGTTCATCACGTGATTGGGACTATAGCCCCTATAATCTTTTACCACCAATTGTTTTAGAAAAGAATTTGAGATATGGTTGTTTATCCAGGCTTTTGTAAGATAACTATCAATGTGTTGTTAGTGGTGAAGGTGTGGGTCTAGGAGCAGGGAGACCCAGATCTAGTCCACCCCCAGCTGTTGAAGCTCACGGGATGACTTTGGCCTAGTCACTTTCTCTTAGTCCAGTTGTTATAGGAAAAAAAAAAAAAGAAGGATGGAAAGCTATGAATGGTGCGAAATAGAAATCTAACAAATATAATAAGCATAACATATTCTTGCTTTTAAAAAGAGCAGTAATAGTGATGCCCCCAAGCAGTCTAATCAGTAAGGAGGCAGATGGAATGTTGTAATGTAAGCCCCCCCTCTTTTGTGGATCAATTGTCACTGGGAGTCGGGTGGCATATAAATTTATTATTGTTGGTCGCACAGTCAGCCACTTGTTTAGATTGGATTTGGTGTCTTTATCCACCTGTCGAGTCCTTCCCAAGGACCTGGGATAGGCAGACGTTGTTTGATGGTGTTACAGGCATTGTCGCAGGATGTAAACTGTTCCAAGTAAAGCTGCCTTTTGCAATTGACCGATGGTGATTTTGTCAGTGTCGATGGCCTTCAAATGGTGCTCCAGATGTTTTGGGATTGCACCCAAGTCGCCTATTCCTATTGGTACTATCTTTGCTTTCTTTTGCCAGAGTCATTCTATTTCTATTTGCAGGTCTTTGTATTTTGTGATTGTCTCCATTTCTTTCCCTACTATTTTGTTTTCTCCAGGTATTGCAATGTCCACTATCCAGATTTTTTTGCCTTTCTTATCAACAGTTGTTAAGTCTGGGGCGTTTTGTAGCAGGTGCTTGTCACAAAACGCCCCAGAATTTTGTTTGAATTCTAAAGTCCCAGAGCACTTTAGCTTCTCATTTTCTATTACTCTGTTTTGTGGTCCCACCAATTGTTGCTTGCAGGCAAATGATATTTCTTGAAGATATTCCAATGCACCATTGTTGCTACTTTGTCATGCTGTTATTTGTAGTCAGTTTGTGCAGTCTTCTTGCAGCAGCTGACTAGGTGGCCCACTGTTTCTTCAGCTTCTTTGCAGAGGTGGCATTTGCTATCTGTTGCTGTCTTCTCGATTCTGGCTTTGTATGCATTTGTTTGTATGATTGGTCTTGTGCAGCCAGAATTAGCCCCTCTATCTTTCTTCAACTTTCCTGCTCTTAGCCATTGCCAGTTATCTGCTTTGCCTGCTAGTTTTTTTTCTGTGTTGGCCATGTAATACTTTGCCTTGCCATGTCTCTTTCCTATTCTTCATTTGGCCTTTGTTGTAGGCCAGTGTGATCTCTTTGGAATTCAGTAAGCCTTCATGGTTTACTAGCTTCAGTGCATCTTCTTCACTGTCCTTCAGATATTCTTCCATTGCCCCTTTTTCTTCTTCAACTGTCTGGTGTACTTGCAACATTCCATGCCCACCAATGCTGCTTGGTAAGTAGAGTCTGTCAGCGTTGCTACGTGGATGAAGGGCATGATTCATTGTCATTATTTTTCTGGTCTTCCTGTCCAGGGCTTCTAATTCTGTTTGAGTTCAGTCCACTATTCCAACTGTATATTATTATTATTATTATTACTATTAATAATACTTGATGTTCAAAAGGAGTGGGCCTTGCATTGCAATGCTCTTTCCTCCCCTTGCCAATGTTGAACCCTCCATGGCTGCTGCTGCTGCATACATTGCTCCTGGTTCTTTCCTGTGGTGTTGGAAAACTGATTTAACATACATACTGTACAGGGCATAGCTTCATCTGGACTGCAGGACATTTATAATGCATGCCCAATATAATAATTTACCACTTGGATCATCTTCATTGACTTTATGCCTTTGTACTGGAGTTAATATGGACAACTATAGGGCTGGTCCTACTGTTAGGCAAAGCAAAGACATTTCATGGTGTATGCTGGGAGGGACAGGGACTGCAGGGACAAGTCCAGGCAGTTGCTAAGAGTCAAAAACTGACTTGATGGCACCAAAAAAAAATGCTGGGAGGTGGCAGAAAAGTGTTGATAAACATTTTGAACATGGAATAGGAAGAAACACCGTCCTGTCCTTTGTCCCAGATAGTAATATATCTTAAGCCACTCCTTGTAGTCGTGAAAGTATCATGGAATAATGTGAAGTGAAAATTCTACATCTTGATTTGGGATTATGGAAAGCTAGGTAGCTACTCTGTACTCCTGCTGCCAAGAAGCAATGAGGTTTATTACACCGATGGCCTCCGGGTATTGTAATAACCAACTGAGTGCAGTTTAGTCAGAAGCAACTAATGTTAAATGATTCAGGAAAGCAGAACTGGAAATTAAATGGCTTAATCCAGGTGGAGTTAGGAGTTTCAGGGCAATAAAGACTGAAGGAATTCTAGAGGAATGGTAAATAATTCTCACAGTCTCCTTGACTATAATACAAACGGTGTTAGGGATGGCATGGCACTTAGTTTGTGTGCACATGTAAAAATGCAGTATCTTTGGAGATGATCAGTGTTAAGATGGGATGTATGTTTTGAGCTCTTTGTGCAATAGATACCAGTTCAATTATAGCTGTCACCAAGAACATTGCTATGATTCACAAGCTCATAATGTTCTAAACTGAGCAGAGAAGAGACACAACAATCAATGGGACACTGCTGTAGGTGATTAAATCTAAAATCATTTCAAACAAAGGGATATCATTTATTTTCAAATGATAGCAGCTATTTGTTTTGCTGTGTGTCTGACTATCTATCTATTTGAACTACTGACCTGTCTACCTACATGTACATATGTGTGTGCATATATTTATTTATTTTATTTATTATTAAATTTGTATGCCACCCATCTCCCCCCAATGGGTGACTCTGGGCTTTCTTGAATTCTCCTTCTCACTTTTATGATCTTTAGTAGCCATTTTGTGCTTGCAGGTGACTATATATAAAATGTAATATGCAGTTTTTATATTCCCTCAATCATCTAGACTGAAGGTTAGGAAGCTTTTGTTGCATATAGAAAAAGCCATCTGTTTTGGATTCTAATGTTTATATGAAGCTGCTGGGAGAGGTCATCCATTGGCACGGGGTGAGGTATCATCAATATACTGATAATGCCCAGTTATATATCTCTACCCTGGACTGAACAGGAGATGTGGAGAAGGTCCTAATTTGGTATTCGGAGGCTGTTAGGGTCTGGA
This sequence comes from Python bivittatus, assembly GCF_059951505.1. Classification (NCBI taxonomy): domain Eukaryota; kingdom Metazoa; phylum Chordata; class Lepidosauria; order Squamata; family Pythonidae; genus Python; species Python bivittatus. Next base: position 11,212,083 of record NW_028277054.1, on the reverse strand, counting down.
TGGGGAGAAAAAGTTCACACCCTTACAAGTCAGCGGCCATGGATTTGGAAGCTGAGTCCAGAAATAGTCTATCTTTGATCCTGAATGGGGTCACACTCCCCTGGATGGGGCTGGCCCATAATTTGGGGATCCTCTTGGGCTCCTGAAAAGCAGATAGAGGCTATGTCCTTTGCACAACTTCATACTGTGCACCAGTTGCAATGATTTCCAGAACAGGAAGCTTAGCTCTCAGTCACTCACACTCTGGTCATCTTGCAGCTGAATTGTTACAATTTGATCTATGTGGGACTGCCCAAGTAGTTATGGCAGATTTGTCCAATAATCCAATTACTACAGGCAGACTGCATTGTCTGCCAGTGCAGTGCAATTCAAAGTGCTGGTTATCACTTTTAAAGCTGTACATGGCTACACAGTTGAGCCTTCTCGGAGATGACATCCCTCCTTTGGAATAGTTTGCCCCAAGATATCAAGGTCACTGCATCCTTATTACACCTTCAAAGATCAATGAAGAAATGGCTCTTCAAAAAGGAATTTGGGGATGATTGAATAATATTCTGTCTCTGAATAGTGAAGCATCACGTTGATTACCATTTTAACCCTATTGTGTATAGCCTGTAAGTTGCTCAGAAACTTCAGAAATGGAATGGCATAGAAGTTGAATGAATGAATGAATGAATGAATGAATGAATGAATGAATACCTCCTTCTGTTGCCTTCATTAAGCTTCTTGTAAGCAAACCTTCAAAGACTCGGGAAATGCAGATTTCTATTGTCTAAGCCAGGGATAGACAATACTTGAGAAGTTGGGTAATGAGACCCTGCACCTTGACCTCCCAGAGCTCTGCAGAAGGACACCTCATGGTGTTGTTATGTTCCCGAAAGGGGTAGGGTTGAATTTCTATAGCCCTTTCTTTTGGCATTTTGGGCAGGATGTTATGATGGGGATAGCATTCTGACCCTTAAAATTCCACAAGAAGAACCCAAATGGGGTGAAAAACATTAATTTTAGGTTGTTTTAAAACTCATTCAAATTCTGCCAAAAATGGGCTCACATCAGTCTGTGAGCCATTTAATGTTTTTGGTTTTTGGTTTTTTTTTTTTGTTATGGGGGTTTCAAGATGGGAGTGGAAGGAAATGATCAGAGCCTTAATCTACTTTCTGCCTATTTCAACCAGTGTTTTGCCATGAGTTCCAGTTGGTTGGCTTGGACATTTGGGTCAGCATTAAAAGTCTTGCAAGTCTGAAGTCTGCCTCCTCCTTTGCTAGGTTGTGCATTGGATTTGTAATGTTCCTGGGAGTGTAAAGAATGGGAAAAACAAGGAGAGTTGTTGTGGATTCATCCACGAGTTTCTTATGCCAAAAAGAGTTTATATCAGCATTATCAAATATGCAGAACCTCAGGTTCAAGCATTGCTGGATGAATAAACTGTGTTCTCCTTCTCTCTTTCCATTGTAGGCTCCTATCTGATGGTCAATTCCTCCCAGCATAATCCAGGGCAGAAAGCACATATCCTCTTCCAGACACTGAGTGAAAATGACACTCACTGTCTCCAGTTCAGCTATTTCATGTACAGCCGTGATGGGCACAGTCCTGGGACTTTGAATGTCTTTGTCAAGGTGAATGGAGGACCACTGGGAAGTGTGGTGTGGAATGTCTCTGGATCCCATGGGCGGCAATGGCATCAAGTGGAGCTCGCTGTCAGCATGTTTTGGCCCAACGAGTACCAGGTAAAAGGAGGGTTGCCTTTCTGGACAAATCTTGTGGGAGATTTGGGATAAGTTCTGGTGCTTGGGGAAAATCATCTTCTGAAAAGAGAAGTGTGTGTCTAAATTTACATACAGCACCCTAAACCATTCTATGGATTAGCAAAACACATTTACTGTGTTCACTGAACATGCTAAATCCAAAGTAATAAAGTATATTATGGTGTAAGGCAATGGGCTGAGATAATTACTGGATTTCCCATCATCTACTGAACTACAAGCTACGACCCCTACCTTATCCTAGTTTAATATGCCCAACTAGGTGGCAACACCTAGCTCTCCTTTAATGATCTGAAAAAGCTAAGCAGGATTTTTTTAGTTCCTGCTTGGGAGAATGCTAAGGAATCCCAGCTTGTAGACTAGACTTTGGAATTCATGGCAAACCACTTTCATCCAGTTGTCATGAAAGCTGCATGAATATTCCATGAAAACAGGAATTGAGCTTGACTGGAAGTGCACTTGACTTTAATATTCTGTGAAAATCCAGCCCTGTATTTATGAGAGAGATAGACAGGCTAGACAAGAGAACTTCATTGGAATGTCAATAGTAATTCTCTAATAATTAATTAATTGTCATTAGCCCATTCTTTTTATCCTCCTGGGATGGATACTTGTCATTATATAATCTTACTGATTTGTACTAATTTCTGCTTTGTGATTAGATGAGATTTATTATCACACTTACCCAAAAGGAAGACGATCATCAGCTTCAGATGGTCTTCCCCTCAATTTAGGTAGATGAAAACCCATGAGCCCCTTTATGGAATTCTCTGCAGTTCTTCAATAACCCTGCAAATTGAAAGAGAATTTACTGAGGGGGAAAAGAACTAGCCTTGGGCAGCAAGAGAATATCAACTGGCTTGAGAGGTCCTTTGCTCTCAAAGTTGGCCAAAGTATTTTAGATTTTCAGGGGTGCCAAAACTTCAGGCATTTACATGGGACAGTAGATCAAGTTACCCTAACAAGGCCTTTATTTTATTTTCTTACATTTCTTACATTTTTTTGAAGAATAACAAAGGCACAACCAAAATGAAAATATTATGAAAATGTTTGAGAACACCTGCTCCATTTGTATTCTCCTTTTCCTCTAGGAGTTCAAGTTGACATATGTATTTTCCTTCTTTACACAATTTTCTTTTCCCAACAGAAGTAAGTTAGATTAAGGTAGTGTCCAACCCACTGAGGTAGTGTCCAACCCACTGAGCCATCCATTGAGTTTCAGAGGCTGAAGATGGACTTGAAATTAGGTCTCCAGTTCTACTTCAGTATTCCAGTTGTAACTGAATACACTCTGAACAGAGTGTCTCTCATTGATCCTTAGGTGTTGTTTGAAGCAGTGATTTCCAATGAACGACATGGCTACTTGGGATTGGATGATATCCTGCTCTTGAATTATCCCTGCTGTAAGTATTGCAGTATCTTTGGTAAACTTTTCCATTCTGTTGGTAGCTACTAACTTGTTCTAGAGCCCTTATGGCTAGCATTGGTCCCTAAAAGTATAAAAACTTGGCCATGGGGAAGATCATAGCTAATGCATTGGAAGAAGATTTCATGGTGAAATGGCATGTGGCCATTTTTGGGGGGGTAATAAATACTAGGGCTCTTCAGCACTTGGGTTTATTCCAAAAAGGTCTTCTGTCTGCCCAAGGGCATGAAAGTAGCACCTGCCTGCAATTGTTCACAGCAGCCATCCCCCCCCCCCTTTTTGGAGGACAGCTTGCAATTACGGGAAAAGATGCAGCTGCTTTAACAAGTTGCAGATAGGTACTATGTTCTCATCCCTGTGAAGCCCCTTTATGAAATAAATAAAAATGTAATAAATATTTCTTAGAAATGTGTCTAATGTGCCAATTTTGAATTTGAAGGAAAACAAAACAAACAAACAAAAACCCAGATGTGGGTCTGTGGTATAGAATGTGTTCCAAAACTGAGTGAGGCATTGCCCCACAGTTGTTCTGACAATTATTCTCTGTTTAGAAAAGGCTAAATTAATCCTTCCATCCCCAAGCTGTGTTATACCCGTTTTACAGGCAAGATCTAAGAAAAATGCTTTGGTCAGATTCTCCTAAACATTGTACTATATCATGTGAGTGGGAAGGGATTAACTACAGAGGTCTTTCCACAGATCTTTTTGTCTGGTTATATCTCTTTTGGCAGCCAAAGCACCTCATTTTTCCCGCCTGGGTGATGTGGAGGTAAATGCTGGACAGAATGCTACTTTTCAGTGTGTAGCTGCTGGCAAGGCTTCTGAAACAGAGAGGTTCCTCATGCAGGTAAGTGGGAATGAGGTTACAAGTTACTCTCATTGGACATTTATCTGTTTCTTTCTTCTTGTTTCCTTCTATGAGGGGTGGGCTCAGCCTGTCCTTTGTGTTCTTCCATTGGCTGAAATAATGACTTGTATATAGGATGCATTTGATATACCTGGAGGTAGGTTGAAATAAGCTTTACATGCTGATCTGTAACTTCTTACCAGAGTCCATGGGTTGCCCCTCTCCCAGCGTTGATTGTTGCTGACAGTTTCTTCCACCCATAGCCCAACCTCTCTTTTTTAGGCTTAAGGAAATGTTCCTTTCATGAGAAGAAGATGATTGTCTACATTTTTGTTTAGTTTGCCCCAAAGAAGTAAACTTTCTTGTTTTTTTTTAAATAGAAAGGGGAGCAAATTCTAAAAGAAAGGCAGACCATATTTCACCATCCCTCCCTATGAAACATGACCCTTACTGAAAAATAAGCTGGAAATACCAATTTCTTCAGAGCGGGGATAAGACACTGATGGTGATGGTAATCTTGTTTTTCTGAATGGTAGAAGCAGAATGGAGTTGTCATTCCCACTGTCTCAGTGAAACACATCAGTCACAGAAGATTTCTGGCTACTTTTCAACTGGATCAAGTTTCTAAAGGAGACCAGGACTTGTACCGCTGCGTGACTCAGTCTAGCAGGGGCTCTGGTGTCTCTAACTTTGCTGAGCTGATAGTCAAAGGTACACATCAGCGGGGGTTGGGATTGGCTTATTTTGTCACCCTGGGAAAAGACCGACCTAGAAATTTGAAGCCTGGGGAAGAATTTGAATCCAATTTGGCAGTAATGAGAGATCAATTATGGGAGTTGATGAACAACACAGTATTTTGGGCTTGGGTGTATTTTGTGAGTTGGGGAAGAGAGGGAGAGAAAGTCAAGGATAATGCTTTCCTTGCATGTCTTTTGTTCATTGCTTTGGGCAGATGTTGTTCAATGTTACTAATTTATGAAGAGACTTTAGCAGCATAGAAGCATGTCATCTGCCTGTGATAGTGATCTCTTTGGGGAGAGAGGAGTGGGGGAAGGCCTCTGTTCTGCATCTGTTTGACTTGAAATGAGCTAATATGGGAAGGCAGCCCAGGTTTGGAGGATACCCATAATATAACTGTATTTCCTGTATTGATGTGATGGAGCAAGAATCTTCACGTACGCTGGCCTGGACATCCTATTTATGTTGCAGGCCACATTCTCGTTAGATGAATCCATTGGAAGCCATATGGAGGGTCCAATTTAAGTTTAAAAAATGGAGGGCCCAATTTAAATTAAAAAAAGACAAAGAAAATATGGGATTGTGTCTCTCTCTAACACATGATTTTTTCCCTCTCTTTCTGACGCTCCTTCCTCTCTCCTAAACAGCAGCTTGCAACAAGGGGTAGATGATTTAATCCATAAAAGGGCTAAACTGAACTTGCGTAAGTGTTTTGAAATTAGAGCAACATAAAATTAGCCCAAGGGCTACAGAGTACCTACCTGAAGTATACAAATTGGCTGATATCAGCTTGATTCTATTAAGTGTTTGCATCCTTCAGAAATTGTAAGCTGCCTTTAGACCTTAAGCATGTTGAAGATGGCTTTAATACAAAACAACAATCATGAAATGAAAGCTATAAGAGTAAACATAATCTTCTGGTAAAATTAAACTTACAAAAAATATCTCTGATAAATGACTGAAGAGATAGGGAAAATCTTAGGATGGTTGTCCACAAAACACTTAATTAGGCTATTAAAGTTCTAGTGGCTTCATTTAAGTAACACACACAGTTTGATAGTCAGAAAATTGATTAATTCAGGAACCTGATTCATCAGGTTGTGCAAATACAGCCTTACTCTTTCTTGCTCTTCCACCACCCCTGTGCAATTGTCCATTGTCTATAAGACCATCTACCTCAGGACTGCTTTCTGAAGATGGCCAGAAGAACAGGGCAACTTACTACTTGTTTGTCCTCTTAACAGAGCCTCCAACGCCCATTGCACCCCCACAGCTTCTGAGAGCAGGTTCAACATACTTAATCATCCAGCTCAATACCAACTCAATCATTGGAGATGGTCCTATTGTAAGAAAAGAGATTGAGTACCGTATGACTTCTGGTCCTTGGTCGGAAGTGCACGCTGTGAACATGCAGACCTATAAGTTGTGGCATCTCGATCCAGATACAGAGTATGAGATCAGTGTCCTGCTGACCCGGCCAGGAGATGGTGGGACTGGCAAACCTGGGCCTCCACTCATCAGTAGGACAAAGTGTGCAGGTAGGAGTTTTCATTGCTTTGTGTATCAAGAAAACCACTTTGAACAGAACAGTGATGCTTTGGCCACAGGACAGTATTTGCATGTGTGCAGGGATTACAACATGAAGTATAAAGGCTGAGATAATATCCAATCCATCCATCCATCCATCCATCCATCCATCCATCCATCCATCCATCCATTTCTGTGTATATCTGATACTGCTTACTATGCTTTTAATTTGATGCTAAAATCGAGGAATCAGAGGTATGCAAATTGATAATTAAGGAAGGGGCAGGGGGAAGCTGCCATGGATATCTCTGGGAGCTGATTTTAAAATCTGCCAAAACAGATTCAACCAAAGCATGGACAGTGGCAGTCTGTGGAATATGTTAGTGCCCATCTTTCTCTGGATAATGATCTGCATTTTTTTTTTTTTAAGTGAAAGATGCCTCTGAAAAAAGAGTGCCTATTTCTAATAGTTCTGTACATAAAGGAGCAGTACATAAAAAAAGGTGCTTCCATCAAGGAAATGTACATTAATGAAGCACACATTAGGGAAACTTACAATAACCACAACATGACATTAGAGATATTTGTATGACAAAATGTGTTTTTTGGTTGGGATTTGTATTAACAATTACATATATTAAAAGAAAATGTAGAAAATCTTCAAATGGCAGGGGAAAAAAGCTGTGAATGAATTTTTAATGGTACTTAAAAAAAAAAAAGTAAAAATGTTGACAAACTAGAACAAGCGTTCTATCAGTGTGGACAATATGGTGGACCAGAGTTATGCTGATCTGAATATCTCCACCTTCAACTATATGCAGTTTAAAGAGGCTCAGGATAGTAGGTTTATTTTAAGTGTTTGTGGCTGAGACCTTAGAGAAGCAAAAATATTTGAGGCAGTAATTATATACATATTGATCCTTGAAAACATCATCCATCCAGAAGTGTGTTTCCTTGGAAAAATTTCAACCTCCTTTAAGTATTTTGAATTAACAAGGTGTTACTTGGAAGCCCAGGGCATTTTTGCAATATTTTAACCATTTAATAATACAGTTATTGGAGCTGCAGATTGGGGAGGGACAATGGATCAATGGCAGAACACATCTTCTATATGCAGCACCTGTTTGCAGGTTTGTTCCCAGGTTTCTCCAGCTAAATGGTTCCAATGGATGATGGGGAAGTGCTTTGCCGAGAACTCCTTAGAGTTGACAGTCTTGTGCTGCTCCAAAGACTGACCCCCATTGCATGGGGAGGAGAAAGAGATGCAAGAATTTGAACCTTGATTTCACTATAAATAGGTCACTAGAATTCTTTTGTGATGGCTTCTTTAGCTTTTTTTAACAGTAAATCTACTTATCAGAAGTTCTTGTATCCTTGCATGCTTGTTACCTATTTCCAGTCCTGCTTTCTGGGAGTGGCCTGACAGCCAAATGGTGTACTGCTACCTGTATAACTAGGCTGAACATTTAGCAGAGCAGCCACTTTTTACCAGCGGTAGCAAGGGGATTGTGTCAACCTCTCTTGATCAACTTCTGGCTTCAGGATAAGTGAGATAGTTAGAAATCAAGGAGAAAACTGCACAAGTTGGAGAGGTCATGTCTAGAAAAGGTATACAACACAACTCACTCATGGGTTCATTGGTAGTGAGCAAGTGAACAATGGTGCAGATAGTTTCCTGTGTTGCACAGAGAAGGGCTAGCAGTGGCTACGATGTGGCATGTATTAGGATTGTGCAGAAATATTTTGGAAAAGTTACTTTGGAGTCCTTTGGATGTAGCACCTCTTTAAAGCAGACGTGCCTTTTCCCAAGGTCCTGAGAATGCACTATGAAACAGCTTTTGGAATCAAATCTGAAGCGTAACACAGCCATAGTATGTATATGGATATGTATATGGGAGGGTACCTATGATCCTGCAGATGTTGCTGATGGTGAGGAATGCTGGAATTTCATCATATCCAGAGAACCACAAGCTCTTTATTTCTGGGCTAGGACATTATTTGAGAGCCAGTTTGGTAAAGTGGTTAAGAACTGGTTAGTTCTTAACTAATTAACTAGTTAACTTAGTTAGAAACCAGGAGACTATGAAGCCAGCTGGGTGACTTTGGGCCGGTCCCTCTTTCTCAGCCCTAGGAAAAAGGCAAGGGCAAACCAGTTCCAAAAATATTGCCAAGAAAATGGCATGGACTTGCCCAGGCAGTCACAATGAGTGAAGACTCACTTGAAGGCACCACCCCCCCACCGCCACCAAAAAAAGTGCATTATTCATCACTGCAAGAAATATGCTGGATAGAAACTATGGGGCGAGGTGGGGAATCTTTGTGCTGTGCTTCCTCAACTTTCTGAGCATCAGTAGTTGAGATTTACTAGAGTTGTGATTCAATTCAAGAGCTGTGATTCAAAGTGTCTTAGACTGGACGGTGGTGAGGCTACCAAGACACTAGTTTAAGTACCATTTGGTCTGCCTAGCTGGGGTGATATGACAAGTTTCTTAAATACTTGGTTGTCTTCAAGGTGGTGGTGTCTATAGTGCTTGCAATTAGACGAGCATTAAAGACCAACTTGAGAGTGCAAATCCATTCTGATGAAATGCCTCTTTCTGACAGAAGCCAGCTCTCATGATCCAGATTTATGATGTTGTTCACCAACAGGGACTGTGTTAAGCTGACAAATGATCATTGCATCAGCAACTGAGTAAAGGAACAGTCACAGTTGTTGGCAGCAGGTGGATTAATAAAAGGCCAGGGACAATGTGGCTTAGCAGTTGTGGATGTCCATGGTCTGTAATTCACAGCTGGGAGTGAGCACTCATCTTTAGATGTGGAGGGAGGTTTGGGAAGATGTTTAAGGCTGTTGGTGCCTCATGTTGAACGAGCAGAAGAGAGGGGAGCTTTAGAAAACACTATGCGTATTGTTGCAGCATTCCTTCCATGGGTTTGGTACATAATCTTATGTGTTTGGAATTCAGGGGTAAAGGATATATTGTGATAGGCTTGCATTAAATGAGGATTATTGTTTGTTCAAAGATGTATTCTACTGTACATAAATCAGAGTTGTAGAACTTAAGGCCCAAATACTGTATGTTGGGGTCCAACATATGGACCCTCAAAGATTGGTGCAGCTCACAGAGATCTTCAAATATTCTTCCCAAACTGTAATTTGGAATATGATAGAAAGGGGATTTTGATTAAAAATATAATTGGAGGATTATCATATTAATTATACATTTAAATTTCAGTGTAAATGAGATGAACGTATATTTTTATCTTGGTTTCACCACTGCTTTTTGGAATGCAACCCCTTGGGTTCATGTGTCATGCGAACCCAGAAAACTGGGTTAATTGAATAATCCACATAACTAATTAACTACGGGTAAGTGTGCTGTGTAAATTCTGCCTTTGCTTTGCTATAAAACTGAAAGATGAAAAGAAAAATGTTATTTCTACATTGTCTTATCTTGTATTCTGTCTTGCTTTTCAGTCCGGCCTCCTGCTTTTCAGTTGCCCTCCCATCTTGATTGCTCTTCCGTCTTGAATCTCTGTCTCCCAGTTTATTCCAAACCAACCTCTCTCTTAAAATGCTAACCCATCCATCTTCACCCTTCTGGCTGAAAACGTGTTGTTGACAAGTGGGAAATGCATCTCATTTCTTCCATTAAAAAAGAAAGAAAGAAACTATCAAGGGTTTCTGCCTGAATCTTAAAACACTGTATTTGTGACTCGCCGCTATCCAGATTCTCCACTGCTCTAGGAGCTATGGGCTTGGTGATTAATAATAGAATTCTTTGAGTTAATTATGATAGGCATGTTCGCTCCTTCTTTAGCAGCTCCCTCCCTTGGTACAATTGCTTTTAAACAAAAATGCCCTCAGCTGAGGAAGCTGTATCAGTGGGAGCTCAGAAACTGTTTGCTGCATGTAATGGCTTCAGAACATTAGCTGCCTCAAATCATGCTAGAGAAGAGCAGAGCTGTGCTGCTAATTGATTCTCTGCCTCGAGTGAAAACGAATTTGTCTGCTGTGTTGTTCCGTACACATTTTGGGGAGTGGGGATGGCTGACTTGGCTGATACAAAATAGGAATCTCTAGAGATGACCCAGCACTGTTACCTGCATCACCATGTGCAGATGTGCCCAAAAGTATTGCAGGTATCTCAGCTGAGATTTTGAGCACATAGCTTGGTAGTGACACTGGCTTTGGTGGCAAGTCAACTTTGCTTCCTTATTCTGAATGCTGATAGAGATCTCTGACTTGCCCCTGCAGCACCACCTATTTATCAGATATGACCAACTGTTCTCAGCCAATACTTTAAGGGACGTTTGTGCAACAATTGCCTTTAAGGGGAATAATGCTGAACTTGGTACATTCATCAGTTTCATATGTGAAAGGGAGAAATGGGGTTTACAATCATGGCCCATGAACATCCTTCTTATATTCCAAGAGAAGTGATCCCAGGAGCAGGAGAACAGGTTTTTATGAAACCCTTCAAGAGTCTGTCAAAGTCAGTCCTCAACTGAAAGTTCTTTAAAAAAGGCTTTGCTAGAATACATGTTTTGTATGCAGAAAGTTCTAGGGCCACTCTTGACATTCCCAGTTCAAAAATCATCTTGTAGGTGACAGGAAAGGACATTTCTGATAGAAAAACTAGGGAGAGCAAAAATTCAGAAATTCAGCTTGATATAAAGCAGTTCCTATGATAAGTATTAATAGGGGAACTTCCATTCCTTGCTCCCAAAGAAGTAGCTGTATTCCAGAAGAACAGTAGAACTACAACTCCCAGCATCCCTCAACACTTGCCATGCAGCTTAGGATTCCTGGGATTTGTAACTCAGGATTGGACCACACTTGGTGGTGCAAGAGCTTCACACTCCCCTCCCCTGTCCTTTTTTTTTTTTTGCTTTGGATAATCTGTTTTCAGAATCATCTGTTATTTGAAAAAAACTGTTCTTCTATGATCACATCAAGTTGGAGAGCATGTGTGGCAGTCTGAACTGAGTGTGTTCTACCGTACAGTGGTAACATGGCTCTTTGTAAGCCTGAACAGTTTCTTCCAAAGGGAAAGGGATTGGAGCATGTTAACAGCATCCATCAGTTTATGCATCTTGGCTATTCTGTAGGATGCACCAGCTCCTGTTTTATTACTGTCATTGGCGCAGACAAAATGAGCACCAGAGCCCAAGGAAATATGGGCTAGCTCCATGTTTCTGATGTAGGATGACATCTTGTGCATTTTAAAGAGTTTTTTTTTTAAAATCTCATCCTGTATCAGCAGATTTTCTTCCAAAGAATGAAATAATGTTCATTGAGCCTGTTATTTAAAATGTAGCCCTATACTCTATATTTTAAAATCTGCTACTGAGGCCCAGCTCAGGGTAGCCTATTTTGTGAACTTGAGATTTGTGTCTATTAGGAACAAAGCCTATATGATGATAAAGGTTATCTTCATAGTGTTGAATGACTTTCTCCTTGAGGACCTGTGTTTGGTCTAAATTCTTTGTGGCCTTTTTGAGAGAAGGTGCAGTGACCTTTTGCTCAGTAAAGTCTTTGAAATTAAATGGCCTTATAGAGAGATTGAACATTGACCCTACTATTGATAACCAGTGGCCTGTTTTAGTTCTCAATGGCTTTCTGTGTTTTTTTTTCTCTACACCAGAGAATATTGTAGCAAAATATTTCCCTATTAATCCAAGAAGCCCCTTTTTCCTTATAGGGAATGAACATAGGTATTTGTTCTGCCTTCTTGGTTGTGTTTTAATTATGGAAGTAGAGCACATGGGGTTGATTCCACCATTGCCAGAGGCTGAAGGGGGCCTTCTTTCCCATCTCCTGCTTCTGTGGCTTCCAGTTTTCATTATGACCCAAGTAGGAAGTCAGGGTTCTCTTACTCTATTCTGTGTTTATTTCTAGAATCACTCTGGCTGATTTGGAGACTTGGGTTAGATGGTGGCTTTCTAACTGCAAGTGACCCCTAAGCCCCTTTTGTGGTCTTCAGCACACCCCTGAAAAGGGAAGGCCTACATTCTCAGTTTTTGGGTTTGGAAGCAGAGGGCTTGAGGGGCAGAATGGAGTGTAAAGCCTTGTAATGAATTAAGGCACACAGTTCTCCTTTATTTACAACAAACAAACAGGCTGAAACATTTTGTATCTCACTTCCCTCCCCTCTGCAAGATAATAGTGCTTCCTTGCACCTGCCCATCACAGTTAGGCATAAGTTGAGTTGAAGCATCTCAGATCTTGCTAGGACATGTAAATATCTAGCCCCAAGCATGGTTTTCTTCCAGATTCTTGTTGGATTCTCTTTGTGTTATCACAAAACCCTCCTCTCCTCGCCTCACCTCGCCTCTCCTTGCCTCGCCCCTCCATCATTTCCTTTTTTCTTTCTTTCTGGACAGATCCCTGCCATATGTTCATGTAGTTCATGAGTGTCTGCATCTGTCACTCTTTCTCCTTTATGGAAATGCTTATTTGCATTTGATTAGCAAGGGAAGAGGATGGTATCTTGGCTGATTCCCAGCATTTCTCATGCAAAGCTCTGTCAGTCTGTTCCTTCTAGGCAGGAATCGAGCAGAGGAAGCCTGATCTTCTCTGCTTACCCTAGGGCACCAGTGGAAATGTTAAGAACATCAAAGCATGGGAGGAGAGGCTGGGAGAAGAGTTGGCTTGCCCTGTTTCTGTCACTTTGCTCTCCTTCTCTTGGGGCATTTGATATGCGTGTGTGACATGTAAGGGGGTGGGGGTCATTATGCTTCCTGATGTTGTGGACTGCGTAGGGAGTTCCTTGACATGGCAAGTTGCCTTGCAGCACCAGTGCTGTGTGAAGGGAGCCAGCACTGCAGTAGCAGCATCTGCTATCACATGGTCACCCTAATTGGCTCTTTGGAGTTTAAGGACACTGATTGTGCTTCTTCTTTTTTGATTTTGTGCTTTTTCTCTCCTTGAGCTGGAATGAAGTAGTTGGAGGAAGGAAATGTTTTCTTGACTTCCTGCCAAGTCATGAGGATAACTGTGTTCTGTCTTTCCCCATCAAGACCAATCTACATCTATAGCATGTTGACTCCAGCACATACTGGGATCAAGGGCCAGAATGCGACAGTTGCCTCAGGCTGGAAGCTTGACAAGAATCCAAACTATTCCTTATTGTTAACATTGTGTTAATTATCAGAGATAGGAGGAGGCGCTGCTAGTGTTTTCTGCTTTGTGCACCAAAATAATATAACTGGCTTGGGATATTCTGCAGCTTGCTCTTTGCCGCTGCTTTTCAGGCAGCAAAACATCGTGGACTAGCTGTGCTGAGAGATGAGGCAAACTCTGAAACCATCCTCTACGCTGCCACCCTAGATGATGTCCTATTGTAGGGGAAGGTGATGAATCTCACCCACTGACTTTTCAGCCCCAAACTCCAGGTTTTAGTGTTGCAGACAACATAACTTAGGGCAGTGTTGTCCAAACTTGGCCACTTTAAGATGAGTGGACTTCAACTCCCAGAATTCCCTAGCCAGCATGCTGGCTAGGGAATTCTGGGAGTTGAAGTCCACTCATCTTAAAGTGGCCAAGTTTGGACAACACTGACTTAGGGAAAGAGTCACTGGTTGGCCCATGCAGAAGGTCAGCATTGTAATTCTTGGTACCTACAAATAAAAAATGTTGATTGTCTTAGGTGAATGGAATTTTTTCTGAGCATTTTGGAGAATTGCTGCCAATCATACTGAGCTAGATAGGCAATTAGTCCAATTGAGTAAAAGTCGGTTTTTCATGTTCCAGTACAATTAATTGATCTCAGAGTATCAGATGTTCTTCCTTCTCAGAGCCTTTACTGAATGAATACAGAAAATGAAATGAGAAGGAACGGAAAAGCAGGAATCTTCTACTTACTTATTCACAAAGCTTGGTTAGGGACTAAGGATGTCCATCTGTAACTTTATTTATTTAATTTATATCCTGCCTTCTTCATAAAGCAGTTCAAAGTAGCATACATTTCCTATTTTTTTTCTCACAAAAAGAGCCCTGTGAGGTAGGTTGGGCTGAGAGAGCAATAGGCTCAAAGAAACACAGTGAGCTTCCATGATGGAGGATAGACTAGAACCTGGATCTTCCTGCTCCTAGTCCAACACCTTCACCACTACACCACACAGGTTCTCTAATCTTGGTTTTGTTGGTACATTCATTCTATCCAGTGCCTAGTTCAACATACTAGTTCTGACTCAATTAAAAGTTCCCTTATATAATTTGAGGAACTTAATCATTCTCTGCTCTTGACCTTGTGGAACAGTTGACTAACCTCTTATGTTTTAGAGCTGAAGCTTTGGGTACAGCCTTCAAACTAAGGTCAGTTCCCTGCTCTCAGTTGTGGTTAACCAACCTTTGATTTCATAACAATGTATAATAGCCTTCCTGCTATGTTTGCAAGATTGGAACTGTGGGAACCAGAATGCTGAAGTGGATGAACCATTGGTCTGATCTAAAATGGTTCTTAGTATTAAACAAGCTACTAAAGGAAAGTCTTAATCCACAAAGTCTGTATGATATCAATCAATCAATTCTTAATTGACTCAATTAATGCTAGTCCATTTCTGGTGACTCTGAGATGCTTAACAGTATTAATATAATAAGATTAGAAACAAAATGCAATTCAGTTAATACAATTAATACATTGATAAGCTCCAGAGAACAGATCTCAGTCCTCTATCCTCCCAACTCTTTTTTTTTAAATTCCTGTACTATATAAAGGGGGTTGGGACTCTATCTCTCCATCATCATGATAACTCTCCAAGAACTGAATGGGATCAAATTTGTATGTGGGGAGAAGCCAGAAAAAGAAAGATTGAGTTTGAGAATGGGCCACACCAACCAAGGAGTTGTAGAAGAGGGGAAAAAAATCCTCCCAGCTTGCCCCCCCCAGCACATCACTATGGGACAGGCAGTTGGGCAGCAGCTTGGAATATTGTGATTGCTCCATTATAAGCCCTTCTGGTTATGTGCTCTAGAGCAGAATGTATGCGGGCTGCCCCATATTTCCCAGTACACATATACACGCAAACATAGCTGCTGGTGGTAAAGGGGGTGGAGAAAATTCCAGAAGTCATGTTTTACCTACTGTCCCCACTGTGTTTCCCCACACATATTAGAATTAATATACCAATATCTCTAGAAAACTGTTTAACATTTTTTTTTAAAAATGAAATGATTCAATTACTTCCTTTTCCATTGTTGTATAACTTTATATAAAGAATAATCAGTGTTAAAAGCAGGAGTCTCATTTTTGCCCATGGCTTTTAGGGGTACAGTTGGTGCTCTGTCCAGATCTATTTTGGTGAAGAACTCATTTCTGGGTTCATCTGAGCTTGGTAGAACTGACCTAGTTGTAGAGGAACCTGGGTACTAAACATGCAGCGTAGTTTTTGGCAGCATTCATTTATTATTTGGATCAGTTTTATTATAGCCTTTGATCACAAGGCTTCATTCATAATTGCTATCCTCCCTCCCTGCCTTTGTAGAGGGATCAACAACCTCCAAATGTGGGTTCTGGCTAGAATGATCTCTGTGTGAGAATGGCCTTGTAAATATGCCAACGTTTTTCTGATCACATAACTTTCCCAGCTTTTTTCCCAGAGGCAGCCCTGGAGCACAGAGAGATCTCTTTCATACGACGATATGCTTCTAGTTGTGATTGACATAGAGTGAGCTGCCATACCTGGGTGTACTACAGCTGTAATAGCTCCAATAACCTTAGGCAGCTTTGTAACGGCACTCATTGTATGGATGTATTCAGCAATATTAATGTGTTCAGACACCCTTGTTAGTTGATCTTTGACTAAAGTGCTTGCGAGTCTGCTTACATAGGCCCAAGGATGTCAGCCTGTCTTTTTGCTGCTGATCATTTAAATGACACTAAAATTAAAAAAGAAATTGAAACTTGAAGTCTGGCATTCCCACTTATGGACTGGGCTGCTCCCTAGAGACTTTGGAGTGAATTGATTCTGAAGACCATGAGCAGAAAATGAAGGTGTTCTTACAGTGTCAGGCAAGGAAAGCAGCTTTTCATTGTCCCTGCCTGCGTTGATCTCCTCCCTTTAAATTACCCTAGCACCATCATTTCTTTCTCATTTGCCTTTCTCATGCCAGAAGGATGTACCTACTGGCAGCTCCTTTCTCCTGATTTGCCCCAGTCCACTATATCCTGATAGCAAAGCACATGCTTTACATGCAGGAGCTCTGGGTTCAATCCCAAGCATCCTGAGAGAAGTTTGAAATTTTGGAGAGCTCCTACCAATGAGAGCAGAACAGAGAGATGGAATGGAATATTCTGAAAAAGGACATCGTTGGTGGCTAGCATCCAAAAAGGACATTCCACTCTGTAGTGTTCTTTCACTACCGTTTTGATGCAGTCCTTCCCTTGGTCACACATACCTCCTAGGAATCTTGAGTTGATCCTTCATGATAGAGATGAATAACCTTTCCTTCAGTGATAACAAATAGTGGTAACAAAGGCAGACTTCTTATTAAAGCAGATGGCCATTGCTTATGCCAGTTATGATAACTAATTAAGCATACCCTCAGTGACATTGCTTAAGCATATACAGTGGTACCTCGGGATATGAACTTAATCTGTTCCGTGACTCTGGGCGTATCCTGAGTTGGTCGTAACCCAACGCAAATTTCCTCATAGGGTTCAATGTAAATCCGGTTAATCCGTTCCGCCCTCCGAATTTGGTTGCACCCCGAAGCAAATTTTCCCATAAGGTTCAATGTAATTACCTTTAATCCGTTCTGGCGTCTGCGGACCACGCATCAGGGGCGGGAAAACAGCCGGGCGCCACACGGCGGGGCGGGAAAATGGCTGCGGACCACATGTCAGGGGCGGAAAAATGGCCGCGGACCACGTGTCAGGGGCGGAAAAATGGCCGCGGACCACGTGTCGGGCGGAAAAATGACCGTACCCCGAGGCGGAGTTCGCACATCGAGGTAAATTTTTGCGGCCGGAGCTGGTCGTAACCCGAAACGTTCATTAGTAGAGGCGTTCGTATCCCGAGGTACCACTGTATCTCTTTCAAAACCCTTTGAATGCATTGAAAAGAGGAGGATATTCACCCTATTATAGTTGCCACTTGGAGCTCACAGGAAAGCCCCCTTCACCTTGCTGAATAAATCTAATCAATGCACACTTTCTGCTAAGTGTGCTTGATTGTTGTTCGACATCTGCCCCTGCTCAAAGAGCATAGGAGACTGCCTCAGATCAGATCAGATCAGATCATTTGATCTAATTCAATACTGTTTACATCAGGAAAAGGGTTCTTACAGATTGTATGTGGGATGTCCCTTCTATTCACCTACATTCTCCTACAAAAATGTCTTTTGGTGGCCACATTTACCCACTTGTCTCCCAACTCTGAAGTGTGAGAGAAGCAGATGAAAGTACGTGCATACCCACTCTCCTCCCACAGTTAGAATTACTAGAAAGTCAACATTTAAGAGGCCAGGTTAAAACTTTTTTTTTTCTTCCAGGCATTTAAAAGCTCTTGATTACTTTTAATGTTAGGGGGTTGTGTTAACGGTGGTCCTGTAATTGGTCCAAATACAGAAGAAAAATCTGGGCGGGAATATCCTTCAGGAAAAAGTAGCTCTGCGTGTTTCTGTCATGCCAAAGAAAGAAAGTATTGATGGCCTTTTGGAGTTTGATTTCTTTCTGTGTTACAGATTGCTGGCTTGCTGCTATAGGTAATCATCCAACTCCTGTAGGAGGACTAAGCTAGCTGGAAAATTTAAATTGATCTATGAGTGCTTGAATATTTGGGTTCTGCCTTGGACATGACATTAAAATGTGATGTAATCGGTACTTTTCTGATCTTGAAAACAATCCAAGAATTTAAGCGTGTAATTATTTTTAACGGTGCCAGTTGAATATATCCGCGTTGTACAGAAACATATACATCACTTATAGTTTATACAGTGTATTTGGGAATTAACCCTAGGGGAAATAAGCCTACAGTGCCCCAGAATCACTATGTTAGACGGTGATTTTAGCTTCATGTATCAGGACAACAGTTTGCAACTTCCTGGTTTTTGGTGAGAAGTGATTATAACTTCCCTGTGTAAGCAAAATGACATTGCATTTCCATTAGCAGCAAATCTTGTGAGGATTTTTAGGAGTATGTAGGCTATCTGAAGCTAAGTTTCAGCATTTGTGTTATCACATGCTTGCAAGTAGAAATTGCCCAAATGATTACAGGTAGTCCTTGACTTACAACCATTCATTTACTGACCATTCAAAGTTTTGATGGTGCTGAAAAAGTGACTTGCAACTGGTCCTCGCACTTACGACCATCACAGTATCCCCATGGTCACATGATCAAAATTCAGGCACTTGGCAACTGGTATGTATTTATGACAGCTGCAGTATCCTGGGCTCATGTGATCACCATTGTGACCTCAGGGGGCTTCCAACAAGCAAAGTCAGTGCGGGAAGCCAGATTCACTTAACAACCATGGCAAAAAAGGTCATAAAATTGGGCACAACTCACTTAACAAACACATCACTTAGTGATGGAAGTCCCGGTCCCAATTGTGGTTGTAAGTCGAGAACTACCTGGGAAGTAATAAATAAATATTTATAATTTGGATTTATAAGGCTGCCAAACTCACAGCAATTCTGGGCAGCATGCAGATAAAAAACAAAATCTCAATACAGTGAACCAGTTAAAAAGATCCAAGCACAGGTGCTACAACAGAGAAAGCATGTTTCCTGAGCTGCATCAGATGCCATTGCTTAACAGATGGGACCAAGAGCATCCCCTCACTGGTGGATCTTAGGGATGGGCAGAAACAAAGGGAAAAAGGTAATCCTTCTGAAAGCCAGGTCCTATGCTATGAAGGTAACACTAGCACTTTGAATTGCACCTGGAAGTTCACTGACAGACAATGCAGCTCATGTAGCAGAGGAAGTGCTAAATGAGCATGTCAAGGTATGGCTGTAACTGCTCATGCCACTGCACCCTGGACCAGCTGAGACTTCCAAGAGACTTCCAAGAGGTCTTCACCTTCATGTTCAACATGCACCCCCATGTCGAGCATGTTGTCCCAGCCCAACTCTGGGTTCGGCCCCAATGTGCTAAACGCCCAAATAAAGACACTGAGCTGGAGATTGAAGTGAAATGTTATTCTATGCAGAAAAAAGGACACCAGGAGATCTCTCTCAAAGCTTGTGTAACCACCTTGTTGTTTAGTGGTCTTTTATAGTTCTTTTACCACAAACCTAATTCATTGTGGTCATGGTTTGACCTTTCCCTTAGATGATGATCTCTAACTGCTGTTTCTGCTACTTCTTATACAATATTTTATAATGATCAGCAATATTTGACATATTTAAGATTACATGAGCATTTCTAATGCCTCTACTAATCTGTATTTACCATATTGCAACAGTAGCTGCTGTCTACTAGCATTGATTCCAACCACGGCTTCCCATTTCATGTTTCCTGTCTACTAGCCTTTCGCCTTGTCCCATGATACATTTGGGGTTACCGTCAGCAGGCTTAGGTTTTGCACTGTTTTTCTAACTTTTGCCCTCAAGCTTCTAGTTTCTATCATTTGATTGTTTCTATAAGCATCCTTATGAATGTTAGCAATTTGTGGGGTACCTCATTTTTGTTCATCAAGCACATTGTAATAGATCACCTCCAAGGTGACTAAGACATGAGTGTCTGTGAGAAGGGAGCCCCAATTCAGAAATGGGTGCAATTGGTGCACCAGATAGATCTATGCAAAGGTTCTCCTGGCCACAACTATCACCTGTTCTTTGAGCAGGAACTGCAAGACCCAGGAAAACCCCAAATTGCACAGTGCAACCCCATTCAGAACTAAAGATAGAAAATATGTGGTATTGGGTACTCACAGTTGCTTCATCTTGTCAATGTTGAGCTTAAATCTGTTCTTCCCCACCAAGCCCCCAGCTCAAGGTACTGGGACAAGACCTTGACAACATCACTTGGTCGGCCAAGGTTGAGATGTGCAGCTGTATATCAATCTAACACCTGACTTTGTGATGATGGATGGCTTCACCTAGAGACTTCATACAGATGTTAAAATGGAGGCGCAAGCCCTGCAGCACTCCACAAAACAGGGGCATCAGACTCAGCCTCTCCCACTTTGTCAATACCACTTGAGAAGACCATAGCACTCCATTTGGAGAAGACAGTCCAGAAAGTAGACTGACTGGGCTAGTGACCAATGTCTTTAGATGATAGTCAACTATATCAAAGGCCACTGGCAGATGACAAATCCTAAAATGGATTCCAGAACAGATTTCAAAGTGGCTCAGATTGAGGAACCAAGTCTTGAACAACAATATTATTCTCTATTGTTTTCTCATGTTAGCTGATCTGGTTGGGAGAATCTCTGGCTATTATAGAGAGGTGGCCAATGTAGCAGAGTTTATGTTTGAAGCTCTGTCTACCTGAAGACTTTTTCCAGAGGCATCCAACAATTCTACTTTTGCTTGAATCCTTGGTTTCAGATACCTGGTTCCTTCCAGCACCATAATGATTACCAACACTTTGAACTCATCAGCTGATGGGTTTTGATATCATCTCTGAAAAGTGTTTCTCTGACTTGTCTCACCAGACTATTAACCTTTTATGATATCACATCAGTGCATAAAGATTTTCATAAGCTTCCCATTTGGTTTCCAGTGCAGTTCAGAGTGCTGATATTCATTTATTTTTCTTTATTTTATTACATTTATCTCCCTTTTTTCCATTATGGAATTCGAGATAGTACATATAAGGATCTCAAGCTGTTTCCTGTCCTGGCACTGATGGGATAAAACTGGAGTATCTTAAAAACAAAGAAAGCCTTGTTTGTGTAGTTTAAAAATGCCTATCAAGTTCAGCGTCCTGTTTCTCACAATTGCAAACTGATATATGTGGGAAGCTCCAAGGCAGGCTAGCACGTTCTGACCCTTTCCTTGATTAACACTGTTAGCCTTTTTCTCCAAGAATTCTTGTCTAACCCCTTTCCAAGCCATGCAAGTTGATTGCTGTCGCAATAGCTTATGACAGTGAATTGCATTATTTGGCAGAGCTATTCAGCAAGATTGTTGTATCACATGGCTCCTGACATTGCTAAGGAGTTGATATATAAACCTCTAAATGCGGAATGGAAAACTGTTCAGATATTGTGAAAGTACAACTTTTAGCAGCCCCTGGAAATATGGGCTATAGTGAGGAATGCTGGGAGTTGTAGTTAAGGAACATTTGGAACACTTGTTCTAAGTGATGCTGTATAAACTCAGATCATCTGGAGAAGTTCATTCATCCATATGAACATATCTATTTACTGAGTTATAATCCAGGGCTTCCCACAAGGGGCCCCACGTGCAATAATTTTATGTGGTAACCAGGAAGAGAGACTTTGTAGTGATTCTGAAATTACCCATCTGAATCTTGATGCAGTCATGCACACAGTTGCATCAATATTACTTCTTTTTGCAGTGTTTTATCAGTGCACTCAATAGGC